>NC_134454.1:25517507-26265718 GCF_030867145.1 Opisthocomus hoazin | reverse complement strand
TTTCCTTTCCTTTCCTTTCCTTTCCTTTCCTTTCCTTTCCTTTCCTTTTTTGTTTTCCTTTTTTTCATGTGCGTTTCTGTATTCCTTCTACCCCCAACTTTCCAACCACACAAGCTCACAAAATCTGTCTCTATTCGTACAGCAAATTCATTCTCACTGCCAGTAAACTCCCATACAGAATTCTGGGTGGCAGGTTCTGACCAGGGTTGCATACAAATTAGCTTGCAGAAAATGGCATCAAGTTAGGTAAAGAACAAAAGCAAACTGACTTCAAAGGGAATGAACCAAGTAGACTCTACAGTTACTATACTCCAGGGGTTTAACAGAGTCCATGTTAACAAAAAAAAGAAACCACCTACAAAACAAGCAGTAATCAGACCCTCTCGTCTTTCTTTCTGTGATACGTAGGAACTACTTTTAGAACAAATCACGATCAAAAAGTAGCTCTTTGATATGCATTTGTATTGCAGTCACTGCTAATAGCACTTTGTTCTTCCCGGTACTCCACAGCAATTCACTGTGACTCCCTGACTCACCATGTCTGGGCCAGCTTACAGACACAGAGAAGGAGAGAGTCTCAGCTGGCAAATCTGAACTGGCTGGCTATAAATGAAATTTGGCTAGCTTCCCACAGATTAGACGCCTGGACATGCTTCCTCTTGCTGTTTTTTGTGGTTTTTTTTCCCTTTCCTAGTCGGTCACAAATGTGTGTATATCCAGCAAAGACATAGTAAACCCATAAACTCTCTAGCGTGTTCTCATGCTTGTTCTCCTTGTTTCTTTTTCTTGCTTTCTTTTGGGACGGTGCAAAGGAGTTTCAAAATTGGGAAGGTTAACAAGACTTTTTAGAATTCTTTTTTTGCTGATCAGCTCAGGAGATTACAGTAAGAAAGGTCTTACTAAAACCACGTCTGCAACTGCACTTTCATTAGGTCTGTCCACTTGTGGGTTTTTTTTATAGTTTGTAAGATTCTTGCCTTTTGAAGGCAAAATTGCTTTACAGACTGGGATTCAGAGGCAACCATTACTTGCGCGTGGGTCTTGCCGGCTGTCTTTAACTAGAGAGGTCACGCACAACAAGTCTTAAACCTAAAAGTCAGACAACAGGAAAGCACCTGTTCTTGCATACTGAAAGTTCCATGAGCGAAAGAAGAGGAGGTGGAGGAAACAAAAGGAAATAGTAAGACAATATATATCCTAAATATGGAAAGGAGTGAGTTTAAAGTGTGTGCCTTAGCTCTGAAAAAGGCAATCGTCCAGCAAGTTTGAACTTGTGCACCTGAGCCGTATCATACTCACTTCATCTTATTTCACTTTTACGCACTCTGCTGTGTGCAGGGTATGAAGCCAAATTGCTAATGTGTTAGTCACAGCTTTTATAAGGTCATTTAGGGGAACTTTTTTTCTCTCTCCCTCACCCTTTACTCCCCACACAAAACCCATTAAAGTAGTTGATTGTCCCTGATTTGTCAGGTGCAAAAGAAAGGAGTTGCATTGCTCATGGAGATAAAAGTCACTGAGTTGTTTGATGTGGGTCTCTGGAAGCATTACCCCACTGTCTGCATGAGGTGTAAACACAGAACGCTGTTCCCAAGACAGGTTTAATATCAATTTAGTGCCCTGCATGCAGAAAATGACAGTTTTTTAGGCTCCTGCTTGAGGCATGGTGATGTAAAAGAGCATATGTGCACTGCAAAAATCCTCTCATACGAGTATGTAATCCCAAGAATATCAGATAATTCCCTCTTTGTCCATAGACCGCTTTTTTCAGCTATCCCAGATGAGTCTGCTAGACCTGGCTTTGGGATACTTGTTAAAGAGTACAGAGTAAGCAGGGAGAAAAGATTAAAGGAAGAATACAATCTGTGTGAAACAGTGGCCCTGACTCTAAAGAAGCAGATGATCTAAGGGAAGGAAGAGCTTCCCTTTAAACAAGAGACTCCGCATGCAATGCAAATGATCCCATATGCAGCTGCCACTGGCAGGCAGCCACCCGCCTACAGAAGAATAAAATCAAAGCAACAATTCCCCTGAACCCTGAAGCTCAGTGACTTCAAACAAGAGAAAAAGAAAAAGTGACACGATTTTTTCCAGTGAACTCTCTCCGTCTCTAAACTGTATTGATGACCTCATCAGCTACAGCTGTCAACTTGGAGCTTAGCTTCCTTGTGTCCTACGGACAACATCTGGTACTATCTGTGTATTTGTACCTAGAGTGGGAAACACGTGGAGCACGCTGCCTCAAAAATATGTGATGAGGACCTTAAAAATGAACCTCAGCTTTTCCTCACATTGGCAAGCACACGCAAATCCATTAACTTCATGGGAACTACATGCAGAGGGGGACATCGACATAGATCATTCATTCATACACTTGTATGATCCCTGCACACAGTCAGAGTGATAAGGAGTCTCTCAATTAGCAAGGTAAGCTTTCTGTCTCTAGAGGACTCAACTATACTTTAAAGAAGGCTGAGGGGTCTTGGTAGTACACTTAGATATTTTCTTGCCACTGCCATCTTGTGCACCTTGAAAGTGTCACCCTTGCCTTCCTTGGGAGGCATATTTTCGTATCCAACGATGTACTCTGGTTTGCAATGTCTTTCACTCCCCAGAGAGGAAGATGCAGGTACTTGGAATGAGCTAGGACTATCATACCTCTGGTGCTGGGAACATGGTAGTCTTCAAGTGGCCTTCTTTCTACTATATACAAATCTATATTCAAATGTGTCAATGGATTCACACTTAGTTCTATGTGGCTGCCAAACTATGAAAGCTGGCAGCAGCTGCCACTTTCATTGCTGTTCACTGAGCAGCACCTTAAAGTGTCCATACAGGCTGAAGTCTTGGTGCCAAGTACTTTGCAAAAGCATAGAAAGAGTGGTGTCTCCCTAGAAAACTTACAGTGCAAGGCCCTAATTCAGTGAAACACATGCTTTGCTGTGCACTCACACAAGTGTGTCTGTGGTGAGGAGGACACCACCTGAGTGAGGATTAAAACCACAATTTAAAGTTAACAGCAAGCTTCAGTGCTTTGCTGAATCAAAGCTTATGGGGAGACAAGTAAAAGGAACAGGAGATGAAAAGTGAGAAGCTGTGTTGCAAATGTAAAAGCTACTTGTATGTTGTTTCTTGCTCACATGCAGCTAGAAAGCACAGTTCGTGACAGCTATGTGCTAGGTGCTTGTTTTTATAGTACATGAAAATGGATTTAGTGGCAGGATTTGAGGAACAGAGAGTTGTGGAGATGTGGACAGTAGTGGAAAAACGGTCTCTGTGGGAGCAGCTGACAAGCTCAGAGCTGAGACTGCTGCAAAGTGGACGACTAGAAATTGACTCCTGAAAATACAGAATTGGATAGAAAAGGCACACGGAGAGCTGTGGCAGAAGCTTAGGAATCAAAAACACTTCTGGTTTTGTCTCTCCATCTGTTCTGGGAAACGTGCTGCCATTTCCGGAGAAGATCAGCCTTTGGAAGACTCTTTGCAAATGAGCTTTTAAATATCATCATATTAGTTGGTTTATTTAGCTGTGAATGCCACTTGCTCTTGTCTGTATTTCATGCATTTCAGATGAATGAAGAATTAGCACTAAAAATAAGTGAGATAGATAGGTAAACAAGAGTGCGAAGTGAAGGGAGGACTCCTGATAACTTTGTGACTCCTTAATATCAAAAATCTGTCAATTTAAGTGGAGAAGGGGACCTTCAATGTATAAGGATTGGATTTGTTCCAAATGGTGAAATCAGAAAGGCTGAAAATGGTCATATCGAGTTTTGCTCACGGAAGAAGTTCTTCTGTATCATTTGTCCTGTATTGTGGACCTGTGTTACACTGCTGAAAAAAGCAGAAAGCAGAAACAGGAATAGACACAATAACAGCCCCGAAATCTCAAATAGCTATCCCTGCTTACGAAGAATGAAACTGAAATGTGAGCATGGATCACCTCGGAGCTTCTAGGTTGCATTTTTGCTGACAGCCCTGCATTTGGACATCAACAGATTTCAGCGGGTATAGTTAAAGGGCTTTCTGTTCTCTATGAGACTGTTTCACTGCTGTCCACAAATAGATCCAATGCATTGAGGCTGGGAGATGAAGCGAGTTCATGAATACAGTTGAAGTCAGAATTTGGCCCAAAAGCCAAAAATTGAAGTCTGGAATAAATTTTTTGTAATCTTGCCCATTTTTACACATTACAACTATAAGAAGAAAAGTAGGTGCCTCTAGAAAAAATTCAGTCTTGACAGGATCACTATCTGCTTGTAAACTATTTATAAATTATGTATCTGTTCTTAAATTTTGTAAGATGTTAGTCTAGATGGAGAATAGCTATGGTATAATGTTCCAGTTGAATTCAACAGAACAGAACTGACCCAGAATTGTCTGAATTACAGGAATTTCTGCAGACATTTTTTCTGTTTTGTCTTAGATTTGGAGGATTGTCTAGACATAATAGAAGCAGGGGTAAGGTCACAGTTGCTGCTCATTCTAATAAGCAGTATGTTAAGTATGTCTTCTGTACCACAGCTAAAACACTCCACTGGTCATTTTTTTGCAGCAATGTAAGAACTACTTAGCTTTGAAGTTGTTCAGTACATGTGTATGTTCTTGCTACTCTATGTAAATCCAGCCTGGCTAAATTAAATCTAAATATGGTGCCTGTATAAGTTTGCAGTGTCAGAAATTCACACACAAACACACATAATCAGTGAATATGATCTGCTTTCTATATACAAATGCAAGTTCCATACTTTCACTGTTATGTATTTGGTACACCTTGGGAAAGTGTGCAGCGATACTATGAAATTTAGACTACTGACACTTACCGTTTCCCCTCACAGCTTTGCCAAAAAGCTCTCATAGCTTTGTCAAAGAGGCAATTTTAATTTTTCCATTAAATCTAGGGCCAAGAGCTCAGATTAAGTCTTTTTCAGATGAAAATGACTAGCTTCCACTAGAATTGTGTGCTTATCATAGAGAATTCTGTTTAAAACATACAAAAAGACATGCTAATATGTTTATCATGAATGATGGGAACTGCTTTTGTTCAAATCTTCGTACTTCCCTACAGTCCTTCAGTTGAAATACCATTCTGCCCCTTCTTTCTCTTGCTGCTCATAGCATTGCCACAAAGAACCTGCTTTCTGGTGTGTCTGTAGATTTCCAGCTACGATTTCAGGTTCAATATTGGAAACATCTACCATTGGAGCTGTGTTTTCTAGGAGGAACAGATGAGATTCAAAGACCATCTGCAGATGTGTGCCTTGTCACAAACTGAGACAGCTGTGAGCAAGTTATGGTTGGAGGTGAGAGGGGAAATATGACACCCAGATCTTTTTTTTTTCCTTAGATGGGAAAGAACATAGGATTTGTTTTGTCTTCTAGGAATGAACAGAAAGTTCAGATGTGAAAAACAGCATTTCTTCCTTCTTGAATTTTTTACTGGAGTCTCTGGGAAATTTGGCTCTATGTTATCCCAGCCTGATAGAGAAAATACAGTGTTAATCACCTATATGCGAAATGTCCCTCTATGACACCCCGGCCAAGAAGAAAGCATTCTGGAAAGAGGAGCTAGAAATAAGTATGTGTAACTGCATGTTACCATGAGCTTAGCCTAACCTAGTAAGCATAGCCTAGTTTCAAGCACCAGGCTTTTTAATTTCAAGAGTGCTTTAGGAAGAAAGGGAACTATTCACTGGAATGTGAAAATATTTTTAACGATGCTGATTTGGTCAAAAGATGCCATATACTACTCTTTGCACAAGGTGCATCATGCCTCAGGGCTGTCTTGATATAGACAATATCTTGACGCAGAAGTTCTATAAATACTGTTTTCTGTCATGTGAATTTACGAGTCAAGTCCATAGCTTAAAGGTTGACTTGTGCACTAGAATGTGCTATAGTCTTCCTTTAAATGCATTTTTGGTTCCCAGCAAAACAAATAGAGAGTCTAATAGGCAATGTAACAGAGTGTAATCTCATACAAATTCTCTAAATCACAAGAGAGCAAATAGCTTTTTCTTTCTGAAAACATCTTTGAGTTCTTGTCTGGATATTACTTATTGCCATATTTATTTGGTTTTTATTTTTTTATTTTTTTATCAGGAAATACAAGTTCAGTTTTTCTTCATCCTTCCACAAGCTTGTGGGTTGCTGTGTGCTACCAGTTAATTACATTCCTTCCTTCAGTGGAGATGCTCAGGAGGTTGGGGAGACTGAGGCTGGTAGCACACTGCTTTTGGACATTGCAGTCGACACTGCCCCTCTGGACCAGCAACGTCAAATACATACACTGCCAAAAGACTGTTTGTATGATCATTCTGCTGGAGCAGCAGAAGTATATTCCAACCCTTCTCTCTCTAGCTCTATGACGTAGTCATAACTATTGTAGGACTTGCAAGGCACACAAGTTCAGTCTGGGTACATATTTAAGTGCTGTAACCAAGTTACAAAAACAAGGTTGAGGTAAACTATTTATGAGCCCTGTGTAGTGAGCAAAGCTCTTTCTGTTCCATGTGTGACCTCTGAATGGTATCATTAGGAGGATGAAAGATTTTGGCCAGTGTCTTGCATCAAAGGAGAAAGGAATGGATTTCCCATAAGTCTTTCTAGATTAAATGCCTACTGTCCCACTCTGTGGCAGTCACTCTGTGATTCAAAAAAGGTTACTCTAGGAGTTCCTGGTCTTCTCAGCTTCTTCTGCATGTTATCATGTTCATATGCATGGGTGAGACTGACTCTGACAAAGGTGGGGTCTGATTCTGTTGTCCTTTACTGTAAAGTGGAGTAATCACCCTCAAAAAATTTGGAGTTAAAGCAGTGTAAAATTATGTGCCCACAGTGATGACTATTGACACGTAAGTTAGTTCCATTCCCTGCGTGAGATCTGGTGCTGGATATACTCGGTTTAGCGCAGCTGTGAGCTGTCAGAAGATCTCACGGGAAGTTGCGTGGCTGTGAAATGAATTGACCTGTATCACTGCTGCACAGCCGGGCCTGTGATTAAGCTGTAATTCCTCCCAGATAGTTTTGTAGCTCTCCTTTTGCAACCATCACTAATTCTAAACTGTAGCTTTTTTGACCTTAACCGTCTCCAGACCCACAGAGACTCCACTGGGTAGGACTGCCCATTTTGATACTATTTTAAAGAATCCAACGTATTCTCTTCTTTCTTGGACAATCAGTTCTTCTTGGGGCACAAATTTAAGGGAAAACTGAGCACAGGACTTGAAGCGAAAACTGAAGAGGAGTTTTTAGGAGTACGTCTCTTGTATCAAAAGCTGAATTCTGTAGCAGCTTTACTTGGGAACATAAAAGAGGTTTTAGCTTTGGGTGCTAAGGAGACTATGTCGTATTCAAACTCTTTAAGACTCTGGTCAAGCGCATTGTTAGCTGTCCAAACGAAGTACCATGCTATGCAAAAAGTAAAGCCTTTAAAAGCTTTCCTTTTTATGAGATCTTTCAAAGTGGATAGCTCAAACAATCCATAAGATTCATAATGTCAAATGAATTTCATGGTAGAGATAGATCTAACATTGCTTTTTAAGACTTTGCCATAAACCAACACTAATGAAATGTTCCAAACTTCTCATGGGAGGGCACTGACTTTTGTATTTTAATCTTTTTTTCATTGAAAGCACTATTTTTCCAAACATTTTTGCCCTAGGATTTTTTTTTTTCCCTGGATTGTTGTGACTGGTTAGTCTTGTTGCCAAGACCCAGAAGCCTGAAACTGTTGATTTACTTCAATACAATAGATGACATCTTCATTGTTGGTATGGGAGTTTTGGCGTTCACGGAATAACCAGGGCCTGAGAGTACAAAGGTTGAATTGAAAAGAATGATCAAGTCCCAAAAAACAATGTATTTCAAAAAAGAAATTAATCTTGAAGTTCAGAATAATTGGGCTATGTATTGCAAAATCTTCTGGTTTAAGAACTTTAAGGATGAAATACTCAGGTTTTCCTGACTCATAACACCTCTCAAGTATTCTTGACTCTTTAAAGG
Organism: Opisthocomus hoazin; assembly: GCF_030867145.1. Classification (NCBI taxonomy): domain Eukaryota; kingdom Metazoa; phylum Chordata; class Aves; order Opisthocomiformes; family Opisthocomidae; genus Opisthocomus; species Opisthocomus hoazin. The sequence goes on along the minus strand of NC_134454.1, from coordinate 26,257,712 downwards.
CTGATCAATAGGCATCAATTTTGTAATCCATATATTTTCTTTCCTACTCTCTCCAAGTACTCCTTATCATTTATTTAGGTAACTAAAGGTCAGCAATTTCAGACAAAGGCAAAAGAAATAAGCCTGATATGCCAGAAGGAGGTACTTCTCTTCTAAAACTACCCCCCCAGTGTAATTATTGATAACTTGAGAAACATGACTGAACAGAACTTTTCTTCTTTCTAATGGTTATATTTTTGATTTTTTGTCTTGCAAATCCATATGAAACTGTACATCACAATATCACCTCAGTTCTAGGCTGCGCAGGATTCTGAATGCAGTGGACACATCAAAATTACTGTAGACTCCAGTGATGACTGTATTTCCTCTTAAAATATGTGGTGGCAAGCACCTCTATTTGCTGCTTTTAATGAAAGAATAGATCTCTGAGACTTTTTCTGCTTCTTCGTCTGTACAGCAGAAATTTTTCTGAGCACTCACAGTTTTGGTTCATGTTCTGCAATATTCAGATGGAAAGGGTAAAATGTGTAAGGGAGTAGGAAGGCTGCAGTGCCAACAGTGCCAGCGTGCCAAGCCTACATTCAGCTGAATGCTGGCTGATCTGATGAGTAGCTCTAAGCAGATATCTGCTGTATGTAAGCACAGTTACATCACTGTTATCACCAGAAAAGCTCCCTTCTTTTCTTGATGAGGAGATGAGATGCTCATTAGGGCCTGATTACTTATTTTGATCATCATCCAGGAGATCATTGAGTAGCTGCGCACATTTGAACAGATAGCAATTTATGCTCCTTATTTCTGTGGGTAAAGTAGGCACTTGAAGCAGTCTGAATGCAAGTGCAAGTGCCCTCTGTAACAGGTCTGAAGACAGCAGTGTGTTTTCTGAAGTGGTAGATTACCAATATTTCCGAAGCCTGCCTCACTGCAAATGATGCCTAAATTCGGACAACTGCTGCTAACAAGATGCTATTTTTCACTGCAATAATCCAGATGACAGGATTAAATCCAGACTCAGTGACAGGTTGTTTGTGGCATAATTCCCAAAAAGAGAAGAATAGTTGCCTTGATAAGGTAAGTATAGACATTTTTCAGCAGCATGAGTCTTGAGATCTGTATGTCCTTGAAACACTTTCTAATTCTACCTTCACATATCACGAGGCAAATCAACTGTTGTTCATGCACAGTGAAAGAGATGGTTCATTGCTCTACTAGTAATGAGACCTCTACCTTCAATGCCATGGGTCTTCAGGCTTTCACAGGACTGTGGGCCGCTTTACTAACCCTCAGAAAGAAAGACAAACCTGCCCAGGGCAAGCCGCACAGAGAAATATCCGCTGGAAAATCTGAGAGACTGCTTACTAAGGAGTTGCATGGAGGTTACAACTTGTGCTTGTTTGTCTTTTTAGATTTTTTCTGGATGCTGGGAGTTAAACAGTCACAAGTGATGCTGGGAGACATGCGCTGAACTCACTGGAAAGAGAATATGGTTCAATTGTGATCTCTCCCAAACACCCGCTAATCATGCTATTCAGAGTAAGGTGAAGATGTGACCAGCTTCACTAAATCACCAGACCCCAAGGACACAGGGATGAACAAATGAGGAATGAGGAGAATTCATGTTATGCAAACAATAGTTGACTAGGCTAAGCAGGGAAGTTTCTCCACAGCAAATATTGTTCATGCCTCTCGTCTGTGTTCACAGGTTACCAAGATGTCCTCAATAATCTGCTGAAATTTTTGCCTGGGTTTTTGCAATAAGAAAAGTCTTTTCAATGATATGAACATGTACATGGATTATTTACATATATTCAACATATTTTCAAGCTTTCAGTGAAGTGGAAAATTTCAGCTGGATATGAAAATGTTTTGACTGTTCTAGAATCCAAATGAAACATTAGGACAGTGGGCAAAAGAGAAGAAAGGCATTCTCACACCTTTCTGGCAATAAGAAGCATAACTCTGCAGATGTCTCAGTGCAGTGGAGACACCAGAGAGGGCTTTGGTACTCAGGGATTGCAGGAAGCAGCTGAGAGATCAGAGAAGTGTACATAAGCCCTATTCATGAAAACACCTGAGGATGGTACGAAGGGAAAATATTTAGTTACTTTTATTAAAACTACCGAAAGTGTACAGGGGTAGCTATATTTTGTTACAACACTGCCCTGAAGTTTTGCTCATTAGTCCTATTCCAAATACCATGCTGGAGAGAAAGGCAATAGGATTCTTCCCTCTACCAAAAATAACCAGGAAAAAATCTACTTGCTTTTCTGTGAGATGGAAGATTATACAGAGACAAATATTTCCATGTTGTCAGCTAAGCCAATTTTGTCCTGTGAACAAAATGCCTGTAAAGAGTAGTGTCATCTCACAGTTTACTTCTTGCACACTTGGTCTGCCACATGTAAATCCAACAGGGAGCATGTGTTGGGGATCTCTTTGTGGGGATTTAACATGCCGGCAGTCACTGGGCAGGTCTTCAAAGTAAATTTTCTGCAAGACACTTTGAGTTGTTCTAGAACATGTCTTCAGAAGGCATTTGGGCTAAATTACCTGGCCTCTTTATCTGTGAAAATAGAATGAGGATGATTACTTAGTCTCAGCTTTATCAGGCAGTATCAACAATATTTACCTATTGCTTTACTTCCAATTACTTTTCAGTCTCAAATGGAAGAATTGACTTCCCCAAAGAGCAATTTGTCTTTTCAAGACAGGATGCTTATTAGGTGCCTGTTCTTGGACTTCCGTAAGCACCAAAATTTGACTTCTGCTACCTGCCTGGGGTCTTTATGTGGAGGCAGCAAGACCAGTTCACACTGAGCTTTCTCAAAAAATTTCTGCTGGTCTAACTCAAGTGTGGAAACAGAAGGATCAGGTTAGTAGACAAGGAGGGGAAGGCAATGAAAGGGTGAGGGAGAAATCTTTTGTTAAATATGCCATGAAAAGAAATTAACCTAAAACACAGAATGTAAGATTTCAGGAATCCTAATCCTATGCTCCCTGCTTTTGATTGAATAGTTTATCTGTTGAGTTCTTTCCCTTCTTTGTACACACATGAGAACCAAACACTACTGTGTGAGAGGAATAAAAAAGTAAGAGCTTCATCTCTTCAGTCAATTTCCCAGAAAGTATTTGTGCCATAATCTTAAATATCTTGTATAGGAACTCTGAGTAACTGGGCATATGTCATGATTTGAACTGTGCCACACGTACTGCCTTTCACTGTCTTAGAGACCGACGTCACATTATAGCTGATGCCAGCAATGTGGGGGCAGCATATTTTAACTTACTAAGAATTTACAAATAATCTTGTATTTTTGAGAATTTTCAACTTTTGCACTTCCTCTTGCAAATACAGCTTTTTCAGTTTACATCTTTCGTACTGTGTTGTTTCAGGATCGAATAGTCCTTGTATTAGCCAAGTGTAGATGGTTCCACTTTTTGATGGCCCTGAAAGACAATAGAAACGTAAAAGAACATTCAGATAATGAGGGTAATAGGAGACTAAGAAAGAGCGAATATGATAGCATACTTTGTGCTTTTGTATTTTTTTTTTTCTGACAGTCACAGCAATCTAATTATCCGTTTGTTTCCATGACATAAACTGATAAGAGGTGGTTTTAATGCAACCAATGCAAGTACTTTTAATATGTCCATAGGTACTCAGCTAGGAGCAGAGATTGTGGATTGTTATTCTGATCAACAGTCATTTAAACCTGCTGAGTTCTAGTGTGCATAACTGCAAATTACAAAAGTCTGGATTTTTTCTGCTTCTCGCTTTTTGAATTTAGTGTAGTTGACTGGTGAATGAAAAGTCTGTCCTTCACCTTCTGGAGGTCCAACAGAAATAGTCTTCTGTGACCCTTCTCTAATTGTTTTGTGTTTCTTTTACTGACAGATTTTAGAAACTGGATTGTTATCTTTTTGTGTGTGTGCTGGAAAGCTGCCAAAGCAAATAGGCGCAGGTGCAGTGCAATTGCATCACCAGGCCACAGATGTCTAAGTACCTGATTTGAAGGTGGAGTCAGGCACTTAAATCACCATGTTACCTTAACTGTGTCCAGATATAGCAGCCCTTGCTGGATCAGGGGAGGGAATACCCATTACAAAGAATGGTTCTGTTGTGGTTTAACACTGGCTGGCAGCTGAGCCCCATGCAGGTACTCGCTCACAGTCCCCCACAGTGGGATGGGGGAGAGAATTGGTAGGGTAAAAGTAAGAAAACTCATGGGTTGAGATAAAGACAGTTTGATAGACAAAGCAAATGCCGTGTTCACAAGCAAAGCAGAATAAGGAATTATTTCACTACTTCCCATCAGAAGGCAGGTGTTCAGCCATCTCCAGGAAAGCAAAAACAACAAACTAAATGAAATGATTCCTGGTGCAAACACGACAGTAGACTTCTACCTTGTATGTACCATTAGTTTGATTGGCGATTTGTAAGATACAGCAGTTGGGTATTTCAGAACAACAGTTCTCATAACATGAAACCATAACAAATACCAGAGATTATTTCATGTGGGGAGTAAATGGCATTGTATGCATCACAAACACCCATTAAAGTGACAACAATTTCAGGCACACAAACTGAGTCTTACCAGAGGCAGCTAACTTAGTTCTTCATAAGTATGCTGCCTGTTATTATTATGAATAGATATTTCTGGCTAATGTGTGATTTTTTGTTTTTGTAGGTGTGTGCATATATATGTGTGTTTGCCAGAGAGGTCCATAGTGATATTCCATTACTAAAACAGAAAATGTTAACAGGCTGACTTGAATGACTCTGTACAGCCTGTGCTGTATCAGCAAAATCTTTGCATGTTGGGGCTTTCAGCCTAAATACCATAGCACTGTGACGAAAGCTACAATATCTGTTCTGGGAAACCAGCATGACTGTGTCTCTGTCAGAAGTGCCCGTCCCCCAGCAGCCTTGGGGACACACAGGTGGAATTAGAGGTCTGTCTGCATCTGCAGGTTTATGGTTTCATTGGGGTCACAGAGATGTGGTGGCATAGCCCACATTACAGGAGCACTGCCGCGGACGAACACAAGCTTTTCAGAGGGACAAGCCAGGAATGTGAGGAGGAGGAGTTTATGTGAGCCCTTTCTGTGAGAGAGCAGTGGGAATGGATTGAGGTCTGCCTTGTGATGGGCAGTGAGCCAGCTGAGAGCTGGTGGGTCAGGATTAGCGGGCACACCAACACAGCGCTACATTGTAGTGGGTGTCTGCTGCAGATCGCCTGACTAGGAGGTGTAAGTAGGTGAGACCTTCTCAGACTCCAGCAAGAAGCCTCACACTCACAGGCTTTTGTCCTCACAGAAGACTTCAGCCACCTTGGTAAATGCTGGAGGGACAACTCAACATGGCACAAGCAGTGCAGGAAGTCCTTGGAGTGCATTGATAATAACTTCCTGACAGATGATCAAGGAATGATGAAGGGAAATCCTTTGCCTGGCAGCTGACCCTCCCTGTGTGCCCTTCCGGCTCAACACCACATTGGTTGCTATTGCCATTCTGCCTGGTGTACTGGCTTCTGCTAGGGACATCAGCATCCAAGTAGTGGATTTTACCTGAGAACACATTTCTTGGCGTGATGATTCTAAGTGCCACAGCTACAACATGTGCAAAATAATTTCCTTACAGTCTTTCTGTTGCAACCACTCGTATTTTCTTCCTGTCCCGCACCCTTTTACCCAGAGCGGATGGCAGTTTGTCTCATCACTTAAGGGATCATTTTATAACATTGGCTTTCTAGGTAGCTGGAGTTCTCAACAGCCCATGATGAGTTCCTTGCTGAGATGATGACTGGTGTCATCTCAGGTCTGTCAGGAGTGGAGTGAGATCTCACTTCTGTTCTTCCAGAAGGTAGCAGGAAAGAGAAGTAGTTATGCAATGAGCCATGGCAATTTCTCTTCATTGGGCTTCATTGTACTTCCTCTGTAGTAACACAGGTATTGAAAAATACTTTAGTCAAAAGCTGAGAAGCATGCATTTTCAATTCAAATCCATTTTTTGTAACCATGTGTATATTTCCCAATTACCTGTCCATTTAAATTCACCTCTTTTTAATTTCTGTGTAGCAGCTGCCACAGATGTTATTAGAAATCGGTTTCTGCCAGACTTAGTAATAGCTCACAAGACTCTCCAATTGGAGTGTCTGCATGGAAAGTAGATTTCTGTCTTACATTGCTTGTATAAATAAAGCTACAATTGATTATTCTCATTTTCTTTATAATGCTTTGTTGTGTCTTATATGAAACAGATACAATATATGCAGAAACACTGTTTACTCTTCTTTATTAAAAATCCTGCATTTCCAGCTGAGCAGTTTATTTACACACTGTTCCCCAGTCAGTCTCTACCACTTAGCTCTTACTGTAAGCTGAATAATATGTCAGGTTTCTAAAATAAGGATTCTCCCCTATGCCTCATTAAAATGAGGATACTGAAATGAAATGCTCAGTAAAGACATCACCTTTGCTGGTATGCTTCACATAATTCCTGTCCAGCTGTATGACTGGAAATGGAAACTAAGGTCACCAACCTGTCAAAACACACTGCTGTTTGTGGCACCATCCTGCTGTATTATCTGCATTATCCTTGGAGAAAGAATTCTGCCTAATGTTTTTAAGAAGGGAAACAAAAAAAACCCACCAAAACTGAAACTCTGAAAGATTTTTAGGTAGTCTGGGTAAACACCTTGAGAGGAAAGAAGTGCAGAGGAATGTTTCAGGCTGTGCTGTTAGTTTCCTGACATTCATGGCATGGAAGGCTCTGTTCCGCCCGTCCCTGCTCAAGTAAACAGGTTGCCTTGTTTGTCTTGTTTTGACACTTCATTGATTAGAATTTCTGTTCCACATAATAAAAGACATAAAAATGTTACCGAAAGTTTTAATTCCCTGGGGAGCTGGATGTGTTCATTCTATGTCTGGAGGAAGGAGCACAGGCACCATGTCTACTGTGTGCAGTGTTTGACGAAAAGTGTCTTTAGAAGATAAAAAAATCTGCCCCTCATCCCTTCTGTTTGGGCTCCATCCCCTGGTGAGGTGGACAGATGCAGATAAGCTATACTGAAGCATCATCCAGGTTTGGAAAAGGACCATGGAGGGTCTGCATTATTTCAGCACGTTTTATGGAAAGACGGATTCAGGTTGCTTGTGCTAGAAGTCAGCACCATATGCAAAGATTTGAGAAGCTGCTGCCTAGATGCCTGGAGGGCTTTGCCCAGGGATCTAAGCTATTTGGAGGGAGTTAATCGCCTCCCTCATCTCGCTTAAGCATAAGCAAAAGTAGTAATAATGAAAATGGAGTACGGTAATAAAGAGGGTTTTCTTTCCTCAGCACTTTCCAAGTGCTTGCATTTCACTTGGTAGGTAATGGTGTGGGACTAGCTATGATTTCCAAGCCTGTGTTCAGGTGTCATTTTAAACTTGCTTGTCTTTTTGACATCGTGATTAGTTTTGGCCAATGTACACTACGCTGGGGACAGCAACAAAACTAATTCTTCTAATGTTTCTTAAATTAAGCTTGTGACACATCCTTTGCTTGGAGGAAAAGCACATTACAGTCCCCAAGGTGGTCACACTTCCAGCCTCCTGAACATTAGAGGGGTTTTCACTGCAAGGCCAGTCCCGCCGTGTCTCCCTCGGCTGCAGTTCCACAGCAGGCCATCTCCCAAGATGTGCAGCATGCCCGCATGAGTGGAGCTAGCCTCAGGTATGTATGAGACTTCAGCTTGGGGACTCCCATTCTCCGGTGGGCAAAAGACCAAGACAGCAGCAGGGAAAATTGCCTCTTCTGGGCCTGGATTTTTATTGCCCTCTCAGAGGAGTGCTGGTATGTAACCTTCAGTCAAATGCAACCGGTTGAAAGAGTAGTTCTTTCTGGAAGTCTCAAACTGATAGCTTTTCCCTAAAAAAACCCAGTCTGAAATAAACCAAGCCATATTCAAGAGAGTCTGATGGTGAAAGCTGAGCCCCTGGACTGGGAGTTGTGAGCCAGCTGCCCGAAGTCTGTCACAGGGCAAAGCACCTGGGTGCTCACTACCCCTGCTCACACGGGTGCGCCATGGTGGGCTGTGGTGGGCATGGTGGTGCATGGCGTGGCACTGCCTGCCTGGTGCACGTCCCAGCCTCCTCTGAGGCGACCAGGCACAGGGAGCCAGCATGCTTTTTTGGGCTACCAGCCTGTGCCCCAGGAGGTCTGGGTGGAAGGGAGCCGCGCAGAGACATGGGGAATAGTGTCTCTCTGGGAGCCCATTTGTCACTTGCATGCCTGAATAAAAAGTTTTCTGTCACTGGGGTGGGGAAGGTTCTCACTAGTTTCAGAAACAGAAAATTTTCCATTCACTGAAATGCTACACTTGTGTTATTGCTTGGTTTTGCTTCATTTATTTGCTTTGGAACTTTTTTCAGCTGGGATAGTTAATGAATATGAAAGAGATTATATCTGTGTTGATTCAACTGGTCTCTTTTATGAAGTGCTCAAGTCAGCTTTAGTTGCTGAAAATGCAGCTGTTTCTCTTCAAATACAGATGGTATCATAGCTGATAAGTCAAATTAAGCCTGAACAAGCAACCCTAGACTACAACTCAGATAGTTTAAGAATCAATTTTAGAGATTTACAATACCACAGTGGGTACTGTTCTGTATTATCACGATGTGCAATGATTTACACATTTACCAGCTACTTATCATTAATAATATAGACACATAAAATCCCAGGCAGTGAAGTATGAAGTATGCTACTGAACAGAGTTCCCAGCAGTGCCATGGGTCCTCCACACAGAAACTGGTTTTCCATGTCTTTAACTCTGTGTATTGGCATTCATCCAGTGTGGTTGCTTTGACATTTTTGCTTTCTTTTTCAAATTTGTTTGAATATAACAGATTTCTGATACAGAGTCATTAGTATGAAGGACAAGCACAGATAAAGACAACTTGCCTGTGTTTAATATGGGCAACGTCTCGGTTACTTCCATTCTACTGTTCAGATCAGGAACATTGCCATGTGAGCTCACCTGCTTTTCCACTCTTGGCAAACTATTTCACTGTTCTTGCAGGCACAAGAAAACTGTGCATTTGATACACTGATAAACTGAAATTTAGGGAGTCTTAAGCTTTATTCATGGTAAGTAGATGACTATACAAAGAGACACATTTCTACAGGTAGTATAGTTGAGCTGCAAAACTCTCTGTTGCCTCAAAAAAGTCAAATTTAACCTGTCATTCTTTTTTTATCCTGCCACTTTTGGTAACTTCTGCTGTCTGCCATACGTCTGGGCCTCACTGCTGAAGTGTTTGTGAACATCATACACCTTAACTGCTCTGGAGCTGCCAGCTTGACTCTCAGCCCACACTTCTTCAGATAAGTCGGTTTCTCTCTCTTCTGTCTCAACTCCCCCAGCTTGGTATTAGGAAGAGAGAGGGAATGCTCTCAAACTACTTTTCTATGCTTTCGTGCTCATGAGAGGAAACACCCAACCTGGACAGGAGACGGAACTGCTCAGAAAAGGTGGTGGGTTTTGTGGTTTGTGTGCTGATAGCAGTCAGATTCTTTGGCTTCCGCAAGCTGGCAGCACGCAGGACACCCACAGCTTTGGTTTGAGCTGGAGGCTTGTGGCTGTGCTGGGGAGGCAGAGGTGATGACTGGGGTCAGGGCCCACAGAATCCATCACCTTTCCTGGGATGGAGGTGAGGCTGACTGGCCTGTAGTTCCCTGGGTCCTCCTTCTTGCCCTTTTTGAAGATTGGAGTGACATTGGCCTTTCTCCAGTCCTCGGGTACCTCTCCTGTCCTCCAGGACCTCTCAAAGATGATGGAGAGTGGCTCAACAATGACATCCGCCAGCTCCCTCAGCACTCGTGGGTGCATTCCATCGGGGCCCATGGATTTGTGGGCATACAGATTGCTTAAGCGATCCCTCACACAGTCCTCCTCGACCAAAGGAAAGTCATTCTCTCTGTAGGCTTCTTCTCTTACCTCCAGGGCCTGGGATTCCTGAGGGCCAGTCTTAGCACTGAAGACTGAAGCTAAGAAAGCATTCAGTAGCTCTGCCTTCTCCGCATCCCCCGTCACCATGACACCCGCCTCATTCAGCAGCAGCCCCACATTGTCCCTAGCCTTCCTTTTGCTGCTGATGTAGTTGAAGAAGCCCTTCTTGTTGTTTTTGACATCCCTTGCCAGCTTCAGTTCCAGGTGGGCCTTGGCTTTCCTCGTCGCATCCCTGCACGCTCTGACCATGTTCCTGTACTCTTCCCAAGAGGCCTGCCCCTCTTTCCACATTCCATGGACCTTTCTCTTCCGCCTGATCTCCGCTAGAAGCTCCTTGTTTAACCATGCAGGTCTCCTGCCTCCTTTGCTCGATTTCTTTCTCAGGGGGATGCATTGCTCCTGAGCATGGAGGAAGTGTCGTTTAAAGAGCGACCAGCACTCATGGACCCCCCTGCCTTCAAGAGTCCTGTCCCACAGGATTCCTCCCAGTAGCTCCTTGAAGAGGGCAAAGTCAGCCCTCCTGAGGTCCAAGGTTTTGATCCTGCTTATCGCCCTGCTTCCTCCACGCAGGATCCTGAACTCGACCATTTCATGGTCCAGTGCCTGGAGGCCTGCTTTCACCTTCCAGCTCTGCTCCAAACCTCAGCTCCCTCCTTCCCCTTCGTAAAAATCTTGAAGTACTCTGTGTCCATCAGCCTGTGCTTACCTGGCTTGTGAGTCCTCTGGGGACAGCACCTATTTCGGTCAATCCAAGGCCAGCAACTAACTTGAGCAGTGACAACCCAGAAGAAGCAGAGCAAAGCCTGATCTGACAGAAATTTTACACGAGTCCATTCACTGCCCTGGCTGCCACTGTAGCAGAAGCAGCCGCTGCTGTGCACTGCTGTCAGCAGGACTGGCTTACCAGGCGAGCTGCCTCAGGAGGACCATCGGACACACACAAACACCCTGTAGCAGGGGAAACCCATCTGGGAATTTTGGAGCTCAATTCTTTGCATGACAAAGAGTTTGGAGAAATTAAATAACTGCTTTTCCTTTTGTTCTCTCCGTCCCTCTCACAAGCGACCCTCAACATTTTTTGAAACTATTTAAAAACTTACTACCCTTTAGTCAAGGGGAGTGGAAGGGCTTTATTTTTTACTGGTTGCATTATTTGTGTATTTTTATCTGTTACTTGGTAGACTGGGTAGTTATAACTTTTGAATTGAGTTTTTAGTACAAATGCACTCTTTCATTTTCATAGTTTGCTTTCCAAATTCTTTCTAGAAGTAGAAGAATTTGTCTATAGGACAGAAATTTTCTCCCTATTATGCCATTATAGTTTTTTACTGTAATCCTGTGAGACAATCCATCAAAGATTTTAAGGGTTCTAAACTCAATTCAACAGGGATAAAAAAGGCAAAGCCCCCTTCTACCCTTCCACCACCCCGACAGCTTACAACACATAGGTGAGATGGAGAATGTCCACAGAGGACATCTATGTACCCCCCAGTGGAGCAGAGCACAGCAGGGCTCGAAGGGAGCTGGTGCAGCTGCATGTGGCAGACAAGCTTGCCTGGGTCCTAACAGCATGAAAACTGAATTAATGTGGGGCTTTGCCTGGGCTTAGCAGGCCTACCACTAATTAGCTCAAGTGCAGCGGCACTTTGATAAATTTATATGTTGTTTCTGGGCCTGGAGAGTGTCTGTCCACCGCTGTGTATTAGTAGTACATAAAGTCATTGCTGTAGGTAGATGTAGATACCAGTGAAGATTTCTATTTTTTGTCTGAGAAAGACGCCACATCATTGAAGTAAAATCTGGTTATTATACCAGAGGCAGACAAGATAAACTGCGCTGTTAAGCCTGCATTTTAGGAGACTTTTTAGCACACTGTTCCCTCAACAGGTTGCACAAATATCTGAGAAAACAGTTGTAAGATTTTTCACCAGTACTGTTCAGTACTTTTAAATCTATTCATTTGTATTAGTCTTACACTGTCTCTTCTTCCCCCAGCACTGTCTCTGCCAAAAGGTGCCAAGACACTTGCTTTGCAGATTCCTTTCTGACCCTAAGACTGCCCGTTGTGCAAACAGATTTTCAGCAGCTGGTGAAGTCCCCTGAATATTGAAGGAGTTGCAGGACATGGTGTGTAAGCCTAGTCATTAGCTAGGGCACCTTTGCTTCTCTCCAGGAGTCTGTCCCGTAGTCTTTCCCCTGGAAAATTTATGGTAATGTTACTTAACCACAGATCTAGTGGCCTGGGAACACTTAATAAGAAAGGTGGGAGCTGAACTGCAGTAATGCAACTCTTGGGCATGATTAGTTTCTTGTCCTTTAATGAGGAGTCCAGAGAAATAAAATACTTTATTAATATGCAGAGATAGGCCAGTTTTATGAGGGAGGTTTTCAATAAAGGCTGAATGCTAATATAAATAGCCCCACCTAGGGTCTTTTCTGGAACAAAATTGACCCTGCCTACACGTTGAAATAAAGGGCTGCCTTTTTCAGGCCCCTTCTTCCTCATGTCAGTATTTCAGCTGTGGACATAGCTCCAGAGAATACTCCTGTTGTGATAATGTATTTCTAAGCAGAACACTCTTTCACCCTGTAAACAACTGTAAAAACTAACAGCATGCTGTTCACAAACCAAAAAACTGCATGAATTTACATAAAGGAGTAAGGAATAAATGACACTCCAGAGGCATGCAAATACCTTATATGACACAGGACTGTTCACTGAGGGATTTCAACCCAGCATAGTGTAGACATGGCAGTTATACCTAACTTGTCCCTTTGCATTTTAATTCTTCTCTTATTTCTTCATCAGCTGTAAGGAGTAAAATAAAATAAAAGGAGTTGGTGGCTTGATGCAAGAGACAAAAACATACTTGCAACACCAAACTGTAACTAATTGCCTATTAAATACAAGCCATGTCTGGTCATGCTTATGAAACTGCTGTAGGCTTCTTCATAGCAGGTTCTTGACGTTATGGCTTATGTTAACTTAATGGCCTGTGAATATCCATAGTATTAATTCCTAAACAGTTCCAAACCATTCTAAGCCATTTCTCAATGGTTTGCTAAATCTACTGAAATCCAGTTTGAATTTCTTTCCGCTGTTGTTTAATCCAAGCCCACAATGTTCCCCCTATCATTCTACACTTTTAACAACACTTTAGAAAATAACTGGTCATTACCTTGATGCATTTATTTTATTATGTATATGTGATTTTAGAATAACTTTTTAAGTTGCTGATCAAGATAAATAGGCCTGCAGTGTTCCTCTGTCCTAGAGCAAGCTTGGGCTGTTCACTACCACTGAACATTAACAGCCTTGTTTATATGTTTTATTTAAATGTCAAGTGATAGAGAAATAAATGAGTTGGGCTGTTTCTTTACAAGCTGCTGCTCAGCAATGCATTCGAGGCTTTTAGAGATCTTGTACTGCAAGTTCTAGTGTGTGTGCTCTTTGTTCTAGCCCTGCATTGAAAACCTGTTCAACATACAATGAAAAGTGCTTGAATGCAGAGTGGAGCAGTTGATATTAAAAAATATTAAGTAACATGTCAGTAATTGCAATAGCCCCTTTATCCTCTCACATTGGTCATCGTGGACTTTCCATCATGTGCTCCTTCCACTGTAAATCTACGCTCTCTTACAGTCCACATACCTCTTTGATTGCCAGGATGAGAGCAATGAAGAGGAAGGCCTCCTGGCATGTGAGATCACGTAGCCATCAAAGTGATAAGGTGAATTTCTGTTGATTTTATATAGCAGGGAAGATAGTACAAAACCAGTTTTTTTTCCAGACCTGGTGCCTGATTTTAAAAAGAAATTGTTTTACTCAGAGGCATGTTAATTTCATCTAGTCCTGTCTTAAAACCCCAGATATATTGTAGATCTACCAAATATTTTCCTTTTTCTTTTTTACACTCACTGTTAGTTGTGGAAGGTGAATATTTTGATGAGATTAAAGTCTTTTTTTTTCCTGAGTAAACAGAAAGCTACAGAAAACCATTCTTTTTCTTTTATATAGAATTAACTGAATATTCCCTAACTATCACACAAAGCCACATCAGAACAAACATAACTGTGCATGCCAAAAATCCTTTCCAAACCTTTCTTCACTCAATTAAATTTGTAAACATTATCTTCCATTAGTCATACTCAAGCTTAAATCAAACTTCTGAGCACTGAAGAAAAAAGAAAATGCTCGTTTTTATAGCAGTGTGCAAGGAATTGAGGGAGGTGGGGAATATGATGGGGAAGCTATAGCAGGAATAGGAAATTAGAAACCTGAGAAAAGAAGAAATCAAATTAAAAACAGTCTGCTCAATTGGTGTCAACTGGCAAGTAACAATCATGAAAGTTATTTTGGGGATGGATATTCCTTCTATAACTGTGCTGTGGTGCAGCCCCCCCTCACACCTCTCAATCCCAGAACCAGACAAGGATGTATTCTTGCTTGCACTGCAAGAATAGCTAGCTGGTGTGCATTGAATCAGGACAACTTGGCACTTTCCTTGTCTTTGTACAAGAGCAGTGAGTTGGGCCGACCAGGCGGTCCCTGACCGCACCTGGATCTCCTGATGCCTGGAGTTGCACCCGCCCGGTGAGTGTCAGAACTGTACCTTCTGGGTAGTGCTGGAACTGTACAGTTGCTGTCTATGGCATCATGTGGATTGTGACCAGGATGGAAATTACTGATGCCTAAAGTCAATCATCTTGAGACCCCATAAACAGCAGTGCCAAGGAAGGCCCTTTGCACCCTTCTGGTCCGCAGCGGGCTGCGCCCAGTAACCCCTCTCAATGGGACGCCTCTCTGAGTAACTCGCAAACGGCCTGGGCTGATCTCCTCAAGACTCAACCTTTGCCCACTGAGAAATCATTTGATTTGAAGTGAGTATTTCACTGAACTCGAGGGCAATTTTTGCATGAGTGTGCGTATGAATTGATTCAACATAATATTCTATTACTGTAATTGTAATAGCAAATTCTTTTTAATCACTTAGTAAATGTGAACTAGTGATTACTAACTGCTAAATTCCTGTGATTCTCTTTCTCTCCTTAAACTGTGAACATGCCCTGAATTATTGCTAAACATATCCCTTAGACATGAACTGTGTGGCACGAATAGATGAAATTAGTCATGACTATCATCATGAGGGTGAGTAGCCATAATATTCCGACCGCTCTTTCCTGAATAAAACGAATCTGTTTCATAAGTAAAGACAGACCTAACATTAGCCTAGATCAGTCAAAGTCTATCCTCATGCACTGAATGAAACAGGGACAATTTTATCACTTAAATGCAAATGAAAATTGTGTGTTACTCTTTCAACTCAATAAATCTTTTCAAATTAAGTATCCAACAAATCTTTAGTATGAAAATGCTATTTCATATTATCAGATAATTCTTTAAGTTCAGGTGTGAAATGGAAAGCAATCCTGAATGAATATAATTTAAAGGGAGGTGGTTATCATTTTGGTGTTAAAAAAATGATCTTTGCTTGATGTCATTTCACTGAAAAGAAACAGTACAAGCAGCACCTTACACATGTACCTGCCACAATACTAAATGGTAAATAACATCAAATTTGAAATAAAATGAAAATGATAAATATAATTGGATTGCACTTCACCTTTTTCTGGCTATCAAAACAAAATGAAGATTAAAGTGATTTGAATAGTTTACGGCACTCTTGAGTGCAGACGGTTTTAATAATGTCATTAAATTTCACAAACATGATTTAACTAGCTAAAAATCACTTTTACAAAATCTCACCTCTCAGTTTCTACCTTTGCCCAACTAGTGTAGTCATCCCCTTTTCACCTATTGGCAAGCAATAACAAAATCTTTATTAATTTTGGGTTGCTGAATGAGCACTTGTCACTTTATGTGACAAATAACTTTATGTGACTGGCAATATCAGACTTCAAACCAGTTGTGACATTAGAAAAATGTTATGCTAACTGCATGTCATCCACAGTGCTTTGCTTAGCTGCTGCAGCATCAGACAGGGCCACCTAGCCATCGTAAAAGCCCGATGGCTTGGGTTCCCTCCTAGAGATGGACAGCTTGTTACTGAGTATTGCCTGTGTTTCATGGCTTCTGCAGTGTATATGGCTGTTGCAGGCTAATGCTGGACACAGTAATGACCCCTCTAATCTTAAAAAACAGACCCATAGGGATGAAGAATTAATGTCTGAGTGAATGACAGTCAGCATCAAAATCTGGAAATGGCTGATTGGCCACAATATGTCAATTTGTCAATTGCTGTCCACTACTGTTTTGGAATTACTGGGGCTCTCTTGATTGTGTCAAATGTAGGAAGAATACCTTAGAGCTCATTCCTGTACATTAGTGCCTCTTCTAGACCACCTCTTGGAAATACTTCAGATTATCTGTATTGATGTAATGCTCAGAAAAAATAGTGGAGTCTGTCTAGGAGCAGGCATTTCAATGGAGTAAGTGCTTGTATTAACAGTGTATTTACACTTTCTTGTGAGAGTGCAATTGCCTGTTTTTTATAACGTGCTATTTGGGTGGGAAAAAAACACTTCACTACTTGTGAGAAAGTGTAATGCAGGTTTTTTCTGGGGGGGTGAAGTCTAACACTTGTAAAGTGCATTTCAGTTAACTCTGAAAAATGAAACCTCTGCAGAAAGCCTTATATCAGGACTCATTTCATCTGATACATGAAGAATAGCATAATGCAATATCAATATTGTACTACAAAGCACAGACAAACTAATATTCACTTGAGGGAAAAATGTAAGTTTCATTTTTCAGGAAAACTTACTCAGAGTTTTACAAGAGAACAGGCCCCATCCCCTTTCCAAATGCACATTTTTATCTACTATACACATGCTGACTATTTCTCTGACCAGCTAAGTCGGGCTTATCAAACCTTGGCTGACATCAAAGAAGCTGAAGCTATTACTTGTCAGTAGTCCTGTGCGTCAGAGTTGTCAGGTCACCTCTTACCTTACCCGTCTCCTCAAACAGCAGCACTGGTGGTCTGCATCAGAACTGCTGGCCACTGCAAAGAAGCAAATTGACAAGCTCCAGGCTTCCATTAATGCCAATATCTGCTGTGTGTTTAAAGGTTTGAAATAGTTTTAATGCCATAAGCTTTGGGGATCTTAGCTGAAGGCAGTATTTTTGCAACAGCTTAGTCACATAAGCTTACTTGAACTTGCAGGCAATTGTTTTAATGAGCGTGGGTCGAGAAATACCTGGTCTTTTATCCTGGGTAAAGGCCAAGGGAGAGTAAGTTCTGTAGCACAGATGATAACTCAGTGTTACGAACCTGATTATCAGAGCTAGTGAAATCTGCTGTGGGCATCTGTTCATCTTCACCAACACATTTAGTTCTTCAGAAAGCTGTTGTTTCCTTTTCTGCTGCCTGTTATCCAGTGTGAGTCTCAGAGAAGGTAAACAGCATATGATGGCATCAGGCCAGGCATCTTCCACTGTACACACACATGTGCACATGTCAGATACACCCTCCCTCCCCTTCTTTACTCTGGCAAGTGCAGTCGCAGTGCTTGTTTTGCAATTTTAACAAACTGGCTTGCAAAGTCAGAGCGATTTCCATCATGAGTTTCAGAGGAAAATTCGTGTCACTCTGCAGTTATGAGTGAGTTCCTTTGGCAAATGTGGCTTTGCTTTTTGCTCAGTGTTGCTCTGGGCTGCGAGTGGGATGAAGAAGAATCTGTGCCTTACAGTGGCTGTTGCTTCAAGGCTGAAATTAACAATAATGCTCCTAGCAACATGATTTTTGCTGTAGCAATGGTAAACTGCCTGCTTTGCAAATCACTTTGAGAGCTGACAATGGCTATCTGGAACTACCATGAAAGAATATCAGTGCAGAAAGATGGCCCACAGCTGTCCTCTCTACTGCTTCATCTGAGCCGTTTCTTTCTAATCTAGGAAAGTTTGTGATCTACTATTTCACAGGCATAAATATGAGCCCATGTGAACTGGTGATAATCAACAAGTGCCACTGTGCCAGGGGAGGCAAGCAAGGCTTAAAAATGAAGTCTCCAACTGCCCCTGATCTGCCAGCACTGCCGCTGTCTCATAACCAGACCCTCTGATGCCCTTGAAGACTTGTGCTGAGACTGAGAGAGTCCCAACTCTGATATCCATGTCTGAGCCCTGCCTGCTCAGTGCCCCCCTGGCGTTTCAGATTCCCAAACCAGTAAAGATCAGTATAGAAAGGCAGTTGTTCTGTTATTTCAATCCAAAATTAATCCAATCTCCTGACAATTCTATTATTTTGTGCCACTTTCTCATGAGAGAAACTCAGCCAGGTTCAAACATGGTTCCTTGTCTTTCCGTATGTCTTTTCCTTGTCCCCAACAAAGATCAAATTCTACTAGTTTGCCTACTTCTAAAACCTTGACTGTCTGCTGATCCCAAACTAGGAATCTCAACTTTTATTCGTTGCCAAGACTTGACAAAACTTTTTTCTCTTTTGCTTTGATTTTTTTGATTTTCTCTGCTTTTAGAGCCTTTTTATTTTCTCTGCTTTTAATCGGGTTTGTGTGATCGAAATGATGTTTTGCAAGCTGGCCTGGATTTTGTTCCTAGGTCTGGTCTTCTGCAGAGCTGACAGAAGATAAAAAAGTTTAAATGATGTGTTGTTCATGAAAATTAAATAAAATAATATCAGGTTTTCCTGCATACAGAACACAATCTTCAGAGTTTTTTCACCCTGAATGGTCATTTAAAGGCTATTTCTTTGTTTTTCTTTAATCTAAAATAAGTTCCCACAAACCAGTTCAATGTCTTTTTTTGTAGCTGACTGCATTAACCCAACTTCAAGAAATGGCAGCAGTCCGAGCTGCTGAACAGATTCTTTAGTACACAGAAACATAAAAGCCACATGTGTTTCAAACAGGTAAACATTATGGAGGAGATGCCAATATAAGAGGAAATTTAAAACACCCTCCGCCTAATTAATTCAGATATGAACCATTAAAGATTTTGTAAACTTAGGCCAAACTCAATGACCTTAGTTTGGTAAAAACAACTGTGATTTCAGTGGGAGTTATGAATGATTTTGAAATGCAAGATTTGGGATGAAAGAGGACTTCCATAAGTTAGGAAGAATAGTTGTGGACCGCTCTTATGTTGGGCTGGTCAGCGAAAGCATAATGAATGGGACTGTTACAGTGAATTATATGTCTTTTCACTGACCCTCACTGCTAGGTTTATATGCAGGTAAGTTACAAGACAAAGAAAGGGTAGACATAGTTAGATCTCTTACACCTTGTGGGTGATTAAAATTAGTGTAATGTAGTAAGATTAAAGCTGTCAAGATTAAACTTACCTCTGAATGAGTTGACCAAGTACGTGGTTAAGATGGAAAACAGAATTTCTGGTAGTATCAGGGACTGATGTGCTGCTGATATTTCAACAGTATTGGCTCTAATCTGTGCTGACAGGATTTAACATGTTTCCTGTGGACAAGTAGGGAATCTTTTAACTTGTTCGCCCTTTGAAACAAAGATGGTGTCTTAGGGATGAGGAAGGAGGCTTTGCCACTTGGCGAACAAACTCCTAGGAAGAAAGTTTCATTAGAAACGTTTATTCTTTGCTCTTGAAAACCAGTGGTGACTAGACCTGCGTGGCTGGAAATGGATAAGGGAGAGTGACCATGGCAGAGAGGATGGGACCAGCACTGAGAATTTGGCATTTCTGTTCCGTTTGTGAAGTTCTGTCATTTAATGCATCCTCGGTTGGAGTGTGAGTTTTGGTGAGTCCCTGGGCCAGAGTCCATTCAGTGAGCTGGCAATGGCAGGGGCTGTGCTGTGTGTATGGCCTGGGTGGTGGGATTTCTGCCACTATGGGTTCCTGTGGAGAAGAGGCCTTTCTGCCCACAGATGGCCACCTCACCTTTCTGCTTCTTACAGTGCAGGCTCAGCCGTGAGGGCTCCTGTTTGGCAAGCCCGTTGCCCGTGCCCAGGTGTCAACAGGCAGGGATATCAAAGTGTAGCTCCATGCAGGACTGACATGTAACATTTAATGAAAGGGTTTGCCTTCTGCGCCTCAACCGTTGTATTTGGTGAAGTCCACATGTTCATGTGTGACAAAGAAAATCGTTTGTTACTCGACGTTACCTGGCTGAGAAAATTTCTGCTTATTCTTCTTAGGAAAAGTCTTACTAGACTTTGCCTCAGGACCCAGGCAGATGATGAGTTAAAGATATCTGCATCTGGCAAACTTTGTACTTCTCGCCCTAAGAAGTCAGACTGTCTCAGCAAGGTATCTGTCATTAGACAGCCTGGTAAGAAAACATCCGTGTTTCAAGTTTCCCAACTATTACCACTGCTGAGGTCAAGTTTCACCTCTATGTCTTGCACCCTAAGAAATATATATGATGAAATCTTTCCTCAAACTCACAGAGGCGTTTTGATGGTGCACAGTTTTGGTGCTGACCCCCTTGTTAGCAATAAATTTTCTCATGGGGCATAAATAATACATTTCTTAAAAAGATATCTGAAACACTTTAGCAGCAAGTGATAATTCTTAAAGCAGTTGGCAGCTTTTAAGAAAAATGACGTGTGCTTTCAGCACCTTCATCAGTTTTAGGGACAGTGGGAGGATGTTTGTTCTTGTGACTGAAGTACTGTGTTTTTTGGAGACTTGGGTTCAAAAGACTTTCTCTGTGACCTTGAGCAGCCATTTGCCTTCTCTGTTCCTCACTTCCATTCTGTAAATGTGTTGGAGACTGTATTCTTGACATGTATTACTGGTTTTCTAAAAAGCTAATTTTTTTAAAGTCTAAACAATTACACCCATCATTCGTGATCAAATGTTCAACAAAGAGAGTTTTGAGGTGCTGGTCTTGTTGGTTCTTTCTGATGAGAGAAAGAGAGGCAGAGATACCTGAAACAAACACTTGACATTTTCTGTCTGAAAATGCAGCTTTCTTTACTGTTGTATTTCACAGAAGCTTTTGGAAGGTTTTATTTTTATGCCAATTGAGAAAAATAGCTTTTGAAACTTGGTGACTTACATAGAACAAAACTATCATCCTCTAAACTGTTCTTAATAAGGTATTTTTTCCCGCTTAGTCTGTCTTGATAATCTGAAGTTGGAGCTCTTCTCCCTAAAATGGTCCCTGTCTTTTAACATAGTCCAGATCCTGATAGTCAGCACGACAATTTCCACATCTTTTCCAGTAATCCCATTTACTTCAACTTTCTCGTCATTTGCGGTGTCGGATTGTTTAACACAACAGAAGTACACTTCTGCTGTGCATAAGGAACATGTCAATCTGAGAATAGTATTGTTAAACTCATAAAATTTTTACAGTGTTTTGAACAGAATTTGGTTTTAAACCTGATTGCTTTCTTTCGGAACTGGTAACCATATTTTTATCCTGGTTTTAAAATTACTTTTATTTGTGTTCCATCCTGCTTTGTTATTTGCCAACACTTCTTCCCCTCTCTGCGTATGTTTACAAAACACACAGTCATTACATTAGGTCATCTTTAATGCTTCCCTTTAAAATCCAGCAAAAATGAGATAAAAATTTAAAACACATTTCTGAAAAAAAAAAATCAAAACAGAGCGACTATTTTGAGAGAAGTATTTCTAGAGATGTGACATCTGTAAAGAGTGCAAAGGAAAAGGAAGCAATAGAAGCCACATGCGGTTTGTGTTTGGAATTTGAAGAAAAGAGGGTGTTGTGAGATAGCTACTGCCCTTTCCTTCTGATTTTTTATTAGAATTCTATGAAAGATAAACCGCCTGAAGTTTTCAGCTATAAGGCTCTGCAGGCTAGATCGACATTCTCTACATCCACTTTGCTTAAAGTGGTACAGGTGGGTGTCTACACGAGGCTGCAGAAGCAGTATAAGTGAAATAGTTCCTTTCTCGTATAGCCTGTTAACTTAGCTGAAAAGGATTTTGAAATATAGGAGAAGCTATGAGTTACAAAACCTGATTTGGGTAGAAAAGGCTTTTTTCTCGGAAGTTTTTTGGGGGAGGGAGAAAGTAGAATTTGTCCACCTTGACCATCCATATTGGAATGTATTTTCAGAACTATATGTTCCATTTTATTTTTAGAAATTGTTTCCCGAAGGTGGCTACTGAAATAACATCTCTAAACTTTATCCATGTGTCGTTCTGCAGATGAACAATAAAGGGACACATACACACACACACACGTACACGCAGAGATTTTAGGAAGAGATCTACGGAGTTCCTGTTTCTCTAATGATGGTGATCTAATTTCTCTGAAGGGTCTGATTTGCCTTTGTTTCTGGAATATCCAGTGAGGGTTCTGCACGTGCAAGGGTGTTTTTAGATCACACAAAAATTCTTTATTGTCTTCTTAATGATAAGGTCTTCAGCTCACTGAATGACAGTGCTTACACCATGTGCATGAAAACACCACTACCAGTCTATAATCAGGGATGCTGAAGGCCTGAAACATTTAAACTGCCTAAAAAACAAAGTCAGGGCTCAAAAATGGGCAAGAAACTCGTCTGGATCATGGACTTGTGTGTGAAAGAGGGCATGCAAAAATGCAAGCAGGGCTTGAGATCCACCTAAAAACACACATAGTTACAGCAAAATCTCTTGAAAGAGCAGGGTGGGCTCTCCACTGGTATAAAGCTTATGTACTAGCTCACAATCTGGCCAACTGCATTTTGTGTTTGTGTGTGGTCAGGATGCACTGGTAAATTATATATGCCACTAATTGAATGCAGTTGGAGGTGCTTTGCTCAGCACCTTTAAAAGTCAGATCACTTTTTTTGATGCCTAAATATAACCTCGAATGGCTGAGGCACCTGGGTTTTCACAAATTTTCCCAATTGTTTAAAATCATAAATATGGCTCAGATCATATATATACTTCCACCATTGAAGATGGTGTTTTACACATCTCATACCAAGAACCCTCACGGTCTGATTTTGTTGAACACGCAATATGGGTGACAATATTAGTGATGCATTCCTGACCACATTGTCCTATTAATACGTAAGTGTTTTCTCTGTGATCGGTTTCACTGGGAAAATGATTGCATTTCCAGTCTCAATTTTTGGACAAAAATTACCGTATAATGTTACTTGGCCGGAACCATACTTCAAATCTAGTTTATTGCACTGTTGATGTGTATTTGAATTATGGCACTCTCCACTTGTGAAATTCTTGCACAGCGCAGTCTAGACATGTGAAATTCCTACACTCTGTAATGTAGGCTTAGAAGATCAGTTTGCTGTTGAAGTGGAGCTTAAGGAAGCGTCAGGCTTTTCTACTGAGGCCTTTTACAAATGAAAGATTATAATAATGTAATTAAACCCATTTGCATAGAAATAGCAAGATGATTCTCATTTGCCAGTGAGGCAGCCTGCACTGGGAAGTGTTACCACTGTATTCACAGGTCCATATGAAGGGAGGGACCTTAAAAGTAATAACACAAAGATGAGCTACTGTTTGGAAAAAACTCAGATCTGTTACCAGGGGTACTGGGAGAGAGAGCTTTGTTCACCATGTGCCTCACCCCGTCCATCCATGGCCTATGCACCAGAAGAAACCTTGTTCAAAATTTCCTGACATACAGTGCAGGAGACGTGCTCAGAGACATGAGGCTGGAAACTCCTGAAGGATGTTTGCTGGCTCTCAGTCTGGGAGCCAGCTGGTAGCTATAAAATTTAAATGGAAATTAATAATAAATAAATGCAGACAAAATAAAAACAAACGTAGATAAAGAAGTCCATGCTTTGCCTGGTCTACTTGCGTATTCTGTTCATGATGCTGTGTACTGAGCAACACCTTTCAAACAGGGTGGGAAGGCTGGAACGACCCCAAGGAGCTTGCATTTAAAGGAGGAATGTGAAGGCAGAGGTGGGGAAGACAAATGCTAGCAGTAACAGGTAGCCACAACACAAGTTTGTGAGCTCAGCTGACTTCCAGGCTCTGTGGGCAGAGGATTTTGGTGTTAAACCTTAGGGATGAGAGGGAAAGACCTTCTGCTTTGTCTCAGGAAAGGCATATCAGACTTAGAGGATGAGTTGAGATAGACAGGAAGGTGGTTGTGTGAGAAGGTGACGGAGCAGCAGGCAGTGCTGAACAACATGCCCCATGCCAGGTACCGGCAGAAGCCTGCCTCAGCTGAATGTTGCTCTGCTCTTGCCCTTTGCCTCTCTTGGGGATTTAGGGGCGAAAAGCAGGGCTGATGGCCAAAGCACTGCTCCTGGGCAGAAACTGCTTTTCCTCCCCACTCCCCCAAAAAGATCATGATGTCAGAGGTTCGGAGAAAACCTCTGTTGAAAGAAGAGCGGACTTAGCACATCTCCTCCTTAACTAAAGGGAGACATGGATGAAGCTCTTGCTTGAAGATCTCAGGCATCTGGGCATAAGTGCCAGCCTTGTGAGCACTCAGCATGCACCCTCAGCACGTCTGCTGGAAATGGCTGGGGGATGCCAACAATTGCCAAAACCAGGTCTCACATCCCCTCCTCTGACTGGTGGGCAGAACAAAACCACACTGTAAAAATCCACTGGGGTGCAACGAGAAATTGCTGTGGTCGAACCTGAGGTTCTCCAGCGTGGGACTTGGCAGTGCCATTTGTACAAGCAGATTTGGGAGCCAATAAACCATGGGAGTTGCTTTTATATAACCCTGACATTTTAATAAAGCTGAGATTTTACTTCCCATTGTAACACCATTTCTGCCAGAGGGGTGGTTGGATGCATTTGCTCATTATCAGGAAAATCAGACAGGAGATTCATTGTAACAGGGTTAACAGGTAACTGAGGAAGAAAGAAAATTACTTCTGCATCACAGCAAATATTTGAATAGTGTCACTCTCCCTAAAGAATACAACCACTGATTACCATGTATGAACAAAAAGCTTCCCAATCAAAGGGACATAATGATAATCTGAGCTACTCAATGTTCAGTTCTCAATAGAGTTCAAATTAGTGAGCACCAATTTATTTGGTGCCTTAGTTCACAGCAAGATGGTCCTAAATGAATAATTGCTAAAGGAATAATCACAAGCATCGTCTTTTGCAGAAGATTACTCTTCTTTCTTCACAAGTTTGTGCAAGTAAGAGTTTGATAATAATTTCAATGTTTACCATGCTATCATAAATCCATTAAAGTATTTCCAAATTACACCTAAAATGATTCCTAGATATTGGGAGACTTGAATGAATTACCATTTGCTGTTAATGCATCTATAGTCCTATATTAGAGAAGAAATTATATCAAAAGCAGCCTAGAGCAAAGTCTTCTGGTAAGAAATTGTAGGTTTTCATCCTGTTCTTTCTGCTGCCATTTCCCAGAAGGGTCATGATTTGTGCTCTATGTCTCGCAGCTGAAATTCTTATCTGTAAGTAAATTGACAGTAACTATTTGGTAGCAGCCTCTGGCTTAGCTACAGTTTTGAATGGTTATACTGTGTTTTCTGGGCTTGCCTGTGCTGTTACTGAGGGTTAACTATGCCTTTGGTTGAAAGCTGTGAAATCAGGAAGAAACTGCTTTTTAGGACATTTTTCTGCTGTACTCAAATCACTTAGCCAAGTTTCATTAACGTTAGCAAGCCTGATCCGACATCAGACCTTGCTTTAGACTCTACACACTGATAGTGACTCCCTTCCTTTACACTGCCAGAACAGACAAAAACGTCCAAGATGACCAGGGGGATAAAACGAAAAGAGACTGTTGACTGTTGGCCCCAGCGTCCTTCTGCCACCACCACAACACTTCTTCCTTTTTTTCTGCTTTCCTTCCCCATCTCTTCGTAACAGGAACACTTGAGAAGCGACAGAGATCAAACATTTGTATTCCAATTAGGAGCTGCATGCAGGATCTCCAGAGGAAAGACTCTAAATCACCTGAACATCCAACAAATCCTTTAGCATGCCAGCAGTTAGTTCAAAGGCAAAGCCATCCAGCTCTGAGTAGCTATCCATTAAAGGGTTTGGAGTTGTAGATGGATGAATATGCGAAAGAAAAATATCCCCTACACCCATCCCCTTTCTTGGGTTATGCTTCCTGATGAAGAGTGAAGTGCAAGGCAACCGAAGGATGTGCGCTGAAACCTGAATTATGTTGTCAGTGCTGCTTTCAATGCTGACAGAAAAAAGCCTGCAGCCGCTCACCTGGAATGTGTTCCTGGCTCCAGCACTCAGCTGCAGCTCCAGAGAAATCTCACTGAGAAAACGCGTGGTGTAAACGTGAATGAATGCTGGTAGAGAGGTGAGCAAGCCCAATGCACTCAGTTCTGGTCAGTCTGACTCTTTCCTCTGCGTGAGTACTGAGTCTGACTTTCTTTCTTGTCCAGGGCTTTCCCCATATGGGAATATCCTGGCTGATGGTCCTTCCAAGCAGTTGTGTCCTTGACAACTGCTTTTACATGCAGTGCTACCAGAAGAAATTGCAAAGCAATTGGTGCATTATCAGCCTATATGACAGACAGTTGTTCACTGCACAGATTTGCTGAAGTCCCTCTGATAATAAACAACAGCCATTCACAGCTAGCTGATAATCAACTAGTTTACTGCTGTAATGCTGATTAGGATGTGACAGGAGCAATGTGCTTGATAAAACAACAGTGCTTGAAAATGCTGCTTTATAGATTCATTCTTCTTGTGATAGGTGTAGGGAAAATAAGTATTCGTCTCAGGCTCAGGCTCTGTTTGTAAGGTACAGATCAAACATATAGAAGCGGACCACAGCTATGTATAAGTGCAGTCAGAAGGGTCATTTCAGCCCTTACAGGCCTAGCTTTATTTTTTTTTCTCTGAGCAGCATGGATTGTACAGCACCATGGACATCAGTACAAGCTAGCAATATAAATAACCACGCATACTCTATCGCTGACTTGCATTGCCTTAGCTGAAGTTCATGTTGATGTTCCTAGACCTCTTAATCAGACTGAAGTGAATCTATGTATTTGTATTCCTGCTGCAATCATACCTTTGGTTGCAAAGCAGCCTTAATGACATGTCTCCAGGAACTTGTCAGCCAGGAGAATATAGGTTTTGTTTTCAGCTCTGCCACAGGTTAATTTTGTGACTTGGGGCATATTACTGAATATCTCTGTCTTCTGTGATCAGGGGAACACTAAAACAGAATAAAAATACTAAAAATACTAAAGCTGAATAAAAGTGACAGTGATTATGATTGTTCATTCAGAATTATTTTCCTAAGTGGAAAGATCATGTTCTAGCTTGTATATTAAGATAGGCACCCTGACCAACTCTCTGTGCCGAAGAACTGCTCTGTAGCTGGTATTCTTCCTCAGCTATATCAGTGACTCCAGTAAAAGATGCTACCTTTTGTCTAAACCATGCCTTGCTACGACAGAGTACGATATTTTAGCAGAAAGCCAGACTCCAGCGATCTTTGTGGTGTTAGAGTGCTTGGAAGAACCAAGGGAGTTTCATAAGCAAGAATATTGCACAGAAGCTCTTCACAAGACAAACTTTGTGGGTGGTAGGGGTGTGCTTGCATTACAATGAATAACATCAATGCTATTAGACAAAAAAATAGGCAGCTTTAGAGCCACAATATGAAGGAAGATTTTGAGGTCCACAGGCTGGGGAAGGATTTATTTTCAGCGATACCAGTTAGCCTGACAAAATACTCACCTAAAAACCTTGTTTTGTGTGTTTCTTTAGGTCATCAAGGCTACAGCACAGTTATCACTGAGGTTTATTTCCATTACTGATTAAACCATAACGATTGAGTTAGCCAGTGTTAATTGCCACAACTGTCTTGGTTTTGTTTGCTGTAGCAATCAATTGCAGTAGATGCAACAAGGGAACCACCCACCATAACAAGGAGGCTTGTTGATAATGCGATACTGCTCTGCATTCCATAACATTTTGTGTCTTTCTTTAAGAAAATACTGAACTAGAATATCCCACCTATTCTGACCTGGACTGCTGGATGTACAACTTAGAGTACAAGTTACTTGAAAGATAACACAGAATACTGCTGAGGGAACAGCAGTCCATCAGTGGGATCGATTCTTTCAGGATGGAGTAACTGGGGGAGATCCTAAATGGCTGCACACTCTTTTGAACACAAGCCTGTCCTTTCAGCATTGAAAGTGCCTTCCATTGCAGAGGGCAGCTTAAGTAAAAGAAAAGCTGGCAAGTCAAAGGTCACAAAAACCAAACGCAGGAGGTTGTAAAACAATTTCAGCTCAGGCGCTATCATCTCAAGTGCTGTCACTATCTGATACAAGAAGATGATTCTTTGACGAAAGTACTAACAAGAAGTACATTTTTTTTTACCATTGAAAGAGCAGGGTAAAATGTTAATTCTCCACATCAAAGATTGTGCAATATAGTAATTAAATGATATACCTCTGTGTGTTTCTCTGATGTTTTATGGCACTTCCATAATCTCTTATCTGACTATCTCCTTAACACTTTCTCTAAGTTAGCATTCTCACTTAGTTATTCATTTTATTTTGCAGTTTTTGAGCGGCTGAGAGCAGTTTCCTTAGAACAAAGCAAGACAGGTGTAGGAGTTAGACACTGTGCAGTCTGCCTATGGATACAGATAAACAAAAATGTATCTTGTTTGGCAGGATGATGTATGCTTTTTCATTTATATAAAATAAAACTCTGAGGGCAGTGAAAAACCTCTGCATTTAGAGACTTCTGAAGAAGTTTTTTCTACGAGCTGTTGTGGAGCAGAGAAAATGTCCTTTAAAGATGAACCAAGACAAGGCAACTCAAAATTGCATCAGTGTAACCTTCTGTTCCTCTAGAGAAAGAATAAAATTTGCATCCTATTCATCCTTTGTTCTCATATGCTGTATTTGGATCCAAAACCCCTTCTGCTCTGTTTCTCCAAGAAACTTTCTCATCAGAGAAAAAAACTCACATATCTACTCTACAGATGCAGACATAGAAGTGATTCATGGTTCTCAAATTTCCAGAGTGATTTAGAAGGGAAAACTCTGTCCAAGCTACCATAGAGCTGCTCCGTGGAACCAATTTAACTTAGAAATCTTTCAGTTCAGCAGTATCCACACAGGTAAACCAGAAAGAAATGCTAACATTTCAGTGGCCTGAAAGTCTACCTCTGGGAAATATCATCATTAGTTGTCCCATTCAGATAACAACCTTCTCCCTTCCAGTGTTCTTTCTATGTACTTGCCAGGTATCTTAATATGCCTTTGTAGTTATACTACATATTGACTTTACGTACTTGTCATTCTTTAGCTTGTTTTTGTTCAGGTTATATGTTCCTGAATGAATTTTTTCATGTCATTCTTAAAATCACCTCTGGACATTGTGATTACTTAGTCCAATTATTGTCAATGTCTTTTAACCATGTTAAAATTATCTGACACGTTATTAGAATCTTCTCTTGCACATGCTTATTTTCCTGGACTGATACAAAAAAGGGCATAGAATCATAGAATCATAGAGTCATAGGTTGGAAAAGACCTCTAAGATCATGAAGTCCAACCATCCACCTAACACCACCATGCCTACTAAACCATATCCCGAACTGCCACATCTACACATTTTTTGAACTCCTTCAGGGATGGTGACTCCACCACTTCCCTGGGCAGCCTATTCCAGTGTCTGACCACTCTTTCAGTAAAGAAATTTTCCCTAATATCCAGTCTGAACCTCCCCTGATGCAACTTGAGGCCATTGCCTCTCGTCCTGTTGCTAGTTACTTGGGAGAAGAGACCACCCCCTGCCTCACTACAACCTCCTTTCAGGTAGCTGTAGAGAGCAATAAGGTCCCCCCTCAGCCTCCTCTTCTCCAGGCTAAAAAGTCCCAGTTCCCTCAGCCGCTCCTTGTAAGACTTGTTCTTTAGACCCCTCACCAGCCTCATTGGCCTTCTCTGGACACGCTCCAGCACCTCAACGTCTTTCTTGTAGTGAGGGGCTCAAAACTGAACACAGTACTCGAGGTGTGGCCTCACCAGTGCCGAGCACAGCGGCACTATCACCTCCCTACTCCTGCTGGCCACACTATTCCTGATCCAAGCCAGGATGCCCTTGGCCTTCTTGGCCACCTGGGCACACTGCTGGCTCATGTTCAGCCAATTGTCAACCAGCACCCCAAGATCCTTTTCTGCTGGCCAGCTGTCCAGACACTCCTCCCCAAGCCTGTAGTGTTGCATGGGGTGGTTGTGACCAAAGTGTAGGACCCAGCATTTGGCCTTGTTGAACCTCATACAGCTGGCCTTGGCCCATTGATCCAGCCTGTCCAGATCCCTCTGCAGAGCCTTCCTACCCTCGAGCAGATCGACACTCATACCCAGCTTGGTGTCATCTGCAGACTTACTGAGGGAGCACTCAATCCAGATCATTGATAAAGAAGTTAAACAAGACTGGACCCAAAACTGAGCATTAGGGAACACCACTCGTGACTGGCTACCAACTGGATTTAACTCCATTCACCACCACTCTCTGTGCTCGGCCATTCAGCCAGTTCTTTAACGAGTGAAGAGTACACCCATGCAAACCATGCACAGCTAGTTTCTCCAAGAGGACACTGTGAGGAACAGTGTGGAAGGCCTTACTGAAGTCCAGGTAGATGGCATCCACAGCCTTTCCCGCATCCCCTAGGCGGGTCACCTGGTCATAGAAGGAGATCAGGTTGGTCAAGCCAGACCTGCCTTTCATGAACCCATGCTGGCTGGGCCTGATCCCCTGGTTGTCCTTCACATGCCCAGTGAGCGCACTCAGGATGAATCCTCCTTCCAGCCCTTTTTGTAAATGAGTGTTACATTGGAGATCCTCCAGTCATCTGGGAGCTCCCGTTAGCCGGGACTGGTGATAGATGATGGAGGGTGGCTTGGCCAGCTCCTCCGCCAGTTCCCTCAGCACTCTTGGGTGGATCCCATCTGGCCCCATGGACTTGTAAGTGTCCAGGTGGCATACCAAGTCATTAACTGCTTCCTCCTGGATTATGGGAGGTTTGTTCTTCTCTCCTTCCCAATCTTCCAGCACTGGGGGCTGACTACCCTGTGAATAACCTGTCTGACTATTAAAGACTGAGGCAAAGAAGGCAGTAAGTACCTCAGCCTGTTCCTCATCCTTGTTGGCAGTATTCCCCCTCGCATCCAGTCAGGCATGGAGACTCTCCTTGTCCCTCTTTTTGTTGTTGATGTATTTGTAAAAAATCTTTTTGTTGTCCCTTACAATAGTGGCCAGCCTGAGTTCTAGCTGGGCTTTTGCCTTCCTAATTTCCTCTCTGTACGACCTAACAAGACCCCTGCACTCTTCTTCAGTCATCTTGCCTTTCTTCCATAGGTGGTAGACCACTCTTTTTTTCCTGAGTGCCAGCAAGAGCTCCCTGTTCAGCCAGGCTGGTCGTCTTCCCCACCAGTTCATCTTGCGGCACATGGGGACAAGTCTGCTCCTGTGCCTTTAAGACTTTCTCCTTGAAGAGTGTCCACCCTTCCTGGACCCCTTTTCTCTTCAGTACTCTCTCCCAGGGGAGTCTCTCAACCAGCATCCTGAACACGCCAAAGTCTGCCCTCTGAAAGTCCACGGTGGTGGTTTTGCTGGCTCCCCTCTTAACTTCACCTCAAACTGAGAACTCTGTCATTTCATGGTCACTAAGCCCAAGATGGCCTCCGACCACCACGTCTCCCACCAGTCCTTCTCTGTTAGTAAACAGCAGGTCAAGAGGGACACCTCCCCTAGTAGGCTCACTTACCAGCTGCATCAGGAAGTTATCTTCTGCACGCTCCAGGAACCTCCTAAACTGTTTCCTGTCTGCTGTGTTGTATTTCCAACAGATATCTGGTAATTTAAAGTCCCCCGGCCTAGCGATTGTGAGACTTCTGCCAGCATCTTGTAGAAAACTTCATCTACCTCTTCATCCTGTTTGTGTGGTCTATAACAGACCCCCAGCAGGATGTGTGCCTTGTTGGCTTCCCCCTCATCTTTACTCATAAACATTCAACCTTGTCATCACAATCGTGGAGCTGTGCATGTGCATGCAAAACTTGGAATGTCAGATTCACCAGCTGGCTGAGGAAAACCAGTATCTCTCCCTACAAACCTTGCCTCCTTTAAGTTACGAGGCATCATGTGAGCATCCCTATTGACTTCAGAAGTACACCATTAGTGAACATAATGTACCCACAAAAATGGTGTGGGCCTGGGTCTTCGATGTGGGGATGGCATTTATAAATAATTTCTGCAAGTCTCCCAATGTTATCTTGAATTAATTATCATAATGATGGTTTGAAGAAAGTACAGTCTTTGTCCCCAGTGCTGCACTTCTTTCTTAAATATTTGTTTGGTGGGATATCCTTTCCTTGGGGTCAAATCCAGGTCTGAAGTATGTAGGAAAATGTTGTACCCCTTCACCCACTACACCTCTCAGATTTACATTTCTGCTCTGTTGCATCACGTATTGCTCAGGTATATATAGGCTGATATTCTGTGTTCTGATATCTTATACTAACCAGAGATATACTTCCCTGAAACTTAGGTTGTAATTTTGTACTAGACTCAGCTTTGTTGGAATAAGTCCAGCAGGTATTCTTGGTTTTAGTTAAAGTTTATTTCTGAACTGAATATAATCCTCCTTTTTCCTTCTGCTTTTTCGTCCTGTGGTACATGTTTCTGTAAGTTGTGTGTGTGTTCTTGGCAGAGCACAGAGACTCTTATGAATTTTATTTAACCCCTCCCTGTGGGGTTAGAATCTCTGGCACTCTCAAAAATATTTGTTCAAAAGCCAAGAGCTAACTGTTTTTGAAATACCACTAGAGGAACCAATGTTACTTCTTTCTCTGAGAGGAAAGGAAAATATACATACATTGACAGAATTCCCTCGAACTGTGCTTTTCTAAAGTATAGGATTTTAGAGTGAAGAATAGCTGGAAGGTCAAGTGTCACAGCAAGTCTGACAACTGTTTAGCAGTTGAAAACTTTGGAAGAAGTATGCATTCTCTTTAAACAAACATCTTGATTTCCTTTTCTCCTCCTTTTAAGTACTCTTTCCTTCTTGACTTTCAAAACTCCTTATTCACTCCCTAGAAAAAGCCTTTCTTGTAAAGACACACTCGAAAGCAGGTACTCTTTAGAGCTGTCAGAACCTGCAGCTCTGAAATTGGAGTTGAGAGATTCAAGGGAAACAGCAATGGAAATTGCTGGAACCCTAGAAACAATTTAATTTTAAATTATCTTGTTTCTTTAAAATTTGGTTGAGCAAATTTGAAAACATTTTTTTTCTTTTTTTCCTCAGGATAAGACAGTGTTCCCCACTATGGTTCATGATTTCTTTCTCACTGTACACAGGTTTATTAATTTCCCTTTTCTTCAAGGATACATACCCTGCATTTCTTCCTGCCTCACCTTCACTTGCAGTTCCATCCAGCTATAAACAGCAGCTGAAGAGACACTGCAGCCTCCCTTACTTGCTCTCTTGCTAGCACCATCAATGAGCATCTCAAAAGGCAAGGCAGTCATTGTTGTCAAGACTACCTGGGCTAGCGCATTGTTTTTTCCTTCTCTTCCTGGTCTCCTGGGGGTAATGTGTTAATTTGCAGAAGGATTTCTGCCCTGTGTGTATTTATCAACCAATTTACAGCAGATAGCCGCAATAAGCTGTCACACGTTGTGTTTCTGTGATGTGAGGGAGGAGGAGGCTGGATGTGACCGTGTGCAGGATGGTCCCTGCTCCCTGCTTCCACTGTCTCTGTCTCTGCCTTTCCCATATATTGAGGAGGTGCTCCAATGTGTCATGAATATCGCACAGGTCAGGTGAAAGCAGAGTGCTGCACACAGGCAGAATGTTGCATAAATTTCTGGTTTGATTGGATGAATCCATCCCAAATCTGGCTAGAGCTTTAGATGCTCCAATTTTTCATCATGGCTCTTCTGGTACCTTGCAAGTGCAGTGCACTAGATCTTACAGTGATGAGAGCTCATCTGGCTTTTACTTAGAGGCTTAGCTACACAGGCCTGTTGGGCTTCCTGTGGCTTTTAAAGCAGTGAAAAAAGGGGTTTCCATAATTTCTTTGGAAAGACATACGTGATGTCTTCCATGGTTTTGCAGTATGGGGATATTTTATGTATTGCTGTCTTTGCAGGAAGAATATTCTTGAGGAAGAATTCCCAAGGAGTTCTGAAGCTGGATGAACTCAGGGACAAACTGGCCTCAAAATATAACATAGGTAAGATAGGTGCTGAGACATACCCTGGTGGAAGAGTAAATCATCGAGACATGTTATTCAGGGGTTTAGTTGTATTTGCATTGGTTTTCTAGTCTTCATTATGCATTGCACACAAAACAAATGGAACACAACAGAGAGCAATGTTGTGCATACTGACTGTGACGCTACAGCTTGTCATATGGCCTGTGTTAATAGGTTTTTTTTTCCTACAGTGCTCTAAAGTATGAAACTCCTGGTATTTTAAAAGAATGAAAACCATTACCTATGAAAGTTTTACACAATCATTTCCTTGAAAGGGTCACAGTCCATTTTAGGAAATTGAGTTGAATGGATACACTTTCTGTTAGGGACAAGAAACATCTTAGTGAAGTCTACGTCAATGCACGTTTACATAAATGCAAGTTCTTATCATCACACATGCACAAACAATTCTGGACATCTCCATACCACACATGTTGGGACATGCTGCATATGCTTTCAAGAACTGACAGGAGTGTGTTTGTTGGAACAGCACAGAAACATCCTGCTAAAGCACACAGGATACCAGTTAGCCAAGGACTCATGCTGACATAGTACTATACTAGGCATGGGTCTTCTCTGCAGGCTCATATCAGCTTCAGAGGCTGCTCTTTCAGGAGAACAGCAATATATTTTCTGTCTGAGAAGAGCTTGTAATTAAGACTTCTCACAATGCATTCAATAGTATGCACTGATTCTTCCATATGTGGCTTTTTCCCCCCCATTTAAAGTGAGCCTAGGGACAAAAGTATGTGTTTAATATTGATATTGAGAAGTCATGCATGGCTAAGAACATATGAACTTTAAGCTAAACTCCTGTGGCAAGACTAGGCTATCTCACATATTTATAAAAGATCTGGGTTTTTTGCTGCTAGACAGAAAAAACACTCTTTTGACCTCTTGTTATTTTACTGGTAAAACAGCTTAAACTCTCTGTGTGTAATTATTCTCTTGCTGACTTTGGAGCATGCCAGGAATAACAATGCTGAAGTCAGAAAAGCTACAACTACAGTGTAAAATCAGGTCTTTTTTCTCTTGGTTTCTGTAGCACCTGCCACAGTACTGTTGCAGCCTTGGCACAGAGTAATTAGATGTAGTTATTGCTAAATATAAAAAGTAGCAAGAACAGCACTTCACATCTCCCAGACTCACGCATTTAATTAGATTTATGGAAGAAAGAAAACGCCGCTTCTCAAGCTTTTGCTATGTTGCTTGACCTCCTGCAGTGGGCCAGACATATTGCTGAAACAACAAAGAGGAATTCTTAAGTTTCAACATTTTGACAGAACTTGGTAGAACTCCATTGCATGGAAGAAATAATGTAGTATCATGCTTCATTGCTAAGTCAAAATAAAAAAATTAAATCTTGATAGGCCTCAAAGCTCTAGTCCATTCTGACTTTGCGCCTCTTTTCCTTGCACTTTGGCTGCATGGATGTGTGGTGGATTGTCTATACACCATCGTGTGGCTCCTGTCTACTTTATGGCTTCTAGGACAGTAATTTATTGCTAACATTACAGGTTGGAGGAAAATGGGGGAAGATTTGGAGGCTACTTTACAGCTTTAAACCGAAATCAAGAATTCAATGACAACCTTCAAAACTGTCTCCAGTTGTGTACTGTGTGCTTGCTACATGCCAAAGTGATGACTGAAAAAGGAAGAGGAGGGGATGAACATTTATTAATTCTTTGGAAATGTGTTGTTCCTTTTTTTAAAATCCAGGTTTTCATAATACAGGTGAGTGAGAGGCGAAGGACAGCACACAGAGCGAGTTTTATTTTTTGCAAATCTAGACCCAGTGTCTGAAATACACAGAAATGGGCTCAAAGAGCTTGGAAGAAGGCTACGATGTATGACTGTGAAAGTAGTTTTTTAGTTCAATTGTTGTGTTATTCTCAGCAAATATACACTGGATGGAAAATGCCTACATCTGTGCACACCAAATTGATGTCCAAATGTAGTTGTTGAGATTTGCACTGCACAGCCTATATACCCTCAGAAACTGCTTAAAACTGAGTACAAATTTCAGATGCGGTTATTTTATAGAGTCGTTCAGTTACTTCAGCACCAATGCCTATTTTTTACAGGTATATAGGAAAGCAGAGCTGGTGCTCTGTTCTGTAACCCTTCATCTCTCTTCTTGTGTAGGGGGAGAAGAACAACCGTAGTAATCTCAAATGGATGTTCTAAGACACAACTCTTACTTTCACCTTGCTCCAGGATATTCTCCAGAGATGTAATCAAGTGCCCTTTAAAATTAACACTAATGTCCTTATCACTTGAGAACGAAGCAGGAGAAAGACAGCAAGAGTAGAAAGGACTAATTTTCTGGTGTCCAGCCACAGACAAGATAAGGGCAGGAAGAACTCTCTTTTCAGTTTTTAGCTGAGAAATCTTTTGTTTTCATTTTCTAACATGCAAAGTATAGGAGAACTTCTTGCAGAGGTGCATGTAAGCATATTTCAGCTAGCCCAATCCACCATTTTATAGGAAAAAAATCGGTCAATTAAAGGACTCTGAAAGTGACATGAAAAGAAAAAAAATATTTTTTCAGGAAAAACAGTCACTCAAAAAGCAATTTAATCACTCAAACCCACCATTCAAGTCTGCTCTCTTGCCTTCACTCATGGTGTTTGTACATTGCTTGTCATGGAAGAAACTGAGCCTGTGCCTACATGCTAAATGGCTGGGAGGATGTTGACCTCAGCATGGGTTTGGGTGAGCTGCAGTCCCATGGCTAACTGCAGGAAGGCCAGTTCCCAGGTCTTGGAACTGTGTTGGCAAACTGGGGGGAACTGGGCTCATCTTCTTCCTCCTCCAGTCTTGCCTAATCAGCCAACCATTTATTTTTTTGTTTTCCTTTAAGCATTCCCCATTCTTCTAAAGAGCAATCTAGTAAATTACACAGAATCACAGAATCACAGAATGGTAGGGGTTGGAAGGGACCTCTGTGGGTCATCTAGTCCAACCCTCCTGCCAAAGCAGGGTCACCTACAGCAGGCTGCACAGGACCTTGTCCAGGTGGGTCTTGAATATCTCCAGAGAAGGAGACTCCACAACCTCCCTGGGCAACCTGTTCCAGTGCTCCGTCACCCTCAGAGGGAAGAAGTTCTTCCTCGTGTTCAGACGGAACTTCCTGTGCTTCAGTTTGTGCCCATTGCCCCTTGTCCTGTCACTGGGCACTACTGAAAAGAGTTTGGCCCCATCCTCCTGACACCCACCCTTCAGATATTTGTAAGAATTTATTAGGTCCTCTCGCAGCCTTCTCTTCTTCAGGCTGAACAAGCCCAGCTCCCTCAGCCTCCCCTCGTAGGAGAGATGCTCCTGTCCCCTCACCATCCTTGTAGCCCTCCGCTGGACTCTCTCCAGTAGCTCTTCATCTTTCTTGAACTGGGGAGCCCAGAACTGGACAGAGTACTCCAGATGGGGCCTCACCAGGGCAGTGTAGAGGGGAAGGAGAACCTCCCTCGACCTGCTGGCCACACTCCTCCTAATGCACCCCAGAATGCCATTGGCTTTCTTGGCAGCCAGGGCACACTGCTGGCTCATGGTTAACCTGTCGTCCACCAGGACACCCAGGTCCCTCTCCACAGAGCTGCTCTCCAGCAGGTCCACCCCAAGCCTGTGCTGGTGTATGAGGTTGTTCCTCCCCAGGTGCAGGACCCTGCATTTGCCTTGGTTGAACCTCATCAGGTTCCTCTCTGCCCAACTTTCCAACCTGTCCAGGTCACACTGAATGGCAGCACAGCCTTATGGTGTATCTACCACACCTCCCAGTTTGGTGTCATCAGCAAACTTGCCGAGGGTACATTCTAACTCTTCCACTCTTCATTTTTGTTTCAGGGTTTGGGGTTTTTCTGAGCTAATGCTTGAACTGAAAATTTGCAATAACGTGGGTTGAGAAATTGCAAAGGGAACTCAGTAAAGCTAAACAGCTATTTTACTCTCAATTTTTCATTAAACAAACACTTCTATCAAGAGTCAGCAACTGTGTATCTCTTCTACAGGTGCTAAAACAGGAAGAAAAAAAATTCTGGTTTGCTTTCTCTTCTCTCACGCAAGATTCTTCTAGGTTTCACCATTTTTAATTGTTTGTTTAAAATATAGATTTTTTTCTCCTGACACTGGTACTGGAGTGTATCTCCTACTGATAGTGGAGGAAAGAAGGAAGGATTGCTTACATCTTCATTTGCTTCTTTCCACACACATATCAGGTTTCACTTCGGAGATGCAAGTTCACTGCAGTCAAAAAAGGTGTACATCTCTTTCTACTCTTGCTGTTTAAAAGGTGAGAAAATAATAGCAAACTTTCTCCCACAATAAGAAATGAAAAACAATCCTTGTCCTTAAACTTCTGTTCAGTGTCCAGCAGTTAATGCAATCCAAAGGCTACAATTTTTCACAGAATTTTAATTGAGCTACATTGTTCTGACATCAAGTTTTTCTGTTTCTATTTACCTTCCTTTACGTAAAGCCAGGTTTTCTGTTGTGTTCTGCCAGTGAAGCAGTGCAAAGAGTCTGGAAAACAGCCAATCGTCATCTGGGGAGCTTTTATCCTAATCCCACTACCTGTACTTGGAGCAAGTTGTGGTAGCATAGCCAGAGTCAGCAGCCTTCTCTTACCACACAGGGGTAATTACCAGTTGTGTACTACCATGCAGTGTGCTAGGTAATGGAAAACAGAATGCAGGCAGCAGAGGGGCTAGAATTTCCCAGCTGCAGCAGAGTAAAATGTGGAAAAACTGTGTTTAATGAAGCATGTGCTTTGCAGGTAGAGAGATGGCTCTTAACATGTGACAGAAAATCAGGATGTGCAGGGAACCTTTCAAGGAATGAGGACATTTTTGCATTTCTGTAACATTGTGAATTCCTTCTTTTAATTGGTATTCTTAGTTGGGTGAAAATTCAGATAAGTGAATCTTCCCCATGTAAACCATGTTCTTAAAGAAAACCCTTTCCCCTCCAGAAAAGCCATATTGGAATTCCTTGATTTGCTGTTCCATCTTCCCTAGGGTCCCCAGCAACCTACAGAGGTAACCAGAAAACTAGACGCTGCCAAGCTCTCCTCAGACATAGCCCACCAGGTGGGCTGTTGAGGGGCTGGGAGCATAGAAAACTGTGCTCTTAAAAGAATGCTGATGACTTGATTTCTAGCACGAGACAATGAACAAATAGCTACAATGGAAATAGCAAGAAGATTTTCATACAGCTTCTTGTCTGTTTCCACGTATCTTTGGTAATCGCAGCATCATCTCTTCCAGAGAGCGAAACATGATACATTAACAGTTTTGTTCAGACTTGAGACCATAGACATTCTTTGTGTCTCTAGAACAGCTGCTTGAAAGTGTTTTAAACCACTGGGCTGCTGCCAGGCACCAGTGGTTTTCTGTTTTCCAATACACTTTTTTCAAATTTTTAATAGAAAACCATTTAATATACCTGTGTGAACAGCTCACCATGACCTTAGACCGGTGCTTTAGTGAAAATGTTGAATAGGAAACGATGGTACTATGTGGGTTTCTGCACTGAAATGCTTTTGGTAAATAAAATAAATACCACAGAAACAAATTATTTGCATCACTTTCCCGCTCATGCTTTGTAGGAGAGACAGGCTGGATCACAGCTTGTTCTGTGTAACTGTAATAGCGACAGCTGATTAACTTAGTAAAATTAGTCTGAATCTGCTGATTTATATAGGTGCAAAAACATCACTGGTCAATATACTATGTGTTCCAGGAGTTGCTCTGAAGTCTGTCCCCAGGTATCCAGGACAAGAATGAAATTTAAATGTGGTTATGTGTTTTTAACAAGTGCTTTTTTAATGATTTTATCGAAGGCAAGTACCCATCACCTGGGTGACCAGCATATTGCAGCAAGGCAATGTCTTTAGAGACAGTCCGCACTCTTTCATGCATTTTAAGAATTTAGAAGAGGTCAGACTTGGTGGTCGTTCTCCTCCTGCAGGTAATTAAAATCAAGAGCTAAATATGAGTTCTTATTTACAGATACGTGAATTCATTAGTGAAGAGTGAAATACAAGAAGGTGTGGGATTTCAACTGTTACTGTTTGCAGGATCTGTCTTCCCAAGTTATTAGAAGTGAATCCTACTTGCATATGCCTTGATGTGCTGAAAGAAAAGTGTCTACCTTACGTGTCGGAGGAGTCTGAGATGTATTTTAGGTGGGAATGTTTAAAAATTGGCAGTAAAAGCAGGCGGTGCTAATTGGACAGTGAGGTTTGCTAAGATTGTAGGGAAACTCCCTGTGCTTGTTAGAGCAAATACCACTGAGACACTTAATGACTGGATCGCAAAAACTAATAGGGTAACATTGTGTTATGTTAGTAATGCCATTCGCTGGCCTGTCCATTTGCTGCTCTTTGTTCTTGTGTAGAACATCTACGCTAATTGTCAGAAACAGAAGGCAAACTTACACCGTAAGGAAACAGAGATCATTCACCACTGGTATGTTTGTGTGCGCTCCCGGCCATTCTTACTTCACTATTTCAACTCCTGCCTCTGTGCTTTCTGCTCCCTTCCCACTGACTCCAGCAGCTTAGACAAATGTACGTAGCCTTTGTACTCCATGCAGCTCTGCATGAAGTGCAAGTATGACATGTAACTGCTTTTCTGATAAAAAGATTGGAGTGTGAAAGCAGTTTCGGGAGGTAAATCAAAAAAACCTGAAATAATCCCCACCCCTGACAGCTCTCTCAGAAGGTGTAAGTTCAGCTTTGCCATTATTGCCAAGGATTGCAGCCCTGTGTAGAACTAAGTTCCTGAATTTTTTGCCTAGCCGACTATGGGCAAGTCACTTGATTTACCTTAGCCTGAGTTTCTTTCTGTGTAAAACTAACTCATGCAGTGGATGGGGAACACAATGAATCCTTTGGTCACTATGACTGAGAGATGGTAGGTTCAAGTAATGAACTGTTCCTCCACTGACTTGCCTTAGTCACTGTAATAAATCAGTGCAAATAGAAGCAAAAAACAAATTAAAAATTTTAATAAAACAAATAAAAATGAAGAAGATGTGCAATATCAACTAACCCGTTGTAATTTTGTCACTTGAACTATATTACCTTCAGGCCTTCTTCGATTTGTCATTCTAGTTCTCCATTGATGTCTTCTCTATACCTCATTTGAGTCTAACTGTAAAACACACCTGTCTCTCCTGTTTGTCTGTGCACCATCATCTGTGGAGCTTCAGGAAGAATAGTGTTATTCAGCATTGTTAGCAGTTATATTTGATTAATGTTTTACTTTGCTTACAGATTACACAAACTATTTTGTCTTGATGTTTCTGATTTTGGAAGTCTGTACTATGTGTAATCCCTCCGATGATTTTGAATGAAGTGAACAAGAATAGCCTCATTCTGTCCTTTCTCATGTGACAGACACAATAACTGAGAGTAACCAGGTAATTATCATTCAAAATAAGAAAAGCTGCTAATTTTTATCCTTTGTGATTATTATTACTTACCACTAACGGACCTCATTTTCATTGTACCCCTTCTGTTCCCATAAAGACATCCTCTAGGGCGGTAATAAAATTGCAAGAAATAAAAAGGGGTTAAAAATAAAACAAAATAAGACAAAATTATGCTTAATCCTTTTATCTGTACTATCAAAAGATGCTGTACTTTACAATTTTTTTATTTTTCTGTAGCACCACCAAAGTTATCTAATGGGTTGATTTCCAAGCCTCTAATCTCTGCCTTACATTGGTGTGCCTTCCTTCTCAGAGTTTGGGAGTCTGTAGCATTGACACTGTGGTATTTGAACTTGCATCAAGTATAAATGCCAGTCAATTGACTTTACTCCATCTGATGAATATTTCTCTGACTTAAGAGTGTAAGATGAGTGTTTCCTCTTCAGTGAGAAGCTGCTTTCATCCAATTTTTGCTGTGGTTGCTGTGGTAACATCACCTATAATACTGTTTTCTCCTAGTGTTTTCTGTAAAGAACCTCCTTACTTGCAACCTATGATATCTCAGACAAGCATTGAACTCAATCCTGATTTTGATGCAGTCACGAGGGAATATAGTTAGAACATCTATTAACATTGCCAGAGCAGCGATTGTACTGGAGCTATTTACCAATGACTTCACTTACAGGAAGACCTTGCCAAAGATCTCCAGCACACACTTTGCAGGTGTTTCTCCAGACGCCTAGAATTGCTGTAAAGTTGCTCTTGGCAGAATTTAAGGTGACTGGGAAATCAGCTTTTCAAGAAGAAAATTAAACTGTTTTTAAAAATAAATTGACAAACGAAGTGTGTCAGTCCCGAAAGAAATAGTTTGTATTGACCTTTTGCGAGGCTCATAGACGAGATCTGGCACTGTGTATGAGCAATACAAAGCATGGCTCAGCAGTTAGACCTCCCAAGGCAGCTCCCGTAGTTTTTGACCACAGGATTGCTTGTTCATGGGCAGCTGTAGCAATCCGATGCCAGACAATTGCTAAGGCTCTGCCTTTTTGCTCCAGTAATCTCCCAGTGTTGCAGAAGTCATCCTCTGGAAGACTTTGCTCCCTTTGCCATCTCTGTTATCACTGCCTTGCCCAAGAGGCACATTGCAGGGCAGCTGCGGTCAAAGGTGATCCAAAAATGACTGTTGGTAAGGAGATGCAGTAGAGTGTGGGAAGCAAGGAGAGGTACAAAGGCTAGGAGGTACAAAAATACAGATTACGGGAGCTGTGAGGAGTATGTCGAGATATTGGTCTATTGTACACACCAGAATACTAGTCTCCTGATCTTCTCCCCTTCCTGTGATTCCAAGTATAGCTATGAACCTTGGATCTAGCTACGTGTTTGCTCTGGCCCACGTTTATTCCTCTAGATAGTCTTGCTGATGCTTCTTAGAAACTGGTTAAGGCTACCATAATGACTCTATAATCAAGTATGAGCTTTTCCCTTATAACAAAGGTGATCAAAGCCATCCGACTGCAGTGCAGCTTTGCTGCTGTGATAACCCAGGGCTGGCCTTCCACAGCCCATCTTTCGATAGCCCTTTGCAAAGACTTTCATTGAGTGGATTACCCAAAAGCAAGGTGAAGCAAATAGTGTTGGGAGCACATATAACTTCAAGGCTGTTCTGTCCCCGAATCCACACTGGTGGAGACAGGGATCAGCTCTGATATTCCCATGCAATGACTCCTCCAGTGCTCACACAGAACCAGTTCAAGCATGAAGATCCTCCAGGCCTGTTTTCACATGGGATTCCTCAGCATATGTCCTCTCTGACTGTTAATGTGAGACCAGATCCATTCCCACTTCACCCAGCACAGGCACTGACTGTGATGGTATATGAGCAATCCCTCAACTGTAGCAGATTCTCTTTCTGCCTGAATTCTTCAGGCTAATGTTGATTATACTTCACACCTAAACAGAATTTTCCACCTGTGTGTGACAAAGTACATCCATCACCATGAAAGACAGTGACCGCCATCTAAAGAAGAAAACTAAGGGAAAGAGAGATGATGTGACACCTCTCAGTGTCAGTGAAGGTGACCGTATCTCCCGCACCATAAGTATGCTGAATACCTGTCTTTCCAGTACAGCTCTATTCACTGCTTCAGTGTAGCAGATACTGAACACTGCAGGTCTGATCACAAGCCAGCTGGAAATTGATGGAAAAACCTCCCATTGATTTCCAGGGCTTTTGAACAAGTCATAGCAGGCAAGGGGTGAAAATGAACCTACTATACATGCAGCTCTAGCTCGTTTCATCATGAAAGGCAGGATTGTATTAGAGAGTGGAGTTTGTCTCTGACAGATAACGTCAACACTGCAGCAACGTTTATTTTTCTATGTCAATATAAATCTTATTGCTCCATTCAGAGAACGAAGTGGGCACTGCCTGATGGCTGATTCAAACCCTACAGTTTTCCATGCATGGAGGACGGGGGGAGCACAGTTTGTTACATCTCCCCATAGGGCCTGCTTAAAACAAGCAGATGATTCAAGCTTTGTCTTGAAGTCTTTCTCCAGGGATTACAGACATGAAATAAAGCATCTTTGTGGGACATTCTGTCTCAAGAAAAAACATTCAGTGCTCTTGTCCAATGGTGAACAAATTGTCGCTGAGTTTAGTTAAAACAAAATGCGTTTTACTGTAGTGAATGGACCGACTGCATCTGTCCAAGCATGAGAGAGTTCCTGGCTGTTATTAGACTGTTAGAGTATTTAATTTACAGCTGTATGTATACAAGACAGTAGCAGAGACAAACCAGAGCATAACATGTCTTCTATTGCGTTTTCTGTGCTTGTGAAAGAAGCAGGTATCTGTGCAATGTCTGTGCTGATAGCACAATTTAATCCTTAAAAAAAGAGCGCTTTTTTTTCACTCCCACTGATAAGGCATAATTAGCTTGTGTTACTCACTGCAGCAAGATATCACTAGAAGTAGACACTTCAGTGGGAGGGCAGAAGGATTAAAGGTTTCAATAGATACTGAGAAAGTCTCTAATTTCAGAAAACAGAAAATGCATGCATGTATGTGTGTT
Source organism: Opisthocomus hoazin (assembly GCF_030867145.1). NCBI lineage: Eukaryota > Metazoa > Chordata > Aves > Opisthocomiformes > Opisthocomidae > Opisthocomus > Opisthocomus hoazin. The sequence goes on along the minus strand of NC_134454.1, from coordinate 26,213,068 downwards.
AAGAGAGAGAGAGAAATCCTCCTACTTTCATTGATGAATTTTAGGAGAGACATTACCCAGGAACAGGTTATTCTCTAAAGTGATTTCTGTCTGCCTCCAGGATAGCCACTGCCACCTGTAATTAAAAATAGTATCTAGGGAAGTGAACATATGGTGTAGTTCTCTGTATTAGGTTATTATTTAGCACTATAGCTATGCTACATGTGGGCTAAACAAAACAGACTTAGCTTGCAGTTGACTCATATAAGCTCCTTACAGAAAATCACAGAGGAGATATGACAACTGAGAATCACAGCCCAATCAACCCAAGTCTCTAGAAAGAAGAAACAGTTATGAGAGATTTGTTTGCATGAAGTATGAAGGTAAATGACATGCAGTTCCACAGACCGATATAGCTAAAGAAGAAATTGAGGCAGAGAAGGCTGAAGAGGGAGAGGAATGTGAAATGGAAAAGTGGTGAGGATGGTGCCTCTGTCTCCATGACAAGAATACTTGTAATGAAATCATGCACAGAGGCAGAGGATGAGCGGATGAGTGATGATCCAAGTAAGGGTGAACTTGAGAGCTGGGTTGTTCCTGACTGTTAAACACTGAGCCTCAGGTCAAAGTTATAAAGAATATTCTTTTCCAGAACCACTTCTTTCCCTTCACAGCCCCCATAGTTGTATTATCGGGCCACCTCTGCCATTGCAACACCCGAGTGCCAGACAGAAAGCTGTAGTCTCACAGACTTCTCGCTCACTTTCCTTGCTGCTGAAACAACAGCTGTTGGCAGCTCAGATTTTCTCCCTCCTCTTTCTTCCTTTTAATCATGGCCTTTAGGCAAAGGTATAGTTCTGAAAATGTGTGGAAATAGACATATTCTCTGTTCACGGTCTGTTTTGGCTCAGTTTTATTCACTTGCATTTATCACTCTGGAGTTCAGAGGCTCCAGCTGCGAGTGGCTTATCTCTGACTCCTGTGAGGTTTACTTTGTCTGTGGAGCTATACATGACTAACAACTTCAGGATTAAATCCTTGAAGGAGAATCCCCTTTGCTTCAGATGTGTAAAGAAGACAAGACAAGCATGCCAAAAGCATGCTTAGAGATTTTTATCTCCTTTTGTAGAGTATGGCATATAAAGATATCCTGGAACCACTCTTGGGACATCAGGCCTGTACCATGGATATGTCTGCCAGTGTAACTGGATCAACAGAGTGGTCTGTTAGGGACAGATGCATACAGATAGATGCTCTGCTAGTCAAGGGGGCACAAAGCTTTGCTCCTATGTAAAAAAAAAATCTCAGGAAAGCATATTCCAAGTGATCTCTACCAGCCAGGAAAAAGTTTCTGCAGGAATTCCTGCTCATTCTTTCCTAGTTTGGAAGCTTTTATGGAGCAAACATGGGCTGGTCAATTTTACTGCTGATTTAACATTGCATGTAGAATGCAATGACAGCTAGGAACCTTCCTGTTAGGAGGAATTCCCCAGACATATAAAGCTGTTTAGACCACATTCTTCTCATATGTGACCACCAGTTGATTTAGCCTTTTGTAGCTTGCTGCCATTAAAATGAAATACATAGTTTACCCTGACTTTTCTTCTCTGAAGTATTTATTATAAAGCATTAGACACTGTGGGTTACTCTCTATATATCAAATCATTACTACACAGTTCCCAGAGCTAACATAGTTCTCTGGGCTGCCCTAAAAAGACGTATCAATTGCCTTAGAATGTAATTACTACCAAATTCTCTTGCCTGTGTCTTTAATGTATAAAAAAGTCATCCCTAAGAAGACCACGGACAATGAGTCAACAGACCAAAAATCGATCATGGCATTTCACATGAAAATCATAAACTGATATGGACTGATTTTCCGGTTACAGATATCCCCATGTTAGAGTGTTTTCTACAAGCTCTGGGACTGTAGTGATCAGTGATATGTACCTAAGAGTGACCAAACATCTAAAGGTGGTGAGCGTGGCTTGGTTTGGGATAAAGGGTGGGGTATTTGGTTCTTATTTCCTTTTTTTGTGGTTATTTATTTCTCTTTTTACCATCAGCTCTTGTGATAGACGACTTCTAACCACACTGGACTCCCATTTAATTTAATCCCTCTGTTGCAGGTGGTAGGTTGCACGGCTGGCCACATGTTACAAATGTAATTTCTGAGGTCATGGAACAGTGGTGCTGTTACTGTTAAACAAAAATGGTAGTCAATTACAATTTAAAAGTAAATGTTTTCAGCTTGCCACCAACACAGATCAAGAACATGAAATATGAATTCACAGTTGGAAAGTAACCGGAAAAGACTTGGGGGGTTTGGGAGACTTCTCCTTCTGCCTGAAAATTAGGAATGGAAATGAGAACATAAGTGTAAATTATCTTTTAAATAGAACACAAATGTTTTAAATCCTATGTTTATAACATGGACTGTATAATCTGATTTATAACAACTGGTCTGGCATGATATAACTTGCTATGTAATTTTCAAGACACCAGAAAGATGGTGTATGATTAGGTAGTTTAAAAATAACCTGATCTGTCCCAGTTTTGGGCTACCAGCTAAGCAGATCAGTGGAATATTGTCTCCACAAGGCCCCAGCTAGATAGGATATTATGTACTGTGAACATCGACCCAAAATCTGGACAGAGGTGGAACGTGAAAATGCTACATGTTAGCCTGCACCCATTGAGGTTGACGGGATTTTGGCACTAAGTGCAAGGGAAAGAGAAACTGCCACTCTGTATGAGCTTGCCATCTAGCTCTTCAGTGCCTTTCAGAGTTAGGTTGAGCACTGAGAGCAATTAGAAAATATAATTTTGTTTTACATTCATATCAGATTCCCCTAATGATTATCTGCTGCCTTGGAAACCAGATGTATATTTCACAGCTGCATGGAAATGTAGGCCTTTGCTAAACATCGTTTCAATGGGAAATTCGTGATGCAGATATTTATTTAGACTGGTAAAACAAGGCAATTTGACTGACTGGAAAACTATTTCTGGTCCCAGTGGCTTTACTGGCATTCACTGTTTCCACATGGCTTTCCTCATGTGCAAGGCTGTCAGTAGCTGTGACCTGGAGGTGGTGAACAGAGGTGATGTCCCAGCTGGCTGTGTACTCTGAGTTCCCTAGGAGCAGAGAAGGATTGTCAAGTGACTAGGGCATTGGTGAGGGCTCTACACCTGCTTTCTGCTTGGTCAAAAACTTACACGCAGAAAATGTCACCAGAGCCTAGCTCTGGATTTCAGTGGGACTCACAGGCCCAGTGCCTCAGATCTGAGCTCTACCCTCTCCAGTTCCCTTTCATAACACAGCTTGGTGTGGGGTTGTGCTGCGACTCTGCTTAAGCCCTTCGAGAGACATTTCTGGACATTGAGATGACATACCAATAGCTAAATTCAGAGAACTCTGGCAAAAGTGCTTATGTCCTAGCAGCAGAGAATATGGTCTCTTACCTTCAAATATACCAGTGACAATTTTGTTTCAGTACAGGCACAGCTGCAAAGTACTAATAGGAGAAAATATTTCTGCTGTCTTACATAATTCAGTCCAAGCGGTGTTATAGCTTCTTTTCCTTCAAGATACAGAGCATTTTAGTCTTTATTAAAATATCCAAATTTCATCTTTGAATGAGCCTGTGGGTAAGCAAATGCCTTGATTTGCTCAGCCAAGTGCCTATTTAACCGACTTTGGATGTCTCAGTAAACTGTGAATTCATTCGGTCAGAAAATCATACAGTAAAATGGGTTGTTTCGTTCCCATTTCCCCCATATTGTACCATACAACCTTATTGGCATTAAAAAGATTGTGCTGAGTCCTGCAAAAAGTTGTTCTCATGGATGTTCATGGTAGCTACTATCATTACATCCTCCTTTAAACCACTGTCTTCCCCATCCCATCTACTGGTCTTGAGTAAAATGTGGCCCACACCCAGCTCCATGCCTGTTATAATCTGGAGTTTGGAGTTCAGGGACACTGTGATTTTAATTTTTGTCTGCAATGACACTCAGAACTTCCTGAAAATGAGGATTAGGAAAGATGGTCAAAGTTTCAAAACCTTGCCAGAGTTCAGGGGGTGAAGAGTCAATGTGTGAATTCAGCTTGGGCTCATCTTTAGAGAAAGCTCAAGGCCTTTTAAGTATCATCAAAGCCGCCTTCTGCCCATCCCTTACTCCTCATTCAGTAAATAAGCAATTAAAAGCCCACTACTGATTGCTGTGTGGGACAGAACAAGAACTGAAGAGGAACTTAAAATTCAAATGAGAACAAACTATCATTGGATTGTGGAAAAAGTGGCAAGAGCTCAACATTGCCAAGAATTCTAGGGAGAAAGAAAAGAGCTTGAGCTCCACCATGAAGCCTGCTGAGAAGCAATATTGGGGTTTTTGTGTTGCTAATTAACTATCCTCCAAAACTGCTGCAGTAACTTTTGCAAGTTTGTGCAAGCTGGCCTCTCCATCAGAAAACAGAGGTGCTTTAATAGCAGTTGCCTCTATTTCTGCTGCACCCAGGCAGAGGCCTTTGCTCTTGCTCTGCATGTGCAGGGTTTGTAGAAGGCAGTTATCTTGTTTGAGTGTTTGTTTCCACTGTGCATCCTAAAGGCCTGCAAATTTTTTCAGAACTTTTCAGACGAGATCACTAAATTTAGAAGAGACATGTTTGATATCTGAGGAGGAAGAAGCTGAAACAGGATTGACTGATAAGTACGTACAGTTGACATGTATGCATGATATGCACCTGTGCACAGAATTTGGTGGAGCAGTTGTGGTCTGATTGAAACAGAGTGACACACTAAAGAAAAAGCAGATGTGCTTGGATTTCAAGGGAGTTTGTAGACCAGAAGAACTGCCAGATGCCTTTGTTAAGGACCATACTAAATCACATTGAAGCATAGCAATGTTTCGTGGTGTATATTAGAATAACAGATATCTCTCTGACTCCAGGAAATTCCTTAAGGCTTCTCTGCATATAGAGCAACACTATTCGACGGTCACCCTCTAGGTACCAACCTGATGTTAGCAATAGATAAGAATCTAGCCTGATATAGTGTATCTGAAAAAGGAAAAGGTTTAATTGTTGCACTATACATAACCATTTTTCTAGTATAACTAAATTCTCAGTAGGTATTGTCTGGGCACAACTATGCTAATCAAAGCAGCTAGTTCTGTAAATGATGGAATTAATGAACCCTGATTTTCAGTGGATTGATATCGTACCCCCCCTACACTACGCTCACCACAATAAGTTTAGTTCTTTTGCAGGCTTCCTTTGACCTCACAGGTCCTGCTTCTACTACTATGGCCCTTTCCTTCACTCATGACTTCTGTCTTGAATGCTGAGTAAGTGCACTGACAGGCTGGGCCAGTGCAACAGCATGGCAGCCTTTACCCCTCCAGTGGAGGCATTTAGTAGATTCTTTCTTGTTTTACCAGCTGCTGTTATTTGTGGTATTTGTCAATACTTCATATTCCTGAGCCTAGTATCCCTCTATCATGTTGGCCAATGGGCTCATAAGAAGGAGATAGTAGAGCTCTCCATACCTCATTTTCTAAGGAAATAAGGTTGAAAACACATACTTCACAGCAACAAAATGTTGAATTGTAGACGAAGTCTTCAGAAGATGTCTTGGTAATTTATTCTAATTTCTTCTCAAATGCTTTTGGTACATTCGTTTTTGCTGAACACTCACCATTATGTGGGCTGTTTTAATTTGGAACAGGGTACTGTAAAAATGCTCCATTCCTGAAACAAAGAAATACCTGTTGCCCTTTTTGGTTTTTCATCATTTTGATTTTTGATTTCCTCCCCCCTCCTACTGCAGTAAAGAAAATTAATACTGACAGGTAGTTAACGAGAAGAAATTATTGTTTGGCACTCCTGCATAGTGAAAAATCTCCTGTTTGTAATTAAAAGCACAGCATAAAACCTTTCAATATGATACTAGAAAAAACAATCCTATCTCTACTTGTTTAGTATCATTTCATATTCCTGTCATTGCAGCCCTCGGGTGCAGTTACTTCATAATTCTCTTCCAAAAGCCATCAAAGAATTTCACACAGTACACAGTATTTACTTTTTGTTCAGTGATGGGAAGAGGACACTAGAAGTTATGGAAAATTAACTACACTTTCAGAACTAACAGCACTTCAGTTTTGATATTGCTGCAAAATACCTGGGTTTGAGTTTGATTCTCCCTTGCTTTCACTTTTCACAACTTCAAGAGCTTAAATTAAATACAGATACTTGTTTGTTTATGTAGTACCAAAGTTATCAGGTCACAGTTAGTGAGAAAATAATGCAGGTGGACTTCCTACTGGTGTGTACCTGTTTTTAAAAGAAACATCTGTAAAACAGTTGTGCATGGTGAAGCAAGTTAGTACTTCACAGTATACAGTACCTGTATTGCCTTTGTAGCAAGTTTATACTAAAACATTTCTTTTGTTTCTGTATTTTGCACAAAGGCAGAAAGCATTAGTGAATTTTGCTGTACTGGCACAGATTAAAATATCCAGGAAGGCTTACATTACTTTTCTCTTGCTCAGACTTTGCCTTGAGCATGTCAGCTTTCTTTTTTTGTCTTCTCTCATCTCACTTCCTATTCACATGTGATCCTCCCTCCCTTGTCTAGTTCTCAGTCAAGCATAACATGGCCAGCTGGTTTTATCCATGCTACAAACAATGGTATCAGCCTCTGCTAAATTATATTCTGCCAATGCCAGCCATGGCTCCCTGTGTCCTTAGCTGGTTTCAAGTTATGGCCCACCTTTCTTCCTGTGTTTAAATACTGTGTTTACTGTGGATTAAAATCTGTGAACGGGTGGTGATGAGGCTGGTGGGAGGAAGAGGTCATTCGGGGTCCAAAGGGAATCAACATTGTCTCTTTGAAAATGTCCGTGTCTGCTTCCCATACTGACCATCTGGGACACTGCATGATACTAAATCAACTACAAAGACAAAAAGGGAAACAGGGAAAAGTAATTAAATTAGAAAAATGACAACTTTTCCAAGAGCTGCTGTCCAATGAACCTCATTAAAGCAAGAAAAAGGTGTGTATAGGTTTCAGGACAGTGAAAAAGGAGGACACTAACAGAACTCCACTCCCATCAGTAAACAAATATCCTTTTAAAGGTGAATGCACCTCTTCTTTCCTTTTTAATTACTGCTCTATTTTAAAGCACTTCCCAATGGCCATGATGTCAAGAAGAAGAAATATGCCTACAAACACAGGAAGTAGTGGAAATACACTGGGTTCCTGAACTCTTGGCAAACCCTAACACTTGGGATATGTTGGGTAGTCATTTAAGCACACGAGGGTTTTCTGGTCTGGTTTTTAGCATGCCTTTGAGTGTTACGGCAGACTCACAGGTTGGGTTGGCTGAGGCACTCGGGTTTCAATCCATGTGCAATTCTGGGTTATGCATTTAGAAACCAGCTAGAGGATGTATTTGTTTCAAGTGACAATAAATCCTCCCGGTTCCAGCACTAATCCAAGACGATATTCAACAGCAACTTCTTAAGTTAAACACTTAATGTCTGCAGGAACTAACTGGCTTACTCCCATGAGTTTCAAAGGAATGTTGTTGAGGAGCTGACTAATCCACCGAAGATGCAACGTAATACACCTTCAGTCATTAGGGAAGATACAGAGTGCATGGGGGAAAAAGCCAGTGTTGCAACAGTATACAGAACAGGTTTTAGAGTCTTGCGCAAAGTGATGATAAACCTCAGACAGGACTCTGTCAGTAATTAATTTCCATTTTCTTTAATCACTGAGGGCAATAAAATGATTTTATGGAAAGTAGGTATCGTCTGGCAAACTTGAAGTTTTGGATGAGAGTGCATTCTTGGTTGCAAAAATACGCTTGCTCTAATGCGTACACAAGATCATGTCATCTTACGTGAGATTTCTCAAAACAGAACAACTATGCCAAATGAATGTAGTATATTACATAGTAATACATATATACATTTCAATTTTTGAAATTTATTAATAGATTTTTAAAAATATCTATTAATAAATTTCAAAAATTGATTGCAAATGTTTTGTCATTTGTCACACTTCTCACAGAAGAAAATGCAAAAAGCGTCACTTTGAAATTTTGAAGATCACTCCAATATAAAGTTTGCTATCATTAAGCCAATTCCCCGCAACTGTTGTTTCTTATTTCTTTCTTATCCATAAATTTGTCAAGTTTCAGATGTAGATTAATTAGACTTTTGCTCTCCACAGGTCTAATGGGAAAGCTGTTCCCAGAGGTTTATTACTCTGACTATTAGGACTACTGTAATTCCCAGGTAGTATGCAGGAAGTGACTGGCTCACAGCGTTTTTTTTAACCTGAGCTAAAGTTTTTGTCTAGAAAAAACTCTTCTGCTTTCCCTCAGATTATGTATAGAGCAGCTACATCCCTCTCAGCCTTGGTCTGACATTCTTGTCTAGCTCTGTTAAACCCTCTTCTCTAAATCCTCAGAGTTCCCCTCAGCAGACCCAGATTGAATACAAAAATCAGCTGAATACAAAACTCAGTTGAATACAGAAATAAGGTTTTATCAATGCTCGCCACTGTAAACCATGTCTCATGAATAACATATGCTGCAATACAGCAAACACACCAAGGAGCAAGATATTTTGTTACAGAAGTAAGGTGTGAATGCCAAAGGACTATGGGGTTGGTGGCATGTGATTAAGAAATAGAGTGTGGAGTCTCTGAGTGCTGACAGAGTCTCTGAATGCAGGAGCAGGAGGGGTTTCATACACTCAGTACTGATGAAAAGTCCCTCTCTGGCTATACCATCTATGCTTAACATTAAAGTCTTCCCCTCTCTCCATCTCCTTTCCAGCTTTCACAGTACCCTTCCATACTTTTCACCCTGCCTGCTTTGTTTCCTCCTAACTTCTCTCTCTCTATCCCTTTTTACTGTGATTCATCCCAAGCAGATGAATTCAGAAACATTTGAACCTAAGTCCATCTTTCGAAAGCCTGATTTGTAAGATTTTCAAAACTGGGCAAAGCAGACTCATCTATCCTCAAGTACAATTACCAGCCGGAATAATCAGACCAATGTTCATAAACTGTTGGCATCAGCAATATGCCTGCAGGGTTTGAAAGAAAAGCGTTCTCTACTGAAATTATTAGGTAAACAGCAAAGCAAGCTCACAGGCTTTTTGTGTCAGGCTGGGAGTACAGTCATGTTGCAGAGCGTGGAGTGGAGCAGAAATGCCCTGGGGGGAAAGAGGGCCATCTCCGAGTAAAGGAACTGATCTGTTCAGAAAGCTCAGTCAGAGAAGAGACAGCTTGCTTCCTCCCCAGCTCCATCAACGTGTGTCCCACCAGCACTTCCCAGGTGTGGAGGGCAAGCCAGATCACGCCAGGTAAACTGGCTGGCTGGCAAGCTGCCCCACAAATGCTTTACCTGTGCACCTGGGTGTCAGGAACGTGCCGACCTGTAACAAAATACAATTATTATGAGTTAGTGCATTAAGGGATAGACTGCACAATTTTTGAGGCTCTTTCTCCACTTTCAGTATCCTTTTTTGTGACATTACTGTCAAGTCAATGTGCTGACTAATGCTTCTCGCTATATTTTGTTCAGAAAGGTAATCTTGGCAAAAACACAAAGAACCTTAGAATTTTGGCTCCTGTAGCTAACATTTCTAATTATCTGGGAGAATTCGGAGCTGAATGCCTCATTGAGTGAAAGGCTTTCCCTACAGACAAATGACAGATATATCTGTCCCTGCTGTTTTAAAAATTTTGTTTCAGGTTGTACTAATTTTTATTTCCCAAATGACTTTTCATCATTTTAGCATGTTGTCCCTACTGACTTCTTCTGATCAAGGACAGAAAACTTCATCCTCACTCCTTCAAAATGCTGAAAATAATTTGAATTTTTCCCTTTTTTTTTAAATCTAAATGTCATCTGTCTGCTGATGGCAACCTTCCTCAGAAATTTCATTTTGAACAAGAATCTTTGCTGGCAAAATAGGAAATTATGCAATATACTTCAAAACCAAATACAATTTTGGTCAGTGTTTTACCTTTTAGTAGCATTATTAAGGAAGCTAAAAAGCACACGTCTGTAGTACAAAGCTAGATGTTCTCCTTCTGAGCACGCAACTTTCCTGCACAGAACATCAATATAAATGCCTTTCCGAATCAGGGTAAGGAAGCTCAATGCTCATTTATTTCTGAGTATTTCATAGTCCTTACCTGTTTATTTTGCTTTTAGAATATCTACATGAATGCTGGACTTGTCCTGTTATGAAACTGCAGATGGAAGAGCTTAACATGAAAGAGCCCTGGAACAGAAAAGGTCCAGTTAACAAAAGCCATTGGATTTTTAAGAAAAAATGAAATGAACTTACCAAAGGGCATCTCTGCTGCTCAAGGTTGACAGCAGAAAACACTTCTATTTTCTGGCCTTGGAAGCACTTCAGATGTGTAAAACACACAGGTTCATGATCTTCGTTTTTCATGAGGTGGTCAAATGCCACATGGTCCAGGCTCATTGAAACAAAGCTATAATCAAAATGGCAAGACTTCAAAGGGATTGTAAATATGATCAATATTTCTAGATTTGCCTTAGGCATTGTTCATCCTCCAGGACAGGACAGTAATAGTGATGCTGTCCATAGTAAGAAACTGGTGCAGAACTGTTTCTGCCTTACAGGGTTGGGTTTCCCCCAAGCACCAGCACAGCCACCCCAGCCTCCAAAGCTCTTACCTCTCTACTGCTTCTTTCCTGTACACTTACCTTCCCTTTCCCATGCCAGAGTGTCCCAGCCTTTCTTTCCAGGATCAGCAAATTTCATTATTTCCTATACCACTAAGAAGCCTGTAGTGGCCTGATTTTTTATGTGGCCTGAGCAATTCTAAAAAGCCCTTTACGGTTTTACAGTGAGGGTATTAGACGCCTCATAGGAAGTATTCTGCTAATACACAGCCACCAAACCATCTGTAAGGACACAGAGTTTTAGCAAGAAATCAATGACTGCCTAGCTTAATATTATGTAAACTGTGCTCATTAAAATAGTTTATGTCTTTAGTAACTGCTATGCTGGTCATCAAACTGCACACATTTTACATCTCTATTTTTTGTCCATTATACTACAAAAATAAAAAAACCCACAACAAATTGTGATGGGTATTGTGATGAACTGTGTTTTAGAAGGAAACTGCAAGCTAAAGAGTTTGGCAATAGTGCCATGCATCTTTTTATTTCTAGGTTTGAATCCAATCCAGAAAAGTTGCTGTGTTTTGATGTCTATAAAACTGCCTACAAGAAAGCTGTTTGATCTCAGTCCCATTCCCAGTGGACAAAAATGTTTGTCACAAAAAAACACTACAAGTCTCACTAATTGGCACCTCTGTTGCTAGTTTCTGGAGACTAAGTAGACCCTGAATGGACTAAGATGTTCTCTCCAGACCAGCACTGAAGTGAATTAAAACTGTGGAAACAAAGCCATTATTTCTGTTTGTATTTGATGCATAGGTAAAGTGAAACTCTGGGCCCATAAATTCAGTGGCTTTTATAAACACACTGTGAGTGCATACAAATAGGAAGAAAATGTGATTTTCATTTTATGATATTGCAGAGGCCCAATCTGCAGTCTTTAATCAGAAATAAGCCTTAGTACTATTGATAGGAGTAACGAGGGAAAAAAGAATTCCAAGGAGCTTCAAGTCCATATAATTATTTTAAATGCATTGATCTTGGTAGCTTTCCTTGCACATGATTTGTAATATATTCCCATACCATACCATTTGGCTTGATTGTCTAAAGTAATTTGCAAGTATCAGGCAATTACTAAAGAAAGGTTTGGGATAACTCTGTCATTAAGCCTCTGGGCTGGGACTCAAGAAACCTCAGGCTGACTGCAGCATGACAAATATCCTGTGAGATGCTGGACATGACAGCTATGGTAGGATTAATTCTGCCTATTTTACGCATTTGAAAGTGAAATGTCTGGTCTGCATGAACTCTCTTGGCTTGATTTTCAAAGGAGAGAGAGAGAGAAGCAGTTTCAGCATGGAATTACTTCTACAGCACAAATGCTTCCTATAATGAGGATGAATTGCCACCCGAAAATGCCAGTGTCACTTTCACCGAAGTACAACAACTCTGATTTTTGAGCAGCTGATGTGAGGTGAATCCTATGTCTAGTTCTGCCTGAGTTGACTCCCAGGTGAGAATAAGAGTACATTGGTCAGACATGTGCGAAGAAGCATGACAGATACATAGATACAAGCTGTATGGCTATGGCAGGCTGAGAATGATCGTCGGAGTGCAAAATGGCTGGACAAAGTGAGGTATACATGCACAATATAAAACACTGTCCAATAACTATTCGTGGGATGTGATCCCAGCTCCCATGGTAGGGCATGCAAGTGCTTCCTCAGAACTGGACCCTAAAACACAGACTTCATGAACCATGCCACTGCTCTTCTGCAGAGACAGAGATCAGCCTCCATACTGCCTAGTATCCCTTCATGCACTAAATTCACAAAAGAAAATTTTCCACAGAATAAATAAAGCCCACTAAAAATAACCTAAGTAAGTAAGTATAATAATAGGCCAAGATCCCTGTGTCACCACACATGATCCCATAGTTGCACTGTGGGAGTTTTGGGGGCTCTAGGTATTGGGGTGATGGGCAGTCCAGAAGCTGTCTGACATCCACATTGTATGTGACTGAATGCAGCAGAAGTGATACAAGACAATCTTGTGGGATTTCTTTCCCCTGGGTCCCTAGAAAACAGAGCAAGTATCAGTGGTTTGTAAGAGAAACCTTAGTGACTGCCACGGCATCAGGTCTCGTTTAAGCAGATGAGGTACTGTCCTCTGCTGGTAAAAGGAGGAAATACCTGCTTGGCTTTTTACACAACACGATGCGATGAAGAGCCTGGGAACAGGGGGAACCTTGCCTCACCCGTGTCTTCTTCTACATATACATAATCTCATGTGGGGGTCGCTGCAAGGAGTAGCTTTGCATAGCTAATTTTTGAAAGAAAATGCAAGCCACAATGGGTTGGGGGACAAAAGAGAATTCCAAATGCAAGGATACAGGAGAATATAATGGTTTCCACAGTTATAATTCAGTTCAGTGCTGGTCTGGGGAGAACATCTAAGTCTATTTGGGGTCTGTTTGCTCTCCAGAAACTAGCAACAAAGGCACAAATTAGTGAGAACTGTAGTGGGGGTTTTTTGTGACAAACATATCTGTCCACTGGGAATGTAACCAAGATCAGTGACACAGTTATTTCTGTCCAGCATGCTATCGCTGGGTTGTTTTGCATGTGTGCTTACATTTTTAAAGTCAGAGTAGTATATGGGTTTTTGAGACATCTCACACCTCGTATCTTGGTGCAGAAGTGCTTGTACTAGGCTTTGTTTTGTTACCATGCCACATCAAGCCAAACCATTGTGGAAATCATCTGGGCAAGTCGGGATCTGGAATTTAGCCTTGCTAGTGCATCTTCACCCACAGCTGGGTGAAGTACTGCTTTTTGCTGTTTTCTGTCCAAAATCATGAATCAGTCTCTCAGGCCCCCACGTTTTGTTTATATTTGCTCAGATGTTAAATCACCCTGGCTGGAGTTTCTCATCTGTTAGAAAATCAGCAAGAGACAAGTATTTCCTTGGGCTTATTTTGGCAGAATATATCCTCACTCTGTTAGACTTTATGTGTTTATCAACAAAGTAGCTATCACACGTAAGTGCATGGTTGTATAGTGTGCATACAGTCATCACAGTGAAGTATTTCAAAGTGTAGCCTCCTGGGCTTTTCCTATCAGAGAACACAAAATACTTTCTCAAAAACAAAAAGCTACAGCATTGCTTAATATAATTTCTAATAACCATGCTTGCAGTACTCAGAGCCAGCACTATTACATGAAAACTGTTTCAGACCCCAATTTCAAGAGATAATTTATCAAAGACAGATGACGGAGCAATCAGATCTTGTGATGTGACATGAGGTGTGTGAACAAGCATTGTACAAATCAGTTCAGGCCTATGCAGAGCTGTGGGATCTTTGTGGTGTCCCTTATGTTTGCAGCCAGGAATCCTGATGTTGATATTGTTCAGGATGAAACAAATGCATCACCGATGCCATCTTGTAACACAAGAAGCTTCACTAGTTGTGGAAAAATGTGTATGCTTTTTAGAGGTCTTGGGCCACAGTCACAGGTAGACACAGACAGACTTTGACACTGTTCACTGCCTTTTGCCTTGCTTCCAGGCTTGCACTGGAAATTACACGTAGTTGTTTCTATTTCTGACTTTGAAACACTGATTTGAAACTAATGTTATGCGGACTTATCATGAAAGAGAAAGAAACAAAAAAGCAACGTTGGACACTTAAAATATGTGTATGCCATAGTAGATCCAAAAACTGCATGTTTCCCAGCAAGTGGGTGAACTGATCACTTCTTGACAATTTTTCCAGTGCTCAGAAGTTATTTCCTAAAAAGACAACCAAAATACCATGCCTCAAATCTTGACATAATGTGCTGTGTTCTGGAAACCTGCATTTTTCAGTTTGTTAGGCAGCAACATTGGACGGATGCATGTTGAAGCAAAAAGCCCTTTTTATATTTAATCTTTCAATGTCCAGATTATTCGTAGCAGGTTCAGAAACGATTTAGAGTTGAGGAGGTGTGACAAAACATTTTTTTACAGATTAAGCTGGATGGATCACCAGAAGACGTTAATGGGGTTAATTTAGATTCATTCTAGAACTTAGGCTAAGTTTAGAAATTAAATTTATTTTAGATTACCAGATATATTCTATGTAAGGGGTAGCACAAGCTGAAATGACTCAACAACACTGCAGATTCTCCTAACAAAAATTCCTAAACTCTTTACAGAGGCATAATCCTTTAGATGAGAAATTTCATAAACAAGTGATAGGATCTTGGAAGAACTTAGCATTCATGAAGCTTGGACATCACAAATTATCCAGTCACGCTACATTAGCAAACCTGTTCTACAATTGCTGAAGGCCACCTTGGCACTGTACGAGGGTCATAGATCAGAGAGAACTAATTTCCTTCCATAATGCTCAGATACCGCTTGTTCAGCCCTGGATATCTGCTTTCTAGTCTGTCACCCCATACTCATTGCATAGACTTGAGAGAAACAGGTGCAATTAAGGCACTGTTTATCACCTACCCGAACAGTTAATGCAAAATAATAAATAACAAAATAATGCATTGTCTGCAAGAGCATTTTTTGCTATCTACCCTTGTGTCTAGCTTTTCAAATTAGGCAGCCTGAACTGTTTCAAGCAGATGCATGTTTGGTTGGTTAATCCCACCTAGGGAAACTGGGTTACCAATACCTAGAAGTTGAAGGGAACAGAAGAAAAGTATAAGGATCTTGAAGACAGGGAACTCGGAATCCTCCCAGAACACAATCTGTTTAGTTAAAATACATGCAGGTATTTCAGCTCTTCAAAGAACAGTATGATTTGATCATTCTTCTCATCTGCTGACAACTCACTCGCACAGAAATACTGCTGTGCCTTGTTCTCTGTGTTTTTATTTTTGAAGCAAAAGTATTCTTCCTTTTTCCTCTTACAAAAGAAAAAATATTGTCACTATGCAGAGAAATTGGAAGCAAAATTGTTCTGACCTTGTTTTGCAACTTACTGTCCCTCCTGCTTGTTTCTGACAAATGCATACTCTATGGAACAAAAAGGATTTTTTTGTGGTATTCTGATTCTTTGAGTCAAAGAAACATAGCTGGGGGAAAGGGCATTCAGCTGTACATCTCCCTTTCTCCAAAAGGTGGTTCTTTTTTACATCTTAAATATTGATGTCAAATTCACACCTGAAAGTGATATTGCAAAAGCTCAGGGGAAACTGCACCAAGATATGCTGTGTCTTTCTGTCTGTAGTTCCATTATGATACATATATGTGTGTCTAGGACATTTATCATTCTAAAATAGTTTATTATTAAGATGCAACAAATGTGAAGATCTGTAGGTCTATTGCTTATATTTCTGTTCCCTCCAACCCTAGTTATCTACTTCTTGTTTTTCTTCTTGGTTCTAACCCTCTAATGGCATCCCAAACATGTAATGGGCTGCCAACAGAAAGTGATTCTCACGGTTATTTACTCTAGCTAGATGTATGTGTAGTATGTACATCAACCACCATTCCTCAGAACGGGAAAAAGATGCTTTCTCTTAGTCTGCGTCCCTACTTTTCTCTCCATTTAAAATGAGAACATTTGATAAGATAGCAGATGTTTTCAGTTTTAACACAGCTTCTTTCCATCAGTGCTCCAAATGTAGCCTCAAAATTGTACTGGGAACCAGTGGTATCCAAAGAGTGTCTCTCTGTGCCCTGTGGACAGCCACAGAGCCAGGGCAAAAAAACCCACTGATCACCTCCAAATAGTCCTAATTTTCCAAAGAAAACATCTGTGAGAACTGTCTTAACCTACAGCAGCTGAGTACCATGTGCATATGCACTTCCCTTTTGCTTGGAAGCCCCTCAGCTGTGTCTCCCAGAAAGGTCCTGGAAACTGTGGATTTTTTAAAGCATGTCCCAGATTTTACATTTATTGTTCAGTGGTTTGCTCTTTCTCAGTCATCATTCCTTCACTCTTCAGCCCATGCTTTACCTTGTCAGAGAGCAATCCCAAACATTTTAAATGTTTTCTGGCTGATCGGAAAGCATCAAGCATTGGTCCTTGTATGTGTTGAGAAATAAACAAAAGCAGCAAAAAAAAAAAGACAAGTCAATAGTTTTAGCAAATATAAAATGGCTTGGATGCTGCCTCATAGGAACATACTCCTGTTATTGCTCAAAATGATGGAAACTTCACACTTATCAGCTCCCTAAAAAAACACAGAAAACGCAGATCAATGCAGTGCATTTCCTTGTAATGCTGAGACTGGATCCTAGAAAAGATACTAAGTAGGTCCCAAGATTTGTTGGATGCTTCTTTGACTGTTATTGATTATAAAGGGACTTCTGCATGAGATTGCAGGGCTGGCTTATGAGCTGGTACTGATTTAAATGTTTTAAAGAAGATCACAGGTATCATAGGAAAATCAAAATTATCAAAATATGGTACAATTTCTGGTGGGATTAAATCACGTGGGAATATGAAAACCTGAGTTCAATTTCCTGTGCTGTGTATTGCTTAAATCCGTTTTTGCAACAGCTTGTAATTCTCTCTTTTACTCAGTTTCACTGTGAAAAATGGCAGCAAAACTATTCTGGTGGTTAGTACTTCAGGATGCAAGGATGAAAAGTGCATTGGACATGCTCCAAAGCACAGTAAAGTAAAAAAGACACTCTCCATCTCCTTGCATGTAAAACATTTCTGTTTTCATTGCACTGCTTCAATGTGTATATTATCATATATAGTATATATTACTATATATACTATATGTATATGATATATACTATATAAATTGATTTTAAATATCCAGTATTATTCTACTTATAGGAGGAAGATAGGGATATTTTATTCCTTGTATATCCAGCTGAGTTAGTCAAGATGTTTCATGGCCTGCCTTACTTTATTGCTACAGAAGAGAGTCCCAAAGACTTTTCTGACAGGAGTAGTTTTTATGAAATATAGGGAATAACCTACACTGGATTCATAACTCATAAAATATTACTTCTATGCCTAAGCAGAGTGAGAATATACGTATTTCTCTGGGACTGTTCCAGCTTTGATTCAGAAGCAGAAAGTGAGAAAAATCTGGAAAGGAGGGATGGTGGGAGTTTTCATCACTGTGTCAGTGACAAACTGCCCCTTCTGAAGGTGCTGCATCAAAATAGGTGGTGACAAAAGAGGAATGGGGGCAGAAGAGGAGGTTGAAAAAAGCTTTAGCTTTTGCCTTGGTGGATCAGTTGTGTTCTAAGCATTGATTTCAAGTGCCCTTTTATGTCTCCCTGCAGTAAAGTAAAACCTGGGTGGGCAAAATTCTTCGCCATTGAGGAGACTGTATAGCCCCTTAAGGACTTTATGGGACTTAATATTCTGTTACCCTTTACAGAGTGGCATTTTATCTTGCCTCCTGCATAGGCAGAACACATCCAGTCTCTAAATCTTCCTCCCTCACCTTTGAAAATTTATAGGGGCTTTCAGGCGGGCTTGCCTGAATGCCATTGACCTCTGTGGCCTATGTTATTGACCAGAACACAGAATCTTCTCCCCACATAATATACGCCTCTTTATATCCCTGAAAGAGAAGGAAATGACTCTTGGAATGACCAGGACCACAATAAAACTTGGAGCTAGTTTCCCGGTTTCCCTTGCATTGCTGAGCTTTGCAAGAAGATAACATAAGGGATCAACATGCTTATAAAGCAGCGCTTTGAACTCCCTGATTAGATGGTCGTTACTTTCCTGACGAGCTGCTTAAATAATAGTACTCCTGGAAGTGTAGGCTACTTGGCTATTACAAGAGTGAACAGTGCTCTTGAAGAATAAGCCATTTCATAAAACCATTGTAGGCAGCAGTAACATCCAGATCATCAAAAAATGTCCTTTGCAAGGTAAGATCTGCTGTGGGGGGTTTCTAAAACAAGTTTGAAATAGATGGAGTCCTACATGTGCTACTACCTTTTCATAACTACTGGATAAATTGTTACCAGACAGCTTCCATCTTCCCTTTCCCAAGGATTCATATACATCCTTCAGATCTGTCATCACCTGGTGTCTTCAAGAAGGGGTAGCTCTCCATCAGTTTCAGCTTTCGTTCAGCAAATCAGTATCACTGAGAACAAAAGACAACATAGATAGGTTGTAGTGAAACACACATTGGGTGTTCTAAGCAATCGGCATGAAAGGAGGCAGATAAAATAGCTGCGAATAGACTATTCACAAGTTACTGTGGGAAAAAAATGCTTTTTAAGAATTTATTTTCTAGGATAATAGAAAGCTGGTTAGATCATGAGTGCCTAGATGCCAAAGCAAAATTTGAAAGACTGAGATTAATCATCAAAAAGTCTATAAAAGCCAAAAACCAATATTGTACCAATGGAATCACACAAAGTTTTGTACTGTCATATCAAATTACAAAGCATGAAGGCAAGAACTGCTTAGAGCTGCTGAATCATTACTATCATGGCAATAGTTTTCAGACAATGTGAAATATATTTATTTTAATATCTTCTTAACACATCATATATATTTGTGGGCAGAGACACATGTACATATATTTCTGTACCTGTGTGTATGGGTATAAATGTCTGTTTCAATTTTTGTTTAAATCCAAAATCTCTCTTAAATCTGTGGTGGGACAGAGTCACATTCTGTCTTTCAGTATCTTCAGGAATGTCTGTGTTTAAGTATAGGTAGAGAAGCTTAGTTCTCTCTTTGTTTACATATAAACACAGGCACACACAGAATGAAAACTGATACATGTAAAAGTGGTGAAATCATAATTTAAAAAACCTTACTTCTATTTTAAAAACATGAATTTTCAACTACTGTCAAAATCCAGTTGGTAGTAAAATGGAAAACTTTGAAGAAAATATAGCAGATTTTTGTTCTTTTTTAAAATTTCAAAACTGAAAGCATTATTAGTAGTCATATCAGCAATAAAAAAAATCTGGTGTTTTGATCCCACTTGTATGAAGAGTGAGATATTCAGGAGCTGGCAGTGGTAGGCACAATGGGTGCAATGTGTTATATCTCCTCCTTTTACTACTTACATGTAAGAAACTCTTAAGATTTGTGTTCATGGCTGTAATTGCATCAAGTGTGCCTGCCTGCAACTTTTCTTCTGTCCCTTTCCTCTTCCCTGGAGTAGCCATTGCTCATTAGGGATTTTAACAGCCCTCTCTCCAGCCACCCTGACTGCTCCCTGCTGCTGGATCATGCATCTCCTGTGAAAGCTTGTTTTATGCATGTTTGTGTTAGCCTTGACACTTTCCTTGCAGACATCTGAAGAGAGTTATCTGAAGGTGTTCTGGCAGATGGAGTCTGGTGGCCTTGTGACACTGAGACGGCTCACAACAGGAAGATATTCACAAGTGCCTGTAAGGTAACGGAAGCTTTTTACCCATCCTCTGGCAAAGATAAGGGGAACACCACACACTGACTAGCATGTGATTCAAGTCAAGCACAGCCTTAAGAGAGTAACAAGCACGGTCCTTAACTCGATTACAGCTGCTCTAATCAGCAAAACCGTTAACCTTTGCACTTTAGTCTAGCCTGGTCTGCATACCTCTGGGCACTGCGGACCTGCTTTATGAGGCTTTCCAAAAGCGGCACGTTGCAATCAGTGTGCCGACGTCCCCTGGGCTGCGTGGGAGGAGATAGCACAGCGGTGTTAATGGCAGCACCAGGTCTCGGCACCCAGCTATCCTGGTGACAGGCGGGTTCAAGGCAGATACTTCTGCCTTGCTCAGTTCTCATGAAGCAAACATGGCACTGGAGCATCTTAGCTGGCATTAACAGCTCAGCTTCTTATCCTGCCTTCTCCTTTCGTCCAGAATAGCCTGCTCTGGTGTTGACTGTCTTGCAGAGCTAGGAGCAGCAATATGGGAGTCCTGTATCACTTGCTATAATTCCACCATGCTACAAAGGGCTTCTTGGTAGGGTGCATTGAGAAACATGAATAACACACATAGCATGCCGTTTGACTTTAATATGCTGTTTCTGCACTATCTGTGCTTGTATCAGGAATAGTGTGTCCAGCAGGAGCAGGGAGGTGACCGTGCAACGGTGAGGCTGCACCCTGAGTACTGTGTTCAGTTTTGGGCCCCTCACTGCAAAAAAGACACTGAGGGGCTGGAGCATCTCCAGAGAAGGCCAATGAGGCTGGTGAGGGGTCTAGAGAACAAGTCTTACGAGGGGCAGCTGAGGGAGGTGGGGCTGTTTAGTCTGAAGAAGAGGAGGCTGAGGGGGGACCTTATTGCTGTCTACAACTACCTGAAAGGAGGCTGAAGTGAGGCAGGTGTTGGTCTCTTCTCCCAAGTAACTAGCGATAGGACGAGAAGCAATGGTCTCAAGTTGCTTCAGGGGAGGTTTAGATTGGGTATTAGGGAAAATTTCTTTACTGAAAGAGTGGTCAGACACTGGAATAGGCTGCCCAAGGAGGTGGTTGAGTCACCATCCCTGGAGGTGTTCAAAAACATGTAGTTGTGGTACTTTGGAATATGGTTTAGTAGGCATGGTGGCATTGGGCGGATGGTTGGACTTGATGATCTTTGAGGTCTTTTCCAACCTATGATTCTATGATTCTAAGTTCAAGGTTGATAAACGTCTTGCACTGGGAGAGGAATTCAGTAAAAATCTACATAATCCCCGAGCGGTCGGTGGTGCTGAGAAACCAAGGTTCACCTGCCCTCCAGTAATCACTATATATGTGTGCTATGTGTTAGCTTCAGTCTCGGTGAAACAACAGCATTAACAGATCTGTAGGGGTGAGTCCCTGGTTTACGGAGGAGTTAATTTCTTAAGCCCCAGCTAGCAATTCTGAAAGTTCACTCTGCCTTTCACAGACCTTTGGAGGGGTTTTTTGGTGTCTTAGACAAGCAGAATCACATTTCAGGAGCCTCTTGAAGACAAAGATGAGGCTATTTATTATACAAAAAGTCCTAGAGAAAGACAGCACGGAGAAGAGACAAGAGTTTTGAAGTGCTCATAATGAACTCTCTTTAATGTCTTATTCTGGTTTATCTTTTGCCAGGTGCTGAGTGAAGAGCTCCAAACTAAATTACCTTTTAAATCAGTCAGCATGTACATTTGTTTGGCTGTAGACTCTCAGATGACATACATGTTCCTTCTCCCTCCTTCCTCCTCCCCCCTCAAACGCACTGACTCTTCTCCAAACACCGGATAAGAGATGGAGCCGGAAAGTCACATAGCACAATCACACTGATACTTGGGCTCGTTTTGACCTTTCTTTTATCCAGAGCTTGAGAAACAAGTCTCTTAATTCCATTCATTATGAATCAAAAAAGTGAAGTATATGCCTTGCCTGTAGTGATAGTACCTTTGCACAGATTGGTCTGTTTTGGTGTGCTACACTCTTTGAAAATCACTGTTCAATGCAGGCAGTTATTGAGCTAAGCCCGCAACTGATATTACCCTAAATATAATTAACTTATCACAGAATATAACAGAATATCACAGAATAGTAGGGGTTGGAAGGGACCTCTGTGGGTCATCTAGTCCAACCCCCCTGCCCAAGCAGGGTCACCTACAGCAGGCTGCACAGGACCTTGTCCAGGCGGGTCTTGAATATCTCCAGAGAAGGAGACTCCACAACCTCCCTGGGCAGCCTGTTCCAGTGCTCCGTCACCCTCAGAGGGAAGAAGTTCTTCCTCATGTTCAGACGGAATAGATGTATTCAATCCAACTTATCCATCAGTTGGATTGAATACATTTGTGTAGGTAATGAAATGAGGGCCAGAGTTCTTACACCTTGCAGATTTGACTGCTTATGTGTATTTTATCGTTGTAGAAGCATTACATTTACTTTATTAATGCTGCCACCTTTCCGTGTGACTAAGACAAATGCATTTTGGAGCTAGGAAGTGTGATCCTGGACATAAGAGATTAACTTACAGTTTCAGAAGAGATCAGTTTTAGTTCCCTAATTTTTCCCTGCACCCACAGAGCTTGCAAAATAAATCTTTACACTCCCAGGCCAGCAGCCAATCGCAAATGTTACAAACACAGGCAGAATTGCCACCTTCTGGTTCTCCCCACACCGTGTGTGCCTTCTGGTCTCTGCTTGTGCTCCCTTGGGCACACTAGAGCTCACAGCTCTTTGGCAGCGTGATCTCCTTCAGATCTTCTTTCATTCAAGGGAATTCAGTGAAAAGGCTGTGAGCCAAAGATACACAGAACATCACTTTTCCATTCATATCTCTGTTCTTTTTGATACTGTGTTTGTTTGGCAAAGAAAGACACCCTGCCTCCCACTCCTCCACCCCTATTTTTTTAAATTTTGAATTACTTTGACTTTTTTGCAAGCTGAGAATACCAAGAATTTATTATCCTTATTGTGAAATTGCTGGTAGTTGAAATTATAACTGTGGATATTAGATGTGAGCCTGGTCTTGACCTTGCACATGATATGAAGGCTGTTTTTTTGCCTAACTTGTCTCTCCAATCTACTGCTATGAAATACTTTTTTTTCTGGAAGGTACCGTGTTTCTTGTCTGATGCAGTTTTTATCTGTTGTCTAGTTCTTATCTCTTTTCCCAGTGATGTTAGGTGCCCGTTTTCTTCCATAGTGCCTCAAATCCCATAGTTAGGAGAGCCGTGTCTGTTCCTTCAAGCCTTGAATGTCTTACTTCAGATACACTCCCTAACTCTCTGAGCTCAATTATTTCCTTTCCAAGTGGCAGCTTTTGGTGGAAGGTTTTATACAATGCTGCAGGGAATAGTTCAATGGGACCTAAGAGAGTAAGCTAGTATTTTCTAGTGTCAAAAGTTTCTGAAGGGGGAGGAGAGGAGAGCAGTCTTGCCATTTGGGTGTTTTTATAACAGCTTTGCTTAAAGTCCCCAACTTTGCTTATATTACTGCAGGAATGAGGTCCTTCCCTTGCAGCTGGCAACAGGGCAGGAGTGGTAGATTGCTTCCCAAAGGCTCAACTATGTAGCACAGCACTTCTGCATTGACAGTATTAAGCAGATTCCTGAAGCAGAAATTAAAATGTAGGAGTTGCCTTTCTTGAGCTACAGTCCAAGGGAATACTTCTTTCCCTACATGGTAAAGGTCTACTTTTTCAGAACAGAGTATTGCTGTTTGAGCTGATGTTTCTTATATTAAATAAAAGGAAGCAGTTGAGTAAAGGTAAGTGAAACTACACCAGCGATATTGCTAGGTGCCTTGGTACTTGCCAAGAAGACAAGTAACCATCTTTGGAAACAGCCAGCACTTACAAGGAAACAGTTTCAACCTCTGTGCATACAAACTTGTCTCAGAGTCTTGGTGTTCCATTTAAAGCCAAAAATACGCCATAACAAGAAAGAAGCTTTGGACTCATCTGCATAACAAATTAGTAACTCCTGTGTGCTTCACTGTGTGTAATCATCTTCTGCCGGATGTGGTGGGCCTGTGTGTGCAAAGTGGCTTTATAGGTGTGCTAACCTGTGGCGCCTGAAGTGGTGCCACAATGCAGACGAGATATAAAGATAGCATCCCAGAAAATATTTCGCCTGTGTGTTTTTTCTGCATGTCTCAGCATGGAAATCATTGTTAAAAGCCCACCAGTATTCTGTGTTTCTCTTACACCTACTTGTGAATTGGAAGCTTTAAGCGACTTTCACACCTTACACATTTTAACTTTCCTTAGGTTGTGGCTTAATATGTGGCATATTGGATCACCCGCCACATGTCTCTTTTTTTTGTTCTTTAGCCAAGAACACCCCTCCGTAAGGAATGGATTCCATTTGTTCCATGCAGTTTGTTCATTCAGTCACAACACTAATGAAATTTCTCTTCTGGTCTGGTCCCCCAGCTCAAAAAAGGGTACAGGAGAACTAGGGAAAGTAAAGCAAAGCATAGCAAGGGTGATCCTAGTTATGATGGTTTCCAAAGGTGGAAAAGTCTTTGCTTAGGTGCTTCACTTCATATAGGGAAGGAAAAGGGGAATATAAATCTGTAATTTCATTTTTGGCTGGAGAAGGAGCTTGTTTGATATCTCTTCTAGTAATGCAGCAGCAGGACCATCAAATGAAAACAGGAACTATGGGCTTCAAAGCAAAGAGGTTACAATCACACTGGAACTTCTCGACACAGACTGCAATGGACATTAAAAGTTCACTCATGGCAGGGAAGAGAAGTTAAAGTACAGAGGGCTATGAAATGCCGATGCACCCTGTCAAGTTCAGAGATCAGTAAGCCCCAAATCTGTGGATTGTGAGTGAGCAATCAGGAAAAGTAGCAGTACATGCTTGCTTTGTTACAGTCTTCCTGAGGCATCTGCTGTTGGTTACACTTGGAAACCGAATCACTAAACCAGCTAGACCTTTCATCTGATGTGGTATGACCATTCTTATTTTCCTTATGGTGCCCATATGCTGCTAGAACATCTGGCCAGTTGGATATCCAACAGCTTGGTCTTAAGCAGCCAGGCGAAATCCGGTTAATACGTCGCTTTTGCTACTCCAGGCGTTACATACAGACCAGTGCAATGCCTTTGGCGCAGCGTACTCCAGGGCTGTTCATCTCTTGCTTTTGGAGGAGAGGTGTTTCAGCGAAGGGGCAGCATTTTGTGCAGACTGAGTATTGCGGGAGCTGTGTGCAGAAGCCCCACGATCATCACTGATTTTTGCTGTTTACAAAGGCAAATGAGAAACCTCCTGGCTGCCGTGAGTGCCTTTACCACCAGTAGAGGGTTGCAACCACCAAGAAAACATCGTCCTGTGTGTGCATTCAGTACACATGGCTTCCAGGAGGGACTGTTGAAGTAGATTCCTTGTTTTTACAGCTTAGCCCAAGCAGAGAGTGAACGACTGGTAAGAGAATTTGGTGTTGAATAACTGAATATTTCAGAAATCTGTCTCCTGGCCAATTCACCATGTGAAGTTCCAAAGGCCAGTTATATTTTGTAAGTACATTAAAACAAAAACACAACCAAAAACAAAAACAAAACCAACCCTGACACAACAATCAGAACTTGCATCATCGGGTACCGCACACGAAAAAGATGGACGGGAAACTCCCTTTTAAATACAAGTCCCGTCGCCCTCCGAGAGCAGGGGTGTGCGCCCGGCTGCCGTTAGCCGGGGTCAGCGAGCCCCGGGGGCTGCGGGAGCGGGCTCGGGGGCGGCAGGGAGCGGCGGCGGGCTCGGGGCTCTCCCGGCGCTCCCCACCGGGTGGCGGTGACACACCGCGGAGACACCACACGGAGACACGGCACGGTGACATGCCGCGGTGACACGCCGCAGAGACACCACACGGAGACACGGAATGGTGACACACCGTGGAGACACCACACGCCGTGGTGACATGCCGTGGAGACACACAACATGCCACAGAGACACAACACACGGTGGAGACATGACACGCCATGGTGACAAGTCGCAGTGACATGCCGCGGAGACATGAAAATTGCCAGTGCGGAAGGGGTTTCTGGCTTGGCATGGCCAACATCACCATGCTCTACCCCAAAGAAGTCATGTGGGCGGCATGCGCAAGCACCATGGTCAGCTTTGGGCCCCTCACTACAAGGTCATGGAGGTGCTAGAGTGTGTCCCAGAGAAGGCCAATGAGGCTGGTGAGGGGTCTACAGAACAACTCCTGTGAGGAGTGGCTGAGGGAACTGGGGCTGTTTGGTCTGGAGAAGAGGAGGCTGAGGGAGAACCTTACTGCTCTCTACAACTACCTGAAAGGAGGTTGTAGTGAGGCAGGTGTTGGTCTCTTCTCCCAGGTAACTAGTGATAGGATAAGAGGCAATGGCCTCAAGTTGCGTCAGAGGAGGTTTAGACTGGCTATTAGGGAAAATTTCTTTACTGAAAGAGTGGTCAGACACTGGAATAGGCTGCCCAGGGAGGTGGTTGAGTCACCATCCCTGAAGGTGTTCAAAAAACATGAAATGTGTAGATATGGCACTTTAGGACATGGTTTAGCAGCCATCATAGTGTTGGGTTGACAGTTGGACTTGATGATCTTCGAAGTCTTTTCCTATGATTCTATGATGACCCTTCACGTGGGAAGAAACATCCCTTCATTCGTGCTGAGAGCTGTAAACTCTGCCATACTGCTGTCAGAGGAGACAGACACATCCCGGCAGTCTGTGCTTGCAGGAATGGTGCAGCATTTGAAATGCTTCCTGGCAGAGGTGTACACTGCCTTCCACCTCTATAGTTAAAGGATTAGATGAAGTACATTGTGGGATACATAATAACAAATTACTCAAATGTACAGTTTTAATCTAACTCCTTATAGCTTTCGGGCCTAAAAATGGAGATACAATCAAAACTTTCCCGTAAGTTTGAGATGGTTAGATGGGTAATATCTAGACCTAGCTCAGACCGTACAGTGGTGATTTAACCTGTACTTCTCTTGACGCAATGGGAATTCCTCAGCAATATTAACCAAAGCCTTAAGCTTTAAAGATGTGTAAAAAATACTTTTACCTTCTCTTTCCTCACCCATTTCCCAAATTTTCATCACCCTGGATTCTTCAGACCTGCTTAGGAATGTAAGCTTTCATCATACATCAAGAAACGGGTTGTTCAGTGGGAACTGGAGTACGAAAACCATGCTCATAATAAATGCACACATCTCTGTGCAAACACACCAAGCCAAAGAAGCATACCAAGAGAAATTCTGTCTTTCTCTCTAAAAGTTACCATTTGTCCAAAGAAATAATGTCAGAAGCACGCGACATGTAAATGTACAGACCCAGCAAGAAAGCACAGCAAATGCGTGGTCAGCATTTATGTTACAGCTGTATTTTCTTACGAGACACAAAGTACTTTTACAAAAGTTTCTGGGGAAGGTACTATGGATTTTTTTTCCATAAATTTAACTGGTTTAGCTGTAGACTTTCACAAAGCCCCAGTTTACTTCCTCTCCCAAGATGCAGTGCAGCTGAATGCTGATGGCAAAGTCTGGTTTGCTTCCTGGCTTGTAGCTGATAATTTATTTGATAAAGAAGCACTTTTAAATGACCACATTTATGAGTTCAGTTGATCCCAGAGGCCAGATTTGTTCTGCCTTTACTCAAGGTAACTTAGTACTGTAAGATAACGAAGGTGCATGTTTTCTAACAGCTACATCTGTGCAAGACTGTCCATCACCTGAAGTGAGAGGACAAGGTCAAAGCTAAACCCTGCTAAGTATCAGAAGACTGAAGAAGAACACAAGAAGCAACAATATCTAAGTGTCAGGACACACTGCAGGTCCCTGTGAGATTGACCAGATGTTAAAGATTAAGCTTGAAAAGAAAAAGCTGGTTCTAGACCAAGAGCACTCTCTTCCCCACATGGTCAGATTGTTATTTATATCCCTGGGATAAAATGGCTTGTCCCTGTGTGGTAACTGACACTTCCAGATCAATAACACAGACTGAATCACTGCCGTCTGAAAGCAGCAGGGCCTGTGCTGTTGGAGAGGTCAGTCCATGTCCTTGTTAACACCTCAGGAAGTGCAATCCCATCTGGCACTGTTTAGCTAAAGCTTTGCAGGAAAGAAACTGCCTTCTGGAGTTTGTCCTTTTGAAAAAAGACTGACGAAATACTGAGGACAACACTGTCTAGCATTTTCAGTTTTATCCTCTCACTGGATAAGGCGAAACTTTCCTTCTGCGAGGCTATTGAAGGACTAGGGCATATCCTGTGCTTCAGCCTGGAAAAGACAAGAGTGGGGACACTATGACAGAGACTGCATCATTGTGGGTGATGTGGAAGGCAGGTATCTACTTCTGTCAAAATAAGCCATGAAACAGGAGGTATCACACTGAAACCTCACTTAGCAGTTTTTTCACCTGCCTCATGAATAAAGCTAGGGGACTTCACAGCCATGGGGCGTTTTTTAATGGGCTTAAGGGGAGACTGCACAAGCTCGTGAAAGACAAACCCAGTGCGGCCCTTAAATGGGAAGGAAAAAAAAGCACCTCTGACTGAGTCTTTGAGCATGAAAACCTTGCAGCCTGGGAGACTGCACTGGGGAAACGCTGCTGTGAGCTGACTCTTCCTCGGGCGGCCCCCTTCAGTTGCTGGGCTCGACGAACCTCTGATGTTTCATGCGGCGGTGGTTGTTTTCTTCCTGTGCCATGAGGGAATTCACTTTGGACCAGCTTAGGAGACTTCTCGGTTGCCTCTCTGGAAAATTCATGTGATTATTAATCTTACTATATTCTGCACACAACGTTCTTGCATTTACTGCAACTGGTGAAATGCAGGAGTACTCAGTAAGGTTTCTGAAGCTTGAAAGAGTAGCACAACACTGAGATAAAATAAAATGATGCTTCATCAGGCAAACCTAAGGTGCTGAATAAGATATAGGAGATGGAGTCTCTGTAGCATTCATAATAGTTTAAAAGCTTAGATGCAGTGAGTGCCATCTGCAATCATGTCTTTGCAGTATTACTTATTAACAACAATCATAAAAAAGTAATTGGCAAAATTTAAAACATCACGTTACCTAGTAGTGGGTAGAGAACTAGGCCTTCCGAATTCAGCTGCTTAGCACTGCAAAAATGCTTTTACTGCCAGTACCCTACTGGCAAACTTAGAAGAGGCACATGCTGTAAACAGCAACTTTCCACCTGCAAATATTTTACCCACTTGCATTTCTGCAGGGATTTTGTGGGTCACCTGGGGAGAAAATACACTGAAAAGTCTCTGCATTTTTCTGCATTTCTTCAACCTTAGGATTTTGGAAGCCTTTTGTGTATTTTGGATTGCTACATTGAAACTGTGCAAAGAGTTCACATAGTCAAAGGTCATCCCCCTGCACTGCATCTGTTTTACCTATTTTCTGCATAGCGCGAGGCTGCCGGCCTTACAAAAATATTGTATATGTATGTGCTGTTAGCTGTAGAGGCTTCAAGAGAGTTGAGCTGGTCTGGCATTACTCTTTACTAAGCACTGACACGAGTTTGTTCTGCACTGAATGTATAGATCCTACAGGAGTCAGACCCTAAGTGTAATCTGCCATGGATTCCAAAGCCCCACAATTTCGTTTTCAGTAACTGACTCGTCTACTGATTAACTGACCTACTGCAACTTTGCATGGCTATGTCAGAGAGCAGAGCTTCATTTTCTCTTGTCCTGGTGTTCAGAGGTGAGTGGCTGAAATGCCAGCCCAGGCCTTGTCAATGAAGTAGGATGCTCTTTCACACACAGGGTACTCGTCAAGCTAGACCCAGAGCTTTCTTGATTTTCATTGCCTTTTGCATCCTGCATCTTGTACCTTGTTTGTGCTGCTAGGGGTATTTTGCTCTGTCATTTCCACTGAGCCGGCCCATAGGAAGTTGAAGGAAAAGCTTGGTGCCAAGGAGGCAGATGAGATGTGGAGTGTGAGCATTACCACTGGAGAACTGGTCAGCTGGAAGCAGCCTCTTGTGACAATGCCTGTGCTACCTTCAGCCCATACAGATGTGCTACAGAAATGAGGCAAATCATACAGCACCCTCTGTTCCCTCAGAATGAAAATAAGCATGGTTTCAGCCTGATTCACTTTCATGCACACTGAGTCTAAAGAGGGTGCATGGGCAAGGCCATCATCAACTGATTAGTCAGTTAACTTTTTAATCAAGACCTAGGTAAACAGATGATGGTGTGTGTTGAATGCTGAGCACTTTAGTCAGAAATGGTCCGCACAAAGAACTGCCTGGCATGAAGGAGGTAAGTTCCAGGCTGCTGTGCTAATCACCTCGCAGGACTCACTGCTGCGCTTAAGAGTCCCAACTTCCTCTATTGCCTCAACTGTGAGAATGGAAGATGCCACTTGAGTGAGAAAGAAAGCAGTCAAATACACAGCTGTGGCATGAAATAATTTCTTCTCCAATTTTCTTCTGCAGATTCCCAGAGGGTATTCCAAGAAAGTGTATCAGCCCCATTTTTAGCTCAGTCTTAAATTATTGAACATAGAATATACCAGGACATTAACCAACATTAAAAAGTGGTTAAGAAAAAGACTTGTGTGTATAAAAGAACAAGATACTTTTTAATAGAAAGGACGAAGTACTGTCTCTCCTTTCATCTGTGTTTTAGACAGGTACATTGTTATTTTAAAAACAGAAATGTTTTCCTCTTAGGAGGATCCAGTTTTGAGTACAGGAAGAATCATTATTGGGATGGCAAATACCTTGAGAGTCTATTTCCTTTTTATAAGCTCTCTCTCTTTATCCTAGGAGGCTCTTCTAGAATGTAATGTTAATTCATGCAGTGCATAGACATGCTAACAACTCTTCTGCTTCTCACACTAGAGGCACTGTGGATCCACGGCATCACTACAGTTAACTGAATCATCTGTCTCACTTGGAAAGCCGTAAAGCTACAGCAAAGCAAGGTGCATCCAGTAAGTATCCAGAAGCTGAAACATGTGGTACCATAACTCTGCTGCTAGTGGTCTGCAAAACTTTTAGTAAATGTACATCTATATAAACTACAAAAATATCTCCACATACACTGTCACTAGCAGTACTAGTGAACTTGTTGTTGTAAGTCATACTGGGCTAAGAGAAGAGCAAGCGGACCAAAACCCGTGCCCAGGAGTGTGCTAGCCATTCCATAGCACAACATGGCACAGCTGGCACAGCTGGACCCATTGTGCCACTGTAACTAGAGCCTGGCATTTGCTCTGCACTGCCTCCTGTGCTCTCTGCCTGCTCCACGATTCCCTGAAGGGCCCCAAGAGCACCAAGGAGGAACTGGTGAGGCACAGGGAGAGGTACATCCCTCAGTAAACTGAGTAAAGATTGAAACATGAAGAATTAGGCTGCTTTAAAAGCGATCCAAATGCATGCAGTGGACATCTTTCCAAGTGGCTAACATTCAGCTAACAACAATGTTTTTATGTACTGTTTTATACATTTCATAGCAAAGAAACAGTGGAGCAGGACTTTAAAAAGCACAGCTACTTCACACCACTCCTCCTTGTGCTGATTTGCAACTGGGTGAAGGTTGCTGGCAGCTCAAAATCCACCCTGATCACCAAGACAATTAACCCACAGTAACTTCCACACCACTTGCAAAAATGCCGTGTCACGTCAGTGCTGAGCTATGCATATGAGAATGAATGAATTATGCAGAGCTTTTTGAATGCATCTGTGCAATCAGCAAGGAGGAGTTATATAAGGCTCCTCTTCCCGATGAAGCGAAAAGTGTTCGTCTTTCTTTGGCACAGTTCACTGAGGCACAGGCTACACTCAGGAGAGCACTGACAAGGTCCCTTGTAAAAGACACAGAAAATAAGGAGTCAGTTTTCACCGCAATTCTCAAAAATTTTTCGGAAGGGCCAAGTCCTAGATCCTGCATCAGTCTTGAGTAAAGGATCTCAACAGGCACAGGAAAGCCTTCGAAAGCTTTGCGGCTGCAGGTTCCCTGCAGGTTGTACGGCCATTGCTCCTATTGTAAAGAACAAAGCCTAGAAAATAGGCATAGTTACATTACAATTCCCACTCTGGCAGGTATCTTACAACCCTCTCTGGCATGCAGGAGTGGTGAGCCACAGCTGCTATGTTAAATACTCTTCAGGAGAACCTTTTCTGTACTGCCACCCACAGAGCTTTCTACGTTCACAAATGAAACAAAATCTGTCTGACGGCTTGCAGACACAGGAGGGTAAGCACACAAAAGCACACCCAGTGCAAGGAGTGCTTCAGTGACTACTTCGCAGTGCACACTTCACAGAGCAGTTGCTGATATCTCACGGCCAGTAGCAGGCACAGACATTTTTTCCAGTTGCTTTAAGAAACTATGAACAGGTGGACAGAGAATTGGGAGTCCTCTCCTGAGACTTCTGCTTAATATTTGGAGGAGAGGGGCAAGATGCCATTCCTAGAGATGCCAGTGGGAATAGGTTTATCTCTGAGTAAAGCAGCGTAGCTAAAGAAATTCCTATTCACACATTGAACTGGAATAACTACATGCTCTTTATTAGCAGCAAACCCACAATAAAGCATGCTAGCTCAGTGGAGGGCATCTTTTCCTCACCCCTGCAGTGTGTTAAAAGTACAAACATGGACAACGACCAACAAGAAACCCACCATAAGCTCTGAGCTTCTAAAGGGCTTAAAGAAGAACCAGAAGCCTTGGGTCGTAATCATAACCTTTAGCTTATACCCCACCACTCCAGCACAGACATGCTGAGGCTGGGGCTGCTGCTGGAGGTTAAGCAGGAGATGATTGACATAAAATTACAAGGCAGGATGGCTACAGTTGGTTGAATAGTAGGTTAGACAAGTATGTGAGCAGACAGGTAGATGAAAAGAAAAAATACTATCTGTCTTGGGTGAGTGTCTTCAGAGACAGGAGGGTGAGAAAATTCTTTTAATGTACTAGGCTGATGGGACAAATGGGAAACCATGTTCTGGTTCACAGATATCAAAGTTCTTTTTTTTTCCCAGTTAGTTTAGTCACCTTTCTCTGTCTGTCTCTGTGTTGCTTTTTTAGTAGTAATATGTCTCTCAAAGCTGCAATCACTGTAAACACGGGCTAATAAATTTGCATGTCTATGTGCAGAGTCAGTCTCAGTAAAATAGGTGAAAGGGACTGGTTAGAGAAATCAGAAGCCTGAAGGACATGAACACAGAACAGGCCTGACATTTTCTTATGCCTAAGCTTCTAGAAAAAGGCTCAGGATGTTACTGAAAAGATAAACACATGGAAAAGTCTGTAAGAGTAACACAGAACATGCAAGAAAAAGGAAAAGGCAAAGCAAAAGGAAAAATCTGCCAGGCAACGAAGTTATGCCTGGGTAGTCAGGAATAAAATTAGGATTGCCAAAAATCAATGTAAGTTCGAACTTTTAAAGGAAATTAAAGTTTGTAGTCACCAGTGCTACATGCTGAAAAAAAATAACAACAAAAAAAGAGGTGAGACGACTCTCTGCAAGGCTGAAGTAAAGATTGATGTGAATCTACCTATGTTCCAAAATGAAATGAGTATTTTGACTTGATTTTTCAGTAAACGTGATGATGTTGAACACATAAACAAAGAACAAGAGTAGGGATATGGAAAGGGAAATTTTAGCCCAAATAGCAAGATTAGGGCTAAAAATAGATTATTTAATAAAGACCTTTTTGAAGGTATTTATTATTTATTTACAAAATAAACTTTTTCAGGTAGGTACGATGCAACTATAAAATAGTATCAATAGTACCTGTATTTAAAAAAAGGGAAACGTATACGATGATTAAGGTCACATTTGCACAGTAGCAGATCATCTGGCAGAGGAAAGCTGAGCTGGACCAGAGGAAAAGCGTGATTCCCATTTCTGTTGAATTAGCAAGTGTATATGATACTGTGTTTGTGTCAGCTTTACTCTGTCTGTAGGAAGACAGTGATGCCGTGAAAAGCCGGAATTGAAGACTCAATAGTTGGCAGACTATTAAGCAGGTATTCTTTATTGCGGCGCCGGGCACACCGGGGATCTCTCCTCCAAACGTGTGCACCGAAGAGACACAGTTACTAGGTATTTATGCTATGTTAACATACATATTCATTACATCTCCAAGAAATGTTTATCATAGTAATGGCTTTTCCGAGAATTCATTAATATACGGTAATGTCCATGGCACATGTTTGTTTGGCGTCTCTCGGCAGGGGTCTTCAGATTATCCTGCAGCCTCCTTATCTCTGTAGTTTGCATACCTGTTCTCCCAAGGCCCAGGCGCCTAAAGGGATTATTCAGGAGTCCCTTGTCTTGCAACCATCCCAATTATTCACAAAGTACCAAGACTTGTTTCTGACCACCTGAAGTGATAACATCCCTACATGTTACATTTGTTACATTTACAGTTATCAATCCCTCCTTTTCTTTTGAGGATTTGTAGCTAGAAAGCTATGAATCCTCACTATTCTTTTTTGTAGGTATTATTTTCAAATTCCTTTAGTCTTTCACGCCAAGGCTCTGGGAAAAGTATTTTCCAGTTTCTACTTGGTGCCTAATCTTGTTCCTTTTCCAGTCACTGTATGTCTCAACTGAGCCCTGACAACACCAAAGGAAACATTTGAGAGACATGCAAACAAGTATTCCCAAAACCACCAGTGTGATCATTCCCATGAACAATTGTTTCAATCACTCTAAATTGGGGAGCCAAGAGGTTAAATTTTGTTCCCCTACTTACAAGTGGGTTGTCTTCCCGTTTGGCTTGTCTCCATGATGTTCTTAATATGCCTTTAGGTATTTGGGACTGATTATATATTCGGTCCTGGCTGACTAGATGACCTATGGTACACATTCCCTTCCAACCCGCAGGGAGTCGCTTTCTGCTAATGCCATCACCACATAGCCACCAATACGTGTTGTGTAATTTACAGGGCCCCGTCAGTGGCTGTGAGATTAGCTCTGCAAAATGCTCCGCGGTTTACCCAGCCAATTGGTACATTCCTGAAATAATCCCAGTTCGAGGGGCTATAGGTTTCTAATTGGGTTCTGTTACAAAAATCTATATATATCGCGCCTGTCCCTTTCAAATCCCAAGTTCCTACTTCTACTGTAGTTTTGTTGATCAAATAATCATTCCACCCATCTCTGCAAGTAAGGGGGTCAGCACGAACAAGTGTTGGATCTTGCTTTCCATAGGCAGCTATTATTGCTGACCAATATCTGGGTGTTGTTATCTAATATCTGTAGGTCACATCTTGGTCCAGTCATGTCGTTCGAGTTGTCATGATCGCAGTATTACCGCCGCAATCATCGTTTCAAACCGCCAGCCTTTTCGACAATCTGTCCTGGTTTAGGAGCCTTCTTCACTCGGGAATAGTGGATCCAGGCCGGTTGTTCTCTAACCTTGATTGCAGTGAAGGTAGTCAGCAATACCTGGTAAGGTCCATTCCACTTCTCTCTCAGTGGATCACCTGAAAAATTCTCTTAACATAAACCCAATCTCCAGGGCTAAATGGATGGATCGAGTGATCTAACCCTTTAGCCCTGGTACCCAAAACATTTTTACTAATCCTTTCTAATTGTTTTCCTAAGGATATAACATAATTCTGTAGGTACTGGTTTCCCAACTGGTTCAAATCTTCCCCCTGATCTTTAGCCTGATATGGTCTCCCATATAGTATCTCAAAAGGGCTCAAATTTTCTTTGGCCCTAGGTTTTACACGTATCCGAAGTAGTGCAATAGGCAATGCTTGGTACCAATATAGATTTGCTTTTTGGCATATTTTTGCATCTTTTCTACTTGCCCACTGGCTTGTGGTCTGTAGGGCGTATGTAACTGCCAATTGATTCCTAACAGTTTGCTGACCTGTTGCACTACTTCTGCACAAAAATGCGTCCCCCTATCTGAGGAGATAATTGTCGGTACCCCAAATCGAGGTATTATTTCATTTAATAATACCTTAGTTACTTCCCTTGCTTTATTTGTTCTACAAGGGAATGCTTCTGGCCAACCTCAAAAGGTATCCGTAAGTACTAATAAGTACTTGTACCCTCCTTTTCCTGGAAGTTCAGAGAAATCAATTTGCCAATGTTGTCCTGGTATACTTCCCTTCCCAATACCTCCTAATTGTACCCGGTTACCTGTATTGGGGTTATTTTTAAACGTTTCACACTGTTGGGTTACTTGTCGGACTGTAGTATACAAATTTTTCCCTATTAATTTCTGATTTAAAAATTTGTACAGGGAGTCCGCTCTCCAGTGTGTCCTATTGTGTTCTTCTTTAACCACCCCCCATATCTGTTTAGCAGGGATTATAATTCTGCCATCACTTAAGTAGGCCCACCCTGGGATGGAACTTGGCCCCCTAATCCCTCTATTAATTCTTCATCAGCTTTAGAATACTCAACATTTTCTTGGTCACTCAGGTTTCTATTTCTATAATCTGGAATTAAGGCTAAAATCTCTTACATTCTCTCTGCTGCCTGTTTAGCTTCAGAGTCAGCCAACCTGTTACCTCTTTCCTGGTCAGTGTTACCCTTCAGGTGTCCTCGGCAGTGCATGATGGCAACTTTTGCTGGTAGTTGAACAGCTTCTAATAGTCAAAGGATTTCCTCAGCGTATTTAATCTGCTTCCCTTGCGCAGTTAGTAGTCCTCGCTCCTTCCAAATTGCCCCATGAGCGTGGACAACTCCAAAGGCATATTTGGAATCTGTCCATATGTTTATCTTTTTCCTTTTGTTAACTCCAGAGCCCTAGTTAGGGCAACAGTTTCAGCCTTTTGAGCTGATGTTCCAGCAGGTAGTGACTGAGAACAAACTACTTCGGCTGCTGTTGTCACTGCATACCTGGCCTTTCGAATACCTTGTCCGACAATGCTGCTTCCATCCGTGAACCAGGAGTCCTGTGCATCTTCCAGGGGTTCCTCTTTCAAATCTGGTCTGCTGGAGTACACAGTCTCTATGGTTTCTAAGCAATCATGTACGATGGTTCAGAGATTGACCCGCTGAGAAAAGAAGCTGGGTTCGTAATATTAGTTACCACAATATGAATATTCTCTGATTCAAGTAGAATGGCCTGGTATCATGGAAATTGCGATGGGGAAAGCCAGTAGTTCCCTTTTTGTTGCAATACAGCTGATACTCTGTGTGAGATCGGTACTGTGATCTTTTGGCCCAAGGTGAATTTTCAGGCTTCCTGAATAGTCAAGACCACCGCCGCCAGAGCTTGCAGACATCCTGGCCATCCTTTGCTTACTCCATCCAGCTGTTTAGCAAAATAGGCCACAGCTCTTTTGTAGGGTCCCAGCTGTTGAGCTAGAATCCCCAGAGCTATGCCTTGTGTCTCATGAGAAAACAGCCAAAAGGGTTTGGTAACATCAGGCAGGCCCAGAGCCGGGACCTTCATTAGATCCTTCTTAAGTGTCTGAAATGCATTTTGAGCTTCTTTGGACCAGATCAATCGGGTGGGGTTGTTTTTCAAAAGTTCACATAAGGGTCTCACTATTATTCCATAATTATAAATTCATAACCAGCACCAACCTGTCAGTCCCAGAAAGGTCCTGAGCTCTTTTACCGTCTGACGGAGGGGAGTCCTGCAGATGGCTTCATTCTGTTCTGTTCCTAGTTCTCTTTGTCCAGACAGCTTGCATCCAAGGTAGGTTACCCGTTGCCGCACCATCTAAGTTTTCTGTTGAGAGACTTGATACCCTTTTAATCTCAAAAACTTTAGCAAACTGATAGTCTACTGTATACAGTCAGGTTTTGTTTCAGTTGCTATTAATGTCATCTACATACTGTAAAAGGGTTCCATCTCTGGAGGGCAGGTTCCATGCTTCAAGTTCTCGTGTTAGTTGATTTCCAAAGATCGTTGGGCTATGCTTAAAACCTTGGGGTAACACTGTCCAGGCAAGCTGGGGTTTTTTACCCGTGGTAGGATTTTCCCACTCAAATGCAAATAAATTCAGACTTTCTTTGGCTAAAGGCAGACAGAAGAATGCATCATTTAAATCCAATACTGTAAACCATACTTGCTACCACAGGGTGTATGCCCCTAACAATATTATTCACTTCTCTTAAATCCTGTACTACCCAGTAAGTTCCACCTGTTTTGTTGGTTTTTTTTTACTGGTAACACAGGAGTATTGTATTCTGATTCACACTCCACTAGTAGTCCATACTGTAGAAAGTTACCTTGTTTCCCCTCTTTTTCATTTCGTTTTTCTGTTGCTTAACTTCTAAGAACTTTGCTTTTTTTTTTCTTTCTTCATTTAGAGCAGCAGCTAGCAAAGCAGCTTGTAACTTGATACCTTTCTGTTCTAATCACTTTACACAACCCTTTGGAAAATCCAGAGGGGTTTTCCTTTTGGTTTTTTTTTGGTTTTTTCTTTTTTCAATACCACGTGAAACTTTTCGTCTCCTATACTTTTTAATTGTCCACAAAACCGCATCAATTCTAACAACATATCATAATTCAATTAATTGTTTCCTTGTGAGGGGATCACCTCCCTCCGAAGCTCATGTTACAATAAAATAACTTCTCAACTTCTCCACCAATCGGTTAACACAACACACACACACAACCTAGAAGCGATCTTTTAAAATCCTTCTGTTTACAAAATGTATCACCTAAGTACAACAATATATACAGGCAAACCACTTCAGTTAACATGTTTATATACATAGAGCTCTTTCAAAACAATATATACAGTATATTCAATACATACCCCAAAACCAGAGTCCCTAAATGATCGATCAATGCCAAATAACTAGAGAACTTGTAACCCCACAATATATACCAACTTGTATTTTAAAACCAGTCCCCAAATTCCCAACTCAATTCCTAAATCATGCCGATTTTCTTTAAGCAAACCAAACCCCATACATTATTAAGACGTTGTTGAGTGAGGGGTCTCCCCCTACTTTTCCCAATGTTGCCGTCTAGATCCTGGGAGAGGCTCTCAAAATCCCCCCCACGGGAAGATCCTGCACTGATACTTAAGAAATCATAAACCACGGCCCCGAAGACTCAGAGTTCAAATACAACAGTCCCAAGTCAAAAACCGGAAATCAGCAGAACATACCAAACGTACGTGGTGTTTTTTTCTTTTTTTTTTTCTTCACCATTTTTTTTCTCTCTTTTTTTTTCTTTTTTCTTTTTTCTTTTTTTTTTTTTTTCTTTTTGACTTATTTGTCTTTCACACAGAGGCTTCATACAGTCACACAAGCTTTCCAATGTGCTAGAATACATCCTAAGGGGCTTTTCTTTAAAATACCACTGCTTTGCTGTGCCCCATTTTACTTTGTTGATTCTGTACCTCTGTTAGTCTTTATCTTAACAATTTTAATCTGTCGTCCCCTTCTGTCCCGCTCTGACCACGTTCCAAAAATGTGACAATTAATATTCTGGTCACAAGAAAAGAGGTTCACCGTGCAAGGTGGTTTTTTTTGGTTGTTTTTTTTGGTTTTTTTGGTTTTTTTTGGTTTTACGATGCCTGATGGGTATGTTAACAAGCCAGTATCCGAGATATCCGATATCCGAGTTCAATACCAACAAATCCGTATCGCCAGAAGTACAACTTAAGCGGGTTTCCTAAGCGTACCATACCGAATGTACGTTATTAAAGAAGTACAAAGTTTAACCCATGCTTGTACCAACGCACAACTACCAAAAGCACGTTATTACAGAAGTGCAGAGCACAACCCGTGCCTGCACCAACGCACCAATACCCAAAAGTACGTTATTACAGAAGTACAAAGCTTAACCCATGCTTGTACCAACGCACAATTACCAAAAGCACGTTATTACAGAAGTGCAAAGCTTAACCCGTGCCTGCACCAACGTACCAAGACGTACACCCTCAGGCACTAGTAGCCTGGTGTACAGCGCTCAGCGTAGGACGTCTCCTACGACTTACGAGAACTCTCCAAATGACCGGTCTCACATACCAAAACAGAGAAAGAAAGTAAAAAAAAGAATACCTTTACTCGTTTAGATGGTCCTTGTCTGCTCCCGCAGTGATCCGAGCGAGGTGAGGAGTCCCTCCGGGAAATCCCGGGGGTACCCTAGGGAGTCCTGTTCTCAGCGGGTCCTGCAGCCGAGCAGAGCGGATCCCATCTGGGGTGCCAGAAATGATGCCGTGAAAAGCCGGAATTGAAGACTCAATAGTTGGCAGACTATTAAGCAGGTATTCTTTATTGCGGCGCCGGGCACACCGGGGATCTCTCCTCCAAACGTGTGCACCGAAGAGACACAGTTACTAGGTATTTATGCTATGTTAACATACATATTCATTACATCTCCAAGAAATGTTTATCATAGTAATGGCTTTTCCGAGAATTCATTAATATACGGTAATGTCCATGGCACATGTTTGTTTGGCGTCTCTCGGCAGGGGTCTTCAGATTATCCTGCAGCCTCCTTATCTCTGTAGTTTGCATACCTGTTCTCCCAAGGCCCAGGCGCCTAAAGGGATTATTCAGGAGTCCCTTGTCTTGCAACCATCCCAATTATTCACAAAGAAC
Source organism: Opisthocomus hoazin (assembly GCF_030867145.1). Classification (NCBI taxonomy): domain Eukaryota; kingdom Metazoa; phylum Chordata; class Aves; order Opisthocomiformes; family Opisthocomidae; genus Opisthocomus; species Opisthocomus hoazin. The sequence goes on along the minus strand of NC_134454.1, from coordinate 26,172,557 downwards.
CAAGACTTGTTTCTGACCACCTGAAGTGATAACATCCCCTACATGTTACATTTGTTACATTTACAGTTATCAACAGATAATACTTGATCTAGAATAAAATCTGCTGAGCTCCCTCCAAAAAAAAAATCTGAGAACAGTTTTGAACTGGTGGAGAGATTTAAGACAAATTCAGTGCTTTGCTTTATACAGATAAGTTATTGAACCGGTCCTTTGAAACAGGATTTACTGTAACGTGACCACTGCCTAGCATAACCTTAATATTACATAAGCTTTCAGAGCGAATTTTGAACAGAAGAATAGTTAAAAGCTTGGATGAAATGGGACTAAACAAAGACCAGTTGTAAAAACTGAAAGTTAAATTTAAAGATGGTATCTTTGTTTAACACCATATCTGATGTTTCCTGTTTTCCAGACAAGTAAAATCTAGTAGACCTGTTGTGAATAGACTTATTCTGAAGTGTTTTGCACACTACCACATGTGAAATCAGGTGATATAGCAGTGTATTGGGTGACCCTGAAGATTAACCCCAGTAATACATAGCAGGTTTTGCATCAATAAAGATATAAATGATAACCAGATGATAAGTGGCTGCTTAGGAGTGTCTCTGCTGAACATCATGGTCAGTCTAGTGATTTTTTGAAAAGTATTATCCCTTATGCAGTTTGTGTCTTTTACTGATTATATTGTAAAGTTTTCACAAACTGTAAACACTTACTCCTCTGTAGCTCCCACTTTGAGTTTTCTACCTCATCTTTTCTTAATACCTACAGAAAGTAAATTCTCTTCCTTAAGTAGCAGTAAAATGTTTAAGAGAGAGAGGGACCTTACCATAAACTGTATGCACTTCAGTACAATTTAGCAGTGCAATGATAGCTATACTTCTCTCTCTTGCTTTGTAGTACAAGGAAGTTTTACTTTGTTCTTCTATTGCTACCCACAATGCATTGTTAGAAGCGCTGCTTGGTGGCAATTTATGTACACCTGATTACTTAGTAACTCTGATCTCTGTGAGGTCAAGGCTAATCTGTTCTAAAATCCAGACCTTCTGCTTTTGTTTAATATAGACCACTGAGATTAAAATGGGATTAGAGCTCATCTGATCAGGAGAATAACAACTGCAGATGAATTTTTCTACTGTTCTTTTGCAAAAATTGCTAGGTGGAAATGATGTCTTACAGTGTCCATGGGTCCTGTACATCGATATATATAAGGCATTTGTTGATTCTTTTTGTCCCTGTGACAGTTTTGAAACCGGACTTTGTATATTATTTCCTGGAGCCTTATCCAAATAGTTACTCTACATATGGAATACATGAATATGTAAATCAGAATGGGTGGGTTTTTCTCATTCATCTCCACATATTTTCAATTTATTACAGCAAAAAAACTAAAGCAAAATTAAAAAAACTAAAGCAAATTTAAACAATATGAAACTGTCAGGCTGTATATTTAATATGTGTTTAAAATGTCACCTTTTTTATTACCAAGGTCTCTTTTAAAACATTTTATTATCTTTAATCACATGTGAATATTAATTGTGCAGAACTAAAATGTTTTCAGCTCATTTACGTTCAACATGTACATTATATATATCACAGAACCAAGTACATCTAGATGATCCAAATAACACGCCTCAAACTCACTTTGTGATGAAGCCAAGCATAAGGATTGCCAAAAACCAAATTAAACTAACTGTACTCTTCCACAGTGTTTTTCCTGGTATTTTCAATAAAGCCATTCTTCTGCAGTATTTCAATCTTGACATAGTATTTTTATGTTAAAGATGATGATAAACAAGATTGTGATGTGAGCCTAAAAGTGGAAATAAAAAGTGCAAAATTATTTGGTCAATGTGTTTTCATTATCCAGATTCTACAACGTGCAAAAATAATATAACTTTCAATGACGAGGATGATATAAAATATCCCTGGTAGCATGCACTGAAAAGCTCTACAGGGAAAGAGTTCTGAAAGTGTTATTTTTGCACAGGGAGGCTGCTTGGCTCTTGTCCTGGATTTCAGCCTGCTCTAGGTGAGGTCATGCTGTGGCTAAAGTAATTAACAAGGTCAATCTCACCAGCTCAGTATAAACCTGGAATAAGTCTACTAAAGTGCAGAACTAGAACGACTGACAAGAAAACCTGGATTTTGTTCTGGGTTGCAGCACTGCCCTTGCTAGCAATGATACCAGGTTATGCTGAAAGTAGATTTCAGGATTTCTCAGCTTTGGGATGGTCCTTGGCCATTTCACTCCACTCATGCAGGGAGTTATTTTTTAGGTGATACTACTTCCTAACAGTGGTCTGAGAATCATTCAACAAGCAAGGCTAGATCCTTACCTTCTCTAGCAGTTAAGGTTTGTCTTTGGTCCTGTTGGGGTGTTGGAGAGTGAAGGAGAACCCTCTTAAAAGACAAAAGTGCGTGTTCAAGAGTTGATTCAGTTCTTTAAAAAAAATCAGCGGAAGCAACAGAAGGTACTTTTAGTGATATGTGTAATTACATTTTGTTAACCAATGGGATGAGCTCCCATATGCATTTTACTTGAAGAGACAATGCATCCCTTGAAAGTATCAAGTATCTCACTAAATGAGAGTGTGTTGGGATATATTAGTATTGGTCCATAAAATTTAAGATTGTTAATCTTACCAGCAAGTACATAATTTATACTCTTAGACTATACATCTGTGTGAATACAAAAACATTAAAAAGCAGCTTTATTGCAGTCATCAGCACATCATAATAATTTCTCATCTCTCTCTGAGAAGTTACCGTGCATACCAACCTTATCAGAAAGCACAGTAAACTGATTTTTTTTCTGGCTATAGTGCACGTAAGTTTTTCGTTGAAGATTGCTTGTGTCATCTGTAACTATTTAGAAATTTTGGCACGGTAAATAACGTTGACTTTTTCTTTCATTGGTGTTGGAACGTCATGAGAACCTGCAAAGTTACTTTATTCACCATGCCATTATAGAAAAGATTTTCTACTACCCAGAAATATTCACTTACTCCATTAGATTGAATCATACAGCTACTGTGGTTAGTGTGATAATCGAAAGTATAGTTACAGAATAACAAACATTTTGATGTCTTAGGGCCCAGCTACTCTCATTTCGTAAAACTTGATTTGCAGGCTACATAGCTAACATATTCCAACTTCTGCCTGACTGCGATTTAATGTAATAATACATTATTTTGAATCCTAAGTTGCTTAGCAGGATGATTGATTCTGGTTTTATCTTAATGGCTGAAAATGGAGCTGTAACTTGTTAAGGTAATTTTGTCACTAAACCTTTACATTATCCAATTTGTGCCACAGGTCTCACGGAATCCTTGACAAATATTCTTTCTGTTTTCTCCGTTTAAATGCATACAATTTTATGAATGGTAGGAAAACCCAGACTGAACCTTCTTCCTATTGTCTGTGATTCTCATGTAGGCCTAAGTTTGCTTTCTTAATCATGAAGTCAGAAGAGCACATAAGCATTAGATCTGTATATGCATGTAGGGGAAATAAGTTTTAAAAGGGTCAAAGGAGTAGTCACCTTTATAATCAAGTGCTGAAGACGCATTCTGTGTTGAACATTGTCTCTGAAATCATTACCTAAATGTTGTTTCCTTTTCCTGACTCCTTCCTGTATGTTATGTAAATCAAAGCAGTTTTGTTGGTTAGGATGAAAAAACAAACATCCTGCTCTTCTAAGTTAACAAACGCAGTCTTTTTTTTTATTTTCATACTCACAGAAAGACATCTCTGTTCTGTAAAAGCAAGAGTTGACACAGAGCTGATGATGCACAACTACTACCAAAGTGAAAGATCTCATCCAACAACTCCGTTTTCTGTAAAAATGTTAAAATTTGATCCGTGTATCAGAGGTACAGGCCAAACCAACACCAAAACTGTTTACATTGAATATCAGGAAAAATTTGGCCCCTTTACAGAACTTAGGTTTTGTTGACTGAGGATTACATTATTATTCCAACATCTCAGAGGCTCCTTTGCTAGAAAGCAGATCACAAACCACTACATGATTGTGTATCAAACCCTTTCTTGCTGCATAATATACAACTTGCAGTGGGATACTGTATAATAATCAGGTAATTACAGTTCAGGTAATTGCCACAGAAGATAGATATTGTAATTGACAGTCTCTGCTGAAACTAATTCAACTGTTTGGTGGAAAATGATATGAAAATAATAAAGGAGCCACCTAAAATTGTACTTGATGTCAGGCTTTGAAGATAGCACTGTTAAATGGTAAGATAGCATCACTAAATTGTTGTTTGCCGCTACAGAGGTTTTTGGTGACAGCAACTGAAAATAGGAATATGTTGTTAAACTGAGGCCTGGAATCTGACAGTTTATAGAATTATGAAAAAACTAGCAAAGCTGCACCCTAGAAAAAACAAACTATTTGGAGTTACAGGAGCTGTCACATGCTTATACATTTATGATGGAAATAAATGGTTGTAAAGCATAGGAGTGTCACATAGACTGACCAAAAGAAAAGCTGACACCTTTACTTTCACAAGGAAGAGGGAGAAAAGATATGAAGAGACATGCAGTAGCATGTGGGAGAGCCCAAATACAGCAACACCCACATCACTGTAGCACAGGATATCACCCTCTATAGGAAAAAACAAAATTGCCACCTCCTGAAAAGCTGAATGAGATACTTAGAGATCAGATGAAAATGGTTAGAAAGCTTAATTACCTGACTAACTACTTAGCAGTGCAAGATATGAAATGTGTAAGTAGCAATACGCTTTGGAAAGAACAGGTAGAATATTGGGAGTTGAAGCTTGCAGAAAATTAGGAAATCTCATGGTGGTCTGCTGTAGTGGTTGAACTATTGCTCAGGAAAGCATGCATTTATCCAGAGCTTTGGGACCTGTAACAATTTGTGACCACTGGTGTTTGAAAACGTGCAGCCCTGCTCTGGAACTCCACAGCAGTGGGACAGGCAGTGAGAGTCCCCCTGCATATGATGGCCTCCAACACACTGCACAGCACCTATGGTCCCGGCATCTCCTCCACACCTGTGAGGAGCAACCAGAGAGCAGGGATCCTGTCTGCCTCGTGCCTCCCCTCTGCAGGGCACGCGTCTGTGGGCTGCAGCAAGCCGTGGCTGCTCAGCCTCCCGTGGATCCTCACAACTCCCCCAGAAGCTCTGTCTGACACGGCTGTCCCTAGACCAGTCATGCAAGACCTGCCATGCAACACCGCCTAGCAGCTCAGCCACAGTTTCTATGGGGAATTTCTGCTTTTCTGTCACCGCTTCATTCTTCATATGTGCCATAGAGCACGTGGTACTGTTGTGAAAGAGGAAGCACCCTGGACATTCTTTCTCTTCTTGCAGTCCCACCAGCACATTTGCAGCTTTTACTCTGTTCTGAGACTCATGGCATATGTGCTCTGCTTATTTATGGGAAATCTAAGTTTGCTGGAGAGCAGAGAAAGGCTGTTTGGTGATAAAGTGTGTTGATTTATATGGAGAAGGCATTAATTTCTGTTCCAAATAAAGTTTCAGAAATTGAACTTTGAAGATTAGTGTAGCATGCCTACATGGAAAAGAGTGTAACAGGTCTACATATTTAATTATGGTTTTTAAAATGTATTAATCAGCAGTTTAACAAGATTACTGACAGAATGTGTCTGATGTGAAAACAAATCCAATAAATAATTATACATCCAGTTTCTATTGCCAGCAAAGTCCTTTGTTTGGAAAGTAGCATCACAAGCAGCCAACCTCTCCTTCTCACCTCCCCCAAAATAAAACATCAAGCTGGGACAAAACTGAGTTACAACTAAGTTGGCAGGATTTCAGTCACCACACAAAACCTTGGCAATTCAGGTAAATCCCATGACTGATTCATCCAGTTTGAACTCTTTGGACAAACTGGGTCACAGATTAAATAAAACAAAACATATCTCCTGGGCCCTCTAAGAGGTGGTAGAAATCTCTCACAGAGGGAACAATTTTGCCAAGGCAGATTTGGCTTCTATGCTTTGCAAGCAAGGCCACACAAGCCACTTCAGTGGAGCTGGCTCTGTCCTGAAGGCACCTAAATCTCAGATTCTTTATTTACTGTACAAACTCTTACACTCATCAAAGTGGCTTTCAACTCTGTATGTGTCCAGCACAATCTTACTTCCCATGCCTAGCACTGCTCCCCAAAATGTCCCTTTAGTAAGTTACAGCCTTTGCTAAACCATGTTTCTGCCAGTTGCAAAACTTTTTGCATTAGTGATCTGTACTTTGTACTTTGGTACAACACAACAACCTGTACAGAAAGGATAAGGTTTAGAGAAGTAAATTTCCATGAAAACCATGAAGAACCAATGCTCATGCTAGCAAAAGCCACACACATCTCTTATTCACATGTTGGGCAGCTATAAGTAGTGAAAGATGCAGGGCTTTATGCCTGAATGCCAGCGCTGAACTGCTTGATCCTGCAAGTTTCTACTGTACATAAGTGTATGAGGATGTCTGATTAAAGGACAAAAGGAAGGAGTTTGTCCAGAAAAGTATATTTGCAATTTGTCCTTCTTTAAGCAGGAGGGATTTCCAGTCTTTCACTTGAGCTTAGACACACAACATCTCAGCATGCAGCCAGCCTTTTCCCCAGATCACGTAAAACTGCCACTTAGCTGCAACTTAACACTCTGTTCATTTCTTGTTCCTCCAAGCAGGTCTCACAGTAAAGTAATTGCTGAAAAATAATTATACTGTCATAGGCTGGCCTGCTTGATATGTGCCCAGTAGACATGTGACAATCAGCAATGCTGTTCTTCAATAGTTATATATCACCACACTGATTTCCGTTCTTGCTAATCAAATGCCAAAACTGTGTGCATTATATGAAGAAAGGAAACTTAAAGAAAGAGGTGCAGGTTTCATCTCAAAACAACCTGCGGTATATTTGTACAAGTTCTTTCAGATTCTAGGTTGTTCTTTTCTTGTACTATGCCAGTAAGATGACTAGAACCATCTTCAGGGCAGCAAAAGGTTGGCAATCATTTGCTGTGCATGTTCAGGGAGCGCGGACAAGTTGTGTGGATCCTTGTTACCTGGGCACTGCTGGAGGGGGCCCTGGGTAGATGGAGAGTACCATGAGGCATTGCTTTGCCTTTCTTGCCTCCGCGTTGCCCCACAGGCACAGTCTGCAGCAGCAGGCTTCTTTATCCTTCTGCAAGCAAGGACATGCTGTTAACCCTAAGCGTTTGTGGCTCAAACTCTTTATGCAGCCTACATAAAAAAAAGCTTCTGTTTCAAACCTGATCCGGAGATCATGTACAAAATGTTTGTTGGTTGTGTGAAGAATATGATCTTTCTCTTGCTTTGTTGAAAGCTTGACCTTGTAGCATCAGCTGCAATATCACCACTGTCAAAAAGTCTGTAAAGGCACTCCTCTTTCTCCCATTGTCCTGTAGTCCGGGCTTGAACCTTAGTTCCAGTGACAGCATGGATTAGTCCCACTTGCATCTACTCAAGAGTTTTTAGAAGTTTAGCTAAAATGATGGACCTAAGGTTGTTACGGTCCAATATGAAGCTTAAAGCTGTTCACTCACAGGAAGAAACATTGCATAGTCAATGTCATAAATGTTGATGATGGATGCCATACCTGTTTCTTACAAGCTGGACTTCCACTTGCAGAAATGATCATGGATGTGTGTGATAAAGACTTCATAAGCCGCAAAAACATCCTTTGTTTTCTTTCTCTTGCTAGCACTGAAAAATACAAATTTTGAGTACCAAGTTAAAAGGGAACTAACCTGTATTTTATATCATATTTACAGTTTTTGGTTTAATTTTAACTGTGTGTGCACATGTTAAAAATTCTCTGACCTGGGGCATGGTGCATACCATTTACTATTACATACAAAGAAATCATAAAAGAGCTATTCTTTACCAGTGATTACAGAAATCAGTGAAGATCTTTACTCATTCTTGGCATTAAAATAGATCTAGATGGAGTGTAATTTGTCACACACTAAGAATTTTTAAATATTATTTGTATTTGTACATAATTTCCTGCCTCTTAAACACAGATAGAGAAATAAAGCAAGTTGTCACAAGTCAGTAACAGTCAAGGAAACAGTCCAAATCTGTCTGAAAGCAATGGAAAAATAAGTCTGAGCAGCTCCTTCCCAGCTCTTTTGGCACTCAAGATTGTATTCAAGGTGGCACTGGCCATCTGGCATTTGGAGGGAGACTTTCAGATACTGCAGGAGCTGATGCTGGTGTTCCAGCTGGAAACATCTGCACAAGTCAGTATCTTTCAGATCTGACATAGAGCAGAGGTTCTCAGCATTAAGGATCACATATCTGGAAAAAAACAGGATCAAATAATTGCATCTGTCTTCTTAAATTGTTCTTAATATAACGAACATGTTACAGTGACCTTCAGAATGTCTATTGGGCAATGTATTTGAGATTTTTGAATATTTAAGCCACCTTCCAAATTATGTCTCATTTGTTTATTCCTCTTAGCCTGCGCCTGCATCATAATCAAGATGGATTTAAAAAGAAAAACACAACCTCATGCAGTTAATTCCAGATGTCATTATTGTGTTTTCCCTTAAATTTCAACTGTAGAAATAATTCTTTGCTGCTTCTCTTGAATGGCTGTGATGGTCTGTTTTGTTTGTCTGGTTCTTAAAAAGGTTACTGCACTACACCAAAAAGATCATTGCACTTCATCTGTGATCAGAATTATCCTACTGAATACAAGATTATAAACTGGGGAAATTAGGCTATGTTTTGAGAGGAATTTCTGTAAAAAGCTCTTAGTGAATGCAGGAAGATTACACATACTTGAGTTATTTAGTTGGTGATAGAGAGTGTTCCATTTTAAAAAAAAAAGGGTATCTTGTCTTCTGAAAGCTTCTCAAAACATCAATTTATTTCCGTTTCAACTTTCCTTTTATGTTCTGATCCTAGATTGTCTTATTCGTTTGAAAGGTCTGGGTTTTTTTTCAGTTGATGGGACTAATTTTGTGGTGCTGCTTTAAACCACTCTTTTGATCTTACTCTAAAATTCAATGTAGCATGACTCAGTGCTGTGACCACTAGCAAATACAAAGCCCAGTAAGTCCGCTATTCTTTGAAAAAGAAAGGTTTCTATTGCAACCACAGCAAATTTTGAAACTCTGCTGATAGGTGGGGTCTCTGGTCTATTGACCCGGGCGTGTTTTAGTCCATGGCATGAGCACTTTCAGTGCATGTGTGCAGGACTCTTTAACTGAGCAACGCTAACTGGTACTATGCACACAAGGACCTACCAAAGGAGAAATGACTCCATGACTTTCCTTTCCTTTCATTGGAAATGTCCAGTGGTTAGCACTGATTTCAGTCCTAAAATATATTTTTGTCATCTTTTTCTCTTTCATTCTGCCTTCCCTGCACACTAGCTCTGTGCATGGTTAGTTAATTGTCAGATTGTAATGCTTATTTCTCAAATTGTTACCATTTCACATCTCGCTATTTGAGGACAATTTTTATCTTCTATTTATTTCCCTGAAATATTCCATGAGGGTGGAGAATATTACTTCAAAACTAGATTACTGCAGAGATGAAGACAAAGAGCTTGTAATTCATTAAGTGCAAGGAATATGAGAAGGCTTAACATAAGGGCAGGGAAAAGCAAAAAAATGGTACTTGCTATGTGCTTGTATAGCAATGAAGGTAATTTAATTTGTGAGAAGAGTATGGGCAGTGGGAGACATTTCCCTCCAGCTCTGCATGAACAATGACATCATCAGAAATAAGTTGTGTAAGAAATAAGAGTTGCAGCTAATATCATGTTTGACCTCTATCCCTGAGGCACCCCGAAGTGTTGCAAGTCACAGGGCGCAGAGAGTTTCAAGCTGATGCTCAAAGAAATGTGATACATGAAACTGCTGGGAAATTGGCAAGGATGTCGGAGCTCATCCACCAAACCAACAATTGTTCCTAAGGCTGCTGACTTGCCAGCTTGCAGGTGTTCTTATAAATGAGGCTGGCAGGCCACAGATTACAGCGAAATAAGCACTCCCGTTGACTTCAGGGCAGCTCGCTGGGGTTACATTGCGGCACTTAAATACAGGGAGCTTCGGAAGAGCAAATTATCACGTCTGAAAGAGAAAGTCGTCTGAAAGACAAAGTGATGTTGCTCCATCCTGCTGTTTTTTGGAAAGTGCAAATACCCTGTAAGTAAAAATCATCATCTGGATGTAATACACCCAGATTTTAAGTGGATTTCAATAATGATACCCCATACAGTATATTTTTGTCGTACCACTAGATGTTAGGCTGTGGTGGTTCTACTCTGATATGGACCTCTCAAACCTAGGTAAAATGAGGAAGATTTGTAGTTTCATTGAGGAGACTGTCCTTTAAAGAGACTGGCAAGCTATGATGACAAAATTTCCAGCTGCCATATGTTGAATTAGTATTTTAAACATTACATTTGGAAACATGTTATTTAGTGTTCTGCAAACATGGCCAAAAAATCTTTTGTCTTTTAAAGGTACAGTCAATTCATATTTTCCTATCTCTGTTTTCAGTAGCAGAAAATGGAATCAGAAGAGAAGTTAGTTTTAGCTTCATTAATAAAGCTGTTTACAGTGCTTATTGTAACTATGCCGAACACAGGTAAAGCTCCCAGATATCTCATCTTATATATTAACAAAAAAAACCCCCTCAGAAACTCTGAAAACTTTCCAAATCAATCATTTGTTACAAAACGTAAATTTGCATTACAACTGACCGTGGCATACAGTAATGTGTTTCAAAAGGCACGTGTTAGCAAGCAGAATTTTATCTACAGCAAGCGAGACAGAAATATCAGACTATCTTTGAGGCTTAATAGCAAGCCAATGCTTACAGTTAAAGGTAAACCACACATTTTGTATGTTTTATAGCTAAACCCCTTAAGTCTGGTTAGATGTTGGTGTGACAGCAAATTGCAGTAGTTACACAGTGATACTGGTCTGCACGCCATTTTAGCTTACAGTTTTGACTCTAGTGATGACTGTACCATTGCGTACATGTTCACCTTTTATCTCCCAATACCTGGAGTGGAGATCAGAGACATTTCTGACTTCAGGCACTTGTAAGATTTACTCGTCACTGAGAATTTAAAGTTGCTTCTGAATATTAAGTTTTAATAGCCTCTTTAATGCAAGCTTCTGGAAACTTGTTCTTCTAGTTAAAGAAGCCTGTTTAATTTTGCTCAATATCACTGAAGAATGTATTATTCAGGTAATATAAACAGTTTCTGCCCTCCATGCACTGTGATTTACATGTAGTATGTTTGCTTATTACTACAAACAAGTAAATGATGTAACATACTTCAATAATAAACACTGTATCAGTGTGTTAATTTAACTCTATGTTGTCATCTTTTTCACCCTCTTTCACTTGTTATACACTGCAAAGTGTTGAAATGGTTTTGGTATTTTAAATGTCACCTGTTCCCAGCTGCAATTAGCATTTAAAAGCTTCACATCAATTTTCATTCAAATATGCCGCCTCTGTAGTCATGGTAACCTCCTTGTCAGCTTTATCTTCCAGCTTTAGAAGGTACTGCTGTGATACTTAGAGATGTGGCATTCAAGATTTTTCATTTGGCTCCCTCCTCCTTCCCTCTCCAGCACAAAAGACAATTCTGTGCTTGCTTTTACCAAGTCAGAGGTTTACAACAGCAAGCGAAGGGCCAAAACGGAAATACTGTAAAAAATACAAAGTTCTATTTCATGGAGCTTCCTGGAAATAAGTAGTGCTGAAGACGAGGGGTTTAGGATTTCAGAGGGCACATTACACATGGTGCAGTAAACTACATATAAGCTATTAAAAACTACATATTCAGCATATGCAAAAATGAAATTCTAGTCATATATAAAAATGTGTAGCTGCAGTATCCGAGTACTTAGCAGATGTCTTTTCTCTCCTCACTTAAGAGCAGAAACACTGAACCAGATGTAAGTCAAAGACTGTTTCATTCAAACAATCTAATTATTCTGTGTTTAACCAGGATATGCTCTGACATTTAATTTTGTGAGAAAAATATCAAATTTATTTTATTGTTAGTTATCCTCCGCATACTAATTTAACCATGCTTCTTTGTTTCTGTCATCATTATAATGCAGCATTTATGTGAGAACAGGTCAGCTGCTTCAAAATGCTGAAGTTATTGGTAGAGACACCCATCTGTGAGCCACATCATTCTTGTTACAGAGTTTATTGTCCTTGGCCTGCAATACATGTTTATTGTTGGGAGAAAAACAGTTGCAAGTACAGAGAAACGGAGAGATATTACAATTCAGAGACATGGACTTTCGGTTAGCAGATAATGTAATTGTAAGGGATATTATAACATTATTATAGGGGATTTCCTGCATAATCTCCCTATGGTCATTTGCAAAACTCCCCTGCTTCTACTTTTATTTCAGAAATTGACAGAAGCTGGGGCACTACACACTTATCCCAGCCTGCCTCTGGCCATCTGTGAAGCTGTGAAAACATCTTTAGGGTGTCTTTTTCAAGCGGCCACTTCTCATAGACTGCAAGCCAACAACATGGCAGTCACAAGAAGTCATATACGCATGCTTGCCTTTAATCCCTGTACAGCAGGCACATGCTGGGTATTTGAGATGTAGCCACTTCATCTGTGTCTTGCATATGTGGATACAGACAATAAATCTGCATTTTAACTAATTTTTATTATGTGGTGTCTCCAGAAGGATGTTTTAAAACGATCTCTACATGCCTCTCTGCATCATCCTGAGCCTGAACAATGCAAGTCTGGATGATCAACAGGCACCCTCTATCAGCTGTCAGCCGCTAATGAGAACTTCCCAATGTGCAAGGTGAAATAAATGTAAACCACCTGTACAAACTCCGGCTTTGAAGGGCATTTTGTATGTGTGAGTCAGCCGTGGCTCTCACTGGAAATTCTTGATATTTTGGAAGTGTCTTCTGAAACTTCTGCATCTCTTACATGTCCACATAGTCTCCAAGACGCCTGTTGTGTTTTGGCTTTGTACCTGGATTTGGCATCTCACAACTCTGGAGAAGAATTTAGGGGTTCCCAATCAACGCTAAGGCAGCACAAACAGCCCAGGTGCTACAAACTGCCAGCATGGAGACACAAATAGACTACGCACCCTTGGCCTATCCAAACAATCCTTATTTTTCATATGATACCCTAGTAATAACTTCAAATATAATGTCTGTGTTTTATCACTTAACAAGAACTTTCAGATTTTTGTATTCCTCATGAAGCACCAAGGAAGGTGTTTTCCATTTGCCACCTGGTCAAATCAGTGTTCAAAGTGAAGAAGGTAGAAGTTGTAAAAATCAAAGCTATTCTTCAGCCCGAAAAGACTGTGAGTTCACTGTTTACAGTAAGCTTTTTCAGAACGTGAGAAGGATGCCCCTGAAAGCAGGCTAGTGCCAGTGAGCTGTTGACCAAACGCTTCCCAGGTCCCAACCGCTGTCCCCTCCACCCCAGCCAACCCCTACGAATCTCCCTGCTCTCTGGATTTTCCACGGACTTCCACGCGGAGGTCTTTCCCAGCTGCCCCAACCCGATGAGGGTGTTGGCCTGCCGACATGAGGTCACGGCAGCGTTTCCACAGATCGCTGCGTGGGTTTTTCCGACGAGGGCACAGAGTAGGGGTGAGAGTGGTGTTTCAAAGGAGCAGCGCCTGTGCACTCTTGTGGATCTACAGCACACAGCACCAGGTGTTGGATGTGATACAGCTCTGTCGTAACTGTTCCGTTGTATCTGAATCCTCAAGCAATTACTTAACGAAGAGCAATTTATTAGGGAAATAACTGTGTCGAAAGACGAAGACCAAAACAGAGAGTTCTGGCTCTGCTTTCTAGGGCAGTCAGTGCATCTTTGCTGTTTTCTGTGACAACTTTGAAACACGGTTTGAAGAAATTGCTGCTCATGAGTAAATTAATGATGGTTAATAACTTTATAGCGGACGTGTCGCCTTCCTTAATACCAAAACCAAAACGCAATGCCCTTTTCTTTCATTCCCCTTCAGAAAACATTTGGAACAGAGGGTATTTTGACCAGAAGACCGCTCCTTTCTAAAACTACCCCGCTCCTCGAGGCTTACTGTCTTTGCCAGAGGCGCTGAATTTTACCTCGGCTGATCTGCACCAGCCAACGCAAGATACAGGGGAAAAGAAGGAATAAAAAAAAAAAACCACATACGCCGCTAACCGACCTCGCCGCGCGGGGCGGGGGGGGAGGGTAAGGAGTAACAGAGAGCGACAGCTCCTGCTCCCGCGCCCGGCCACCCCCACCGCCCGCGGCCCTGTCCGGGGCCGGGCCGCCGCCTGCCCCTGCTCCGCCTCCCCGGGGCGGGGCGGGGCGGGGCGTACCCCGCGGCCACCGCCCGCCGCGTACGGCGCGGCGCCGTGGCGTTGCGCGTTCACGTGCGCGTTCCCGTGCCCCCGCGGGCCGGCGCGCGGCGCGACGCGGCTCCCGGTGAGCGCGTCTGCGCGGGCGGGTGTTGGGCTGCGGCGGTGCGGGGTGTCCCTCCCCCCGCCTCCCCCCGCCTCCCCCCAAACACCCGCCCCTTGGGCGGGACCCGGCCGCCGGGCCGGGGGGGATCCCCTGCGCCCCGGGCCAGGCGGTCAGTGCCGCTGCGGCTTTCCGCGGCTGGGGCTGGGCGGTGCTCCGGGTCCGGACCCGCTCCCCTTTCGGAGAGGAAGCAAAAAGTTTGCGCGGAGCAGAGCGGTGCGAACTTGGGCTGAGTTCGGGGAGGCTCCGCGGCGTTTGCGCGGGGGGGGGCGGTGCGGGGAGAGAGGGCTGCGGGGAGAGAGGGCTGCGGGGGGCGGCGGTGCCGTGCGGGTTTCAGGGAGCCGTCGTCCCCGCTTGATGCTTTTACGGCAGCCCGGTGAGCGGTAATGCTGAGGTGGAGAACAAAACCCCTCTGCTGCGGTACTGCGCCTTGCAGGCGGGGTATGGCTCTCGGTAGCATCCTCCGAGCGTGGAAGCGGTTCGTAAAAATGGGGAGAAACTGCACGAGACTCGGTAACTTTTATGCAAATAGCCGCGTGTAATCGTTGCAGTTCTGTGTTCGGCAATGCAAAATCAATGCTCTGCTGATTAATAGATTGTTCAGTATTTAGCCGTTACTACGCATCGCTTGAATAAGTGGTGTAACAAAGTATCTTTTGACTAATACGAAGTACTAATAATTTAATTTAGAAAGTATTTTACGTTTTGTGTCATATAAAATGCAATTTACTATGCGCAAGGCATACGTGACTACTTTCTGCATTTAATATTTTCTTCAAATTCAGTAGCCGGAGCACCTGTTATTATATAGTGGGTTTTTTCCTGTTTTAAAAGTGCTGTTGGTCTAATACATTCAGCTCTGGCAGACGTTAGTAGTCCTTCTCACATGGTTTAATTTCTCACTGTTTCATTCGTTTCAGGATCAAGTCTTGTGTAAATTTAAACTGTTAACGATCCGTGAGAGGAGCATTTGTAAAAGATACTTACTGCATAGGTATTCTTAGTAACTTCCTACATTTGTGGCTGAATATGTGACATAAACCAAAACAGAACCAGAGGTGAATGAAAATTTCGTCTTCGCTAGTCTGAGCTAGTGTCCTAGGTCTGATCGGAAACAAGCTGAGTTCTTGGTGTAAACCCGAGTCGATTTTGCAGGGAAATTAAAGAAATCGTGGTTATATTAGACCCTCATTTCCATCCTGTTCTGACAGCATAGTGTTTTACCTACATGTGAATGACTGTTGCTCTATGCATGCATAACATTTCAATTAATGCTGCCTCAGCTGCCTAAAGGTCTGATGAGATGCTTGTTAGCACTTTGATTGCTTTTTTGTACATTATTGCCCCTGCGTGTGGGATTTGGATGTTACACGACCATGGTAGAATGGTGGAAATTAATTACAAAAGGTAATAACCTTTGGTGTAGCCATTAAAATGGTAGTTTCTTCATTTTTATGCAACATTTGGGGGCAGTTTTTACTTTCCACTAGGATGCTTTGTCAGCAACTGAGGAAAGCCATGGCTCAGAGGCATATGAGAGGCATAAAATGATCTGAGTATTGATAGACTGTTATCCACAGGGTCACTGCTGAAACAGACATATTGCTGCTGTGTCTGATGTGATGTGGCAGGGTGTTATGTTACAGTTGGTGATATTCTACTTTAAATTCTAAATTTAACCCAGTCTTTAAAATTATTTTTAGAAGCTTCTAATCACATGGTGTTTCGCTAATATTAATAGTACCTGTTTGTCCTTTTAAGATAAATGAAGAAAATACTTCCTGTGAAGAGTAAAAAGTACTCGATTCTGCGAAAACTCTTAAAGCACTTCTAACTTCAAAGCTGGAGATAAGTATGAATGAACAATCCATCTGAGTCCTTCAGCATCTCACACAGAACACAAAATGGCTCTTCAGAAAAAAACTGTTGCTGGTGTCTTGGAGGAGTGGTGTTTGGAGGAACCACTGTTTGGTTGCAGACGGCATCAGAATGTTAGGAAAAAACTGAGACTGATACGAATTATAGGGCTTCTTGTCAGTGTAGTGGCCATTAGTACTTTCTCTCTTTTGATTAGTGCCTTTTTCAAGATGGAACCACACAGCACGACACTGGCCAGCAGCCTAGATAGCCAAAAGCTGGTGCGTGGGCACCAAAGAACTCTGCTGGATTTCACTGAACAGAATGAAAACGGCGCTGCGGACCCACACGCTGCTATGAAATATGAGGCTGAGCATGACAATGCAACAGATGGTCATGCCAAGGGAGAGTACCCCGAGGACCTTTTCTCTCTTGAGGAGAGAAGAAAGGGAGCAGTGATCCTCCATGTAATTGGAATGATTTACATGTTCATAGCCTTAGCCATAGTTTGCGATGAATTCTTTGTTCCATCGTTGACTGTCATCACTGAAAAACTGGCTATATCTGATGATGTCGCAGGGGCGACCTTCATGGCTGCTGGTGGGTCAGCCCCAGAACTCTTCACTTCTTTAATAGGAGTGTTTATATCCCACAGCAATGTCGGCATTGGTACAATAGTGGGATCTGCTGTGTTCAATATCTTGTTTGTTATTGGAATGTGTGCTTTATTTTCTAGAGAGATCTTGAACCTTACTTGGTGGCCACTCTTTCGAGATGTGTCCTTTTACATCGTTGACTTGATCTTGCTAATCATCTTTTTTCTGGATAACTTGATCATGTGGTGGGAAAGCTTAACACTCCTCACAGCGTATTTTTGCTATGTGACTTTCATGAAGTTCAATGTTCAAGTAGAAGAATGGGTGAAGAAATGTTTAAACAGGAACAAGGTTGAGAAGGTAGCAACAGCAGACGCTGAAGGAAAGGTTGGTCAATTTTTAATTAGTGCATGTGTAATAATGTCCTTGTAAGTGCTGAGTCCTGTATCATAGGGATCCTAATATAGTACAGTAAGCAATATATAGTAAAAAGTCCCATGTTTTGCTAAAAGGTCTGTTTGTTTAATCAGTCCAATAGGATTGAAAACATAAAATGTGAGGCAGCCTTTCAGTAAATCAATAGCTTTTAACTCCAGAATGATCCTAGTCACACAGAAAGCAAGAAAAAATGCCAGCAAAAAGACATAAACCTTTACTCAGCATTTTGGCACATCAGTGAGGTCTGAGACATAGCTGCTATTTGTTACCTAAGCTTTTGGATTAAACAGTAACAATATCTGGGCAGGATCTTGTGACAAAATTTTACTTTATAAAGACTTTCAGTGCATTTTCTTCCTCAAAAAAGCAAATCATTCAGAGCAGTGCACAAAGGTATTTTAGCACATGTTTTTCATCTACTGATGCTGATATACAGTATTACAACTGGAAGTTAGTTAGTGACAATTACGTGAAAAAAGTCTCTGGAAAAACAGTTGACCACAGTGGCCAAAAGGCAGAGGTGCTCTGTTCAAGCAGGATGGTTTCCTATTCATGGTATTTGCCACTAAGCAGACTAATTTTTGGCTGAATACCTGGCCACAAGTGGTGAAGGGAATTTATGTAGTAAGGGCTCCGTGGGTCTTCATGAATTGTTACTGTCTTTTGAGCAGCTCTCTTCTTAAAGCAGGCAATATTTAAGGGACTTATGAAGCTGAACCTGTAAATACTTATGTGTGTAACAGCATGTTAATTGGGTGTTTAATACTGAAATTGAATGTCTCGTTTTATATGACAATAGGGTTGTTATTCATCAGATAAGGTTTTATTATCCAGTAATTATTCAGAATATCAGGGAACTGTATGCTGTTTTGTTTCTTTCAATCAACAACCCTGTATGGGTGGTTCAGAAGAGAAACAATCCGCTGGTATAAGTGTAGAGGCATATGAACAGCATGATAGAGAGACAGAGCACGTACAACTATAGAGAGAGTCTACCTGCCTGTGACTCACACAAAACTGGTGATTCTGCCTAACTTTGGAGAGAGAAATTGACATTTTAGCAGTACAGACAGGTACTTTTAGTTTTAGGACAAGCCACAAAAAAGTCAACCAAAAATCAGAAAATTACCGATTTTTAAATTTTCTAACCAAGTTTAACACCTGTACACTTACTTGTAATTTTATATTTTCCTTTTTGTTCTGTTTCTTCTCCAAAATCAGCATGCTTATCTTCATCTTTCTCAAAATACATAATTGAGATTTTATCAGAAAATGAAAAGAAGGGTCAACACCAACAAAGTATTTGCACTAGTGAATGAAGACCTTCTTTAACTATGTTGGTTTCGAAATAATGTAATATTTCACAGTGCATTGTAAGTGCTTTCACAGTTTGTGCTGAATGTGTGTCTCATGACAGGAAGAGCCTATGGTATATGAAGCAACTGTTTAATGCACTTTCACCTGTCCATAAACTGGATTTGAAGATGTGAATCAATATCTGCTCTTAAACAACAGTCAATATGAAAAGCAACTGTGTTGGGTTGTCCAGGCTATAGAGTGGTGTAGGGTAGCTGTATACCATGTAAACGCTCAATTATTTTCAACTGAACAGAAGAATAAATAACTTGTAAGCAACATTGAACATAATACATGTTTAAAGTATTCTAGATGGACTTGATTTTAAAGAGATAACTTTAGGAGCACTCCTTTATTGTTTGATCTGTTAATTACTTTTTCTTAGAGTTTTTTCGTATTATAGGTGCACAGATTTCAGATAGGGGTGAAAAAATCAGAAAACTGGCTACTTTTCCTAAAAATATAAGCTTTGTATCATATGTTTCATGAAGATATTTTTCAGTAATTAACTTGAAGTTAATTAAAATGATGAAATTGTGTATTCATAAACCGTTGAGAAGTAGA
Organism: Opisthocomus hoazin; assembly: GCF_030867145.1. NCBI lineage: Eukaryota > Metazoa > Chordata > Aves > Opisthocomiformes > Opisthocomidae > Opisthocomus > Opisthocomus hoazin. The sequence continues at coordinate 26,153,221 of NC_134454.1, read as the reverse complement.
GGGGGGTGAAAGACGTGCTCTAATCTTGTTGCGATTTAGCTAGTATGTATTTTCATCTTCCCGAGGAAAATAGCTTCTGAAAGTATCAGACCATGTATTTCTTCTATGAGCCATGCTGTAAAGAGAGATTTTCAGAATATTCAGCTAACGCTTTGAAATTATAACTCATTATGCATTACTTTACTATTGAGTAGAATAGCGTTTAGCAGGATGAATGAACTGATTTTCTGATGGCAAGCATGTCACGGATTATGTTATTTGGAAAGAATCTCACTGAAGTTATGTGTTCAATTATTTACCATTATTAGAAAATTGATTTTGTTGCTTTTTAAATTTAAAAAAAGAAAAAAAATAGAAAGACTGTGACATGTAGTCCCAAGCCTGATAGAAATACCTAGGATTTTCAGCTTGAAAGTTACTGTCTAAAGTGAAGGACAGAATGTTTTTGTAGTCTGAGATCTGGTGCCTAGTAGTGAATGCAGTGCACGTGGATGCTGACTTCCTAACCAATGGGCTTTGTAAGTATTGCAGATGTGAGTCTTGGCTTTTGATGGCAAAGGATGCTTCATTTTTACAGTGTTAGCTGTTAGCCTAGATTGCTTCCAGTCATCAAGTGTATGCTATGTCAAGGCAAAATAAAATTGTATGTAATCAAAGTAGTGCATCAAATGCAGAATTTGCTGTCTCACTTGTTTGTAATAGAAACTTTGTCACTTTTTTTTTTCCCCCGTTAGGGCAGGGAATTGCTAGGCAGCTCTGTGGAATCGTTGGGTTAGAGTAGCTTGAAAGCTTTATTTCAGGAGTGTACAGAAAATTCTCTTCTTTCCCCTTCTGTCTGTCTGTTGTTGATTCTGCTATTGCCAAACTGGCAAGTGTTCTACTAAGAAAACGTGCCTGCTGTATTTGTCTTTAAGACTTTGCGTTGTAATCTGAAAGCAGCTCAACAAAGTTTAGAGATCTAAATAAGGCTTCATAAAGCTGGATAGTTGAAAGGTTAGGTGGCGTATTAGCAAACAAGTATCAAAGAGTAAAAATCCGATCAGATGAAAAACCTGTTGACATACTGAAGTGTATTTTAATGTTAATTTCAGTACTTTTATTATCAGTCATCTTGAAATTTTTAAGAAAGTTTTACATTCTCAAGAAGGGCTGTATTTCCCACGAGAAGAAGGTCTTTGACACAAAACTATTTTTCTGCTTAGCTGTCATTTGCTCTGGATGTATTAATTGAGTTGCCAAAATGCATATATATCTCTAGATAGCTTTTGGATTCCTTTCTCTCTTCCCCGTTTTTAAGAATTAAAGCACTTTTTTTGTACTAGAAAACTGTGGATATTCAAACTTAACTACCTTTTTGGATCATATTTTCTTTAGTGTGTCAGTTACTTGTACAAATGTGAATGCAGAGAGAGTGCAAAATATGTACACAGTATGAATTTCCCTGTGCTCACATTTTTCCTTCACAAGCTTTCAAACAAATACAGTCTGGGTTTTTAGAGGGTACATGTTGAGCAAATCTGGTAACTTGAATTTTGGCGACAATTTGGTGACACTGATGAGAGTAGACTACAAAGTCTTTGTGTTTAGAGTTCGTGGAGGGCATTGGCAAGGCCCTGTTTGAGCTGTGGATAGTCTCGTGCTGTATCTCACCCTGAAGGAAGCCTGATGGCAGTCTGTCACTGATGATCTGCAGAGATCACTGTGACAAGGATGGAAAAAAGGAGTAAAGATGAAAAAGCAAGACAGCATGAAAAGACAGAATAAAACCCAGATAGCCAAGTTCTGTAGGGTGACATGTGGCGTATGAAGACCAAGATGGGTCCCTGACAAGTGACACCGAGCCTTGTAGGCTGCCCTGCATGGGCCCTGCAGTAAGTGGTGTGATCGCACCATCAGATACTTCCAAAAGTAGAAGAGGAAAATGGAAAAAGCTGATGTACAAAGTTCTTAAAAATAAGACTTTTTTTACCTTCTTCTAAGGTTTCTTTCTTCATAGTCTGTACTGGTGAAGGCATGTTGAATATATTAGATCATGGTAAAACATCATGTGAAATTACATTTCAGTTTTTAAGTACTTTTTTTTTCTTTAGTGTAACATGGAGATCGTTGCAGAAATACTTCAGTCTGATCTTTCAGTAAATAACTCAAAACAGTTCTGTTTGGCAACTGGGAGAACAAAATGTGGGTGGCACAGGGATATTGTGCAATGACATCTGTTTCACTGACAGTGCCATTTTAGATAAATAGCTTATGGTATATACAAGACAGTTACAGTTTTTCTGCATTTACAGAGAACTGCATTTGGAAAGTGAGCTATTTTTACCAGCAAGACATAGTTTGACATTTTTATTGCCAATTTTGTTGTCTTAAGAAACCTGAATAGCTTGTGTGGGGTATTTTAAGATCTATATTGATCTCAAGTGTTGCAACGTTGTATTTAATAGCAATATTTGCATTTGAAAGGAAAGGTTGTTAACTATCTTTAGGTACTTCTGTACTTTGTGGCTGTATTAACACTGCACACACAGAGTCACTGTTACAATGTATAATCTAATATGTGTTTGTTTAAGCAAAACCACAAATTATCTGCATACTTACAGGAAAAACTGGAATCTGCAAAAGGTCTGAGTTCCTAGTTGGTTTGAACCCCTGAACAGTTCTTAATGTTGAATCCACAGACCCAGTAACTGTAACTGTATCTATAGAATAGCCTTTCTTCTCTCACCATCAGCAAAAGATATTTTAAAGCAGTGTTTCATAGTTCATAGGGAGATCAGAGTCATATTCTACAGACATTTCACAGCTGGTCTCCTTGTGCAAGCATGTGTGTGGATATAGAGCTATGAGTATCTGGATCTTGCATACCAACGTATGCAAGATGATTGCGTAGTTTTATGTATGTGTTTGGAACGTGAGCATCATTACTGTCCTTGTACCATGTTTTGTTCTGATAAAAGCCTCATTTTGTGTTACTTTTTATCTGCTTTTAGTATCTTGAAAACTTTCAGGTTACTTTTGTGTTAACTTAATGTTACTCCAGTAGCAGCAACTGTTAATTTGCCTTCAGTATTTAGCATCGTTGATTCAATTTAGAGCTATTACTGACATAGCCAAAGGCTGATAGTTTAGATGTGCAACCATGAGTACAGTGAAATGAATACTATTCTCAGTTTATTTTAGTGCCTGTCATTAACTTGTTGACTACAAAGCAATGTTTATAGTCGTTTTCACTACTGGAGTCTCTTGTTTTTGTATGTGTGTACCCTGGTAATGAGCAGAAAGTGACATCATGGAAATGCAGTGTAGATTAAATACTTTTAAATCATGGTCATCTGCTAAGATTTGTTAGGCAACCCTTGCTAATTGTGCTGGGAAGAGGAAGACTAAAACTGTGCCACCTTTAATTAAGAGCAAGGGGACAACATATCCATCAATATATTTAAAAATAAAAAACATATGTAATTAAAAAGAAGTCAGGTGATACTTCTTAGAGGCTTCACAAAACCAGATGCATTGGCAAATGTTCACCGTGCCGTATTTCAGAAGAACTCCAGACGTGATTGAATTTGTTGTGCTAGAAGCTGTACAGAGAGTGGTATATACAGTCCCAAAGTCTGGAGACTTTATAAATGTTTTTCCTTCTGTCATCTCAGTCTTGGGTACTTTGATCCAGATCTTCAACAGGATGTGGGAGCTACAGGAGACTGGGTGGGTGGAATTTCAATCCGCAGATCAGTATACCAGACCTCAAAATATCTGCCTGCTTGGGGGTGTTAAACTCTGAAGAAGCTTCACTTTTAAACAGACAAGATCTTCAGATGCTGTAGTTTTGCTTTCAGGCTTGCTCAGAAGTGCCAGACTCAGGTGGAACAGCATGGTACTGCTTTTCCATCGAACCCACATTCCTATACCTTTTTCCCCATGATAACTGTAAATGTAACAAATGTAACATGTAGGGGATGTTATCACTTCAGGTGGTCAGAAACAAGTCTTGGTACTTTGTGAATAATTTGGACGGTTGCAAGACAAGGGACTCCTGAATAATCCCTTTAGGTGCCTGGGCCTTGGGAGAACAAGTATGCAAACTACAGAGATAAGGAGGCTGCAGGATAATCTGAAGACCCCTGCCGAGAGACGCCAAACAAACATGTGCCATGGACATTACCATATATGAATGAATTCTTGGAAAAGCCATTACTATGATAAACATTTCTTGGAAATGTAATGAATATGTATGTTAACATAGCATAAATACCTAGTAACTATGTCTCTTTGGTGCACACGTTTGGAGGAGAGATCCCCCGTGTGCCCGGCGCCGCAATAAAGAATACCTGCTTAATAGTCTGCCGACTATTGAGTCTTCAATTCCGGCTTTTCACGGCATCATTTCTGGCGACCCAGATGGGACCCGCTCTGCTCGGCTGCAGGACCTGCTGAGAACAGGACTCCCTAGGGTACCCCCGGGATTTCCCGGAGGGACTCCTCGCCTCACTCGGATCACTGCGGGAGCAGACAAGGACCATCTAAACGAGTAAAGGTATTCTTTTTTTTACTTTCTTTCTCTGTTTTGGTATGTGAGACCGGTCATTTGGAGAGTTCTCATAAGTCATAGGAGATGTCCTACGCTGAGTGCTGTACACCAGGCTACTAGTGCCTGAGGGTGTACGTCTTGGTATGTTGGGGCAGGCACGGGTTAGGCTTTGCACTTCTGTAATAACGTGCTTTTGGTAATTGTGCGTTGGTACAAGCATGGGTTAAGCTTTGTACTTCTGTAATAACGTACTTTTGGGTATTGGTGCGTTGGTGCAGGCACGGGTTGTGCTCTGCACTTCTGTAATAACGTGCTTTTGGTAGTTGTGCGTTGGTACAAGCATGGGTTATGCTTTGTACTTCTGTAATAACGTACATTCGGTATGGTACGCTTAGGAAACCCGCTTAAGTTGTACTTCTGGCGATACGGATTTGTTGGTATTGAACTCGGATATCAGATATCTCGGATACTGGCTTGTTAACATACCCATCAGGCATCGTAAAACCAAAAAAAAAAACCACCAAAAAAAACCACCTTGCACGGTGAACCTCTTCTTGTGACCAGAATATTAATTGTGACATTTTTGGAACATGGTCAGAGCGGGACAGAAGGGGACGACAGATTAAAATTGTTAAGATAAAGACTAACAGAGGTACAGAATAAACAGAGTAAAATGGGGGACAGCAAAGCAGTGGTATTTTAAAGAAAAGCCCCTTAGGATGTATTCTAGCACACTGGAAAGCTTGTGTGACTGTGTATGAAGCCTCTGTGTGAAAGACAAATAAGTCCAAAAAAAAAAAAAAAAACCCAAAAAAAAAGAGAGAGAAAAAAATGGTGAAGGAAAAAAAAAAAAGAAAAAAAACACCACGTACGTTTGGTATGTTCTGCTGATTTCCGGTTTTTGACTTGGGACTGTTGTATTTAAACTCTGAGTCTTCGGGGCCGTGGTTTATGAATTCTTAAGTATCAGTGCAGGGTCTTCCCGTGGGGGGGATTTTGAGAGCCTCTCCCAGGATCTAGACGGCAACATTGGGAAAAGTAGGGGGAGACCCCTCACTCAACAACATCTTAATAATGTATGGGGTTTGGTTTGCTTAAAGAATATCGGCATGATTTAGGAACTGAGTTGGGAATTTGGGGATTGGTTTTAATATACAAGTTGGTATATATTGTGGGGTTACAAGTTCTCTAGTTATTTGGCATTGATCGATCATTTAGGGACTCTGGTTTTGGGGTATGTGTTAAATATACTGTATATATAGTTTTGAAAGAGCTCTATGTATATAAACATGTTAACTGAAGTGGTTTGCCTGTATATATTGTTGTGCTTAGGTGATACAGTTTGTAAACAGAAGGATTTTAAAAGATCGCTTCTAGGTTGTGTGTGTGTGTTGTGTTAACCGATTGGTGGAGAAGTTGAGAAGTTATTTTATTGTAACATGAGCTTCGGAGGGAGGTGATCCCCTCACAAGGAAACAATTAATTGAATTATGATATGTTGTTAGAATTGATGCGGTTTTGTGGACAATTAAAAAGTATAGGAGATGAAAAGTTTAACGCGATATTGAAAAAAAAAAAAAAAAAAAAAAACCCAAAAGGAAAACCCCTCTGGATTTTCTGAAGGGTTGTGTAAAGTGATTAGAACAGAAAGGTATCAAGTTACAAGCTGCTTTGCTAGCTGCTGCTCTAAATGAAGAAAGAAAAAAAAAAAAGCAAAGTTCTTAGAAGTTAAGCAACAGAAAAACGAAATGAAAAAGAGGGGAAACAAGGTAACTTTTTACAGTATGGACTACTAGTGGAGTGTGAATCAGAATACAATACTCCTGTGTTACCAGTAAAAAAAAAACCACCAAAAACAGGTGGAACTTACTGGGTAGTACAGGATTTAAGAGAACTGAATAATATTGTTAGGGGCATACACCCTGTGGTAGCAAGTATGGTTTACGGTATTGGATTTAAATGATGCATTCTTCTGTCTGCCTTTAGCCAAAGAAAGTCTGAATTTATTTGCATTTGAGTGGGAAAATCCTACCACGGGTAAAAAAAACCCCAGCTTGCCTGGACAGTGTTACCCCAAGGTTTTAAGCATAGCCCAACAATCTTTGGAAATCAACTAACACGAGAACTTGAAGCATGGAACCCGCCCTCCAGAGATGGAACCCTTTTACAGTATGTAGATGACATTAATAGCAACTGAAACAAAACCTGACTGTATACAGTAGACTATCAGTTTGTTAAAGTTTTTGAGATTAAATGGGTATCAAGTCTCTCAACAGAAAACTCAGATGGTGCGGCAACGGGTAACCTACCTTGGATGCAAGCTGTCTGAACAAAGAGAACTAGGAACAGAACAGAATGAAGCCATCTGCAGGACTCCCCTCCGTCAGATGGTAAAAGAGCTCAAGACCTTTCTGGGACTGACAGGTTGGTGCTGGTTATGAATTTATAATTATGGAATAATAGTGAGACCCTTATGTGAACTTTTGAAAAACAACCCCACCCGATTGATCTGGTCCAAAGAAGCTCAAAATGCATTTCAGACACTTAAGAAGGATCTAATGAAGGTCCCGGCTCTGGGTCTGCCTGATGTTACTAAACCCTTTTGGCTGTTTTCTTATGAGACACAAGGCATAGCTCTGGGGATTCTAGCTCAACAACTGGGACCCTACAAAAGAGCTGTGGCCTATTTTGCTAAACAGCTGGATGGAGTAAGCAAAGGATGGCCAGGATGTCTGCAAGCTGTGGCGGCGGTGGTCTTGACTATTCAGGAAGCCCGAAAATTCACCTTGGGCAAAAGATCACAGTACCGATCTCACACAGAGTATCAGCTGTATTGGAACAAAAAGGGAACTACTGGCTTTCCCCATCCCAATTTCCACGATACCAGGCAGAGGATATTCATATTGTAGTAACTAATATTACGAACCCAGCTTCTTTTCTCAGCGGATCAATCTCTGAACCATCGGTACATGATTGCTTAGAAACCATAGAGACTGTGTACTCCAGCAGACCAGATTTGAAAGAGGAACCCCTGGAAGATGCACAGGACTCCTGGTTCACGGATGGAAGCAGCATTGTCGGACAAGGTATTCGAAAGGCCAGGTATGCAGTGACAACAGCAGACGAAGTAGTTGAGTCTCAGTCACTACCTGCTGGAACATCAGCTCAAAATGCTGAAACTATTGCCCTAACTAGGTCTCTGGAGTTAACAAAACGAAAAAATATAAAAAATATGGACAGATTCCAAATATGCCTTTGGAGTTGTCCACGCTCATGAGGCAATTTGGACGGAGCGAGGACTACTAACTGCGCAAGGGAAGCAGATTAAATACGCTGAGGAAATCCTTTGACTATTAGAAGCTGTTCAACTACCAGCAAAAGTTGCCATCATGCACTGCCGAGGACACCTGAAGGGTAACACTGACCAGGAAAGAGGTAACAGGTTGGCTGACTCTGAAGCTAAACAGGCAGCAGAGAGAATGTAAGAGATTTTAGCCTTAATTCCAGATTATAGAAATAGAAACCTGAGTGACCAAGAAAATGTTGAGTATTCTAAAGGTGATGAAGAATTAATAGAGGGATTAGGGGGCCAAGTTCCATCCCAGGGGTGGGCCTACTTAAGTGATGGCAGAATTATAATCCCTGCTAAACAGATATGGGGGGTGGTTAAAGAAGAACACAGTAGGACACAATGGGGAGCGGACTCCCTGTATAAATTTTTAAATCAGAAATTAATAGGGAACAATTTGTATACTACAGTCTGACAAGTAACCCAACAATGGGAAACATGTTTAAAAATAACCCCAATACAGGTAACCAGGTACAACCAGGTACAATTAGGAAGTATTGGGAAGGGAAGTATACTGAGAGAACATTGGCAAATTGATTTCTCTGAACTTCCAAGAAAAGGAGGGTACAGGTACTTATTAATACTCACGGATACCTTTTCAGGTTGGCCAGAAGCATTCCCTTGTAGAACAAATAAAGCAAGGGAAGTAACTAAGGTATTATTAAATGAAATAATACCTCGATTTGGGGTACCGACAATTATCTCCTCAGATAGGGGGACACATTTTTGTGCAGAAGTAGTGCAACAGGTCAGCAAACTGTCAGGAATCAATTGGCAGTTACATATGCCCTACAGACCACAAGCCAGTGGGCAAGTAAAAAAGATGGAAAAATATGCCAAGAAGCGAATCTATATTGGTACCAAGCATTGCCTATTGCACTACTTCGGATACGTGTAAAACCTAGGGCCAAAGAAAATTTGAGCCCTTTTGAGATACTATATGGGAGACCATATCAGGCTAAATATCAGGGGGAAGATTTGAACCAGTTGGGAAACCAGTACCTACAGAATTATGTTATATCCTTAGGAAAACAATTAGAAAGGATTAGTAAAAATGTTTTGGGTACCAGGGCTAAAGGGTTAGATCACTCGATCCATCCATTTAGCCCTGGAGATTGGGTTTATGTTAAGAGAATTTTTCAGGTGATCCACTGAGAGAGAAGTGGAATGGACCTTACCAGGTATTGCTGACTACCTTCACTGCAATCAAGGTTAGAGAACAACCAGCCTGGATCCATTATTCCCGAGTGAAGAAGGCTCCTAAACCAGGATGGATGGTCAAAAAGGCTGGCGGTTTGAAACTATGATTGCGGCGGTAATTTTGTTAAACCTAGGCTTTTTAGGATACTGCGATCATGACAACTCGAACGACATGACTGGACCAAGATGTGACCTACAGATATTAGATAACAACACCCAGATATTGGTCAGCAATAATAGCTGCCTATGGAAAGCTAGATCCAACACTTGTTCGTGCTGACCCCCTTCCATACACACAAAAATTGTACTTGTAGAGATGGGTGGAATGATTATTTGATCAACAAAACTACAGTAGAAGTAGGAACTTGGGATTTGAAAGGGACAGGCGCGATATATATAGATTTTTGTAACAGAACCCAATTAGAAACCTATAGCCCCTCGAACTGGGATTATTTTAGGAATGTACCAATTGGCTGGGTAAACCGCAGAGCATTTTGCAGAGCTAATCTCACAGCCACTGACGGGGCCCTGAAAATTACACAACACGTATTGGTGGCTATGTGGGGATGGCATTAGCAGAAAGCGACTCCCTGCGGGTTGGAAGGGAATGTGTACCATAGGTCATCTAGTCAGCCAGGACGGAATATATAATCAGTCCCAAATACCTAAAGGCATATTAAGAACATCACGGAGACAAGCCAAACGGGAAGACAACCCACTTGTAAGTAGGGGAACAAAATTTAACCTCTTGGCTCCCCAATTTAGAGTGATTGAAACAATTGTTCATGGGAATGATCACACTGGTGGTTTTGGGAATACTTGTTTGCATGTCTCTCAAATGTTTCCTTTGGTGTTGTCAGGGCTCAGTTGAGACATACAGTGACTGGAAAAGGAACAAGATTAGGCACCAAGTAGAAACTGGAAAATACTTTTCCCAGAGCCTTGGTGTGAAAGACTAAAGGAATCTGAAAATAATACCTACAACATAGAATAGTGAGGATTCATAGCTTTCTAGCTACAAATCCTCAAAAGAAAAAGAGGGATTGATAACTGTAAATGTAACAAATGTAACATGTAGGGGATGTTATCACTTCAGGTGGTCAGAAACAAGTCTTGGTACTTTGTGAATAATTTGGACGGTTGCAAGACAAGGGACTCCTGAATAATCCTTTTAGGCGCCTGGGCCTTGGGAGAACAGGTATGCAAACTACAGAGATAAGGAGGCTGCAGGATAATCTGAAGACCCCTGCCGAGAGACGCCAAACAAACATGTGCAATGGACATTACCATATATGAATGAATTCTTGGAAAAGCCATTACTATGATAAACATTTCTTGGAGATGTAATGAATATGTATGTTAACATAGCATAAATACCTAGTAACTATGTCTCTTTGGTGCACACGTTTGGAGGAGAGATCCCCGGTGTGCCCGGCGCTGTAATAAAGAATACCTGCTTAATAGTCTGCCGACTATTGAGTCTTCAATTCCGGCTTTTCACGGCATCACCCAAGCTAGTTCTCCAAATTTGCCTCCCAGACTAGTATTTAACAGCACGCAGTGGCTTTTACAAGATCTTCAGATTCTGGTGCTGAAAGTGCTGAAATTTTGTGCAACTAGATACAGGTCTCCCACATCCACTGCTCACTTTATGTGGTGCCCCAATCGTCATATAAAAGTTTTAGGGGGCAAAGCACAGCTGACTGCCCTACTTTTTCTGGCCTTGTTTTAAAGGGCAATCATGAGCCCTCCACACTGTGTTTTTAAAGGATGGGTGTAGGTACCTCTCCTTTCTAAAATGTGGAGTGCGGGTGGTGGAAGCTGCCCTAGAGCAGTGCGTTTTGCAGCGCTGAGGGTGCCGCAGTTCATTGATGTTTTGGACACTGTGACTTTAGGGCCTTTCTGAGTGATGACGCTCCCTAGACAGCCAGCACTGCCAGGGCCATATGCCAAAAAATTAGGTTTGATGAAGTGCTTCTGCCTTGTTAATGATCTGGGCTTTTGCTGGTTTTGTTAGCAGGAGTCAGTTTTCCTCTGCCAACTGTAGAGGTGAGAAAACAGCCCCTTTTGGATCCTTCCTCCTTCTGAAATGATTTTCAAGAATTCAGGAATTTTGCTTTTGTAACTGTAGAGTAAGATTATAACCAATATAAATTTGTTGCAGTGTAAAGGATAGTACGGTCATACCAAAGAAAATCCTATAACAAAAGCGATGTAGAAGTAGAAAAGTGCAATGGTCAAGACAGTTGTTAAAAATAAGGTGTGTGCCCATACTTATCTGGTGTTTGTTGAAAACCAGGCTTTTTAACCATAGAAATTAGATACCTTTTGTGCAGAAGGCTTTTGAAAGGACTGAACCTGAAGCGGACAGTCTGGTTTTCTATGCTCCGTTGCTTGTGGCTGGACGTTATAAAGATGGTATAAGGCAACATTGGATTTGGACATTTATTAACCTTTTACCCCTTAGATACAGACAACAAACGTACGAAACCAGTGAGTGCTTCCAGTAAACAGCAATCAATATAGTACCAGTATTTCAAAATTAAAATAGCTTTCCTTGATCCTTTCAACCAAAATTAAAAAACTTATTTTAGTCAGCAAAGCAAAGAAATATGGAGACAAAGGAAGTCTGCACGTTTACACTTTGAGATCTATGTGGAATGAATGAGTATTAAAAGTGTTTTATACACGAGGTATAGAACAGATGGGATGATGTATTTGAGTGTAAGTAAACAGCTATCATACCTGTAGTGACTGGTTAAGAATCTCTTATCTATTTAGCAATCCTTTTTGCTGTTTATAAAACAGACTTTAATATAAAGAGTAGGGCTTCTTAATTTCTCCCCAGGAATCTACAATTTTTTGCTAGTATGGTGTTGCCGATTCTGTAGAGTAAAGAATGGTGTTTGCTGCAGCTTAACCCATATTAGCCATATTCCATTGTATTTCAGCCACCTCTTATTTAAAGATCACTTTTTATTAGTGAACTTAATGGCTGGTTGCATTAATCTGTGCAGCAGTAAGTGTGCTGTTGGCACAAACCAGTGGTTCAAATTCTTCCTTGGCACTAGCAGCTTTTTTAGAATGTAAAATGGCAAGATAGAGCAAAATCAGATAACTGTAATAAATTTTTTATGCACAGATCAGTTGTTATGTATCATAAGGTGATATAGATGTGGTTTAGAGAAAGAAAGGTGACTGGTTTTGTGATTTTAATCCAAACCCCCGCATTACATACTTCTCTAGAAAATCACTATCTTCTTTTATTAGTACAAACCAAATACCTTAGTAATACTTAGCTGTGCATTTCAAAATTCTGCAAATCTGGGCTGTGAATGAGAACTGCTCCTTATAGAATGCTCTTGACTCTGTATTCTTCTGTTTTAACACTGACACAAATGTTTTAACTATTATTAATTTGCGTACCAAAGTACTGCGATGATAATCTGGTCTCCATCACACTAGGTGCTTAGACAACTGCATGAAATGACAGTTCCTCCCCTCAGTAGCTCATGGTGGAAAAAGATAAATGCCATTCAGAGTACCTGGTAAGAAGAATATGATTCATCATGTATATAATTTTACATACATTGGTATATGCTTACCCTTCCATGTAGTTAGCATACCATCACTCTTTTCCTCATCTGAGCTGACACTGAGTTGCTGATTATTTATTGCATATAGATACCCAGGAATTAATTTAAAGAAATAGTTTATTTCTCTGTATGATCTAGCAATAGATCTTTGCAAATGTCAGTCAATGACACATCTAGTAGAAGGCAGCATCTTTTGTATAACAAGACCTGAGTCAAAATAGTAGTGTTGGTGCTCTATTTTGCTTTTCAGGAAAACAGGTGGATCGGATGATTTGAGTTTGGTTTTGTTTTGTTTTGTTGTAAATTTATGTGTGTGAAATTCTTGCAATTGTATTGTCAAGTGAAGGTCACTGTTGCAGGCAAACTGGAAATCTGAAGTCAGAGCAGCCTGAGGGCATAGTTTTGGCAAACCAATTACATCTGACAGAAAATGTATTGTAGTACATTACCACATATTTCATTATTTTACAGGCAGTACCTACAACTTTGAGGAAATACAAGTTCTGTTTGCTGTCATTGGTGGTTTGTTGGCTTACGTGTGTTCCTATCTGAAATGAAAAAATGAAAAAAAACCTGCAGTCTTGGAAAAAGTCATTGCCTTGCTAGCACTAGAATTGAGCCTCATGGTGTGGAAGGGCAATGAGAGTTTTAATGTTGATCACGTACTTGTTTCTACAGCAGGTGGAAGGTTCAAAGCTCACGTTGCCTCCAAAGCAGCTTTATCTAGTGGTGTGACTGCTACTTTGCCTTAGTCAACGGTGGCTCACTTAGGGTAATTTTACTGTCCCTGTCAGATACAATTTCATCAGGGCAGTTCAAAGAATGGTTACTGCTTGGTTACTGTCTTTTGCACTATTCCATTACTATTCCACTGTCTTCCATATCACTGAAGTTTTATTCATTTACAAGAATGGCCAAGAATAGTGATGATCTTGGATGACTTCTTTTAAGGTGAATGAGAATAGGCTTAAAGGTGTGCATGTGATGATATTAACACTGCTACGAAGTGCTACACTTAAGGGATGGGTAGATTGGTGCAAAATAATTTATTGTTCAAGGGCCAATAAAGATAGCAGGGAATTTTTACTGCATACTATACTGACAAAGTAATCATAAATTTTCTTCAGGAATTAATCCTGCTTTATCACCTCTTAGCTGCTTACTGCTGGGAGTCTAGTCTGAAGTCAGTGGTAATACTGGTGACGTTTATTGCATAACCAGCTAGTGTAAACTTTTCACCCTCTCACATTGCTGTAAAACAGCTCTAGCGGATACAGAGCACTAAGGAAGAGGCACATCCACTGTCACAGCCTGTGTTTGGTGACCTTCAGGGCATCGTTTGAGACCTGTCTTGTTATGTAGGTTTTTGCCTGAGAGAGAAGGTTGAAGTTTGCATGGTTTGTAACGCTAGAGGATGAGCATCTCTTTTGGGATTAATCAGATGTTAATTTTGTTGTTTAATTTGTGGTGCAAGCTTTTATCAAATTTTTAATTAAATCTCTTTTATTGCTACCAGGCACAACAATATGCTTGAGTGGAAAAAAACCCCATATTTTGGAACTCCAGAAATTGCTTTGCCCAGGAGTAGTTAGAAATAGTTCATGTTATTAAGTAACTTACACATTTTTAAAGCAGTCACATGAAGTAATTTGAAAGCATCGTGCCGTCTAGCGGCTATTTTTTGTTTCTTTATAATTTTATTGCTATTTAAATATTCATATTTTTCTGCTGTATTCTCAATATTCATTGTATTTATTTGCTACACTTTAATTTAGAATGCTTCTGGGTAGAGGCATATCCTGTTTGAAGGCTTCATCTTGGCTGGATTTTGAAATGCTGCAGTGATATAAGTAATTATTAAATACTCTGCAAAATTTGGATAAAGAAGTGGTTACTATTTCCTACCCGTATTGAAAATCATGCAAAATAGTGAAGTTCTTCAGTTCAGAGCGATTTGACCCCTATGTATCTTTGAAGCAGGCACAGAAATACTAATTTCTTTCCAGAAGTCACAGACAGAATACCTGAGTCTTCTCTTACTCAAAACCAATGGTAAAATTCCTCTAAAATTTAGCCAGAGCATGATCATGGACTAAATTACAGAGGAATATTTCCATTGTTTTTTGTGTTCAGTTTCTTAGATAAAATCTCTACTTGCTAGCATTCAGAATCCTACTCTACACACTATAATTAAGTGATTTTGTAAACTTTTAGTTGTCTCGTTCTCAGTCTGCACTGGAACCATTTACCATTTGTGTACGTGTGTATAGGTACACCTATGTATGCAAATGCACACGTAGTTATGAGTCTGAAAGGTGCCACGTAGGCCACATAAAAGGTCAGTGAGATACAGTGCAGATCCATAGGATGGTAATTTGCATGCTTCCTACATCAGTTCACCTGTACTGTGCCTAGTAACCCATTTCCGTAAGACTTATTCAAATACTTAAAACTTCTGAGCAGCACATTTCTCATAGGTTGTGTGTTGTTTTTTTTCCCGGGATTAGCTGTTCAGAGAAATATGTCTGTGTTTTCTCCTTAAGTTTGGACTCCTTCCAAGCAACAGATCACTCCTGCCTGAGGCTGAGGACATGGCGTACCGAGCGATTGACATATTTTATTATACCTTAATGTATCATATTAGTAATTCCTGCTGTCCTGTGCCTCTAAAGGGATAGAAGCAGGAGGTCTGCATTGCTGGAGAGGGAACATTTCTCACTTTCCAGTGAGGTAATCAGGACTTGATTCTATCATGGGAATGGCCCAGGGCGCTCTTCTTTACTACAGGACATTTTGTGCAGAGAAAAGGCTCTTTCTTATTCAGGGGAAAGGCCAACAGCTGGAATTACAGTCACTAAAATCTGTTACATAAACAAGAAACTGTGCAGTAAGTTGGGATGTGAATTTAAATTACTACTTTCTTCAGATAAAGTATCTCCCCAGCAAGCATAAGTCTTCTTAAATGAAGGAACAGATAAGTCACAAGACCCATTCCCTAACTCTTTGCAAAAATTTTACTACATACATTTGTGAATATGTTAGTAATTATTTGCAGATATCAATATTGAAAATCAGTATTTTAAAATATATTAGTATTGAAATGACTTATTGGATTATTTGGATAACTTCATTTGTCCACTATTTGCTTGAGAGCAATTCCATAATGGTATTTAGAATGTTATATATAGTGCATTTATATTTAGCATTCAAAAACATGCAACCTCTGCTTTCCTATTAAAGACCATGGGAAATAAATGTTGATTTATAATCTCACACATGGACATGCATAAAGAAATACAGACTCTCATCTTAAAATAGCAGCAATAGGCTCAGTAACAGGCAGGGACTGAATTGCAAACTCATGCCTTAGTTTTGGATTTAAGGGTCGAGATGTGGTTCTCTTTCATTTAATCTTCTTAGAAACCCGTGGCTTTCAAGCCTTGTAGAACGTTGTGCAGCGTGCTGTGGGAAGGTTAATTTCTGCTTGCTTGATTGGATTACTGTGTGCAAGAAAAACAATGGTCAGCATATTGACAGCAAAATGGTCTTGAGGCAAGGCAGACCATGTGGTGCTGGAGAGAAAGGTGGTAGATACAGCAGTGGTGAGGCTTGGTGGAAACTGGCAAACAAACTAGATGCCATATATGAGGCTCTCATTTAGTGGCATGCTATTTTTGAAACATCTTGGTAAGCATAATCTTGTTAGCAGCCATTTTTGCCAAAGTTTTAAGTGTTAGTAGATTTCCTGCTTAAGAATTCTTCCCATCATTAACATTATTTTCTTTCCTTATAGCGGGAGAAATAGTAGAGAAAATGAAATTGGACTTGGACAAACCTGTAGGTGTAGATTTTCATAATTTCAAGAATTATTTATTTTTTTTTTATTGTGAGGGAAAGGACTACACAGAATATAAGGTAGGTTTGAAGTTGATGGCAAGTTTTTCTGTTGATTTTGATGAAAGTGAAATTAAGCCCAAAAGTCAGGACACTGAGAATTATGATCTTGCCACTTCTCTGGTCTCTGTGCCACTGTGTAGTTCCAAGCCTCTGAGCTGCTCTTCTTCCATATTAAATCACCCCCAGCAAACAAACAAAGCAATTTCTTTTGAATTCTGAGCAAGCAAATCAGGCTTTATCAGCTTTCTGTGCCCTTGGACTTAAAATGGAAAAGGGGACTCCGTGTTTCACAACCTGATCTGTCCTGTCATGTTGATAGCTTTTGGACTATTAGTAAATCTTAAAGCAATTTTTATATGTTTGACCCATAATAGTCGTTTCTCCAACACCTCATCCCTGGAAACCACTAGTGCCTTCATCATTTTTAGGGGTCCATCTCTTTAAGGGGAATACTGGATACAGAAAAGTTACTGCTCTACAATTAGTTAATTACTACACGTACAGGCGCATTTTTGACTGATGCAGTGGAAGAGAGCTCTTCTCTGTAAGTAACCTGGTCTTCCTATGGAAAAATAGTATGCAAAAATAAAAAGGCAGACTAATATTCAGATTTACTTGATCAGTGTTTATAATTGCTAGTGAGAAGTTAAAAAATTAGACAATTGCAAAATCCAAATCTTGGCCTCAGATTCATCTGGCCCAGCTGTGCTGCCTGACCTATGAATATAGTCTCCTTGGGTTACTTCTGTGATCAGTACAGAGAAGTGGGCTTTTTTAAAGTGTGACTTGGATCTTTATCACAAAGATTAATCTTCTGACCTGAAATTGGGCAAAACTAATCTGGGCCAGCATCTACAACAATAGGTTGGTAAAATGTGAAAAGCCATCTCCTGTGCTTCTATTGCAATAGCCTGAATACATACTGTAGTGTTGCCTTTTCTAGTGCCTGAATTCATATCACAGTGTTGCCTTTTATGACACCTGAAATTACATCAGGTTGTGATGCGGGTGACAACGTGATGTCATTTGGCACAGCTTACCTTTAAGATAGGGGTGATTCAAAAATTACTTTTTTTTTCTGCCACTAAGCAAAATAAAATGCTTATTTAGGTGTTAATCAAGTCTTTGAACATTTCATTTGCTCCCTTGGTATTCAGGCCAGTATGTAGATATCACATTTGGTTCCAAAGAGGTACATGTGGCAGATAAGCCATTAAGTGAGTCTTACTGTTATTTATAGAAAAGTCACTACCACTGTAGCCACAGACACTATTAACATACATGATTCGTAGCAGATTTTTCTGGATTATCTTTTTGGTAAGATGAGGTGTAATTTTAACTTTCGGAGAATTATAGTATTGGTTAACTAATTAACCCACTCTTAATCAATCATATTTTCATTAGTCTTCAATGTGGATGACTGAACATATACAATGAATGAATTAAATTGTATACAGCTCCTAAAATAACAAGGAAACCCTTGTTAGGATTCTGCAACTCCAGCTTCCAAAGGAAAAAAGAGTGGTTAATTATCACAATTCAGATTACATTCTTCTTGCTCCATCTGCTTTTCACTGCCTTTGGAAGTTTATTCTTTACAATTACATGCTAATTGTTGTTTTCAAATATTTTACAATGTAGTGAAGGAATAGAGCCTGCTGTGGGGAAGCATATGTGCCCACAGTCCCTTAACAAAAGGAAATCAGGTTGCAGTCATGGCTAATGGCTCATTCAGACTTGTTGGTTGAATTTGGACACTCCATTTTTTTCACTATATTTCAGATCCTCTCAGACTTGTAAAATATTATGCATGCCTTATTTGTGAAAAAATACCTGGGTGTCCTTGGATGTCACCCAATTAGAATAACCAGCATTACAACGTCTGTGTAGCAGGAAGACAGTGGCATTTAACGTGTGAAATGTAGAGCATTGTCTGTTTGTTCTATTGCAGTGTGTTCTGACCCTTTTCTGACATCATCAGTGAATTGTCAAAGTAGTGATTATAGTGTCATCTTGTATCAGTATAAGGATAAAAGAGTAAGGCATAAGAATAGGAAATCAATAATGAGAAATGGGTGTTTTTTAAAGGCAAAATTCCTCTCATTACATGAAGAATTTTATGCCATACCTCATTCTTATGCATATGTTATTTCATAGTAACCCCAGATTTTGTACCATATCTACCACTGTCCATTTGCCATGGAAAACCTGAAATTGCCCGTCTTCGCTTTGCTGGGCACCCTTCTCTGACATGAGTAAATTCTTTTTAAGTGTAGGGGATGGGGTGCAGAGGACCAGCCAATGCCAAGCCTCAGCCTGTGCTCCCTGACCTCTTCTAGGGCCAACACTGGTTGCAATTTGTTCACCAAGCCTCTTACAGTAAAGGGAGAATAAAGAAAATCGGCAGGTGTTGGGCAAGGAGCCATGACTTACCTGTTTTCCTAATATCTTGACATTTCTGTTCTGATGTGTCAGTTTTGTCAGATGCTGTCAGAGGCTGAGGTTGTTGTGCAGAGAAACCCCTTCTGGCATCCTGTGAAAGACCATATAGCAAAGTGCTTCCTGATGACAAGAGCAGAAGGAGAATCTGTTCTTTCAGCTCCAAATGTTAGCCAGGGACTGCACATTGCACAGAGCTGACCACCTGCGTGGGGCTGGCTTTCTGTTTGCAGTAGATGGATATCGCTATTTTTGGTTTTCAAGGGATTTTAATAGATTCAGAGTGCTAGAAGAAGTTTATGTACTGTGCAGAAGTGATGACCATTAAGATGCTCCTTGGCAGCAAACATTGTGGAAAAGAGGAGCAGGATTGTCTAACTTTTGATGACATCCTGTATCTTGCTAACTTGCTGTATTGGAAGGGAGCTATGTTGCCCAATATTAACCCCCATAGCAAGGAGAACTTTTCTGGAAATTTAGTTTTTCTAGGCTTGAGAAAAACAGAACTACTGCTGTAGGATGTCTGCTGTGCTCCTAATGTAAGAAGCTTACTTAAGTTCATGAAACTACAGGGGATGAGTATAAAGCTCAGTGTTGAGCAGAACTTCTGATTTATGTGAGCAGAAATACATACAGAGTATATCTGTGTTTCTGAATTTTACTTTTGCTAAAATGCAGCACCATTTCTTGTGAAAAAAATCTGCTGCCTTACTCAGTGTACTTCCAGAATATCATGCTACTCTAGACAAAATTGTATGTCGACCGGGTGAATTTATTCCTCATAAAATGCATAAAAGCTTAAAAAGTAAATAGAGGAGAAATGTTTTTCTTGCGATTGAACTGTGTGTGGTGAGTGCTGGCAGTGCTCCCCCAGGCCTGTGGTGGCGTTTCTGTTGGTTTTGGTAAATTGCACTTGGGTATCATATGTCCAGGCCAGTGTGAACCCTCCAAACTGGAATTTAGGAGAAAAAGTTTAATTGGGATGAGGAGGTAAGATTAGATGCAATACTGAAAAGTTAGGCTTCTTGTGAGCAGAAACAGTTGTGTTTCTGATGTTTTCCAATCTTTTTCGTTAGCAAGGCTGCTAGCATCTCCAACACAGCATACATGCCAATGATACACTTGTTGTGAAGTAAACTTCTTTTGTTCATGCTGCTGTCACATGATACAGGAGGAGTGACTGTGTTTTGTCAGAGGCAGATCCAGTCAACTATGTGTGGTTCAGGACTTTTTGCGATGGTTGGCCGTTTCCATCACATGCTGAATAGTTCATGGCCTGATTTTTTTCACTGTTTCACCAGTTGTGATTTTGTTGGAGTATAAGATATAGTTCACGAAAAAGTGAATATAATGGGATATATGGAAAGCAAAAAATTTACAGAGTCAATTTCTTTGTCCTATGAGTCAGGGAAAAACTGATATGCAGCTCATATAAGGTTGCAACAAAGCCGTATCTGACCAAAGCTAAAAGAACCCTACAACGTCAAAGTATTAGCATGTCTAAGTCATTATTCTAAATTACTCTTCTAACATGCTATGGAATTAATCATGACTTGCATATCAGTGGATCACAAATTAGTAGCCACCGAAATGACCAATGGTTTGCTGTTATAAAATATACCTGCCAAGAGTGGCTCAGGCCGTTTGCCAGTGTCATGTCAATTAGGAGTCTTGAGGTTAGTATTTCTTCTCATGTTGCTAAAAGAATAGCTGAGGACAATCCAAAGAGAGGTTCAAGTGTCAGCTTTCACTGTCATATATGCAGTGTTTTGCTGACAGGTACACAAATGCATTTTCATTGGGTCCAAGATGCCACTTGGATATGCTGGCTCTCTCTCAGTATAATTGAGAAAAGTACATATTTACAGTATGCCTAGGGCATTTGATCTCTGTATAATGACAGCAGAGGGTTTCTGCTTACCAAAGAAGAGAAATCAGCATAGCCAAATGTGTGTGCATTCCTGCTGTGATGTGTTCCCGTTACAGATCTATGCTAGCCCTTGAGCAGAGGGAGACATAAATAATAGAACAGTCCCTTCCCTTTTTTTACGTCTGTATTTGAATCTGTGAAAGAGCATCTGGGTCTCGGAGGACAGCTCCTCTAGAAGAATTTGTTAAGGTTGCAGAGATTAAAACAGAGATGCTACTCATCACACTTGCCCCCAAAATAAATCTAGTGCTACAGTAACAGTACTACCAGTTCTTCCACAATTACAAACTTTTTGTGCAAATTAAGACTGAAATCGGAAAGACAATGTGTAATAGTGCGATCTGGTGACCTTCTTTCGGATCATAGAGTGAAAAAGTGTGATTCAACATTAGACATTTCACTTACAGATGCAAAAAGCCTTTAAACTTAATTTTTTAGATTCAAATTCCCTCAAAGTTCAGAGTTATCAAGAGAGGCTGTTATTTCAGCCCATTAGAGATAGCAAAGGGTGCACTGTTTCGGCATGGGTAAAAAATGCTGGAGGGTGTTTGTTTCCCTAGTGGTATTGACATTGAAAAAATAGAACAATTTTTACATATCCTGATAGGCATATGCTTCTTCTCACTGCAACTGAAACTGAGAACTGTGGTACCCAGAGAGTTTGATGATGAAATCAGGTTATTATTAAAACACTGCTTCCCCAGCAAGTGGGATGACACCTCTTCTAACAGGCCAGTCTCACTGTTGTTGATGAGACATATTTCATCATGGTGTTTGTCGTAGGGCTTGATCTCCCATGAGAGGAGCAGGTTCTCCGCACTGCTGCAAGCCAATGCACACACTCACTTGCTTGATGTGTAGCTAATGTGGCTTAAGATCCTGTTCAGCTTCTTAGCTGAAAAGAGCAAGAATAAAATATAAATACGGGCTCCTAGCTTTGCAGGTGGATGGCTTGGAAGTCTGTCTTTGTGTCCTGGCTGGGCCTACTCAGAGGAAAGACAAGAAACCTGATGATGTGTCTTGCTCTGCAGCAGCTGAGATAATGAAAGATCATCTTAAACATTTTTTTCTAGAGAAGTTTCCCGTTTTCTTCACCTTCTTGTTTTTAGAGAGGAGTAGGATAGGATATATGGTTGTTTTGGTTTGAGACCTAAGTAACAGAAAGCTAATGCCTGTACACTGTAATTATAATAGAATATGGTATCACATTTCCTTCCCAGTAATTATAGTCACTTGTAGTAAGAAACACTCTTCATCTGACTGTGCAGATAATTAGTTACCCAGACTTCAGGCCAGAAAGAAATAAATGCTGGCACAGATCAGGCATCGAGTACATGTACAACAAATAAGCTGATGTAAAGGCCCACGTGTATGTGGAATGATTTTCAGTAAGTTCCGAAGTTGCAGCTATAAACATAAATATATGAGTAAAGAAGTACTTTTAACAGGCACACTATACTCACAAACAGTATGATTTTAGTTTCTGGCAGTAGTAAAAGGAAATACTGCAAGGCACACACCTGAAAATGTATTTTGCACTTCAAGAGCTTAAATTCTAGAAGTCACATGCTGATGTTATATTTAGTGAGCTTGAAAGACAAGACTATTGTAAATTTCAGCTTTTAGCTTTCTTTTTTTATTGAAGGACCTTGATTGTATATGCATTGCTCCTCTGAGCACAGAGAATGTAAGCAAGCTTATTGAAATAAACAGCTTTCATTAAAGTACCTCTAATGAGGTTCTGCATTTATAATCA
The DNA here is from genome assembly GCF_030867145.1 of Opisthocomus hoazin. Classification (NCBI taxonomy): domain Eukaryota; kingdom Metazoa; phylum Chordata; class Aves; order Opisthocomiformes; family Opisthocomidae; genus Opisthocomus; species Opisthocomus hoazin. The sequence goes on along the minus strand of NC_134454.1, from coordinate 26,130,523 downwards.
CACCAGGGCTGAGGCTACCTCTGGAGATTGTCCAGTCCCACCCCATGTGAGGCAGACTCATACCTGGTTGGATTTGGATATCTCCAAGGAGGGAGACTCCACACTGCCCCTGGGAAACCTGTTCCACTGTTTGACCACTCTCACAGTAAAAAAAGATTTTCTTCCGAAGTTCAAGAAGAAATTTATTGTGTTTCAGTCTGTGCCTATGCTTTCTGTCCTTTCCCTGGGCACCACTGAGAAGGGCATGGCCCCTGTACACCCGCTTGTCAGTTATTTATGAGCATACATAAACTGTTCCTGAGCCTTCTCCCCTCTGTACTGACCAGCCCCAAATCTCTCAGCCTCTCCTCCTGTGCCATGCACTGGTCTGCATACTGCCCTAAACACCTGGAGTGGTCAGTGGGTAACTATATTTCTTTCCCATGGGCAAGTTCAGGAATTCAGACTCCTCCCTGAGACTGAAAACTGTCAATATTTTAGGTTGTTATCTCCATATCTGATTACTAATTTTGTGATCTGATTATTAATTTTGTGTGGGTTGTCTGAGATAGCCATCAATTTTATGCAGACCCCCCCTCACATTTGTTTTGTACATGAAATGAAAAGGAAGCAAGAAATTAGATTAAGCTAAGTCACATACGCAGTCCCTGCATCAAGGTAACTAACTGTGCATCAGCCAGAATTCTTGTTGGAACCTCAGAGTCCAGTTTTTAGCCACTTTGCAGTAAGAATGGGTAATGTGTATTTGTGTGCTGTGTAATAAGTACTCTTGTTCCAGATCAATGTTTCCGATTTTGCAGATTAAATTCTTTCTGATGTATTTCGGCTTAACTTCAGAAAGGGAAACCTTGCACAGCACTAGGTTTAAGGGAACGATTTGGATAGTTGCTTTGACGTTGGTCTCCTGCAATCCCTGCAGCCTGCTTAAGATACTTCAGAGAAAACACGTGAAAAAATGGCCGTATGGAGAGGAGATAAAAGAACTCATTAACTGATGCCCATGAAGAGCATGAGATAAGCCAGAGGAGAACCACCTGTCCTTCTGGTGCAGATGGAATGAGAACGAGTTGGGAATGGGGCGCTTTTCTCATGGGACTACAAAGTAAAAGGTGTTTATTGAAAATGCTTGACATATGCCACTTTGTAATAGCATGAACCTGTTCCTACAGATCAGTTTGGCTGTCTTGCACAGGACAGCCCTATGGCTACCTCTTACTGGAGAAACTTGTAAGTAGTGCAGAGCTGCCAGGGAAGATTAAGTCCAGGAGAACAAAAAGGAAGTTGTCCTAAAGCACCTCTAATGTCAGGTTCTGGAGAGTTGGTGTACGTTATAGAAATCCTTTAATCTCTTCGATTTCTGTTGGTGCATGAGCCTTGTAAAAAGTATCCTTGAGATTATGAAGAAACCAGGATAATGGGGACAAAACCTATTTTTATTTATGTGTGATTCTATCTGAAATGAGGCAGCCTAGCTTCAACTTTTCTGAAATTTTGCTTTCTTAATTATAGACTCAGTTTTTAAAGACTATTGACACAAGGGGAAAGTTTTTGAGAAGTTTTGGTACTTAGCAGGCATTGTCCATCACAGTAGGAGCATTGTGATCTTCCATCAGAAACGGGCATCTATACTCAGTCACCTGTTTTCTGGTAAGAACTTGCTTTTTGCAGTAGGTGTGTGGTTTTAGTATATTGTTTTTGTTGTTGCTTGATTCCTGTGAAGCCTCTTGTGTGCAAGATAAAAGCAAAGCACATAAGATTCGTAGGTACAAGTGTAAGTAAATAAATCATTCCAATGAGACATAAGGAAATACAGTTTTAATGATAATGAACTATGAACCATGTGAAAAATATTTATACCCAACGCAAATAATTAGTACTTTGCTTGTAGAATTGTACCTTAGTACCTGGCCAGCTGTAGGAGAGAACAGATGAAACAATGATGTGACTATGTTCCAGGAATTACTTCAAGCAAATGGTTTTCCCACTCTAAAGTCATATAGAGAAACATACCAATCTTTGCTGAACTTTTGTTCAGGCACAACATAAAGAAGATTAAAATGAGCTGTTTGCTTTAGATTGCCATTATGAGCTGGCAACAGTAACTTGTCTCAGTGCAAGCCAAACACCTTCTCTGTGAGCAACCTCTGAAGTATTAACTAGGACTAACTGAATGGATCTGTTTACCATAGGAGTGGCATCTCATCAAGAACTTGGGAGTTCCAACCAGCTCTCAAGAGCATTAAGATTCAGTTGTCTCCCCCATTTTTTGCTGAAATTACTAGTAACAGAGCCTGTTTCTGAGCAACTGGTACTTTTTTTCTCATGAAATGAAGTTTATTATCACCTTTATTTTACCAGCTGTTTCTTCCTCAACACTTTTATCCTATGTGCCTCACAGATTTTTGACATTTTCCCTCTTAGAATGAAAAAAAACCACCACTATATTTGCCTACGGTTACATCAGCATTTTCAGTTTGGAGGGCAATAAAAATGCATAGAAGGTTACATCTGCTTCCTTGCACTTGCAGCGAAGCGAGATTTGTCTGGCATAAGACTCCTCCAGTATGAGTATTGTGATCCGACTATAGCCCATAAAGAGAAGTAGGTACATCTATAGTGGATATGTAAGACAAAAATTCCTGCATTGCACCCAGGAAATGTTTTTTTTATCTATTATGTGCAGGAGGAAACTATACAACTTCACCAGAAGAAACTGATATATTTAGACAGATCCACCCCACCTCAGTCACCTGAATAAAGTTTTTTCTATATTCTTTACTCACTGTAGGGAATGAGGTTTCGGTCAATTTTAAGGCTGATTTGAGAGCAGATTTGCTAGTTAAACATTTAATTTTAAATTTTTTGTGTTAGATTTGGTGGCTAAACAAAAATAATAAATTAATTAAACAGCCCTAACATCAGGTGCTTTTCTTCCAGTTACTGAACCGTGTCTGACAGCCTCTGAAAATGAAGATCTTTTAAAAAGAGACAAACAGATGAGCAGGTATGTGAGACATGAGGTGAGGTGCAGTGGAGTGCTGCAAACCCACCTTTCTGAGGTCCACTTTGTTCAGTACCCCAGCAAGACTCTTTACATAAGGCAGCGCAAACAGTCCTCAGAAAAGTGACCAACGTTACTAATATGGGATTGACCTCTGTCTGGGAGCCTTTAGCTAGTAACCATGATGGGTAGGTAGGACATGGTTTTCTGCCTGATGCGTGGCAGGTATTAGGAGGGTGTTGCCATGAAGCCTTAAATCAGACTGAATTTCAGTTATTGCAGGAAACTGGTGAATACCTTCAGTGTCCAAATCACAGAGTCACAAGGATTTCAATTACCACCCCCTTCGTTCCCCAGCAGAAAGCTCATCACCACATCAGGAGGAGCAGAAAAGATTCAAACAATTGAATTGTAATGAGTGACTGCCAAGTGCACTGTAAACGATCAAGAGCAGGGAGAGGGAGTAGAAAAATCAGCTGGCAGGCACTGTAGCATTACCATTTTCTATCTACCATGCACCAAGGACAGAAAAATGTCCTAAATCTTTATAAAAATTGAACTAGTTTACTGAAGAGTTAAACAGGGTGAATGGCAGCTATCAAGCAAAAGGGTTAAATGCAGTTTTTAATGGGTTGCTTAGGAATGGGCAGGAATGGGCAGTGGCTGCTGTGGGCTTGACTGAAATAGACACACACAACAGTTTACTTATTTCAGGTTTTTCTGCTCATAGCTCTATGCCTATGTGCTAAACATAGAAGTATTTATAATAAATCCTCTTAAGATACACCAATGCTTTAACTTCCATAGGAATCACAGCACACTCTCTCATCACTAGGACGTCGTGTGGAGGGCAGTGAAAGGTGTGGTTTACTAGTGTCTGTCGCCCCAATATCAGTGCACGGCGGTGGTTTCAGTTATCTGCAGGAGCTGCTGTGGCATTGCAGTGTTCTTTGCATTCAGTACTCAAAGGGCAATTTTAAAGCATTTGTCTAATTCAAATGTGGTAAGATTTGAATTTTTCTTGCAAGAAGATTTATCTGTGTAGGAGTCCTCACTGAATTGCAATTAACTAGGCACTCTGCGTAAATTGTGGTGGGACTAAGTAGGGCTGTGTGGGGTTGTTATTCAGTAAGAGTGGCACTGTCGTAATATGAGCTGTGAAGCAAGAGCACTTTGCGACTAGGCATACTTGCTGTTTAGAAGACCAATCTCTTTTACTCTGGCAGCTTGTACAGCCAAAGGAAGGATGCTTCATGCTTCTAGGTAGTGTAAAGTCATTCAGTTAAATTTACTGTAATCTGGCTTCTTGCTGTAAAAGCCTGGCCAACAGCAGTGTGCATCTGAGGATGCTTTGGCATTTTGTCTTTGTGTCTCACTGTAAGATAAAGGCAATGGATGATGACAGTGGTGAGCTAAGACTATGTGATACCTGACTGAAAATGTTTGGGGAAAATTCATTCTTGGTCAAGACCTAAATATTTCTGGATCATGTGTTTATTTCTTCCTTCATGGAAGTACTCAAAATATCTGGAAAGAAAGTTCTTATAAATCCAGCTGGCTGTTTGATGGTTCTCTGAGTAGAAGATAATTTTGCTGTCTGTAAAAGCAGAGAGTGGTCTTTCATCCTGTATACAGAAAGGTGAGAAAAAACCAGAAGCATTCAAAGCAATACTACAAAACCTTCCATTTGTGATGCTATCACAGTCCCTCCTTGACTTCAGTATTTTTTGGTTCTTATAGGAGGCTATTAGGAGTTGTGTATGATAGCTTAGGCATAGAATGAAGAGAAACATAACTGTGAAGACAACTGTATTTTAAAGATCCTTTCCATAGGGAATCCTTCTCTCTTGGTACAAGAAAATAGTTTTCCACAGGGAAGATGTTTGAATTCTGAAATCAAGAGTGAATACTTCCTTTACATATTAACAAAATAAGATATTTCCTGGGATGCCAATTAATGTGTGGGAGCATGAATGGTTAATGTTTCCAGAAATTCTTCTGAAAAGCGGGTCACTAAGGCTGTGTATTTAGAGAAGCAAGGTTAGAGAAGGGAGCTGGAACCTCTGAGCTCATGTGAACAGTCTGCAAATTTCTGTGGGAACAAACCAAACAAATTATATTGTATGCATCCTTTGGAGCAAGGAAGAAATGGAGTAAACCTATTCTTGAGGTACTTTTTTGTTCAACATGTTTTACTGGGTGCTGTGTCGTTCTTCCACAGTGCTGTTGCTCAAAGTCTGGGGACACAGCCCAGTCCCAGATGTTTTAATCAGTCTTCAGACCCTACACCATCATCATCTTCTATGCAAAAATTTGTGAAACAATGGTGAATAATGGGCAATTAATTTGAAGGAAGCTAGCCACCAAGGATAATGTTTCCTATGTCTTATTAGAATCTTAGAAAGCCTAGTCATTACTTCAAGTGAGTAGCTACACGACAGCTAGAAATACAGAGTTGTATTGTTTTATTAACCATCGGCTAGCCACATACCTGACAGGTACCTGCTGGTTAATAAAACAGCTCAGCATTGTGAAGGGAGACAAAATCACATTTCACAGAATGTTCAACTCCAAGCAGGTCAGTGGGTCCTGATGATTCAAAGCAAAGCTGTCTTTTAACAGGCATGACCATGTCTTTCTGTAGAAACACCATTGTTTTCAGCCATCCATCAGGAAGCAGGAGTACTTGGTTTAGTATCATTTTACTCTTTTCCTACTTTAGGTACTGCTCTTCACCTTACACAGACTTAACATTTGGCAGCACTGTATTGTAAACTGTGCTACACCCCATTTTGTTGAGTGGAGCTCAGTTACACAGCCTGCAGCCACTGTTCCTGATATCTGAGCTAAGACAGCATTGTGTAGGTTGATCTCGAAATGGAATTTTTGCCACCATGAGGAGTGGTTACTTGGTTTTTCAATGAAAGTCTGTATTTGGCAGCACTGTTAATTGGCGAGGGTGATTCTTTGACAAAGTCAACCAACTGTTGAGTAACCACAGAGTCTCTCAACAGAAACAGTTACCTTTTTAATTATTACATTGCTGCATTATAGTATCTGTCATCTCATTTGGGTACTGTGCTGATTTTAGCCATCAGAGAAGCCAACAACAGCACTATGACTCATTTCTATTCATGAGTTGATTTTTCTGAAAACTTTAATGTCATTTGGTCATTCTTAGGTAAGTGTTGTTAGCCAAGATTGAATTTCTGAATTATAGTGTCTGTTGTTATGAGAGTTATTTAGGTAGAAATGACTGCATGTCATCCAATGAGGATTAAGTGCGTAAGTGTAGAATTTTGATGATTTTGAAAACATTTGCTCATCTTGGAAGGACCTAACACCAGTATTCCTGAACTGTGGATCTGCACACGTGTGTAGCTCTTCTCTTTTGGTAGGCTCAAACCATTGGGGCCACACTTCTGGTACTCTGGGGGAAGGTCTGCCATTTATTTGCCAATCCAGGGATAAAGCATGGGGTAGTGTGACTCTGGGCCTTGCAGCTGGGACTCCCCTGCCTGCTAGAGAGGGCTCCAGCATGACAGATGTCTTATACATTTCTGTGAAGAGTACTGCAATGAATTCTGAATTCTTCGTTTTCGTGGACCTGGACGGCTCTGTTTCTGAGCAAAGGAGACGCAGAGAAGGGGGAGAACCAGTGAGATGAACACAAGGTCAAGGGGCTACACACGTATTTTTCCTGGGACCTTCAACAGCAACAGCAGTGGTGGTTGTGTCACGCCTGTAAGCTCTGAAGTGGATTGTTGCGTGACAGTGTGGGCACTTCTTCACTGAAATGTGCGCAGCAGCAGTAGAAGTGGCCTTTCAGCAGGCAGGAGCAATGCCTGCCCAGCTGTCTCAGAGCAATTGTTGAGGAGCCAGCCATGAGCTGGGGCACATAAGCAAAGAAGTGCACCTTCCTGCCACCTGGGCTGGGGTACCAAAACCTTACTCTGTCCGTATCCCCAGCCTCACCATGTCCTACTGTCTGGCTTAGGAGGTTCCCTGCTCAGGGTCCTGTGCTGAGCAGGACCTCATTGTGAGGCACCTGTTTCATGCACTGAATGGGAAGCCTATGGGCTTTACTCAGGAATTCGGTTCCAGGTTCGTGTACCTAAAATGCATTCACTGGCTGGAAGACTTTTCCTGGAGCTGTCCCCAAATCTGTGTAAGTCTCTGTGATGTGTTTGCTCGATGTATATGGGAATACAGCTGCTTTGCTATCCAAACTGTGTCCTGCTAAGCAAGAACTATTGACAGAATGGTAGGGGAAGATGTAGTAAGAGGTTGGTGAGGGTGACATTACTTTTGAGAAGCCTGCAGAGGAAGAGCCAAATGGACAGAAATTATTTTTATTCCTTATTAATTCAAGTAGGATGGTTAAAACAGGCCTCAGGTAGCTCACAAGAGCATTTTCTGCTACACAGCTGCTGGCAAATTAGTTCTGTGCAGGATAGTTTCAATTAATGCACTTGTTCCAAGAAAAGAACAGGATGACATGTTTAACTCCAGAAGTTCTTGGCTCACCTGTGAGCTGTATCTTTGACTGAGGTTTTTCCAAATTCAGAAAAAGATTGTCAGTATATGTATTTATGAGTAACTTCTATATGTCCAAAGTATAAGCAGAAATCTTTGTAAGATGGGAAAAAGACTATGCTTCTATTGCATTTATAGTTATAATTTATCTAATTTTAGGATGTTTATTTTATTTTATTTTCTTGGTCTGAAAGTTGTCACTTGTAATGCATGAACTCAAAATTCCAAGTGAAAATTTTTCAGTTACCTAATGTTACTGTGTGCATACTCACTTTTTATCTACAGAATATTATAGGTGTTAAGTAAAATGAATTATTCAAGGTAAAATCATTTTGCCATAATAAGACACAGAATGCTTCATGTGATTTTCCAATTTATATTCATTGTCTGTAGTAGGTTTATGCAAGTAATGAATTTGATCCTGCTATTGAAACACTTGCCATTAAATATTCTTCTATTAATAAGAATACAATCTATTATATTGGACAATAAGCTGCAACAATACAGCTGATTAGGGTTTGACTTCTTCTATAAACAACATTCTTAATTAAATATTTTAATATCATTATGGAAGACTGATTCTAAATGAGTCATCTGCTCAAATTGTGTAAGCTATTTAACATTTGAAGAGAATTTGTGAATTTTTAAAATTGTTATTTAAATTTTTAAATGATTATTTAAAAATTTATTATTGTTTAGATTTTTAAATTATTATTTAAATTATTATTATTTAAATTAACTCCTCCCTGTTTACCAAGCGAATTAGTTTAAAAAGAATTAAAATTGATAAGATGACTTAAAAATTACAGTACAACAAACCCACAATAATCCGTATATTGCTAATCCACACAAAAATTGGCAGTGTCTCTCCTGTTCTCAGGAAGGACTTAACAACAGGTTTTTGTAGCCAGGATTCCTAAGCCATTATTTTTTACAATGTCTGTTGCATACAGTTAGTGCATTCTAAGATGTTATCATAAAAAATTAACATTCTGCTGCAATTGTGAAATGAGCAAAGCACATTTTGAAGTGCTTTATTCCTCTGACTGCATGCTTTTAACTTACATATTAGTACTATCAAACAAATAATTCTTTGCAGCTGCAGAGGTCCACTTGGCAATCAAAGTGTTGCCATCCCATAGGGACAGGATTGCCTAGCAGTGTATAGCCCCTCATGCCAGTGCTCTCTGTGGCACCGCAGTGCACCGGGTGGGTGTAGTGAGCTGCTGCTCACTACAGAGCTCCCCGTTAACAGCTCTGCTGATGCACTGGTTCACCTTTTCTTCTAGGAATGTAAAATGCCATTTTTGCCAACAACTGAAATAATTTTTGAGTATCCACATGAAAGGATCTCTCCCCTCTCTGCTCACTTTGCATATCTTTTCAGAACCCAGGCAGTCATGCTGAGAATTACTTGAAGCCTTAGGCTTTGCAGCAAAATATTGATGCCATTCATGTTCTGACCACAGGAGTGGAAATGATTTCCTGTGTGACTAAGCTGGGTCTGTGCAGTGGCAGGTAGTGCTTGGAAATGATTGTATTTTAACTCAGGTCATGCTTTCTTACATTCAGATTCATCAATATGCAACAGTTTTCATTAGTACATTTTATATCCCTTCTGTGAAATAACACTGATGAACAATTTGTTCCAGTGTTGCAACATCCTAGTGGATTTTGTGGAATAACAATATTAGGAGGTCGCTACAGATGGGATTGAGTCAGCAAAATGTCTCTTTGCCTGATCTCATGGAAGGTCCTAGAGGAAGGCAGCAGAGCAGGCATGATCAGAAAACCATTGCCCAATGGCTCATGTAGTTGTACCTGAAGACCTTTAAAAGTCATGAAATATGAAAACAGGGTCTCTTTCTCCAGTCCTTGAAAAAGAATAATAGACATTCTAAACCATTATTCTTGTAAAGAAACGTTCATAGGCCATGGTTTCTGCCTTGGGGATTTAATTCCTTCCTTTCCCTTACTCTAGAGACAGGACTATTCACTGCTACAAGCTGTTCTAGCTTTTTTTTCTGTCTCTGTAATAGCTTTGATACATGTTTTTTTGGCATTTTGATGGATGAATGTGAAGGTCACAGTTTTCTTGAAGTCCATGTCTCTGGCTAAGCCAAACATTTACTTACCTTATCATACCACCTTGTCATATTATCACATTGCAATGCTACTGCTGGGAAAAGAATCTAAAGGCAGGAGTAGTGAAAGAAGGAAATTGGCTATGCTTTTTTCTGAAGACTATAGAAGTAAATTTTAAGCAGAGATTTAGCTGCTATTCTTGCTTGAAGTAATTTTCAATCAAAGATTAAAAAGAAATGAATTATACATGGAAATAACTCCATAGGAATGCTGTGAAAAAATGAGCAGATTCAATCATCAGAAAAGCTTTTTCCCTAGGAAGTAACCTCTTTCTTCAAAAAACAAACCAAAAAAAGATTGGAAGAAAAGTAGTAGATACTGCTACACAGTGAAGTCTTGCAACACCTAATCTCTGAGCTGCAGGGGCTGAACTTTTGCTCCCTTATGAAGGGGGGTGAGGAGGAAGCAGGAAAAAAAAGGGAAATTTTAGTCTTAGCATAAGTTTTTCTTGATAAAACTTCACCCTTATTTTTTTTTGTCTGAGAGATAAGACTTAAGAGAACAGCCTCTGAAGAAGGGAAACAGGAGAGAAGAACATTTGGCAATGGAGGAAGGAATATTCTCATCAGCAATTTAATATCACATGTGTAGTTCTTCCCAAAGCTGTATTTGCTTGAATTTCATAGAAGCCACTTGTAAAGGTTTCAACTTCTGCCATATCAGAAGTTTAAGGGGAAATTGAATGAGGGGTTTTGGGGAGATACGAAGGTTTCTAAATCAGTTTTCTGTCCTGTCTACTTCTTAAATCATGAGCACCCTTGGATGAGACTGCATAAATGGGTGTGAAGAAGTTTAAGATAGTTGCTATGCAAGGCAAAATGCCAAAGTACAATGGGTTTAATGTGTCTTTAGCCACCCAGATTCCTTAAGGAACCAGAGCTATGTTTGAAGTTTAAAATGTCATATGATTTCCAGAGCTTGATGCTTGCCAGACCCCAGTGGTATGACTCAGAACAGTGTGTTGAATGGTTGCTTTCAAATATGAAATCCAGGCTGGGGGGATGGTGGTGTTTTTTTTTTAATGAAGGGGGATTTAAAGAAATTATGACATCTCTATTGTTTATTACTGTTTGAAGGTAAATTTTGTCAGTATCACTTAGGCTTGAATCTAAGCACCTTATGTTTAGTTAGGAGAAAGTCCTTGCATACTTTAACATTACTGGTTTTGAAGGATATTTCATAAAAGTGGATAAAATTAACTCATTAGAACGAAACAGGGTTTTGTGGGTTGGGTTTTTTTGGCTTTGCTATCTGTTTTCAAAACCATGGACAGTGGTGTGTGCACGTGCAAGTGCGCTAGGCCAAAGGAGGAGGAATGGGTTGCTACGTTGGACTTACAGCTCTTGGAAGGGTTACCTAAGTGTTCTCGTGTGCAAATACAGGTGTTCAAGGCAGTGTCCTCTCCTGTTGTTTTAGTAAAATGTTTTATTTTTTGTTTGCGTTTGAAGGTCATTATTTCATATCGTGTCACTGTGGTCATTTTGCATCCAAATTAATAGCTGCATTCTTACTGAGTATTACAGGAACTAATTTCCTTTATAAATTCCAAATTAAATAGTCTGGCTTTAAATTGAAGCATTAGAATAATATTTATTCAGACTTTTGTCATATAATTTTTATTTCTGCCACGTGAGATTATTTCACAAAGTGTGCCGAGTGGTTTTATTATGTGAACACAGTAATTCTATACTGTGTTGTCAAAGTATAATTTTTTAAGTAAGTCAGATTTCTATTTTAATTTTTCGTGTGATTTTGTAATATTTTATTAATATGGATAAGTATTTTAATGGATATAGGTTCTAAATACACTATTACATTTACACACTAGACTTACTGAATTACATTATTTCAAAGGGAATGAATGCTGTTACAGCTATCTACATACATACTGCCCTTAATTTTTGAGTGCTGTTATAGTGCAGTAAGGATGGCCTTTTATAATTGCTAGGGTGGGAGAATTTAAAAGGCAGTGATCCAAATATGGTCCCCTGTTGAGTCCTTGAAGTTAGTCACTATCTTCCATGGCTTAAGCACAAAATATCCCATCTAGGTACTAGCAGAATGAACAAGAATTTTATACAGCCATGAAATAGCATATAAGCTTGAATAATAAACTTGAATTAACTCTCCTATAATGGTTCTGCAGAATTATATCAACACCTATTGAAGTGATGAATCGCCAGTGAATTGTCTTGGCTAGAAGGCAATTCAGAAAAATTAGAAGGTTTTGCTTATTAAAATAAAATGCCTAAACGAGTCAAAAACAAATTCTGCTTCATCCTAAAGTGGAGTATTTTCAGGGGTCTGGGCTGCATGTGTGTGTGTTGAATTCGCTACTATGAATATCAGCAGTTTCCATTTTATAATGAAGGAGAATTTGACCACTTGCACCTAATCACCAAATGGATGAAATGCTCTTTTGATAAATCCTAGCAAAATTAAAATCTCCTCCTAGATTTTCATCAGGATATACTGCTAGTAATCCTTGCAAAACCTTACAATATAACATTGGGATGGACTTCTGTGTCCTGTTGCTTGCAATCAGAAGCAATTATGTTACATTATCCTTTGTATACACTTGCCAGAACCCCAAGAAAAAGGTGGATAGAAGTGCTCATTCTCAGGATTTCACCATTCCCACATATGGAAACCCTTCTCATTTCTATATTAATTGTTTCTGTGGCCACTTTATATTCTTTTGTTCTGTCCTTGTTTCCCTGATAAATTTTTAAAATGCCTTTGTGTTCCCATTCTGCTGTTTTTCTCATCTAGAGGAATCAAACTCTCATGTCTCTTTTTGTCTCCTGTTCACCTGTGTATCCTTCCCAGCATCTGCTCTAGTCAGAACCCATATTTCCTCCTGGCATGTGGCTAGAGCTGTTCACCATCTTGCAGCTGAGCCTTTGTCAGTGCCTTTTTGAAGAACTACCAACCTGTTGGAAGTACTTTTATTATCCTAGCATTTAGCTTTTTGCACAGTGAAAACATGTACATAGCTCGTCATCATCCTGTGACAGAGTATGACATCATTTCTTACTGATAAGCTCCCTGCTGATAGAAGAAACTGTGGAACAGTTACGTTATTACTTACTGAACTGTGATTCTCTAGGTTTTGACCAGTCCCACGTAATGGAGGTAATGGAATGTCTTTATAAAACACCTTTGTGTATGTGGACATGATTGTAGAGACCTATCCAAAAGATGCAAGCTGTTACTTAATGTAATTTTGGTGATTTTCACTCTTCAGTCATAGTAGGTGACTTCTGAAAGCAGATCGATATTCTTTGTTTTAACAGCAAGCTCATGAAAGCAATGAAGTTCATCCATGGACTCATTAGAATTGATGCTAAAGAGTTCCATTATCATTCTGATAAATTTGAACAATCCTTTAATAAAACAAGAATACTAAGTTCACAGATTTGATTAGCCATCATGTTTGGCTTCATCAGTACTGAAGGGAGTAAAAATGGGTAGGAAGTGAAATAGGGACAGTATACCTTTATTTGCAGCTTTCTGCCCCAGTAAGTGTCTAAGGGCAGACTGCATGCACAGAATGGTAGATGTTTTTCCCATTGCCTTCTCATAGGCTGTTGTTGCTGATGTGTATTTCTTCACCAACATGTACTTTTTGTAGGGTTGAAATTATGTCCTATGAAATGCTTTGAAAGCTTTACAAACGTTAAAAAAAAAAGAAAGCTGACATCATCTGTTAACTCACTCCCTTTTTCATCAAGTCACAAAACAATTCAAGTGAAAAATACTAATACCTGAATATGTCTCTTTTAAGGCAACATTCAGTTGCTTTCTTTGATCTTTTCATGTCTGGTGGGGAACATCTGCACTGTTCTCATCAAACAAGAACAGATTTTAGTCAGTGTTATCAGCCTGGCTGCCTTATCTGCATAGTAAGAGCCATATTATGACATACACAGAGAAGGATGTGGACTGATTTCCAGTGCCTCGTTAGTACAAAGAACTCTTCAGTCAAATGAGTGATATTGCCAAATGTAGTATTTAAGCCTCAACATTCTTCATGGAGTTCGAGAAATCATAAGATGGTAAAACACAGGTGAAAAAAAGTTGAAAATCTCCTGCCTTGCACTGTTTCTGGAGAATGCAGAAAATATGTACTAAAACAAAACAAGACATTGCGTGAATTAAAATTCCACCAGGTGGGACTGGAATCAAGGAAAAAAAAAAAGTAGATGGAAGGCTATATAAAAATGGCAAGAAAAAGACTCTTTTGAACAAATCTTCCTCTGTAGGTTTGATAGAAAAAAGAAAATTCATGGAGTGCATACATGAAGGTTTCATTTTTTCTTGCACTGTATTTTGAGCCTTCTTGATGTGAAATCAGTAAATAAAGTCAAGAAACACTCGAACAATTGGAAAACGTGCTATGCATGCACGTGTAAGTATAGCCATTTTCTGCAGATCAAGAAACAGCTGTGACAATACACAAGTATTTTAGTCATTGAACAGTAAACGTAAAAAATGCTGGTACACCAACACCAGATCTAGGAGAAAGATTTAACTAAAGCAAGAACGTAACAGATCTTGAACTGATATTGGTAGAACCTGCTATTTTAGAAGTCTGGCCTCATGTGTACAACAACTAAGAAAATTTAAGCTATCCATGCCAAGGTTAGTGAAATGTCAACATGTCTCCCTCATATCTCATAATCCCTGCAACCTCTATGAAAAGACAGGTCCATACAAGAACTGTATATATGTTGATAATACTATTGTAATGACTGGAGATACCTTAAAGCAGTGTATTTTTAGAACTCTGAAGATGTCACACAGTTTCAATGATCGCCACAGGATATTTACTGTGACTTCATTTCTCTGATTATCATTAACTGCATAAGCAATAAAGACCAAGACTTCTAAAGGAGTTGATATGTGACTTCTACTAAATCTGAGATTTACAAAACTTCAGAAATGCTACCTTGGACCTCTTGGGCTGCTGAATGTCAGAACTCCTTCTTGTAGTTTGTCAGCAAAATTTGATTTGGAATTTATTCTTGTTTCATTCCAACACTTTAGAAGCAGCATCAGCAAGTGCACAGCCGAAGGACAGGACCTTGCTCTTCTGCAGAGTTCTCAAAAGAATACAGGGCAATATCAACTCTAGGGGTCTGTCACTGTTGCAATCAGTAGATGTTTTACTGCTGATTCCAAACAAATCAAGTTTCTGCCTTGATTTTGTCTGGAAGGGCTTGCTCATTTCTTGATAGGTTTTCACATTATCCAAATAACAGTGTTCTGGCCAAAGGTGGAATAAGAAAGTGTAGGAGCTAAGGACTCTCATGTAAACAGCATAAAGTGCCTGGCCTGGCTGACTGACAGAGCCTTGCTGACACAAGCACCATTTAGATGAGTGGAACAGTACACCAGAGAAGAGTTTTCAGGTGAACCTCATCCAGCTCATCAGCAGGCTTCCCTTTTGCACTACTCGGAAGATTCATGCCTCCTAGAGAATTAACTGGCAATTTTATTGACCATAGCAGCAAACCCTAGAAAATATGAAAGGAAGATTTTACACATTAATTTCACCGTCCTTCTGATGATTCCTCTTACGTTGATTTGGTCCCTGCTTATAACAGGTTAATATGTTGGTACATGCTTACTGTTAGGCAGACTTTCAGTACAGTATTGAAAGGATGTTTTCTTTTGTAAATTTCATAAAATCAGAAATAAATATTTACATTATGTAGGATTTAGGGTTAGACTAAGATGTACTTCGAATCTCTTGTGTGAATTTATATATGCATTTCAACAATAAAAAGCATTCGCAGCATCAGCCAGAAAGAATAGCTCTTCAAATGTTTGTTTTCATCACTGACTGAAAACATTGCTGAAGATGCATGAGATTTAACTAGAAGCAGATGGAAATAGAAATATTGGTTGACAAGGGAATAGTGAAGGTAGTGGATGATGGAACCAAATACTTGGCTCATTCAGTTGAGCTCATTCATTGAATTTTCCATGTGTGACTGGCAAAGCCCTTCACAAAAAGTCTGTATTATTATCTTAATTTTGCAGAGGAGGAAGCAATCAGCAATATAGTACATCAAAGGGGGAACCAAGAATACTTCTTAATCTTTTGACTATTTGTGTGAATAAGTAGTGCTTATTTGTAGGCATTTAAAACTTTGTAGTTTGTCCTAAATGTATGGCGATGGTGCAGCCTTCTCTAGAAGGGAGATCATCATGTAAGAGTAAATTTATGTCTTGGCAGGTTGCTCTCACTCTTTCCATATTTTCTGTGGCTAATCAAAAAGCTGGAGCATTCACTGAGGACCTACTTCACAAAGGTTCTTAAGCACACAGTTTAGTGGGATCAAAGGTACACTTAATCAGATTTTCAATTTCAGAATAGACTGCAGTTTTTAGCATGTAGAGAAATGCAGGCATTCTGCATGGCTGCAGAGCCTGCACGGGGGGAAAGGAATACGCCATTTGTGGGCAGAAATTGGATTCGTTCTTAGCTTCAACTCATGTTACCAGTATTACCTCAATCCTAATTTTTTACCATTTTTTGCCAGATATATCACAAAAAGTGCTTGCAAGCATCTCTGTACTCATTCTTCCTCCACCTCTGCTAGGACTGCCAAGGTCATCCGTCACCTGTCAATAAACAATAAAGCTCTCAATGCAGCTGAGTTCATCCTTTCATTTAGGTCATCGTTATCCTTGCAAGAACTGGAACCAGTGGCTTGAAAACATTTTTAAACCTGCCTTATAGGAATATAAACATTGCTACACAGTGATGCTCATCAATGGATCAATAATATTTTTCCTTTTGTATTTTTAAGGATTAAATAAACTCGTATACAAATTCTACATAAGTGTCTTCTTCCTACTTCCAAACTGAAACATTTGAGCTTTCAGTGGCTTGTAAGGCCTTTTCCTGCCCTCAGCCTTGTAGGAGAAGTTCTGCCCCTGCCTTTGGTCGCTGAGTTTGAGAAGTGATAGGATGTGTGGGATTCAGTAGCAATAGTTGGTGCCATGCGGTTCTGTACCAGCATTTAAACCAGGAATTCAGCAGCAGCATCAAGAAAACAATTCCATTTTCTGTCTGGAAACACGAAAACTGGACCTAAATATAGCTCAGGAAGTCGACATCTTCTTTGTCAGGACTCACATTTCTTTCTAGCTCTTCTTTATAGAGCATAACTGAGACCACTAACCTGTCCAAAATGGAGCAAATGCTAAAACTTTCAAAGATTATATCAGACCCTCTGGAGATATTGGTATCCTATCAGGCACTGATATGAAGTGATGCTTGCTGCACTCCTTGCAGCCTCTTTAGGGCTTGTCTGGGTACTCCATTAGATGATAAATCTGGGACTCAGCCTTCACTTGGAGACAACTCTGACCAAAATTTATAGATTGGCAGGTAAGTAACCCCTCTTTAAAGAAAATGTTAATAAGATACAGTGTACCGAGCCAATTCTGTAATTATCAGATGGGAAATCTGGGGCTTCTTTACTGAGCTGAACAGAATTCCTTGGAGGCCCAATTTTCTGATATCTAAGTAAACTTTGGAATTAACATTGTTTAAATAATAATGGGGATGTATTGAGGGGAAGAGATATTTCTTATTAAGGAGCTATGGTTAGGCTCCCTCATCTTCCAGCAGAGTGGAAATCTAGATCTATAAGGCTGAAAGAAGGATGTTCTCACAACTAAGTGTGGCAATAGCTTTTCCTCTTAAAAAAATATGTGAAGAAGTTCTGAGGCTTTTGAAAGAAAAATGCTGCAGTACCCAGAGAGCTACATTAGTGCAAGCAGGTAGTATCCAGGGATGAGTAAAGTGCTTGTTCTTATACACGAAATGCAAGCAAGGTCGTGTTCCCTCTCTCCTGCTAGGGAAAGTTATGCCCCAGCTGTGTCCCAACAGCTCACAGGGAGGAACGAGATGTCACAAATTTTTCTGATCAAGTGCCAGATCCTGCTTATCCTTTCCGTTTGCGTAGGGGACAGCACAGCTGATCTAAGCTGACTGTAAAGCACCTCTGGTAAGAGTGATTTGGATAGCCTAATGATCTTATATTTAAATACGACTTATGTCTGCCACTAATTTTATTCCATTTGAACCAAAGATATTTATGCAAAATTACTTAAAACTTTTTTCTCTAACTTGTCAGACACGGCAAATTCCAGATACAGATGGAAGTGAAATTTCATCAGTGTTTCTGTGGATTCTTCAAGGGACTGTAGGGACAGCATGCAGTCTTCCCCACTAACCATGCTATTCCGCTTCGGTGCTTATCATCTGTGTGGTAGAAGCAGCAGCTCAGTGTTTGCCCCAAATCCCAGGGTAATCCATGGGTGACTGCCCTTGTTCTCACTTCAGTGGTTTAATGTCAGCTGCAGTGGAAGTCCCATGCAAAATTTCTTACATGTTAGTCTAATCTGCTGATCGGTATAAACATTCATTGTATTAGCTTGTAGGACAGGACACAACAATGAGAAGTCCCCAGGAATGATGGGACTACTGGTTTTGGTCCTGTGTAGCTGCACCAGGGATGCTATGAGAAACAGTACACAGCAAGGAAAGAAACCTCTTCAATCACAGCATGGAAGTGTTGGGCCTCCGTTGAGATTTGCCTTAGCCTTTCTGGGATTTGTATAAAAATTCTTCTAGTAATAAAATGTTGGAAGGATCAGCTGCTGTTACATGTTCTCCAGAAGAAAATTATGGGTGAGGAATACAGTAAAATACGTGAAGAGTATTTCATGAGCCACTTGACAGATGTGTGAAATGCAAGTGGAACACAGCAGCCATGTGGCAACATACTACAACAGTTTGTGACAATGTAAATAAAAATGAAGAAAAATATTATGCTGTTCAGTAAATATTTAACGTAGGCCAAATAGCCCCTATCACCCAGTTTTCCCAAGTGGTTTCTTGGTCTCTCCCTGTATTAAATTGTTGTGTCGTTTTACAGTGAACTGTAGCTGCCTTTCAGCCACATGTATTTCAGTGTTGAATTAAGTAATTTTCTTTGATGGAGAGAGAGAACTACCAGCATTAAAATCAGTATAAGCTTCTTTGTAATGCTTCAGGAGCAGGCATAGTGGTTTTCAGTCCACTTTGTGAAAAATTCTTTGTAAAATAATACACAATCATTACAGTTATTTACATGAGGTTTAGAATAAATGAAATGACTGAAATGTCAATGTAATAATCTTTCCTCCTGCAAGAAAAGTCTTGATGTTGGGATAAGGGTACTTTATTTCAGCTTATAACATAAAAATATTTTTATTAGTTTTGTGTCATTGAGACTGAACCTGGAATACTTGTATCTGAATACAGACGAGGAAAAATGTAAAACTCATCTAATTTTGCCCTTAACAAGTGCTTATAGTCTCTAGAAATCCAAGTTCACCATGCCCAGTCATTCTGAATAGTGCTCAGTCATTCAGGTAGTGAGCACAATTTGGTGAGAGTAAAAATTATAAACATGATGAAGGGAATGTTTCTGTGTCCTCTCAATTCATCCTACAAATACACTTTCTGAACCACCAGTTTTTGTCATTCAAGGCTTTCTCACACGTCTTCATTTGACATGGTGTGGGGTGATTATATATCACCTGGCATGAGAAAGTAAAGGGGAAAACCAACAAAATTAACATTACTTAAGAAGATCAACTCTGGCCTGTTGTAGGACTCAGGCAGAAGTTGTCTTCGCTGCAGGTTCTGTTGCTGCTGCAGTACCTGTGTCTAATATATGTTACATTTTACCATGGAAACAGATGCATCTTTTTATTTCCTATCATAATCAGTATTGTTTGCTTTGCTTATCTGTAAATCTTTTCTAGTGTTTATTTTTTGATTATAATCGCAGATAGTCTTGGAAAAGTCTTGGAAGTAAAACTTTTCCAGGGATGGAAAAGGAAGGAAAGTTAAAGAAAATGTAAAGAAGTAATTTGCCAAAATGGGGACTTTGTAATTAAGTGAGAAACAGTACATTATCATATTGAGTGGCTTCAATTTAACCACATTTACTAGAAAGACAAAAGAATGGCATTTCCATGACTCTGAAATAGTAAAGTTTTGGAGATGAGAAATACTAAACATATTTCTGCAACTAATATTGGATGAATTGGTAAATGCTGTTGCAGAGTGTGATGAATGCATTACCGTTCTTTCTGTCATTTGATTATGGCTACTTCAAGATACGTGTGTGAAGTCTCACGTCTGAGAATACAATTTCACAATTATAAAACCAAGATTGTAAACCATTTGCATTCTGAAGGATGAAAGCTGGTTTTGCAATGTAGATTAAATAGACCGCTGCCGAGGGTAGCAAATGTGCACCTATTTGCATATGGCAGAAAAGCTAGGATTATTGCTTGTGATGTTAGCACATGACAATCAATTAAAGAATTTAAGAAATATACTATAAGCTAGCTATAGCTGTGTGTTTGGCCCTACTT
This sequence comes from Opisthocomus hoazin, assembly GCF_030867145.1. Classification (NCBI taxonomy): domain Eukaryota; kingdom Metazoa; phylum Chordata; class Aves; order Opisthocomiformes; family Opisthocomidae; genus Opisthocomus; species Opisthocomus hoazin. Next base: position 26,110,389 of record NC_134454.1, on the reverse strand, counting down.
GATGTACCAAAAGAATATGAAGTCTAAGGACCTTACGACATCACCGGTTAAAAAAATAACAAAATAGTTAGGATGCCAAATGGCAACTTCCAAAGAATATTAGCTAAAAAGTTCCATTTAGTTTAGTTTGATTAGGTCATGAACTTGCCTGTTATGATCAGTACAGAAATTTGTCTTTAAGCAGGTTCTGAATGAAAGTGAAAAGAATGAAAAAGAAAAAAATGCTTGTGGAGAACAACTAGCCAGTAGTGTGGAGCCGTAGTAACAAGTAGTAAGTGGAGCAAGGATGGCCACAGGAGTAGTGTGGCTGACAGATTTTGCAGCAGGTGGAACAGTTCAAACAAGTAAAAATATAGATAGGCTAGAGGAACCCATGTATTTTTTGCTTTGTCTTAAGAAATGAAAAATCTTTTTACCAGAGAAGATATTTTCTAACATTGAAGCAAAAAACACTGATATAAGATGTAGAAGTGGAAGAAGTTTCTGGGATTTATATTCTTTTCTAACAGAAGCTGAAACATAGAAAATTATCTTGTGGAGAATGATTTCTTCAGCCTTCCTTATATCACTAAGAAAGCTTCATGCTGAGCATTTAGATGGGAGACAGATCAAAATGCAGATGCTTTATTTGGTCACCTTAATAGCTTAATAGGCTTTATGGATTATTGCTCTCACAAGCCTTTTTGAGCTTATAAAATCGTAATGTATTTGCTCTTAGAAATTATGAGCTCAGTCCCAAAAACTCTTACCTGCATGAGCCCCTTGGTGAGTTGCCTGATTTAGTGCCATTAATCTTTAAGGGGCTGCAGGATCTCCATCCTGTGCTTGCCAAAATACTGCAGAAGACAGGAAATTGCAAGAAATGACCAAGGGGAGCCAGTTACTCTATAGAACTATCATATTCCACTTCACTCAGTCCTTCCCCAAGGATTTTTGGCCCATTTGCATTCATGCTATAGCTAACCAAAAAGCAAATGGGTTGTCAGTGGTAGACGTTAATCGAAACTGTATTTATTTAAAGACTGTGGGTTTGGGCAGCATTGATGATAAAGAGGACTTCTCACCTAAGGCAGGCACAGCGCAGGAGTTAAAAAAACCAGCCCCTCACCAGCAGGCAAGAATCTACTCAAAAATTAATCTCCCCTAGTTTGCCATGGCTTTCGCAGGGATTAAGTTACATTGCCTTTATCCCCTAAACTGCTGGGTGCCCATCCCTTTAGGTACCACAAGGTTTTCTAGGCTTGCTTTTTGGTTTGCCTTGTGATGGTTTGTTTTCATATTAAACCAAGTCTCCTTGACCATTAAGCTGACATTAAGTCTGTCTTTATACTGTCATCCATGATCCAGAATTGATGCTGACGGGAGTTTTGCTGAATGACTACGTTTCTGGCTGGAGCTACTATAGCTGTAGCCCTGAAAACATCTGTGCAGTTACTTGAAAAGGTGCAATTAAGAATTACTTATGAAAACTATGCACAACTTGATGATTCCTCAGTGTCTAGGGTTCTCCAGTTGACAGGCTGCATTGTTTTTTTTAACACTGACAACTGTCTGTCGTTTGGATATTTCCATAGATTTTTCCTCCAGATGCTTCTTGCCTTCAGTGTTGTAGTTCAGGGAAGAGATAATGACCAACTATCGCTGCAAGATTTTCTGGCTCAAGTAGCATAAATGTGTACATCTGGAGTGAACAGACAGGAGTTGAAATTGCATCTCTTCATGACTGACTCAAAACTGAGCCTGTTTCATCTGCAGCAGATGGATTCACTGCTATCAGCAGTTTTTTGAATAGCTCTGTTGATATCTTGCAAAGAAGTGAGATTTGCACTCCATGGCATTTTCCACTCTGGTACTGAAAGTTCTGTCAGATATTTCTGACCACAGCAAAGGTCATATGTAACGTTTAGTCCTGAGGTCGTTGGCAGACCTTACAGAAAAACTGGCAGTTTTAAAGAAAAATGCAAGACAAGATAGTGAATATGTTAGTGGTATAGACCTTATCAAAAGCAAAAAAGAAAAAAAAAAAAAAAGAGAGAGAAAGAGAAAGCAAGACTGGTTCAGAAGGTGTTGAGAAAAAAACCCCCACAATCAAATTGTCCTTATTCTGACAATGTCAGTCTGAAGACCAGACTGGAACCAGACTGAGAATCCCATATCAAACCTTTTCTACAGGAGGTTCTGAAACCTTGTTCATTAAGTGTGTGAAATGGAATTATTTCTGTTTAACATCCTAAAATTGTCATTATCTTTAGAAGATTTTATAAAGGTATAGGAAAAGTTCATTTTTTGTTCATTAGCAAGAGTGAGTCACCTACTACTTAAAGCTGAAGTTTCACTAAGATGAATGTAAGAAACAGCAGCTATCAAGAAGCTGATACCTTCTACCCGTGACTGTTTTAAGGAACCCTTATCTTCATGCAGTCATTGCAGAAAATTTTTGCTGATACCTTGGGGAAGATAAATACAAAAATATGAGATATAATGTGTAAGAAGGTTTGCTTCTCACTGTATGCTAGACTAGCTCTTGCATATGACCACATCAGTGCTCTCAGCCTTTTAATGCAGAAATGAAACTTGCTTGCTTTAACTCGTTTAATCCTACTAAGTGGCTTATGTCAATCTGTATTTACAAGGTCGTCTTCACAAGGATAAAGCGGTAAAAATATAATTTTATAAATGATATAGGGATTCATATTTATGTTTTCGTTTTCTCCTGAAATCAGAAGAATTTGTAGGTATTAGACACTAGGCATTAGTTTGCATAAGTGATAAATTAGACATATCTAGAGGAGATAAATGACCTAGCAGATGAAATACTGTTTGTCATCAGCAAAAAGCAACTCACAGAATTTACATCACAGAGCCAGATTTCTCTTCAACTAATGAAAGAAGGGAGCAAATGATGAATTAAGAAAATGTAATGTATTTTTTCTAAAGAAGTCAGGTAAACACACATCACATTAAACTCTGAGGTCCTAAATGACAGAAAACAAAGTGCAGAGATAATTCTAATTCTCCTTTTTGTATAGGTGTTCACGTTACAAGAGATAAAGTGCCTGTGATAATTAAACAAAATAGTGCTCCAGTTCCTAGGGGGAGGAATTGCATCAAAATTGAGAGTGAAAGATTTACTGCAAAGTCTTTAAATCACTCTGTTTCAATTCAATAGCAAACAGGGTATTATTATAGGAAATTTATAGTGCAGTGATGACAGTGAAGAACTTCATCTTTCTAAATAAATTTTATGTAGGTAGAATTCAAATTACCACATCAGACTTTCACAACTCTGTGTGTAACCCGACTTCTTTTTGCAGAACTTCTGACAGAAGTGATTGGGTTTTGTTTGTTTAGGACATTGCTGCTTACATTTCTTTGTTGTTCTGATTTATTTCATTTTCTTTGGTATAAGAGATGCAGTGTCTTTCTGTTATTAGCTTTTTCACAGTACTTTCATCAGAGACATATGAAAGTCCCTTTGCTGGGTATTCTTTCATGGTCCAGGAAGGTGTAGTTAACTTGCAACACGAATGTTTCATGATCACTATGATTTTCGTACAAGAAGATGTAGTCTTAGATCTCAGGATTAATTTTCTATGTCAAGTCACGTTTGGAAAGATTTAGCCAACAGGTCTACACTTCTCTGCAAGATTTCTGTCCCATGTTTCCAAGAGCTAAATAGCATAAATTCAGTGCCTTTCCCACAAAAAAATCAGTTGTAAGAGTTCGGTCTGCACCTGGGTCTGTGGCTGCTTCTTGCACAGAAAAGAAAGGCTTTATAAGACAGAATTTTCAGGCTGCCAGTGTATGTCCTTATTTAATAAAAGGATAGATAAGGGAAAAGAACCCCTGCTTTTGTGGGTAGAACACTATCTTCATGCTCACAAAAATTAGTACTGTCTGTATTTTGGCAGCATATTTGTCTTTTTTAGTTTTAGATCTCTTGACTTGTTTTCATCCAAGATATCTCATCATTCTCTGTGGTCTAAACCAAAGGATGAGCCTTTTCTGTATTAATAGAATTGTAGATAAGACTTGTGTGGTTGTGTTAAGTAACTTGTTTCCATCAAGACAGATAAGAGTCTGGAGAGCAGTTTTTCCAGAGGCTGTGTAAAATCTTTGACTCTGTGCTGACTTTTATATCCAAGGTCTTTGGTGAAACAACCAGTCTGTCCCCGTGAAAATCTGTACTTTGCTTTTATCCGGCTGTGCCCAGAAGATTGCTAGGCATTGGCAATATTGCAATAGATTCTGTTAGTACATCAAAATCTGCTATCACGCTGGTCGATTCTGCAGTCCTTGTTTCACAGATGGCACTATTAATCCAGCAGACAGGAGCAGCTCTCGTTTATTCCCAGCCCGAACGAGCTTTCAGATAGAAATGAGACATGAAAGGGTTTGCATCCTGTTTTAGTTCCTGCTTTGCCATCCTTTAATGAGCTCAGTGAGTAGTTTATAATGTTGTCCTTACTTGCCTGTGACTCTGAATGTGGTGGAGGCCGGGAGTGAAAGCAGCGAGGCAGGTGGAGGGTGACTGAGCTGCAGTGTGACTGCTCTGGTGTTGTGTAAAGCTCTGGGTGCTGCTAATGAGAGTGGCCAGACAGTCGTTTAGCTCTTTATGGAGAAACAGTGGCACAAATCACCATAATTTGCCACAGAATTAAGAATGCAATTTTAAATGTGTATTTTTTTTAAATGGCTGTTGATGTGAGAGCTGACTAACATAAGTGGGACATAAAGTTACTCAAATGCTTTTTCCAAAAATATTCTGGCAATTGATATGGTTGGGGCAGTTGAACTCTCCAGATCCCCAACTCAGTCTGACCTTGCTTGTCAGGGTAAGGCACTGCATCTATAGCCCCCCAGTCTGCACAGCTCTGGTCATTTCAGTGTTGCGTGGCAGGGATATGTGACTTTAAACTACACCAAGGTCTCAAGAGTTTTGCATCTGGGTGTGTGCTGGGTGACTCTCCAGGCTGAGCTGGCAAAGTCCTGACGACCCGCAGGGTGGAGGAAGACCCTGACTTGTGTGACTGAAAAAAGCACTTGTCAGGCAAGATCGAGTAGAAGATGTGAAATAGGAGCACCTCCTACGGGTGAATTTAGATATAACTGCAGCTTAATAAGCGAACAGTAACATCCGAAGAGATTTTTTATTTAGTAACATGTGATGGATACTCCTTTAGTGATTCTTACAGCTGCAAATGCAGTAGAATCCTTCAGTAGACCTCTGAAGGTGGAAAACATTTGTATTGCAAAATGCTTCTTTTATTTTCATAATTTTATTTTCATTTTATTTTTCTTATTTATTTTATTTTTTTAATTTTATTTTCTGTATTTTGCTTTATATGTAACAAATTATGACACTGACATCTTGCTTCAGTGTGCTGTGGAATAAATAGCACGTCTCTTCCTGCATGCTCGACCAGGTCCTGCTCTCAATTCATTTAGTTTTGTGCTAATCCCATGGAATTAATTTGCAGTGTTGTGAAATCAGACTTTGAGCCAGGCTTTTTCTGTTCTTTTGATCTGTTGGAGGTTTACCATACCAGTGTCCCCAGTACTTGTTACTTCTTTATTTACGTTAAGATCATGATTTTAGCTGGCCTTCTTAATTTTTTTCATGTAATTGCTAAATCTCGATGAACCAGAATGAAAAGGTTTCAATAATTCAGACTCAGCTAGAATATTGAAAAATGTGAATGGTTTGAGAGGAGATTTCTATGACTGTACATAAAGGAGTTCAGTCTGGGAATGGAACACAGTTAACAGGAATTGGACAGTAACAGTCCTTATGATTCTTTCCCATGCAGTAAGCACAGTTTTGAATTAAAAGGGAAAAAATATGGGAATGTAAAAAGCACTCTTCAGATATTGCCATAGACATCCAGAACAGGACTGCAGGAGTACTATTTATGAAGCTTATTAAAAATGTATATGCAGAGAGATAGCTACAGTAAAATTGCCAGTAAAACAAACAGACTAAGGGAGTTTTAATCTGTGTTTCTTCTCGTTCTGGCCACACAGTGCTTTATAAATGGAAAGATGATATTTCATTTGTTCTCTCTGACTCCCTTGGTCAGCATTGTAAGCACAAAAGCTGGATAACATAAAAGACCATGTATAGAGCACAAGATAATAAAAAGTGGCTTAAATTCATAAAATCCTGATTGGAGCCTCACAAGCTCCCACATGAGAGAGCCATGTTTATTGATAGTTTAGCTTGATAGAGGCTGCAGTTTCCTGAAGGTCAAGTGAATATTGTGAAGAGAATCATGTGTGCATTGTTTACTGAAGTTTTTACAGGCTTGCAGAATGATTGCAGAGTCATGTCAAAACAGAAAAGTGTAGATTCGTAGCAATAGGAATTTTCTATAGAACCAAATGCTAGCTTGTGAATTACTTCCAGACAGCTGAAGACTGCAAAGCACGTAATTATTTTTGGCTTACCTTATCTTACACTTTTCTTTATATGGCTGTTTAAGATGTATTAAAAGTTTATGCTAGGGAACTAGGTTGTTCCCTCTTGCAACAACCAGATTTTTGTAGATCCGGCAGTATGTGCATTACCTGAAAACAGGGATTTACATTGGGATGTCATTAAAGCCAAAAACATGCCAGCCGAGAATGGAGCCACGGGAACTGGACTTTGGCTGTTAAATAATCAGCAAGTATTTATGCTGAGGCTCAGAAAGTATTCATCATTGTTTTAATGGAATTCACACGCAATATATTTCATTATGAGGACCCAGCGTTGCTGTGCAAGTCCAAGTCTTGTTTTCATATCCCCTCTGTCATGGTGAGACTTCATTTAATGCAAGGGCGTAATTTTTGTTAAAGGCTTTCCCCAGTCCTTCCCTTTCTTGTGCCTTTTACAGTGAAGAAAGCCTAGGTGGAGCTGCACAGTATTGAAATCAGTGGGGTGTAACATCCCTCTCCTTGGTGAAGGCAGATAGTAATGATTGTACTTCTTAATGAAAGCAGATAGCTGAAACGGCAGGAGCATCCATCTCAGATGAAGAAATATGCCATTGCCTGAAACAGAGTTGTTTGTGGTGGACTAGATGTCCATGGGCATGGAGTGATGTGTCTGCCAAAGAGACGGGAGAAAAGGCAGCAGGAACGTCCAAGACGTGAAGAAAAAAGCACAGGTTCTGGGAGAAAAATCATGAGAGGAAAAGATGGGAGCAGACTGAGCATTTGGGTAGCAACTGTTGGCTAAATAGAGGGTTACACGTGGGAGTAATGGCGTGGCTGCCTGCTTATGACTCCTACAGTGCATAGAGAAACCAGACTTCAAAGTTTTTTGTAGTGGAATGGGATTACATAAAAGATGGATGGAGTTACTGCGAGTTTCTCTCTCTAATTGAAAGACCTTGCAGATTGTGATTTTGGCTGGTGTCCAAAATAACATATCTCAGCAAAAGTCTCTGAGAAATCTCATGATTTACAATGAATCTCACCTGGCAGCTTGGAGGTAAAGAAGTGCTTTTGTCTTAGGCTGCAAATGGGAAAGAGAGGTGGTAAGCAGATATGAGCCTGAGATAAGGCTGCTAGCTGCTTAGGCTGCCACCCTCACTACTTCACCATGAACTCTCTCATGTTTTCTTGTAGCTATGGTCTCCTACTATGCCCTTCCATGATTCAGTCCTTCCTAACTCCAGAGCATCTGTTACCCCTGCTCCCTTATTCTCTTTGATCACAGCGGGAATTCTCCTTGGAGCTGTACATTTACCTTAAATAGCAGGAAGCTATTCTGGGAGGACCAGGCTTTGCAGAGGAGAGCAACAGAGCCATTGCTTCTGCTTTATGTGTGACAATGAGTTATGTGCAGGCATCTGGTTCATAGCTGCAAAGACAAATCAGTAGTATGAAGGCAGTGTGAAACAGCAGACTGATGAAGGAAGGTGAGCACAAAGGTTTTCTGTCTATGCTTTGCTATGCCCTGTAGGACATAATTCCCCAAATGAGGTGTCCAAACAAAGAGACCCAAAATGGGGGAGGTCTGGTTTAATTTCTTAATGTTGTTACTCTGTATTTAGGAGCTGTGCCATTCAGATTTTTCTGCCTCAGTTTCATCTCTTGGCTCCAAAGGAGTTAAAAGTAACCTGGCACGTGTGTGCTGCAGATTCTGCAGAATACAAGCCTGGTGATCTCCAGAATCCCAGCATATGGAGATGCTCTTGGTTTCAGAGCCACAGGTACTCACTTTCATCTTAACACAAAGCAGAACATTATAGAAAAATTGTTAAAAAGCTGGAGGAATTGGAGTAAGACAGAAGGTGATGTGGTCCTTTTTTTCTTTACCTGGTGTGAAGAAGACAATTTGGTTTGCTTTATGGTTGTAGATGAAATTTGGAAATTCAGACTTGCTTTTCTCTCCAGAGCTCTATCAGGCTCACCGGCAGTACAGTGCTAGTGTCTTGTCTTCAGGTTGTCCTGTGAAATTTCTTTTTTCTGTTTCTTCTTAACAGTTTTTCTCCCTATCATTTCTTACATCCTCACCGGGCACAAGACAAACCCTTAGATGGCATTAGCAGGTTTCAGGTGATCAGAAAGACCTAGGAGGCAGTGGTGAAAATAGCTGAAAATGGTTATCTGAAGGATGAATATGGAGGCCAGTGGTATTCATTATCAGTTATAAAGACAGTGAGCCTGAAACACTGTTGATTCAAATATGCAAAATTAAGGTATTTGCTTTTAGTAATGCTTTGCTTTGCCTCAGACTTAATGTATAGTTTCCCATTTTAAAACTGAGAAAGTGTTAATTCAGTTAATAGGTGAATAAAAAAATAAAACCAACATCTTTTCACTGGTTTTCCTTTTAGAATGTTCAAGAAGTCTAACATCCTATTGGATGTAAAAAGTACAAGTGTTTTGTGTGCTCTGATTCCATTGATTGTAATATAATCTTGTAAACCCATAGTCTCAGAGCTGTTAGAGACATAAATAGTAAAAAAATTTAAAAAAAAGTTTTGTGTTTGTTAGCTAGCAAACATAAAGGTACATACAACAACAAACACAGAGGTACATTTTGATCCTTTGCCTGTAGGTATGGGAGATCCTGCTCTCAGAAGAGTTCTGCCGTGGCTTATTGCAATGAACATGTATGTTGTGCTCAGTAGAAAATGCAAAACCCGAAGAGCACAGTTAATTGCTGAAGAGACAGCAGTTGTATCCGGCAACCTGCCCCTAAAGCAATCAGCCCTCTCGTCAGAATAAAGTTCTTTGCAAACAATGGCTCTATTCCTAGTTTATAGATGGGGAAATGGAGGAATGGAAGCCAACTGCTAGAAGTTGCCTATTAGGCTGGTGTAAAACTGACACCCAGAGTCCTGCAGCCTAGAGCTCCAAGTGAATGAGGATTTTATGTTTTGAAGCACAGTTATTTGAAACTTTAGTACCTTAAGCATCATCCTAACTGTTTTGGTGATGCTTTCCTTTCTCCCTGCTCCCTCGTTTATAGAATGTGTGAGGCAGACCACTTTGAAGGTTATTACTGTTTCATGGAAATGGTAGTCCCATGGGATAGGTACAGCATGCCAAGGCTTTCCCTTTGTCTCATTTAAGGGCCAGCATTCTACCTTCTATTCTCTGTCCCATTCTGACACTGTGGGAAACATCAACTATTAGCAATACTCAGCTAGCTTTATCAATATCGTTCATTATTTTATAGGCTCCTCTCACATTTGATTGCATTTTTCTTCACAGTCGGTATCCTGAGAGCTAGATCTGACCTGAGTTTCTGCCAGCTGACAGTAAAGTCAACAGAGATGCTGGTGACAAAAAGTCACCTGAAGGAGAAAGGCAGCTGTGAAATGAGACAGAGAAGTGAGCAGTGCTTGGTGGAAAGGGGACATGACAAGGACAGCTGAGGATGCACTGATTCAGCATTTCCTCCCTACAGGGTATGCAGGCTGGGTTCTTCTCTGCAGCTGGAGCTGCCCACGTCCTTCAGGTTCTCCAGGGTGTTGGAGGCGGAGAAGCAGTGAAACTGAAGCCTTTTCGCCCTTGTGATGAATCCTCTGCAATGTACAGCCAACTTACTGCAATGAGATTTATTTGGTAGCTGCAAATCGGCAGAGCATCAGCAAGTGCTAAGATTTGTTGGACATCGTTGTCCTCTCTGGGAATTATTGTGACTTCTTCTAAGGCAAACTCTAAAACCTCCATAATCTGTAGCAGATCCTTTGTGTATTTAGGTAAGCAGAAGTCCTACAAAATGCTTTTTTGCTGGCTTCTTACTAAGCTGTTCACGTTTGATTGAGTTGTAAGAAATGAAGAACAGGCATCTCCTGTTAGTATTCTCTATGACGTAGTTGGAGTTCAGCTGGAACTTCCCAGCCCCCTGCCCAGAATTTGCAGCTTGTTTCGTGGGTGATTTTAATTCAGACATGTTTTAAATTTTGAGAATTTAATCTTGGAACACTCACTAATACTTTCCCATGTAATTTTGTTGAGGAAGTAGCAGCATATTTAAAACTTTAAATGCAGGTATTTTAGAGCTAGCCACATAAATCCATACTGAAGTACTTTAACTGTTACTTGTGAACAAATTTTTTGTGTGCATGAGTATCTAATGACCTCTGTAAGTGCCTAGCTTTGGTTTTTGGGATTTGGTTTTTTTTTTGACAGATTTTTTTGTCCCCCTGAATGTTACATAGACATACAGAGCTACAGTGCTGATTTATATCATTTAAAAAATAACAAAAAGTGACTTCATTGACAAGTCTTGAAGTGAGGGTGAGAGGACAACTTAAAACTGCATAATTACTTCTGACACTAAGGTGATTAAAAACTCATCAAGTCTTTAAGCTTGAGCTATTGCATTGCCATCCTAAGCCAGAGATACCTGACTTTAAGCAAGTTCACAGAAGGTAAGAGACATGGGGCAGACTCTGACTTTCTTTTACGTGTTGAATAGCTAAATATCATATGATTGGTCCTACAAGCTGACTGGAAGAGTCCTATTTCATAAAATGGTGTGCATAAAAACCTGGAATTAAATCAGTTGACCTAACATTAGCGTGTGATTTAGCAGCTAATACCTTAAACCATCCTTTTGTCACTGCTCAAATCAGCTAAGGTGCATCTCTTCTGAACATTTATGAAGATTCACTGTGTTTATGCACATTGGGTAATTGCATGAACAGACTGAAAGCCGTTCTGCTTTGCTTACGGGTACAACTTTCACACTAGGTGCCTGTAAACAACCAAGCGTAAATGCAGCCAGGTATCCCGATTTGATGGTCCAGCTCAATGTCTTTGAAAGTTCAATCTTAATTTAATAAATTCTTCATTTTGATGAGTAAAGCAAGCTTACAACCTCAGTTTAATTTTGGATATGGTTCTTGTGAACCATATTTATTTTCTTCACCAGAAGTTTGCTTCTTCAGGTAGACTCCCTGTTTTACTTTACTTTTAGGTAAGAATGATGAAGCAAGAAGGCAGGCAAAGTGAAAGGGAATTTTTGTTTATTTTTCTACAGTGTGCTTACTAAAGCTTTTTCATCCTCGGTTTTAAATAAGATCCAAAGTTCTGTACTCAGTGTTAGTTCACAGTGTGGATCCAGGTAGATCTACTAAGCAGTAATATGTAAGTTAAAATGTAAGTTAAAATCCTTACCATCAGTTTACTGTAGCTTAAATGTGGAAATATTCCCCTACAGCCACTTGCAGCCTCTGTATGTAATGAATCGAGAGAGTGGGGTGATAAGATGTGTCACCTTCAGTTAGGAAGCTGTACTGGCCCCATTGTAGCAGAGCTTCTGTAGACTACGGTGGTGATGGTGAACTTTTATTTCCATGAATACCTAGAAGAATTTTAGTAGAAGTATATTGAGACCACTAAGACTTGCACTTTTAAGCTTCCTGCCAATGATACAAAGCCTGCCCATTAAGCAAGCAAGGGTTATAACATGGGATTGTTTGGAGATAGTCACAGATAGGAGGTCTAATGGATTCTAATTTGGTAGAATCCAAAGATGTACATATTAAGAGAACTAGATAAAATAGTACCTTACTTCAGTTTTTTGTTCCGTCACTGAACTCATGAGGCTTATTTATGCAATCTGTCTAGCTGAGTTTGTTATTTTGAATTTTAGTTATGCATTAGCCTAACATCATATAATTTCAAATAAATGCAGAACAGTTTTATTCCAAGTACATTACTAGCACTCCTCAGGATACTGATTTTTAGAAATTATCTAGACCCTCTTAAGTTAACTAGAGTGACTTCAATGGCTGCCTTTGAAATGCATCTAGTTTTTCTGCAGTTCAGTTTAACAAAAAACCCACAGACCTTAAGCATGTCTTGCAAAGTTTAGAGAGCCCTGTGCACTGAGAAAACATCACCTGTAATTTACTTCAGGACTGACAAGCAGCGGCTCACTGATAGGTATAAAATTGCAGAGTCCAGATGCCACTGTTGAAAACAGGCGTGAGAGAGAGTAGCAGAACTCCTTCACTATAAAACATCTTGAGACAATTTAGGAAAACTCTATCTGGGCTCATATTCTGCAGTAATTAGGGACACCATATTGCATTCAGCACCACACTGCCAGCCACCAAACATCATGAACTTTCATTACTCCCACAAAAGCTGTTTAAAAAAAACCCAGCTTTTTAGTTATTACAGTTGGAAAAGATTTTGCGGGCAGGTAAGAGATGGGAACCCACGCTGTAGAAAGGATATTGAAATCCAGTTATCCAGTTACATTTTTACATGCTATTGCTTAATAGACTGCTCTTCTCATGTCAGGAGAAGGGGCCGGGCAGCCCAGTTCACTAATTATATCAGGCTATTGAACCTGTAACATGGAAACTTCAACTAAAGCAGCTACTCTGAGAGATGCAGGCAGTCAGCAATTTGATTCTGGTTTTGAAATACACAATCTAAAAGATGATTCAAGTTACTAGCCATCTTTTATTAATGAAGATATTCTGTATCAAATACCTAGAGCTTTTTATAGAATCTGCTCCTCATTTGACTGTCACGATGCCCATTATTTTAAAGGAAAGCATGAGGAGGTTCACCGCATAGTTACTGAGGAATCATCTCTTGCATGAATTACTTCAGGAGCCTGTTTCTCAAGAGCACGCATTCCCAAACAAGGCAAGGAACATGTCAGGCTTAGTCACAGACGAATTTACATCACTTAGAAAAAGAGATAGGTGAAAAGGATACCAAAGACCATTTCTTCATAGCAAGTAGATGTTTTCTTCCTGAAATATAATGTTTTAAGACTTTTAGCACAGGTGGAGCAAGCTTGAATACATAATCACCGATACAGGCAGGAGAATGAACAAACTTTTAGGTACTGCCATGGCATACAGGAGAACCACGAAATATTTTGGTGAATTCTCTAAAAAAAAATAGTGAACTGTCCCATAATTAATCTTTTTATTACTTCCAGAAAAAGCATAGTAAGGGGTTGTGCCCCAGATACTTTTGAATAAGAGAGTGTACTAGAATACATTATTTTTGTTTTGCAGAACTGTAATAAATTCATGTTTTTAAAGGACTTGTAACATGCAATTTCACAAGACAGTTTTTTACCAGTAATTCCTTCAGAAATACATGTAATGCACCGATGACATGGGATTTCCATCTCTTTCTGATCCTGAGGCAACTAATATGCAATGGTTGCCATGATTTAAGAGCAAATTTATCTGTACAGAAAATGTGTCTTTTCTTTAAGGAAATCACTATTGAGTATGTCCAAAAATACAGTATTCACTCCCAGTGCAAAGAAACACAACCATTTTAACCTTGGACCAGTTTTTAAGGATTATCTTAAATGAAGAGGTTGTATAAAATATCTGAATACGAAATATTTCTACAAGGGAAAAATGTTAGTTTGGAACACTTTGCCATGCAGTGTGTGATACCCAAATTACATAGCAATGAAAGTGTAAGTGCAAAACTTACTGTAAACAATAGGAAAATAGTTTAATTTACCATCCTACTGGGGACAGAATGCCATCAAATACATAATGTAAACAACAACACCACAACTGAATTTTTCACTGCCATAGTTTAAAACAATATTTTAAGGTGTTATTATTGTTAATCCAGGAGATAATCCAGGGATTGTAAGTATTTTGTATCACCTAACTGCCAAACCATTGTTTACATTCATGTTTTTACCAATGTGGAGGCATTTCTGCCTTAAAAATCTATTTCTATTCCAGTCTTCAATGTTTCTTCTAGGATTGAACTTGACTTGCAAGTTAAGCTCAGAAACAATTGCGTAACTAATCATGTGGAAAAAACAATTAGAAAAATCTGTTTCACGGTGTTATATCCCATTCTGCACTGACAAAGAATTAAATTATTTCAGATGTGTTTTTCACTTTTATTTCCTTAATGTATATGGAAAATGTATTTCATTATTCTTTCTAACATAATTGTCTTCTGCAAATTAAATTATGTGGTACAAATTACCATCTAGTTGTTTTTATACATTCAAGCAGCTTCATCCCATTCACTTTGAAGTAAATGGCAGTGTTTCCTTCAACATGAGGTGGTTTTTTTTCAGGAATGCCCTCATATTAAGCCTGGAGCGTGCTCAGTGTTTTTGAGGTATGCTGAATGCTCTCAACTCCTCTTGGCCATAAGAAAAGTGACATTCTTCAGGCCTTTATCTGATAGAACAAGACAAATTACTCAGATCTAGCGATTATATATTCTCGTGTCTTTCAACATTAAAATTAAGAAACAAATTTCCTATCTTCAAAAGTTCAAAGCACCAAATAATATCTTTTTTACTTTTATTAAAGTTCCAGTTCTGAACATGCATCCACATCTCACAAATTTTACTTCTGCAGCTATACCCACTGATATTTAGGACCTGACTGTCCTCAATCACTCCTTTGGAGACAAGAAGAACTTTTCCTGGTGTCATGGTTTAACCCAGACTAGCAACTATGCACTGGACAGCGGCTTGCTTGCCCCTCCCCTTCCATCTCAGTGGGATGGGGGGAGAAGAGCACAAAAGGGAAAACCAGTGGGTTGAGATAGAAATGGTTTAATAGGAATAGCAAAATGATACTAATATACTACTAATAAAATACTACTAATAACATATAAAATAAAATGCAGTTCCTCATGAACTAGCTATGAGAAAGAAAAGTTTCTAACTGCAAGAAGGCAATTAACTCGATTTTAGTCAAACCACCACACCTGGCTTGTCCTTTTTGCTTTCTTGCAAATTTTGCTGCAAGATAAATTTTCTGTCCCATGAAGGTGCCTCAAAGTATGTATAAATCATGGATTTGCAAGTGTGTGTGTGGATTTCTATCTGAAAGAGCATGTGTATGTGTACTATATACACACACACATTATGCAAAAATTTTCAAAGATGCATCCACTGTTTTAATGATATTTTAGATTCATGGATTTTGTATTTTCTTTTTCTTTCCTGTTCTTTCCACGCTGTTAAAAGTTCTTTCCATGACGGTTGTCTTCAACAGAGGCATAAAACTTGTTTTTCCTAACCATTTCTTACACCAGGGCAGTCTAATTTCAGAGGTGACAGGTAGTTCCTTTGTCAGAACAAAGATCTTTTCTTTGCCTCATTATCTCTTCTTCAAGTTAATATTAACAGCTGTGGGGGTACATCTCTGACAGATAGTTCAGTTCTGGTTATTCTTTTACTTATTACGGAACAGAAAGAATCTGCTCTATTATCAATAATGTGTTCACTCGTAACTGCTTGCCTTCCACTTCACCTTTAAGGTTAATTCACTAACTCTAAGGGTGTGTCCTGAAAGTTAGTGTTGATATGTGTCCAAATACTGGGTTTCATTTCAATGGGGAGATTGTTCCTTAGAACAGTTGCTGTGTAATTTGTTTTCTATGTAATGCACCAGACAAGAGCCTTGAGATGGAGGAAATTATTTATATGCCAGCTTATGGGGAAGTGGCATGATCAAATACGAATGAATGTGAAACAGCTGGAGTTTGCACTGTGTTCTATTTTAATTAGTACTTAATGACTGGAGTTTCATATTTCATGTATACTGGTGTTAACCTTCCTTCCTCAGGATAAGCAGAATGACTAGAAAAATAACATGAGTTTATCACACAGCTTTCAAGATATCACAGGAACATGTACCATGACAAAAGTTCTGTGTTCCTGTTTAACACAAGTGTTAGTTCTATTAAAGAAACAAACAAAAATTGGGTCTACAAATAGATACGAATTTTTGCATTTGCTTGTTTTAAGTGCAAATTCTGTTATTCCTCAGAAGTATCTCTTGGTGATGTGTTCTGCTGCTGTTGTCCTAAGGATAGGACACAGGAACACAAACCATCTCTAAGAAACATTATGTTTTTGGAAGTATTAATTACCTTCAAAAATCCATCCAGAGTCTCATTTTCCTTCGTGGCAAGGCTGTATGTGCCATGTTACCTGCCCTAAACCACAGCTGCCAGTATGCTGGGAGTGGTTAAACTGAAACAATTTTTTTCATTACCTTGCCTAGTCCCTTCCTGCAAAATACCAAGATAATGATACTCCTTTTTAGTCTTTTCATTGAACAATTGGTCAATCACGAGTTTCTTATTGCTTTTAGTTTTGCAGTCCTCACTCTCTCAAACTGGGTGATGTGCAGGGAGTTTGCCTCCCTGTGTAATTTGTAGGAAATGAACACTGGGACCTGCAGCCCAGCTGCTGTGTACCAGGCCCTGAAATGACAACAGTTCCTGTCCAAGAAACTGACAAGAATAAAAGACCCCTGCAATACTGGAGCGTGAATTTACTCTGATTTAGTTGATCACTAGAATGCTTTAATTTGAGTGGTTCAAAAACGTATCACAACAGCATTTGTAGAGTCAGGCATCTGTGGTATTTTACTGCATTTCTGTTTTGTGAATGCTCCATCTGACACTTCTTTTTGTTCTTTTTCCCATTCATGCAGTCACCTAATGCTGGCGACAAGGATGACCAAACACTGACGGTAGGCAGCAATTAGTATGTGCCTGAGCATTTGTTTTTCAGGAGGGTAGGGAGGCAAGCCTTACTTTGGTCTGGCACACATCAGCATTTTTCTAAATTACTGGCATTTCTTTCCCCCTCCTATGCTGCTATAGAATTTAGATAATTTGTTTCCAGTGATAAAGCGGTGAATTAATTTTGTTGTTCAGTTTCTATAATTTTTCATTTAGTATTTGTATGACACCAAAGATTAATCCATGTATGATGTATTATTGCAAAATACTATTTTCTTCAGGGTTGTTTTTTCCCCCTAATTGGATTTCGGGGTCTTATTAGTCAGCAGTCTGTTGGCTCTGATTATCCTTTTTATCGAAACAAGCAGACAGCCATCCACAAAGCAGTCTTACTCTATGGGATATATTAAATGCATGGATTATTGTACTAGACAATGACATGGAGAAAAGAACCTCAGAATATGTTTTAAATTTCTTTAAAAGCATCTAAAAGATGGTTGTAGGTCAGCTCCATTGCTGTAGGTGTCTGCACTGCCTTACCACACTTGCAAACATTTTTTTGCAATCGGTACTTAACGGATTGAACCAAAGCAAGGAGTATGTTTCACTCTGACTGAGCTTGAAGATTTTGTCATTAAAAAAGAGTACTCTTGGCCCTTCTTCTCCATGAGTTTGATAATATGTGTATTTGCAATGTACCAAGGCAAGAAAAATTAGAACTTTCTTCAGGGATTCAACCACAAGGTTCTGCAAAGAATTCCACAGAATTCTTCCTGATGCAAGTAAGAGGTTTTTATTTTCTGAACATTTTAATAGTTTTTACAGAGAAGGATTCTTTTTTTCTCTGCTCTTTACTTGAGCCCTTGGAGACTCCTAGCTAATCTGATGATCCATCCCCTCCAGATAAATTGTCTATAAATATGGCAATGTATAGACTGTGTAGTTTAATATAATCTGCTATATAGGTAATATTTGAATATATGAATATTTGAAAGTGTTTCACTGTGTAGTGAAATGTGAGGTTATTTCATAGTGTTTCAGACCAGTTTCCACACAAACAACAAAAAAACCCTAAATTCTTTCCCTTATTTTTCCACCTAGACCAAGCCACGGCTCCAGCGGGGAGGAAGCTCTGCATCTCTCCACAACAGTCTAATGAGGAACAGCATCTTCCAACTTATGATTCACACACTTGACCCGCTTGCTGAAGGTATTCCTATTAATTTTCTTTTTTTTTTTACGAAGGCAAAAAAATACTTTCCTTTTTCCCTGCTCCCTATGAGGCTATTTTTTGCATTTTTATTGTTTTCACCAGTCCTTTCTGAATGTGTCTGAATTTTCTGAGAGAGTTTTATGCTCTTGTGGCATGGTATACATACTCCCACCAAGACTTGCAACTTAAGAAATGCGTTCATTGAAGTGCTAACTAAAACTGATCGCTTGGTTGATACATATCATAAGTACTGTTTTGCTTTGCCTCTGGCTTCAGCAGCAATTTAAAAGTTACAAAGTCTCTATCCTGTTCTACTTTTCTAGAGGTTTTTTTTGTTTTCTTTGCTGGTTATGATTTTAGTACATCAGAAAGAAAAGCCAAAATGGTGGGTAATTTTTCATATGGAATATAGAAAATAATGAGACTCTGCTGGTTTGACTTTGCGTGGTTTAATGCTGACATGAGAAAAAATGCAACAAACATCCCTCTGTGTTACATGCATGTTGAAAGTTTGCTTGCTTTATCCAAGTGTGGTGTAATTTTTTTTTTTCGTTGAGAAGTTAGCAGGAAGACCGTGGTAGCTTTGGTCTGCGAAGTTGCCAGGAAACCCACAATCACTTTGCAATTGTGAGGTGATTTGAACCTCAGCTTCTGATAGACTTCCAAACAAATTCAAGGCCAGGTGTTTATTTGGTGAATGTGTGTCTGTAGGACTTTTCTTGCTGTAGTAATACATGTCTTGAGAAATAGCACTTGTAAAGGAATTGTGAGGGACTAAAAAGATCTAAAATATTACTGACAGGGAGACCTTCCAAACTTCAGTGAACAAAAAGTATATGTAGCACTTCCTTGCATTTGAATTCCTTTATGTTTGTCATTGCAACATTGCATATAGCTTTTTAAATTGCTCTGTATCTCTTGGGCAAGGGAAATCTTTTCCATTTCTCTCTTCAAAAGCTGAAGCTGACACTCATTTTGTCAACACAAGTGCAACTTTAGTCCCTGCAATCTCCGCACCATTATTTCTACACTGATCATGATTCACATCACATCTCTCTTTGGTTAATGCTGCACTATTCAATGACAAAATCTGTTGCCTGTTAGAGTGGAGTCATCAACAGACTGTGCCCAGTCTACTCCCATTCAGTGCTGAAGAAGGACAGAAGAAATTTATTGCAGCTATACATTTTACTTCCTTTATTTGCATCACTACAGCAGGTGAGAAGGCTTTCTAACTGCTGCACCAAGTCTCATCTTTACCCACCTGGAAGCCAAGCTTCTCACTCTGCTGGAAGAATAAAAGACTTCCAATCTCAATTTGTCACTTTTTAATGAAGAATTACAGTTTTTCTTTACAATCCTTTGCACTTCTCTTTTCTCCTAAAGCAAAGCTCCTGGGCCACGAATGCATCTGTGGTGTCTCAAATAGTGCTAACACACACAAAAATAACGATCATCTGAAACAGTAAATAGACTTCAAAAAGTACTTTTTGAAAATAAGAGAGAACAAAACAGGTTGGGGAGAGCTCATTAGCAGGGACAGAACCATTGTGACGAATTGAAGACCACAGCAAAGCTAGAAATGTTGACTGGACTTCAGTTAGAACTTAATGAAGATTCAGAAATAAGATCAGCTCTCAGGTATTTTTCCATTGCTCAACCTTATTTCACGTGTTTCCTAGGCGTAGCTTGTTCAGCGTTCAGACCTTTTCTCACCACTTTTCCCCTGTAGCAAGCTTGCATCAGGTATTGTGATCCAGAGGCTTTCCCCTTCATGACAGCGTAGGAAAAAAGGGTTTTGAAATCTGAAATCCATCTTGGGAGACACAGAAGTCCAGCACTTTCGAAAATTAGGTATTATAATGAAGTTTATCAGGTAACTCGATGCTATTCTTCATTATGTCAGTAAAACACTTCAGATCAATGTGGACTGACAGAGATGGTTGAAACAGATAAATCTTATTTAAATTACTCCAGTAACATTTTCTTCAGAGTTTCTTTGCTCATAATACTTTACTGTTTGTTTGATTTTTTCCCTCTCCAAACTCTTCTATTTGTCCTGGAATTAATGTTCTTCAAAAAAAATGGAATATAAAGGTCTTGTGGCTTTAAATAAATGGAAGGCAGTAACCACATATAAGATTCATTAAAAATGGCACGCTGAGTGGGAGTCCCCCATTTACAAGGGAAAAAAAAGTCTAGCTACATTTGCAGTAAATATTGCATTTTAATGCACAACTTCCACAAAGAAATGGCCAAGAAGACACTGAAAAATAGCCTATGTATGTGCAGACATCTAAGTTAATATCAAAGAAGTGAATATTTCAAATTTGCATTGATGTCAGAAAATTCAAATTTTAATTAATGAGAGCACAGAAGTGCCAATATAGGAATTAAATTCAATAAATATTTTTCATGTGGAACTCTGGTTTTATTTTTTTTGCAAATAGCCCAGATGTGTAGGAGAAATGTGAAAAAAATCCACCCACTTTTCTGTCACACGTTATGCTCATTAACCTTTTCCGAAGCACCACTTCATTTGTAGGCAGGCTTGGCTTTCAAGATCTTTTGCACTGCAGGCAGTTTGGAAGGCAGACACAGGGAGTACCGGGTATCTCCACTGAACACTCATATTGTTTCTTGAGGTGTTGAGCTTTTAAGTGTCCACATTCATTATTCTGTATTCAGATAATTTTGCAAAGCTCCATAAAATAAAAAGTATTTTAGTTGGATGTAAATACTGTGGCTGACCAAGGTAGGTAATAAATTAGTTACCAAATTGTTAACTAGTTAACAAATTGGATAGCATTGTGCTTGAATCTTACACTAAGTTCAAAAATATGTATGATAATGGTTATGGGTACCTGCTGTATGCAATATTGATTATTCGTTTGTATGAATTTTATCTACCAAACACTCACCGTTTTCCTGTGTTTTAATCTTCCTGAGTATAGTGAACATGGAACAATCCACTGGTGCATCATGTTGTTATGTCTTTAATAGACCTTTACTGTGCTAGCTAAGTGAGCTGATAGTATTTCATTGTGAAGAATTGAAAGAACGGCTAGTATTTATCATAAGCATCTAGAAGAGCAGTCCTTTGCTCTGTAAACACATCATGTGGGGGTCGGGGTGTGTAGAAATGTAAAGGATTACCTGGTGGTGCCTTCTTTGGCCCACATGGCTTTCTCCGCTTCACACACCCTTTCCTACTGCAAAAAACCTGGACATAATGAAGAAATAAACAAGTGATTCATGTGAGTATTGAGTTTTGTGTAAGCGAAGGATATTAGTTCTGTTGCATTCATGTAGTGAAAGACAATGGGCCTGGTGCACGACCTGTGAGGCCAGAGGATTTCTTCCAAATCATTATGGATCAGACTCGAAGGAATACCAGAAAGAGGTTCTGAGCGTTTTCCTGTCCCATTTTAGTCAGCCTAGATCCCCTCAGTATTTCTGCCAGATGATGACTTAGATCAATAGGTCAAAACCATTGCGTCATTAGCCATATTTGTTGGATTTGCAGCAAACAGCAGTGTATGAGAACATTACAAAGTGCCATTCTCAAAGGAGAAAAGCGTGAAAGGTGTCAATCGGACCTGACACATACACAGGTACTCTGGCACCCCGTGCACCTGGGCATTACTCCTGATGTCCTCCTCTCGCTCTCATTTCATCTTTCCCCATTTTGCTACTGTTTACTTCCTTTGACTTTCCTCATACTGCATCTCATTCATCTGCACTCACCTTCTTTCAACCTCTTCCCATAGGATGGCTTCCTCAGCGCTTGCTCTCCTTCTGGACTTCTGGGTCCATCAGTCAAAGCACTTCCCAGGCAGGCACCAGCAGCCCTGTAGCTTGCACAGCCAGATGAGCTGGGTTTTCAATCTCTGGAAAACCACTCATGAAGTCTGGGAGCTCTGTGCCTGACTCTTCACAGCTTCCAGATCAAACGTTGCCGTTAGAAGTGAGATTGCTAGTTGTTGCAGTGCTGCTGGAAGATCCAGCTTTTCTTTCTCTTTGTGTCAATAATGAAGTTCAGTCTTACATTCTTTTGAATAATTGCAAGGAAAACGGGGGCATGAAAAGGCACACTGCTCTGTCAGTCAGACTTGTGTGGGCTTTGCAAGGCTTGACAGAAGTTCCGTCTAACTCCTCTTGATAGCATAAGCAGTATAGAATGTACAAACAGGCTGTGTGACTATTAAAGGTCAGCTTGACCTACACAGAGTTATTGTTTTATTAGCATGCAATGTATTTATAGAAAACCAGCTCATCATATTTACTCCTGAATAATTCATTTGTGAAGTCAGAGCCAACCTCTACTTTAACTGAGAGCCTCTTAAAAATGCACTTGGTTGTAAGCAGGAAAATATGAGATGAGAGAGAAATGGCCTTAAGAAGTTTTTACTTTCCACAAAATGTGGATAAACGGAACAGTCCTGATATATGATTACACACTTGTGAGCCTGTCCTTCCTTTTCTTTTTCTACACAAATGTGGTTTTGCCATGGCTTGTGCCTGTCTTGTGAAAGCCAGCTTGTAAACTCTCTGGAGTCAGTGGGCTTGCAAAATGTTTGGCCCACCTCTGATAGATGAGTAACATCCAAGATCAGTGGGAGTTGTTGGACATTTGGCACCTTGCATTCAGGCAGGTGTGCGGCCATGCTGTGGATTTAACAGTCTAAGACAGGGAAGGCTTCTTCTCTTCAAAAATCTTGGTCTCAACATAAAGCTTCTAAGAAGAGTTCTGCACTCTAGCAGGCAAATGTGTAGGGTGTTCATTAATGGGACATGAACTTTACATTACAGTTGAAAGCTCATCATTCATTAAATATATAAATAACTGTATGACTTTAGTTTTTTGTTTGCTTTTATCTCATTACAGAAATAATGACCTTGGTGCACATCATTTCCTCAGGATTAAGATTAATGACTGCCTGTACATCAGGATATCATCAACTCCCAGCCAGTCATTAATCCCCAGGAAATCCTGTGCCATGTTTGCTTCTGCTTAAGTGCTGGTCTGGCAATCCTTTATTCACCGAGTAGTGAGCTGGACTGTTCATAACAGTATTACCCATATGAATAAGGATGGCATTATCAGACCTGCTGTTGGTCAGGCCCCATTCCAAAATCCAAGCAATCTGAAGATAAATCGTGGCAATGATTGAGCATGTGTGCCTTTTTTTTCTTCTGAGTTATGTACCTCAGATATCTTTGTCCTAGTTTTGAAACTAACATTCCTGGGTTGTGGAAGTATAGGATTTACAAAGATGTCTTTGTATTTTTTGATAGAAGAGGGCTGTTGTTTTGCAGTGGGAGCAGGGAAAGGAAGAGCATGGAAAGTACTTTGTATAAAATTGTCTGGCATGAATAGTAAGCCTACCTTCTCCCTGCAAGCTGTAGGTTGCTTTAAAGAGTGATTCCTTCAGGGTAGTGGTGGGAGGCTTTCCTCTCTGAAGGCTCCTATGGGTGGTCTGTTGAAAAGGGAAGATACCATTGGTGAAATGAGGATTCAGAGCACCAGTGCAACCTGAGGCTACCTTGCTTTTCTTGCACAGCTTTAGCAGGGTACAGGAAGAATGAGATCTTTTGCTTATCACAACACCCCTTTTGTGTCTGCTGATAAGGTGCCACAGGCGAACCAAACATCTTCAGCAAGGGAGAATTTAACTAGATGCTGACTCCTTTGCTTCCCTGTGACAAAGATATAACTCATATGCAAATTACATCCTCTACATGAAAACGAGTGTGATACAGATCTCTGTCATGGCTCAGTCCCAGTCAGAAGCAGGTATCTTTGGCAATTCTCTCTTATTTCCATCTCTAGTGCTATTTCTGAAGTGGAAAACATCAGGATGTACTTCTGCAACAAAGTTGTTGTTTATCTTATATGCTTTACTTTTTTTAAACATAAATATGGTGCATGTATTGGTGAGAGAAGTAACCTTCTGTTACATAAAGCTGAGCTGACAATTCTGTCACTTCCTTCGTCGAATGCAGAAAAATACGGTACTGTCACTGTCTGCTCTGACAAAGAAAAAAACAGAAACCTGCATTCATACTTCTCAGGAAAATAAAGAATGATGTGACCCTCAAAGTTTTTTACATAGTAGTGAATTATTTACAGTTACACTCTATATCCTGTTGTGTTCCTAGATACTGATTTTAAGAATTTCCCAGCTTTTCTGTTCACCTCAAATTATTTTGCTTTATTTGCTGCTGCTACTTGTGTTCTTTTCTGAGATGTCATGAAAAATGTCAGCTTACCCCAAAGACAGCCGGCAAAGGTTGGGTAACCTTCACATGCCTCGTCACTCAGCAGGCTCCCAGCTTTGGTCTCATTTTGCAAAACACTTGTGCTCCTGTTCTTCCCTTGATGTAGGTAAGCTGCACCATCATGTCTGCGCTCACTCCCGTTGGGATCCTTTTTTGGCTGAAGCTGTTTATTAGTTACACCCTCGGAGAAGTAAGGCCAGGCAGCTCAGCTTACAACAGCTCGTGGGTAATGCTCAGCTCCTGCATTGCTGGAGTAACCTGCGTACTTCCACTTTCCTCAGTTCCAGCGTGTCGATGGTGCAGGACTTCAGTGCGCTTCCTAACACCGTGCCAGAGATGAAAGAAATGATTCTTCAGTGGTTTATAAGCACAGCAGCGCTTTATCTAACATGAGGAAATATGCAAATCTAGACAAAATTAATAAAGATGTGTATTTTATTAACTATCTCTGCTCTAGATCCCTGATCATTTTTGAGTGTCCTTTAGGCATACCTATGGGCTTGCAAAAGAGCTCAGCATCCTTCTTGCACACTTGCTCTTACCCAGCTTGTAACAGTCCTTGCTTCCTCTTCTGGCCCACGAGGGAAAAACAGCCCTCTGAGCAGGGCACTCAGGGCATTTTGGCTTTTTCCTCTGCTGAAGGCCGAAAAGTTTGCAAGGGACTTATACCAAAAGAAGATGGGGGCTCCCTGCCAGGCTCACATGCAAATTAATAGCAGCTAGGTGTAATCTAGTGTCTTCCCTTTATCTCCATCCCATGGTATCTCAGTCTGATATGATGATAGGAAACCAATAAAAAGGGCAGTTAGACTTACCTTCAAAATGGAGTGTCATGTCTTACAAAGGCAGATACTCATACCCTCTTTATGCAGCTAGCTTTCACAGAATTATTTTATTTTTTTTTTTCTAAATGTAGGTTAGAAGGGACCTCTTAAATTACAGAATTCAGCTAGTCCACACTCCTTAACCAGGATCAGCTAGATCAGGTTGCCCAGGACTGTGTCCAGTCATGTTTTGAGTGTCTCCACAAATGAAGACTCTACAATCTTTCTGGGAAACCCATTCCAGTGCTTGACCATCATCACTGTAAAAGGTGTTTTCTTGTGTCCAAATGGAATTTTCTAATTTTTAATTTATGTCCACTGAGTCTCCACCTGTCAGTGGGCACTTCTGAGAGAAGAGTCTCGTTCCCTCTTCTTCTTTCCCTCCCATCAGGTATTTATACATGTGGATAAGATCCCCCCCTACCCCTTCTCTCCTCCACACTGAGCTCCAGGCTCAGCTCCAGGCTGAGAGTCCCAGCTCTCTCAGCCTCTCCTCATATGAGAGATGCTCCAGTCTTTTCATGAGCTTTGTGGCCCAGAGCTGGACTTGCTCCAGTATGTCCATGACTCTTCTGCACTGGCGAGCCCAGGACTGGACCCAGCACCCAGCTATGTCTCACCAGCACTGGGTGGAGGGAAAGCATCACCCTTCTTGACCTGCTGGCAGTGCTTTGCCTAATGGAGCCAAGGATGCTGTTGGCCACCTTTGCTACAAGGGCATATTGCTAGCTCAGCTTTCAGTGGCGCGGTTCTTTGCGTGGTCATTAGCAAGAAGAAAGCTTTTTCCTAAGGAAGATTTAAAACAGCTAAATGAAATTGGTGAAGCAGTGAGGCACATCACGCTTCAGTGAGGCCTCCTTTCCCCTTTGTTTCCCTTTCAGCTGTGGTAGAGACCACAGAAACTGTTCCTAATTTACGTACCTGGGGTTACATGGTTAATGTACATGAGTATTTTTACAGATATCTCCAACATCAAGCTGCATTCAGAAGCTGTTGGTAGAACTTCCCATGCTGCCAGAGTGAACGATAGCATAGGTAGAGTAGAAACCGTGGGTTACATGCGGCTAAAGGCAGATCTATTTAAATAGGCAAAGATGGTATTTTGAATAGCCCTGTTAATATCTTTCAGAAAGCTGAGAAACAGAGAAATTAAATGGCTGTTTCCCCCAGTATTACTTAAGATTTCAAAGCCAGAAATGGATAGCAGTTGAATTTACAAACTTCCGTGTAGCACACATAAGATATAAATGTCACTGTAACATCTGTGGAACCTGAGCTGTCTACAAAGATGTGTGCTTTTGGCATAGAGAAAATGATATCTTACGCTAAAGAAGATAATTTTATTATGAAGTTTTGGTTCAGCTGATTTAGCTAAATGTCAATCACAAATGCGTATCTACAACCAACAAAGTGGATTTTGAAGTCTGAATTATTTTACTAGTGGGTTTATTTAGCATACATGCAGGGACCACTCCATTCTTGTCCTACTTTGGGGATGTTGGTCTTTTTCTAAAGACGGTGGCTGCACTTCCGTGACTGTAGGAGGAGTGGGCTTGCAACTTTTGTCTTATCCACAGAATGTGTCTGTAGTTAGTGACATGTATCAAAAACTGGGTATGTTTTTGTTATACATAGCTTGAGGTGCAAAGAAACTCTCAGAAATTTCTCTAAGAGTGGACAGTTCAATGGCAAAATGTAGCTCTTTGGTGTGATGCTCTTAAACTCTGCAGCAATAAATGTCAGGTCTGCTCAACTTCAGCTGGTCCCAAAATACAGAGAGAAGGCAGCTCTCTGTGCTAGTTTCACTGGCAGAATTTCGAGCTACTTAAAAATAGAAGAACAAATCTCCCTTTAAAATCAGTATTGCTCTTTGCAGGTAGCAAATATTAAAAAATGGAAGCTTTCTGATACCTTTTTAAATTTATATTTGAAATTCTGAAATTTAATTCTTGTGTTTGTGGTAAATATTATTTTTCACAACAATTTATTTCTGCATGTCATGTTTTATTCTTTGTAGATGGAATCTACTCAAGTTGCTCATTGCAGGCAAAATTCTTGTCTCTCATCTCCATGGTATTTTTCAGTCATACCCTGTTCTTCAGACATCATATTCTTCTTGGGATTCCCTACAGAGTGTGCAAGGAAGACATAAATATTTAAATACAACTGTGATCCCAGAGCAGGGTACAGCTGTCCTGACTATGCATTTCCATGCTTAATGGCTTTAGCTTCATTTTAAGTTTGTTCCTAACTCTGAATTTCCTTGTTAAAAATAGTAACAGCAAAGAATAAGAATCATTTATAAACTTTTACAGATCAGGGAATAATAGTAGCTATGAGAGACTTTCTATTGAAGCTGAAAATGGAAGATTTCCTTTAGTACAGTTTACACATGGTGGATGACTTCATCCTCCACAGGCTTGTTGGATTTTATGACTGAATAGTGAGAGGAACGTATGCTGCCCTTGCATTATTCTCCTTGGACATGCTGAAAACCAGAATGGCTGGAATTTTTTACAGTTGGAGTTGTATGTGTCCAGTACCCCACCGTGCCTGGCCCCAGAGACACTTGGTGAAATTCTGATCCCATCAGAATAAGTGGTAAAGCTCTCAATATCATCAGTAGGACAAGGGTTTCACTTCTACATCTTGAAATTCCCATTTTTGTGAATATTTGAAAATTCTTCAAAGATAAATAGCCCCTTTGAAGTCAGTGGGAATTGTGTTTAATCCAAGCTGAGTCAATTGTATTATAAATTGGTTGTCTTTTGGTGTTATGATATTCTAGGGTATGTATGGCACCTGTCTTGAAGTATTGGGTGGCAGATGGCACGAAGATAGCTTCTGAGTGAAAGAAGGTGGAAAAGGAAACAAAGCTCTCGGGAACAAGCAACATCATGCTTTTCTTAAATAAATTTGAAAAAAAATCACCTAAAAATGTCAAAAGCACATCTGACACATAATAGTCATTTAAATTACTTTATTCCATGTTGTGTATGTATGTTAATAACATGCCATTGCTCACCTCCTTAAAAATATTTGCTCTTTAACCTGTATCAATTAAAACCCCATGGATCCTCTGACACATCTCCTTCTGTCACCACAGGAAGATTTGCTAGACAATATGGACTGCGAGAAGAGTGGGTTTTCAGTCTTCGTTTTAAATGCTGCACTAAGAGCAAAGTAATAGGCAGATCTTTCTTTTGGGTGTTGTGACTATCCTGAGCTACCCAGAACTCTACTGATATGACTGTATACATTTTAAATTATATTTCTATTCATACTCCAATTTGATAAAATTGCAATAAACTGATTATAATAAAAGCAGACCACTTTAATAAGATTATTATCAGGACAAAAACACCTACAAAAGAAAACAGTAAGGACACGTGAGGAGAGATCACAGGAATAGAAGGCTTGCAATTTAAAGACAAGATGAAAGGTGACCACGTTTTTTTAGAGCTCAGAGGCACAAAATATTACATAATTTAGTTACTCCCAATGTACTGCCTACTGGTCAAGTACCTGAAAGTCTTCATTTGTATGCTTTTCTTTATTTGCTTAGGAAGGTTAATAAAGCAGCACTGGTAGTACCATAGTCAAAAAGATGTAATTCTAAAATGCATGCAACTATTATTATTATTTACTCTATTACTCAGATCCAAAAGAGGTCCTTTTGTGTTTTCCACTGCACCAGCTCAGTGGCAAAGCCTCCATTTTGCTAGAACTAGCAGCTTGCAGGTCCACAAGTAAAAATGTAGGCTACAACATTTAATTAAAACTTGCATAGTTTGGATCATCTGGAGGTATTAGGAGAAAAAATATTTTGTTTTTCTAAATATCTCTCCTCTGCGTTCTGCAGTAATAATACATACAAACTCCCACAGCAGTCCCAGTCTATCCCAGATGTGATATAAGTACTCTATGAGAAAGTGAAGAGGTTTCTGGAGTTCAGAAAAGGTGGAAGTCAAAATTAAGATGAGATTCACTATTTTCAAAAGTGAAATCTTCCTTTTCAAGAAAAGATTATTTCAATAATCTTTCAAAAAATATCGCCCTTTTAAAAATTCACAATACTTGTTGTCCTTCAGCTAGTGGGATTTTTTGTGTTTTGCCTCAAATATCCTATGTACAAAGGCATTATTTTTTATTAAAGATCTGATACAGAGTAGGACTCTAAATTTACACCTGTAATGTTAATCTCCACTAGAGCTTTGAGAAGTTTTTAGCACTGAGAGTTCTTTGTTCCCAATCTGACATCACTGATGAAACCAAATCAAGCTTTGATTCCAATTTAGATTGGACAGCCATTTCAACTTACCAAGCAAGACTTTTGAAGTGGCCTCCTTTTTTCATTTATGGATGAATCTCTGATTGTCTAATTGCATTTTCTCAAGACCATGACAGCTAGCAGAAACGACAGTAAAGATTAGGGAAAGCCAACCTAGTCCTCCTTGATGTTATATAGTAATTTCTTCTAAGTCCTTTGGCCTAACTTGGCTGCATGCTCATTCTCAATTTCATTATCAGTTTTGAGCCCAGTTCTCCCTTATGTCTTACATATTCAATCTTTTGGAAGGTTGAATTTATGGGTATGAAAACTTGGGAAAAATAGATGTTCTCCAACTGCTTGTGCCAGAATGCCTCATCATTCCTTTCAAGGCAAGCTCCCATTGATGCTGCTAAAGGATTATGCCTTGACACCTTCATGGCTGTGAAAGTCAAACACAAGGAAGGTCAAGTAAATGCCACTGTGGAATTGCAGTAAAAATTCAGGGATTCCCTTCACTGATTTCTCTTTAGCAGTTTTGTTTTGAGTAAAAGATATGTCAACTCTGAAGCTGTTTAATTACCTTGGAGAAGTATGACATGATTTTACATACAAATACGGTTTTGATGCAAAGTGAAAATCTTATGCTTGTCAAAGAAACCCACAACTTATCAGTTTGTTTTGAGAGTCTGAGTTCACATTTTCATGAAGGGATACACCTTTAGCTATCTCTAAAGGTATCCTTTAGCTATCTCTAAAATAGTTATATGTCTTGCGAGTATTTTAAGAAACGGAGCCAGGCTCATTTCTGACATAACATTGGACAACTGCTGTCTGTATCTGAGACGTCTGTAGCAGGAAAGCAAAGAGAAATACTGGCTGTGCTTTCATTCTATGGCAGCCTGGGGAACTACACTTAAAAGGCAGAAATTAATATTTCACCACAGAGTCTACCTACAATACTTAGTGAGTGAAGATTGAAAATAAACAAATTAGGTATATTATTTCATAGAATCATAGAATAGTTTGGGTTGGAAGGGACCTTTAAAGGTCATCTGGTCCAACCCCTCTGCAGTGAGCAGGGACATCTTCCACTAGACCAGGTTGCTTAGAGCCCCATCCAAACTGGACTTGAACACTTCCAAGGAGGAGGCATCCACAGTTTCTCTGGGCAACCTGTCCCAGTGTCTGACCACCCTCCTTGTAACAAACCTCTACCTTATATCCAGTCTAAATCTACACTCTTTTAGTTTATAGCCATTACCCCTTGTCCTATCACAAAGATCCTACTAAAAAGTATGTCCCCATCTTTCTTAGAAGCCCCTTTCAGGTACTGGAAGGCTGCAATAAGGTCTCCCCAGAGCCTTCGCTTCTCCAGGCTGAACAGCCCCAACTCTCTCAGCCTTACCTCACAGGAGAGGTGCTTCAGCCCTCGGATCATTTTTGTGGCACTCCTCTGGACCCACTCCAACAGGTCCATGTTCTTCTTGTGCTGAGGGTTCCAGAGCTGGACACAGGACTCCAGGTGAAGTCTCACCACAGCAGAGCAGAGGGGCAGAATCACCTCCTTTGACCTGCTGGCCACGCTGCTGTTGATGCTGGCTTTCTGGGCTGCAAGCACACATTGCCACGTCATGTCCAGCTTCTCATCCACTGAAATCCCAAAATCCTTCTCATGGCTGCTCTCAGTCTCTTCATCCCCCAGCGATACTGGGGGTTGCCCTCACCCATGTACAGGACCCCACACTTGGCCTTGCTGAGCCTCATGAGATTCACATGGGCCCAGTTCTCGAGCTTGCCCAGGTCTCTCTGGATGGCAGCCCATCCCTCAGGCGTGTCAGCTGCACCACTCAGCTTGGTGTTGTCTGCAAACTTGCTGAGGGTGCACTCAATCCCACCATCTATGTCATTGATGAATATATTTATTAAACAGTACTGGCCCCAATATGGGCTGCTGAGGGACACCACGTGTCACCAGTCTCTATCTGGACATCGAGCCATTGACCACTACCCTCTGGATGCAACCATCCAACCAATTCCTTATTGAACAGTCCACCCATCAAATCCGTATCTCTCCAGTTCAGAGAGGAGGATGTGTCAAAGGCCTCACAGAAGTCCAGACAGATGGCAACCGTAGCTCTTCCCTTGTCCACTGATGTAGTCATTCCATCACAGAAGGCCATTGGGTTGGTCAGGCAAGACTTGGCCTTGGTGAAGCCATGCTGACTGTCTCAAATGTGATTTGAAATTACTAATAATGTAGCACTGTTGACTAACAGCATTATTCTCTCTGTTTACTTTGATATGGTGTGGCACCTACATACACAGCAGAGAACAGTAGGTGATAAGGCAAATGTTGTTGTAATCCTTCAGGAATATCAGACAAGATTACCAGGAAGCCTTAGTTCTTTCCTGGTGTAAAAATATGCAGAAAGGAACAAATTATTTCAATGACTCTGCCACTGTTGAGGATCAGCTGTTAAGCTGCAGCTCTGCATCTTCTTTATACCAGCAGGGATGCAGGTACTGGCTGTCAGCCAATCTGTATGCAATGACCTCTCTGTGAAAACCGCATTGCATGTTTGTGAAACTGGAATTATCAAATTTTAATAGTGTTGGATTTTAGAGTATTTTTTCAAGCAGTCTTTGTCACAGTATTTCAGATTTCTAATTCCATTTAAAATCAGTTTATTTTAAAAGATGAGAACTTTTTCTAATACAATATTTTTTTCAGTGCTTCAATTTGAGTTTACTTGAAATCCTATTGAACAGAAACTTACTATAACAGGAAAATTCAAAAATAAATACCAAAGAGCAGATTTAGTCCCAGTTTTACAGCAGAAGCCAGTGCAATGTATTGGAGGCAGACTGTATAGAGGGAGACCTGCATGGTTGCTGGGCAGCACTGACCCAAGTAGTCTTGAAATCCACAAAATAATTTATGTGAATATGTGTAGCTGACATTTTCTGGCATCATTGTTGTGTGTTGCAGTCAGTGGGCTGGTGGTTGTATAAGATGTACCACTCTGGGTATAGGCCTGTAAAAGCTTTGAGGAACTTAATCTCACCAGCAAGATTAGAGTTTTCCTGGAAATAATTTTGCTACCTGCAAGAATTAAACTGTTTAATCCTTGGCGTGTTGGATTGCTGCAGTGCCCAGAGCATGATTATCCACAGCAGCATGCTCTCTCATGGATCTCCTTCTTTCTTTTCTCTTTGGTCTCTGTAAGGTCAGAGTTTCCTTTTTTCTTTGCTGTTTGTCTTGTATCTCTCACTTCAGATGGGAAGCAAATAGGTCTGAACTGGAGTACCAGTATGTCAAGTGCCATGCCTTTCTACTGCCACTTTTATTTCTTCTGGAGATTTAGCTTATTTCACTATCATTGTTGACTTCCTCTGAAAACTCTTCTGCTTCATCCATTAAGTCAGAGGCCTTGTGCTATCATTCTGTTAATTCTTAAGTTTGTTGCTATGCTACAACCTTTTTCTTCTCAACTTTGTCCTTCTGTACCCCCATCCTTACTCTTTCTCCATGAATTTGTACAAACCCTCTCTGGCAGTGTTGTCTCCTGTATGTACCTCCATTTCTCTGATTACCCTTGGACTCCTTTTGGCATCTGTTTTCCACTACTGTCCTCATCCTCCAGTGGATGCCTCACCCCAGGTTCTAGCGAAGCGGACCCCAGTCACATCAAGGCAGAGATCAGTGAGAATAAGTGTAAGCAAAGGTGCTGGTTATAGAGTCAGGAGATACAAAGCCCTAATTAAACAGCACATGTTGTTTCAAATGCTGTATGAAGGGAAACCCATATTGAAGATATTGGGAGCTCTTCCCAGGTAAGGAATTCAAGGACTGAAGTCAAGGTGGTAGGACAATAACTGCTACTGTGTAAAAGCGGCTACAGAGATTATATCACAACACTTCACATTTTTACAAAACAGTATATGCATTGTATATTACTATAAAACCAAATATTAAATTCTGTCTTTAAATTACATATGTCTTTGCCTTAAGAGAGACTTAGTCATATTCTGTTGGGCATACTGATGTGCAAAGAAGACAATGCGTTGTATGAGCAACAGTATGTCAATATTTGTAACAGTTTTTGATTAAGTATGTCTCTGAAAAAATCATTACAATCCCATCGTAATTATTTTACAAATTTAGCAGTAATAATATCCTGTATTTTTTAGTTACATGACTTAAAGCTTTCTCTATCTCTGCAGATGATGTAAGATACATTCATTGGGCAGAATCAGGTATATGCAAGTAGATTTTAAAAAAAGGATCTTTTAAAGAATCAGATTTGATGTATGGTATTTTACAGTTAAAAACTAATGGCCAGACCTCTATTGAAATTTACCTGTGCAGAAAAATACTGAAAGACCATGAGGTGCCTCAGCTAGAAATGAAATAATTGGATGGCATTTGTACATTTAATTGCTTAAGCTGTTTCATAAACATGAAGAGAGACTATTCCAAAGCAAACAGCACTACCAAACTGTTAAATATTCATTTTTTAATGATTGCACTCTATAAAAGTTTCAATGTGCAGAAGCTCAGTTGTAAAACCTCACACAAAATTGATGAGTGAAATCATCTGCAAATTCCTCAGACAATTAATTTTAAAATTCCTCCTTGTGCTTAGTTTTTCTCTGTCCTGTTTTGTAGACCTACATTAATTATTGTATTTCTATATATATTTACATATATGCCAAACTTAAAGAAAACAACACTTTAAGAAATGAATTGTAATGCAACATCTGGAGGAAAAAAGTGATTTCATGCAAGATTACATCACACAGAATAATAGTAGTAGCCCTGAAGATCTCGAGATGTCTGCATTCCATTCTTTTCTCTGCCCTGCTAGAATATAGTAATGCAATCTATTCAGATCTACTTAATGATTTAATTAATTTAGTTCTCATATCACCTGGTGAAGTGAGTAAAAACTTGTTTTTCTGACAATGTTTGTGGGATAGCATTATGAACAGTTCCTTAGATTATATGTTTTGAGATTATTTTTTTAATTTCGTTGTGTAAGTATTTGAATATCTTACCTGGGGAAGGTTAAAAAAGCTTAATTTCCAAAGCTCATGCTGATTAGGTACTGTCAAGGTTTGGTTTTTTTTTCCCAAATGTAGAGGCACCAAATTGGCAATCACCTTGAAAAGCCTGAATTTCAAATTTCAGTGCTTCTGCTACATTTGACTTTAGGAAGTGACTTATCTAAAGCCAGTGACTTGTGAAATTTGGGGGAGGTGGGAAAGGCACTGCCATTTCTGTAATCCATGTTTCGCTGTCCTGAAGATTTTTTTGCGTAATCACTGTTCGAGTTTATGAAGCACATGCAAAAACATGTACGTTTCTTGAATGTCTGCTGGTTCCTTATCTTTGTGTCTTTTACTGTGATGTTGTAGAGCTTGGATCATATGGAAACCTAAAATATTATGACACAATGACTGAAGAAGGTAAGAAATATTTTAGAATTGTTTGTATAAGCTTTTTTTGAAGCCCTTTAAGCGCCTTTAATGTGTTTACTTTGTCTATTTTAATTTTCTCCATTTTTTAGTAACTCCTTTTTGCATGTGTGTCTTCATTGACAGTGCGATTAGTTGTGGCTCTTTTTTCAGGTTTTTGTTTTCAGCATTTCAGTTTTGCTATTTCAGATAAGGAAATATTATGGAATGCTTTTATTAAAGAACATACATGCAAAACCACACGCAAGTTATATGGCATAGTGTAACATAGATTGTAGGTACTTGTTTTATGCCATGTTTTACAGTGCGTTCAAGAAGATTAATTAATTTTGGGTTGTTCAAATGACTCAGTTTGAGAACAGTTATTAAGTCACTGCAGTTTACTGTATTATTCAAAAGTAATGAATAAACTTTAAAAACTAGGCATGACTATTCCTGGAGTATTAATTGTATGCTTAATTGCAGTGCAAAAATTACACAATTTAAAATCCTGATTCCAGCAATACAAGAAGGAAGTAATCAGGGCCCAAATCAGGGCTCAATGAAATCTTGTGAAATTTTTCTGCTGATTCAAAAGCATTAAAATGTATTATACTAATTCAGGAAAACAGTTAACTGTGTACTAAATTTCCAGCACATGCTTTCAGTCCTAGTGCAGTCAGTATTTCTATAATTTGGAAGTTCCCCTGAAGTGAGACCTGATTGTCTGTAGGATCAAGGCCTCTTGTTCAGCTCTCTGATTATAATACCGGGCAGATGGTTTCATGAATATTCAGTCTAGTAATTAGTGGCATGTCTGAAGATGGAAATAAGCTTGAGGCTTGTAGAAAAGTTAGCTGCCTATTCCTACTTATTTTTAATGTTGCGAATATAAGATGAATAGCTTAATTCTCTGTTTTTAAAAGCAGTTATTTTCTAGTTTAGATTAATCTTGAAGTTTAATAGGTTTGAAGAAAAGCTTCATTATATGACTTATTCATGATCATTTCTCCCGGGGAGGGGATGGAATTTATAACTTCTGACTATTTCCCATTTTCTGTATCTGCTGTTGATACTCAAATATAACCATACTATTCTGGGGCTGGCTGTAGGAGATGGTTCCTTGCTCCTTCATGCCTGATGTTGCAAGATACTGTTTTCTTCTGTAGCATGCATGAGTTCATAGGGCAGTCTTGCCAATCTGCCCTCTGTTGCCCAGATTCACCATCTGATCTGCACGGCTGGCACCAATGTAAGAAAAAATGTCTGAGGGAAGATTTTACTGGGCAAACAGTGGTGTCTGTGTTGTTTAAATACAGCTCTCAAGCACCTGAAATGCGTTGTTAACCTAGGCCATTCAGATACGGCTACCAGAGCTAAAATTTTTGCAGTATGTCTCATCTCAGCCTTCATTACAATCAAGATGTGAAGGTCATTTCTCATTGTAGCCTCAGAGTTGGGTATGTTAAGGTTTTTATTTTTTATGCTGAAGTATTAAATCTGGCATTTCAAAAGTAGTCACTATATTAGTAGCCTTCTGATATTCATAAATACTCTAATGACAGTTAAATGTAGCCTTTCATGGGAAAATACCCATGCAAATATGTTGCGTACAATATATGTATATATTAATACTGTGCCTATGCTGTTAATATTCAGTATCATCTCAGAAAGCACTCCTCGTGAATAAATAATACAAGACCATACCGTAGCAATAGCAAAAATCCAGTAGCCAAAATAAGAAAGGAAGCTCTTTGTCTTTAGGAGTATTAACACTGACAAGGGTCTATGATACAGTTTACCGACTCGACTGCAACTGTCATCATCATTTTCACCTATCTTTCACAAAACAAGTAATGAATAGTGTATCGCAGAAGCTGTATTTAGATCAAAGTGTGATATATTTTGAACTTTCTGTTTGGATATTCAAAAGTGTAATCACTGTCACTCTGCATCACACTTATTTGTATTATCCATTTTCCTCTTTCTCTTCGTTTTTTTAATGAGCTTTTCATACATTTTGTACAGAAAGTCAGTTACAGAAACATGTAAACC
This sequence comes from Opisthocomus hoazin, assembly GCF_030867145.1. NCBI lineage: Eukaryota > Metazoa > Chordata > Aves > Opisthocomiformes > Opisthocomidae > Opisthocomus > Opisthocomus hoazin. The sequence continues at coordinate 26,073,335 of NC_134454.1, read as the reverse complement.
AGTTACAAATCAATGGATTTTTTCTAATACCTCCAGCTCCTCAAACTCTGGAGTGGAGATAGATAGCAAATCTTTCAGTCCTCTGGCAGAGAAGCACAGGCACATCTATTCCTGCTGCTACATCAGAACAATCAGAGGCAAAAAGTGATGGTTAGGTCACAAAATACAGTCAGATATAGCCTGATGGCCAGAGGGCCATTGTGTTCCAGGTCTTAGCAACTGATCTGTGTTGTTTTGTTTGCTTCTCTTTGATGTGCAAGTGACTTTACATTAATTGCAGATCAGTCAGGCCCAACTGGGGGAGAAACTATACGCTACCAGATGGGAAAAGACCCTCACAGTAATCTTGTGCTGTCAAGTAACTTCCATCAACAGTCTACAACATGACAAAACTGCATGCATTTTAATTTGATGCTTCTGCAGGATTTTGAAGTTAGAGGAGAAAGCATGTGAGGTGGATTTCTGGAGTTGATCAGTTGTGGCCGGCTAGTTGTGTTCCACAACAGGCCATGAGCAGGACTGGTAGGTACAGTTCAGACTGTTCAACAGCCACAGATTTCAGACTCATGAAAGCTTACCTATAGCTCGATAGATGTAGTAAGTTGCATTTGATTGGGGACTGAAGACTAGACAAATGGTAGAGTCTTGAATTTTTTAAATAAGTGAATGTCTGAAGATAAAACTATTTTCCTATCAAATCAAAGCCTTTTTCTGACCCAGGGAATCTGTAGTCAGCAATTTAGATTGTAGTCAAAGGACTGACTTTTTAATACAGCCTTGATCAGGGGGTGAGTCTCTGCCAACTGATGCCACCTGGAGTCAGTCATGCAAATCAAGGCATAGCTATATTATACAATACTGATTTGTTTGCATATATTCAAATAAAATCAATTTAGTTTTAAGCTACCTTCTTTGCTAATCACCTGGCCTTTATCTCCTGTTCCTTCTACCCCATCCTTTGTAAACTAAAATGAGCTTCAAAACCTGATTTCAGCAAATCTTGATTAATTTTCTATAACAATCTATTTTATTTCCTGTCCATGGAATCAAGCATTTTCATTCACCTAAATTCTCATTATACCAGATGGAGTAAAAATTACTCTTAGGTAGTCAAACCCATAATAAACAGGACTGTGAAAGAGGAAACATAAGCTCCTACCTTGTCCTAGAAAGAAGAGTAACATAAGATTCCTATGATTATTTTAGTAACCCCACCTAAAGATGAGACAAAAGGCATGAGAAAAGATCTAGGCTTAAGACGAAACCTTTGGGCCTTTCTGTAAATTTGAATGACAGATATATCTTGGGCTGATCCTTTTTCCTGGTGGCTCTGTGCTTCCCCTTTGCTGGACAAGTTTTGATTTGGTTTGAAGGAGGAAAATGGCAGGGAAAGGGAAGGAGGAGGCATAGCTCTTCTGTCTTTTGGTATCTCACTGTCTTCATGCAGGCTAGTACTACTACTTTCCTCAGTTTCATGCTTTTGGTAGTTGGTGTTATGTCTTTGAATCATTTCCTCACACTGTTATCTATGCTGAGTGAATCAAATGAAAGGTAATGATGTAAAACAATGTAAGATGAACTGCGCATGTACTGAGAAATAAAAATAAATCAAAATACAGTTTCTGTTTCAAATGTTAAGATTAATTTCCATGACAGTGATTTACAACTGTGGAAGAGTGTCCTGAATGAAACGGTGTAACTTACAATGTTACAAAGTTAGTGTAAGAAGTTCTTCCAAGAGATGGGAGGAGGCTTTTGGAAATGGGAAAAAAATTGGAGACAAATTCAATTAAGCTAATCTAAACCAGTGTGAATCTCTGTAGAGACGTTTTCTTTTCAGTTCAATAATGGCTCAAGTTTCTCTGTTAAAGAAACCTGAACAAATTCAAACAATCTGAAACAAAAGACTAGAGTATCGTTACAGAATTCTGCATCACTTTAATTAAACTTCTTAAATTATACCTTAAATTAAAAGGTCCTGAACCTTCCTGGAGTAGCTGGTGACATGGATGGTTCCACAGATGTTTCTCAGAAAATGTCTCAGTTGCATCATTTGCATCGCTTGCAAAAAATGTGTTTGTGTATCTGGGGCATCACAAGCCAGATTCTCAAACATATGAAACTGAGTTGTAATCTGAAACCTGAAGCAATCCTTTAGCAAACTGACATACATGTTGTATGAAAATTATGGAGGCACTTCAGTATCTACACATGCTTTTGTGTAAGCATGTTTTAAATGCCCCTAGTGTTTCAAAAGAAGTTAGGAACAGACGTGACTCTTAGCATTTCAGCTTAAAATATTTGGAAATATGATTTGCATTTTTTCCGCTGTTTTTTCTTTCTCTTACCTGGTATCCCAAGCAATTTGCTTTCTCTCTCTCTCTTTTTTTAACTCTTTGTTTCCTCTTCCCCTTCTGACAAAAATCTCTGCCACTGATCCTGTGCACTGAAATAATGAGATGGCTTGCTATTTGTGATTGTGTTCTACTCTTAGATACTCTTCTGCAGGCAATTTTACTCTATGTACCATGTACCAAAAGAGAGAATTTTTGCAATATATTGTGAATGGCTAATTATTTTTCTGGAGCATGATGTGTTTGTGAAAAGGTAGGGGCTGCTGAAAGGACAGTACTGCTTATTAAATACTTGTGGTATTTTTATTACATTCCAAGTGATTTTCTGTTGACAAATTAATTCCGCTTCCCAGCAAATGATAGCTGCTAGTCCCTATGGGCTGTGCATATGCTTATTCACATACAAAAGTGTTGGTACAGTGGTTTAAAGCTTCTGTTTGTGAGAAGGAAAGAGGATTTCTTTCTTGACTAATGATTTATTCTTGTATGGCTTTCGTTTTTGCTTGGAAACAGTGACTGTTACCCAACTAACTGGGTTCATTCATGACTTCTCACTGTTACTTCCCACTGTTAATCAATTATGTGATTCCACTGAAATATCTTTTGGTCCTAAGCCTGCACTGTTTTTGCCACAGGGACACCAACAGTTTTCAATGGATTTTTTTAACTGGAGGTGGAAAATTAAAACAGTCACAGGCCCTGTATGGTAGTAGTGTTCTTAATTAGAAGTGTACTGTACTATAAGCATCAATTATACTTTTAAAAAAATTTAAAAAATACTGAAAGAGCAATAGCAATGAGGATAATAATAAAGAAAGATAGATACCTCACCTTTCTACACGACATAGAATGTCATAAGCTGTTCAAAGAGCCCTTACATAGAAAGATCAAGCAATGTATAGGAAGGATTAAATTAATTTCACTTAATATTTGCCTTCTTTGACATTGCCTAGTTTGAATGCGTCATTTGGACTTAGTGGTCAGCTAAGAGTGACAGGACCTCAGACCTCTATTAGGATGGGATGAGTTGCCCTGGAGACAGTCTAGATGATGAGCTGCATGGTTAACCTTGTGGGACACAGAAACTACCTGGCAGGTTGAGAAGAAAATTTACCTTTGTGAAGCTTGTATGGAAATCGTGTTCTGGAGGTTTCTTCTTCCCCTTCTGAAGTCTGTGGTAGAAGCCACAGGCACATAGCTGAGTACAAAGTAACAAAGTTGACCACAGTCGCCATGATGTAATAGATGGGTTAATCTGAAATTCTGTGTTACTGTACTACTAGCTGAGACCTGTAACTGTTTGTGTTTGTTTTTATAGTACCTGTATTCATCTGTATTCATCTTCCATTTAGGCTGAAATCCTACACCCGTACTTCTATAGGTGGAACTTTACTGACTGCTTCCGAAGAAAAATAATAGCTTCTGTTTTTCATTTATTGTTTAATTTGTTGCTCAGTTCTCTGAATAGAAAAAAAAAATACATTTTTGTTTCCACTAAAAAGAAAAGAGGTATATATGAGAACATCAGGTAGTGTTTAATAACATGTTTACTGTTTGAGGAGGTATGGAAATGGATTATCAGCACTGATTTGTGGAGCCGAAGCTATGGCAAAGAAACAGATTCTCAAAATGGCTGCATTTTAATAACAACAATGTTTTCTTTTAGGAAAGTTCAAGGAAAGGGCCTCAATTCTACATAAGATCGCCAAAAAGAAGTGCCAGGTGGAAGACAGTGAAAGGCAGAATGGAGCTGCTAATCATGGTGAGTGCAGCAGTACAGATTTATCACCTGTTCCCAAGGGCCTTTTTCACTCTTTTATTTTGCTTGAAAATCCTTAGGGATTAATTTCTCCTTCTATTTAATTTATGATATTTTAGATTCTGATTCCCTCTAAAAAGAGTATTAAAATTATGGATGGAACAGGAGCTGGGTGCAAGAAAGAGAAAGTCAGTTAAGGCATCTAGAAAGACTCCCAGTAGAGCTGAGAAGGAAAAAGCAATGCTGGTTTTAGATATGTGTTGAAGTGGCAGAAATAGATAGACAAAACTTACTCACAGTTTATATGTGAAAATTTAATTAGTTTATTGATCTACTCTAGGAGAATATGTGTTTTATGTGGTATCACCCTTGTCACAAAAAGAAACAACCTTCGTATTTAAAATTTGATTCGTCTACCCACTACTTGCTGAGAGTCATTTAGGCCCATGTATGCTGATTGTGCAAAATTAGCTTAATAAGGTTTTCCACTAAGGGTAAGAATTTGTACTTTAGTTCAAAACTTCCTGTACTAAAAGAAAATCTGTACTATGTCCCGTTTTCTCTACTTCACCTCAGCACGTTCTCTGCATTAGAAAACCAGATGTAAATGTGTATGATAAAAGCTGAATCATTTTATTAGTTAATACTTTTTCTAAACTTGTGCTATATTTAGATACTATATTTAGATACTATTTGCTTCCAGAATCAAGCAGTTGGATGGGACACTCTGTTAATAAACCATAATGTGGGGTTAAGAGAAAACACACATGCACTGAGATAATTACAGATAGTCTGGCACTCCTCTGTGGCTGTGATCTCAGATTTTTAATTGAGAAGGATCTCAGGATAGCAGTAATATAACTAGACAGCTGTATTTACTTCTGTGCACAAGAGTGTACCATGAGGCATGTTGAACTTGAGTTAGACTTTTGATGTTGCTATTCCCTATAACTTTATATTGTCCAAGGGATTTTTGGCCACTGACATTTTTATCTAGTACATACTTAAAGAGATAATTACTGTTTAGAGAATTCCAAGATAGTAAAAGTAAGTATAAATTTGGCTTCAGAAACTAAAGGCACGATTTTATCCCTTTATTTCCTGTAAAAGTTTAGCACCAGGACTACAGGATTCTGTTTTAAAGATCATCCTCTGTTATTGGATGTTATTAGGCCATCCATTTACTGTTTTCCCACCTTTCCTCGTGAGAGGGAGCATGATTACAGCTTGGAAGTAACTTTACTAATTGCAAGGCTTAGTGTGTTATAAAAGTTGTACCTTGTTGAATGTATCCCCTCACTGTAAATGCAACATACTGCATTCTTCAGTATCTGGGGAGAATGCTATATGTCACTTTTTACCTGAAGTATTAGGCTCAGTGAGTTTAGCATAAACAAAGAGCACTGAATATTGCAAAGAAAGTAAATTTTTCTAGGACATAAGTACCAGTAGAATAGTTTCTTCAAATGCAAGCTCACCGCTCATAAGAATTTTATTCAAATTGTGTACTGGTCAAAAGGAAGATAGAATTTTTGTCTCTCTCTTTTAAAAGCAGATGTTGGTCCACCTTCAGTATTTCATAATTTACACAGACAGGATATATGACAGCAGTTTCACTAGCAGATTTGTTACTTAATATTATGTTCTGTTGTTTTCCCCCTCTTATGGATGTTGCCACAGAAAAAAGTGCAAAAGTGGAAGTTGCAGTAACACCACCAAGTGATTCAGGACCAGTGCAGAATGGAATTGCCCATAACGTTGAAGAAGAGGTTAATGTCTTTTTTATTGTTCTTTTAATTTTTGTATTGGTAAATATCTTGAGTGCGTGATTGTGTTTTTTGCTGAAAGTATACATCTTAAGAGCAAGAAGCTGTTAGTATTAACTGTCTACAATATATTTCTACAATATATTTTATCTTCACTTACAACTGAACCTAATGTATGGCTTGCCATGTATAAAAGCTCTTCTCTTGTCCCCTTGCCTTTCAGTGTAAGGTAAGATGGTAGTCTGGAATGTGTTCTTTTGGGAAATGTAGTTTTACATATCAGAAAAGATGTTCACAGACCGAAATGTAGGTAATGGCAATTGCTTGTCTGATTATCATCACACTGCACAAAACCTGTTCTCTTAAGAGGGTGCCCTGTCATGTTGTGCTTCATGGGGTAGTTCTAAGTGTTATAAAAGAGGAGCTGTACACAAACAGCTACTCCATCCTGCCTTCTATTATCTTGAAAAAATAACAAATGAAGCTGAATGCAATATAGTATACTAGTATTTCTATGACTCTTATTGCGTATGGTTAAAATCTGCAGAAGAAGTAATTCAACACTTAAATGTATTTATTTTAACATGCACCTTTTGTAGAAAAGAAGTAACTGCATAACTGTATCCAACTTGCACAATGGCTATACAGCTAGCTAGCTTCTTTCTTAAATAAGTTACAATTCTCAAGAGTAGCTGACTGCAAAATCTGACCCTGCCAGGCCCATTTTAAATGTCTTTTAATTTTTAAAAAATTTCATTAATACCTTCTACATCCAAAGTAGGCAAACAAGTGGAAAAATGCTGGTGAATTGATTTTGCGAAACTGGGGCACTAGTCTTTTAAACTGAGACAGCAAAACCTGCATAGAGGGAGAAAGTCCTGTTAAAAATAATCTTTGACACAGAAGCTTTTATAATGCTTTTGTTTGTACAGTTTACTTCTTCACCTTCTCCTTAGGCTATAGGGACTTAAGAAAGGTACTGCAAGAGATGGCTAAGCAGTGGTCTATACCATAACACGAGCTTCACATCATTGAAAATGGGATGAGCTGCGTTGTATTTACATACAGCAAAATCATGCAAAAAAAAAGCAATGGCCATGTTTTGAGTCGTCCTAGGTTTAGGTTTTGATATTTTAGTTGCTTTTGCTTATTTATCTTTCAACAAAATTGTAGTCCAAGTCAGAGATCATCTTGCCTTTTTCGTGACCTGAGCAAAATCACTGTATGTGAAATTCTTTCCTTGAAAGGTTCTGCAAACAACAGGAAAAATGAGAAGTGGTGTACAAGTAACAGAGTGTGTTTATGTCTGTTGCCTCCTTCCTAAATACAACTGTCCCTGACAAGGAGCATAATTTATATTGAAACATACTTAAAACAGGGAGAGGTTATCAATTTTTTTCTGCAAGGCTGGCAAAAAATACGGTGAAGTGTAGTAGGGTGAGTCTTTGGGAAAAGATTCTGTTTTCTTTACACAGCTGGAGGTGGAGAAATGATAAGATGATTCAGTCCAACTGGTGTGTTAGTGCACCAAATGTTGGCAGATAGCTTTAGGTCTTCACCATTTGCAGATAATTTTGGTCACTGGGAATAGAAATTGAGAATCAGAATGAAGGACCTAAAAGAGATGGGCAGGTTTTGGTATCCTGAAAGATCAGTAATGATAATGAGTCTCCCATGGAAGGGAAAGCATAGTAGAACAGTAAATTGCTTTTTCTGTTAATCTAAGTTGTTCAGACTGGCATGCCACTTAAAGATCCTTGTCAGCCCAACAGAGCATTACTCTTATGTAAATGAGATGAGTAAAATCTACGTAATAAAAAATCTCAATGCCACACTCCAACACTGAACATTTTAAGGTAAGGAAGGATCAATTTTCAAATCCATTTGCATCCTGTTCTGAGAGTCCGACCTCACCACTGCAATGCAATGTGTCTTTAGACTATTTTTTAACTTCAGAAAAGAAAAAAAAACAGCAAACAAAATCCAAAGCCGAGTGGCTTTTAGACTTCTGTTCTCAAAGGTCGGTAAGGAATGACATAGCCTGGTCTAACCTGTTACGGTGTATGTAAATCAGTCTGTGGGATGTATGAAAACTCTAATAGACTAGTAGATTTCAGTAGCTTAAGAAACTGGTCTTACTTTGCAAGATTTTTTTCCGCTGAGATTGTTCAGTGAAAACAATGAAGGAAAAGCAATCTTAAGCAATCACATCTCGCAGCAATGTCCGTATGCTATCATTTTGCATTGTAATGAAGCAGTTTCTAAGCTTGTTCAGAAATATGCAAGGTCAAGCAGCCTCATCATTCAACACAATGGTTTCAATTTTAAGCAACTGCAGGATAAGGAGGGAAAATTATTGCAAGAGTACATTACTCAGCAATGTCTTCCTCTCATCTCCCTTTAGGCATTTAGACTTTCAGTGAGACAGGGTTTGGAACTTTTGTGTTAATTTCAGCAAGTATTAGGACATTCTGAAAAACTTCAGTGTTGTATCAGAGGTGGGAGAAGTTATTTATCCTTATCCGAATGACAAGATGGAGCAAGTAAGGAGGTTTGTAACTGATGGAGGAGCGATTCTGCAGATTTAGTTCCATTAATCTGAAGGAAAAGATTTTAGGTTCCAGCTGTCACAATAAAAAATAACAATCCCCTAATAACATTTTGAGATGGCCTGCGCTGGGTTCCTCCCCACTGGCCTCTCTAGTTTTGTCTTCTTCCAGTTATAACCTGACAGCTGCTGCTATCTCAGACTGCTTCAGTTATTGATATGCTGGAACCCATTTTGTAATTTAAAAATATCTATTGGGAATTTTTGAAAAGCTGTAATAAGAATAGTCTACTCATCCACGTAACAAATAAATGGGTCTCTATGATGCTTAAGACCATACTTTGTTGCGAGGTTCTGTACCTATTCTGTACTGTACAAAGACCGTTCCTCAACATATTGCCTATCTTTTTGTGCACAGCATCCTGATACACCTTCCTAAGCTATGGCATCACTCTGAAGTTGACGCTGGGCTGTTCAGTTTCCTTCTGCTTTATGTTTTGACTTCATGGACACTAATAGGACTACTGCTGATTTATAGAAGTGTAGACAACAACAGAATCACACGCACAGCATTCATGTGACCTTTTCCTTTGATGAAGATTAGAATTTGAGAAGGAGAAATTGGACATTGTCCTCCCAAGCCTTCCTGGCTTTTCCAAACTTCATGCAGATACTACATATCCCTAGGAAGTAGCAGATCTTCAAAGACAATGATATCAGTTCTAAGAGCATCTCTGTTCAGGGAAGTAATACTGAAGGCACAGGACAGTACGCCAGCCAGTACTCATCAATAGTTTCTACTTCTCTTTCAAAAACTTGCTCATTATAGCTGAGCAACAAGAACAAACTTATTACAGCTCAGACTTGACCTACAAATGTTCTTGAATTTTGATCTTTCTGTGACAAGTATTCTCCATTTTACGCTGAGAACATAACTTGCTTCTGTTCCAAGAGTAGAGTTCAGTCTGGTGGCTTGAATTTTTGATGATTTTTCTTTACTCCGATGTAAAAGAAGTGCTGTAGTATGAGTTTGAAAATATAGTATGATATTGCTTCTGTCTGATTTTCCAGTTGTGTATGTCCAAAGATAAGGTTTTGTAATCTGTAAGTGCTGTTTAGAAAATCTCTTAAGAAAACTTACCATTAGTGCCTCCATGTCCCAGGGATGATCATTTAGAACTGAGAAAGTTAGAGACATTGTCCATCTTGAGGAACCAAGTTGCAAATATGCCTTTGCTGAAAAAAATGTCCTGAAAACTGTTGGCTGGGAAATGTGTGTACTTCCATAGCAGGTCATCAAGCATTCCTAAAACATGTGTGCAGTGAGGATACAGAAAATGTGCATAGGTATTGAAGTCTTTCTCCTGCATTCTCAAGTTCCGCTATGGTCTTCATGCTTTTCACTCGTGCAAAACAAGCATAGTCATATTAGTGTTTTTAATTAGTTTTCACTCGTGCAGATTATGGAGCCTGGGCCTAAATCCCTAGACATTATCATTTTAGTAATATGATGTTCTGTATTGGAGTTAAAATAGTCTGAAAATAAGTACGTTAAAAATTATATGTTCCTCTAGTACAAAGAGAATATACAAATAAATCCATCTTACTTATAAAACCCTTGTTCTTTTAAGAGTATCCTGCGGAACAAATGACCCTTGTGAAAGGAGTCATCGCTGCTCACTGCAGGAAGGTTGGGCAAGATGACCTCTAAAGGTCCCTTCCAACCCTAAGCATTCTATGATTCTGTGATTCTGTGAAAGGAAGGTGTCAGGCTAAGTGTGCAAGAAAAGGGGAAAAAAATAGCTTTTATGCTGTATTTTAATTTTCACATATTTGTAAATTAAACTTCTGTTTAAAAAAGCATGATACTCCAAATGCTATGATTTAGTTTTCCTTAGACCCCTCCTAGTTTCTTTAGAGTTTTGAGGTAATCTTTGTATTTTTTCCAGACTCATTCTTTCCACCTTTCCTTCTTTTTCAATTTCACAAGGCTGAAACACTACACAAGACAGTTAAGGACACTGTCAGTTAATGACTTTCACCAGGTTTCAGGAACTAGATGATTTCACTTTATTTCTGTTTCTTTTTTTCTTTTTTTTTTTTCTTTTAATGCCTTCATTTTTCTCTTCCAAACTCCACTGTCTTGCTTTTCCTTTTTTCTCAGGCCCTTAACTTCATTCTTCTTACTCCACTCTCCTCCAGGGAACCTCAACTGTCCTTTTGTTAGCCAAAGCCAAGATAATCTCTGACCTGATGCTGCTTTCAGAAATTCAAAAAGACTTTCCAGAAAATGTCCCCAGCAACCTAGTCATTTGTCCCAGACAGTAAGACTCATATAATCCCACTCCCACTGTAAGCAGCAGCAGACCTACACTTTAATAAAACCGGGATCCTCAGCTGAGAAGGACAGACGGCTGCGGTCTCCTTCCCAGCCCCGAACCAGCACAGCAGGGAACAATACCTCCTCCCACCACACAGTCTATAAGACGTTCCTGCTTCATTTACAGACATAAATTGCCTTCTCTCATGCTGGATATTGCATCTTCCTCCGGAATTTTGTTCTACTTACGCCATTCTGTCTCTTAACCTTTAGCAGGTTTCCACAAAGGAGAAGACTCTGTTATGTAAAACTGCACAGATTGGTACCACGTGTGTATGAGAAAATGAAAGAAGACTAAATGAACTCTGAGTATCTCATTAAATGTTTTATAGGGTGCCCTTCAGAGAAATGATCCTTTTGAGAAGTCCAGTTGTCTCCGCTCCCTCTCCCCCTGCCACCTTCTTAACAAGCATTTGATTAAGTGTGTTCAGTCATAGTCATTTTAACCTGTGGCTTTTCTAAAAATAGCATCCAATCTGAAGTTAACACCTTTTCCTCCCACCTACACACACGCACAACATGTACGCATGTGTACACGTGTGCATACTTTTACTTGTTTCCATGGAAACCCCACTGGAAAATGTTTACATGCCAACCATGTCAGAGGTAACTTTTCCATGAAAATATAAGGCAACTTGTGTGTCATAGGAAAATACCACAGATGCTTTATTGTTTTCATTGGATCTAATCTGCTTACCTGAGGAACAGTGTGATACAGCATGTTTTGCCTTCCCCACCAAAGGGCAGCAGCATGGTGCGCTGCAATTTGGGACAGAGCCCCCAGTGGGGACAGATCTCCCCTGGCCTTGACTACTCACTCTTGTCTGCGTCGAATTAGCATGACGTGAATCTGAGTGGCATTGTGTCCTCTGTCTCAGGCTGATTCTGGGCTATATTAAGCTTTTCTCTTTTGTGGAGAGAGGGTAGAGATCAGAGCAGCCTTTCTTGTAAGGCCGGGATATATTCCAGCATCCCTGCTATTTGATTGATCATTTAAAATACTTTTTTGAATGCCTAAACGTTTTTTCAGTTGCCACACTCAGTCGAAAGTACATGGCCTGCATTGTTTGCCAGTATATCTCTTTGTAACTTAATGAGAATGGTGCTGCCATCAAAAGGTATTGATCTTTATTTTCCCAAGGCTACTCAAGTTGCTTATTCCGCATTTTTTTCTGCTGTATACCACTTTGACATACTTGAAAACTAGGACAATGAAAAATGGTGTGAAGACAAAGGCTTATTCTGGAAATGTACCTCCATCACATCATAGCTGTTACTTGTCATGGTGGGCTGACTGGAGTTTTGACTATTACTTTCTGAGTATTTCTTTTCAAATTCTCTGAAGAGTGCTGGCAGTAACATGGGCATAAAAAACTGCATATAAGCTCCGGGAGCTGTGGTTTCAGGAATTTGTGCAAGAGGCCAAGAGGACACAAGCAGCAATAGCAGAATCTGGAGCAAATACCTACCTGAGCCTTGCTCCTTCCCATAGGCTCCACTCAAAAGGTAGCTCTCTTCAGTGAGTTCACAGTGCACAGAGGATTAGAACAAATTAACTGCCCTACGAAGAGTATCCATATGTAAATAATGCATTCTGAAAGCACAGGGATTTAATTTTACTCCCTACTTGAATTTTACTCAAGAATTCATGAGGAAAGACAATGTTTTCCATCGTAATTACCCCATAGAAATTGCATACTACTATACTAGCTTACTAGGTCACCTTCTGTCACATTTTCTTTTCCAAATGAGAGACAGAGGAAGATGAATAAGCGATTCAAGTCACAGACAAGAAAGCAGAGACTTGAGGCTGTTCACTGTAGGGCTCCAATTGCCTTTGTTGTCTGCCTTTCTAGTCAAATAAATTAATGTGAGATATGCTATTCTAAAGAAAAAAAAAACAATCTCAATTCTGAAAATCAGTACTTACCTCTGAAACAGGTAAGATTTTGAGACATCATAATTTTTTCTTGATTCACTCATTGTAAGAAGTTGGGTTGTACAGAGCTCTTCACTTCCAAGGAAAAAAAAAGCTGAATAGTCTTTTGCAGCATTCAGGCAAAGAAAGAAACTGCCTTTTCATAGGTGGTACAATATCTATACTTTAGCATAAGCAAATTGAACTGCAAATAGTTCCTGTCTGCAGTTTCCTTTCTTCTGGAGTCGTAATGCTAATTCTGTATTGATTAATGATACCAGAAGTCAAAATGCATAAGAAATATACAAGCATGTACAACATTATAGCTCAGCTCTTCATCTTAGATAGGCTAGCAGAATAATCCTCAGAATTATTTTTGTATTTATTTATTTTTATTACATATTATATATTTATATTAATTATTATTTTTATATTATCAATATATTATATTATATATAAACTTATATAGCATATGCTATTGCTTTTATACAATATGCACGAGTTGCTAAATAGTGACAGATTCAGTATTTCAGATGGGTTGAAGGTGGTTCCTTGTACTTGTTTTCCATTTTGTCCTACTGTCAGGAAAAAAGTATAAAAATGCATTTTGATGTTGTGCCAGAAAACCAACTGTTTTTCCAAAGATAATATGAGCATAAGCATCCATGGAGACAATGATTTTCCGATGTTTGCTGGAAGTAGTGACTACATTGTGCCTTTGGCAGATGGAATTTGCTATAAGCTGTTGTTTATAAACAAAATAGTTATTGATGAAATGTCACCATATGTTTGTATTGTTTATATAATGTGAAACACACCATCATTTCCTCTGTTTGGAAGAATTTTCTTGGGAGATTGGGAAAAGTTGTCAGACCAGTCCTGAGCAAACCAGTAACAGATTTCTTCTGTGGGATTGCAGACAAGTTTTAGATAGATGTCCTTGTATGAAGAACTTGTGAAAGACGGAGCCTTCAGAGATTTGTTACCTTTCTCATTGTTTGTAATGAGTTACATAGAAGAAGAATTGAAGTAGCAAGAATAGGGTTATCAATGTACATAGATTGGTTTAAAAGAAAAGAATGTTTTTTATACGTGTATAAAAGAGAAGAAGAAGCAAAACAACATTTCTAGTCTCATTTCTTGAACATAAAGAATCATAACTATTTTTTTTGTAGGTTTAAGATGTACCTCATTAACCCTGGTAGAATATGCAAAGGGAGCATTTCCTATTAGAGAATTAATTGGGATATCATTATTGATTAATATGCGCTACGATACCACATCCATCCAATGTAGGCATCAGTATACCTATGATATTCAGCACTGCAAATGCGTATATAACATAAAGATAGTGCCAAGCACAAGCATGAAAAAATGAGAACACAATAAATCAAAAGTGGGAAGAATTATGACAGCTAATGAGAATTTCATAGAAGCACATTAATGACTACTACATATGAAGAGCTAAGATGTCTAAACCTTTAATGACTCGTTAAGGGACAAGGAGCACAAGTAGTGTTCTCCTCTATCCTTCCAGTTGCAGGGAATGATGAGGGAAAAAACAGGAAGACCCAGCAGATCAATAACTGGCTCCAAGAATGGTGTCGCCAGCAGAATTCTGGGTTTTTCAATTATGGTTGGTCTACACAACATGAGGCCTGCTGGCAACAGATGCAATACATCTGTCCCAAACAGGGAAAAGGATCTTTGCGCAGGAGTTAGCAGGGCTTACTGAAAGAGGTTTAAACTAGATTTGAAGGGGGGAAAGGGATAAAACCAGGCTCACTAGAGATAAGTCTGGGGGTGGCACACCAATGTTTGAAGGACAGTGTGCTAGGAATCTGGACAGGCTGGATCAATGGGCCAAGGCCAACTATATGAGTTTCAACAAGGCCAAGTGCTGTATGCTGCGCTTGGGTCACAACAATGCTACAGGCTTGGAGAAGGGTGGCTGGAAAGCTGCCTGGCACAAAAGAACCTGGAGGTGTTGGTTGACAGGCAGCTGGTGTAAATCGGCCTTTGGTCTGACTTAGTATCACTGTTTCTATCTTCGCAGTCCAATCAGTCTCACCATATTATAAAAAACTGTAGAGGTTTTACCCTGCTTTATCCTCTGCCACCTTTGTCAAATCACGTATTATCTACCAGACATCAGCGTTGAGTGTTGCCTGGGAAGAGGTCTTGGGACGATCATGGTGGTTAAGAGAAAGTGATACTCATTCCAGACATTTCTGCCAGGAATTGTATTGATATGTTTAATTACTATCTAGAACAATTAGCATTAATGCTATTTGTATTAAAATAAGCAAACTGTTCAGTTCTATGTTCGTTAACATGTTCTGGACAATCCTTTCAGACAGTTCACCAAAATGAACATGGAAATACAGGACAACCATGATTGTCTGTACAGCTTCAGGTTTACTTGACTGTAATATGACCTGTGTTTTTGTGACAGCAGTTAAATCTAGGTTCACACGAAACTTTATGTAGATAGTGGATTATCATCAGAGTTCATAATGCCAACTAATGCAGCTTTCCTGTATGTTCAGTATCTTTAAAGCTAATTAGCTACAGAGTCATAGCAGGGCATGAATTTGGTGTGGGACTCATTTGCGTATAGATGAGCAGATAGTACCAGCTGACCTGGCCTAGACAAATGGGGGTTTTTGCATAGTGGTGCCATGTATGACATAAATGAGCAGAATATTCTCCACTTCTGATGGAGCCTGTGGAGGTCAAGTGATATACCAGAAGGTATCTAAAATAGCGTGACCATGTGCATGTTTAGGCAACCAAATTCTAGTGTGTATATCATGTTACATTATGTTTTTCTTCTTGGCATTTCAGAAAAGAATCATACTGAACATTGCAAGTGCTGAGTTTTCATCATATGCACTAAAATAAATCAAAACTATAGTTTCGGAATTAGTTTCTATGAACTGTGAGAATGCGTATTCAGCATGTGCATTGCAGATAGTCTGGAGCCACAGGCAGTGCATGCAGTCTTTGCCATAAATCTGTGCTGAGTCATTTTATATCACTACTGCTTAGTCCAGAGCATGATACTCACATTTGCATGGTTTTATACCTGCCAAAATTACTTCCCTTTCATGTCTTCAGCCTCAGTGCTTTGCTTTGAAATTCATGGAAGCTAGATTTACAAATAGGTTGAACTTCCTTACTTCCACTGATTTTTGGAAGGTCAGCATTTGAAAATCAGATGCTGATTATGATTTACAAAATAGGAAATGGAGATCCAGTTTGTAGCATCTGTAATGCATCCTGGAGTTTAGCGAGGAAAAGGGGTTTGCCCTACTGCACTGTGAGCTTGAATTTGGCCTTGCATTTTGGGGATAGTTGTTTTGGGGAGAGGGATGAGGCAGGACAACCTGAAGGTGAACAGGTCTCAAAGAGATGGATCAAGGTTTCTCAGGAGACATCTGGCAATCTCCATATGAAATTCTTTGTGGTCCTTTGCTACAGCCACTCATGTTGCCTGTGTGCTTGTGCTAGCCGAATGCTGTTTGACAAAGACACAAGACCAGAATGTAGCCCAGTGCTGAAGTGCGCTATGTACTGGTATAGTACTGCGTGAACCAACTTAGGTGTCAGTTTCTGTGCGTTTTGCAGACTTCTGTGCAAGCTCAGACTAATGTAAAGCATTTGTTGTTATTAAATACAGTTGTTAATCATGACTGATCTCTGAAGATGGCAATTCAGGAAGTACTTTGTCACTCAGTGATGTTTATGAAGCAGTCATTTCTGGAGCTTTATTCCAGCTGAGTCTGCTGCTTGAATTATACTCAGGCCACTGAGAAAGAGTTGCCTAGGTAACCCTTCAATTGGTCCTTTTGTGCTCAAATTTTACCTCAGTTGTGATATTTCAAAGCGGAGCGTCCATCTGATACTGATTTTCCCACCCCAACAGCATCTGCAAGAATGGAAAAGGAATGGATTTTGGTTTTAGGAAGTAGCCCCAAAAACTCTTGCACAGCACAGTCCTCCAAAAGTTAGGCTTCAGTAGATTGCAGCAGTGAAGTACAGATCATGTGCCTGCTTTGGTAAAGAGCTGAAAGCTAAAGGCAAAAGCTAACCTCTCAAGCTCCTCAGGAGCCTTTTGAGTACTGTGTGGTGTGTGACAAATTGTGCCTATGTACATTTTAAAAATCTTTTAATGATTATACCTATTAGGACCTGTTCAGTTTGCTGTCATCTGACAATCATACAACTTGGGAGTTTCACATAGTGTAGGGGTTAAAAGAATATTGTCTGCTGTTGACTTCAACACATAACTGTCAAAGTAGCTGCAGCCTGTCAATGTGTCAAGAGGCAAGTAGGGATTTGCTTCCAGTCCATCGGTGTTGGGTGATACAGTCATCGTGGAAGAGCCTGAGCTAAGAGCTGGGCTTGCTGCTGCAGATACTGAGCAGTTCAGGGAGCTGAGTAGTTGAACAATTCAGGAGTTCATAGTAGTGGAATAACTAAGATCAGTTCTTTAATCAAAATTAGCAGTAAGTAGAAAATGTTAATGAACAATACCAACATATGGTGACATTTCATCAATAACTCTTTTGCTTAGAAAAAAATAACTGACATGGTCATTCAAATGGCTGCTTC
Organism: Opisthocomus hoazin; assembly: GCF_030867145.1. NCBI lineage: Eukaryota > Metazoa > Chordata > Aves > Opisthocomiformes > Opisthocomidae > Opisthocomus > Opisthocomus hoazin. The sequence continues at coordinate 26,055,993 of NC_134454.1, read as the reverse complement.
GTATAGCATTGTCATAAGGTTTATGTAAGCAATCTTGAAACAGGGCAAGAAGTGACAAGAGACGTGTATTATAAATTTATGGGAAGAGTAACCTGCACACTGCAGAGGACTGAATTCTCAATTACTATCTTTTTGAAAAAGAAGAAAATAACAGCACTACATGAAGAAGTAGTTGTATGCCTCGCATACTCTCAAAAAACCACAGTTTTCGCCAGGTACTCTTTTTTTGACTTCTTTAGCTTTCACTGAGCTCTCTAGGAATCTTTCCACAGGCTTAACAGAGTTTGAATTACACACACCTGTATGAAAGAACTGTTCAGGCAATTTTTTCCGTTGCCTTATTCTGTGGTTTAAGTTAGATCCATGTACAATTCTAGAGACATTGCCTACCTATGTTAAAAGTTAAAAAGTGATTTTAATACGTACACCCAAAAGACTGAAACATGCTTGCTTTGCTTTCTTTCTGCGGAAGTCTGAGAGGGCTCCATTTTGTTAGCAGAAGCAGTCTAAGAAAAGGGAAGTGTGTGGCAGCCAAAAGGTCCTCTGTTGTGGGAGAAGGTCCCTATACACCTACTCTGTAATAGAGATGTCAGGTGAACAGCATGCACATAAAAGGGGTCTAGAGACTGATGTGAAAATCAGCTACACAAATCGGAGAGTAATGTCTTTCCTTTAGTTTTAGCACCAAGTTGTTAAGAAGACTGCTGCTCTGTGGCTGGTCTAAACATAGGAGATTCAGGCTGGAGATAAGAAGTCTTTTCCCCAGGAGGACAGCCCAGCGGTGGAGCCAGATCCTGGGATGTTGGGCCATCTCCATCCTTGGTGGTTTCATAGGTTGACTGGGCAAAGCCGTGAGCAGCCCGGTCTGACCCGCTCGCCGGCTGAGCAGTGGAGCTCCCCAGGCTCCTGCCAGCCTGAACCACCCTACGGTCCTATGAACAAGAAAATACATGTATATGTATATGTATATGTATATGTATATGTATATGTATATGTATATCTTAAATAGTAACTTTTTAAGTTACAAAAGCTTGAAATGTTAGATATATGTATACATATATATGCACATATATATATTTCTTTTTATATGCGTATAAGTTTATGTGTGTATAGACATATGCACACAGGTATCTCTGTCTCTATCCCAGTCTCTGTCCCTGTGTCAATCTATGTGGCCAGGCTTGATGCAATCCAGACGAGAGTTAATCACCTATTAGACTAGCCCACATCCCAAGGTAGAGTCTGTGGGAAGACGTACCAGAGTCACAAGGTTCCCCTTCAGGGAGAAGGCATGACACTGGTCCGTGCATTCCGAAGCACCAGCATCGCTGTCAGCATAGCTGCAAACGGATGTCTTCAGGCAGCCTGTACTGCAGGGTTACCTCATAGTCTGGCCAAAATCTTTTTACTGTGTCCTGGCTAATGTTTTTAGATAGGTGTGGTGCTAAAGTAATGTTTTCGGATCCCATTGGTTCTCACTGAAACACAGCCCTGTCCTCAGGGTCCCTCTTTAAAGAATCCCTAACCTCATTTGTCCACTTCAATATTCTGCTCACCGCAGCTTTTCTTACAGAATGAAGAGGATGAGGACCAGCCTCTCAGCCTGGCCTGGCCTGACACCCCACGCAAGCAGCTCACCTACCTTCTTGTATTACCCATTGTTTTTCCACTGTGGGCTTCCCTCCCAGATGTCAGAAACCCTGTAAGTAACTGTGGTTAAGTCAGTGTGTGAAGTCAGTGAGTTCTGTACAACAGGGTGGCTCTCTAACTAAATGCCAAAAAGGGCTTGTAGTGGATTTATGTGAAAGTAGAGCTCATTATTTTTTTTAACAGTTTCTTCTTTGAAGAAGAGGTCACAGCATCAGTCTTCATATCTTCAAATGGGTGCTTATGGGCAACTGGTTGGTAATAGCTCTGTAAAGACTGCCATTCCTATTCACTAATATTTTATGACACAAAGTGAAAGCTCTTAAAACTTCTTCAGGGCCTTCACATCTGCATTTCTAGATCTCCACTGAGTGTCACAGAAGTGCTAAGGAAGTCTGTCCATCTGCAGTGCCCTAAAGGGTATGACTGGAAAGATTTTAGACTGTCTAAATTTTCTCTGTGGTTCAAAAATAATAATACGCATTTCTCTTAAATGCATGTTCTACTAGATCTATGTCTTCTACTCATCATCTTTTTATTTTCATGCTAGAACAAGATCTGTAAGTCCTTCTATGTGTAAAATACTTGCTAGTTTTTTCCTAGACACAGCTGGAAGTAATTTAAGACAGATTATTGATACAAATGACTTAATGTGACAAGTTATCAAGTCACGGAAAGTAAAAAGAAAATTCAAGAGCTGAAAAAATCCTTTAGTAATGTATTCATCTCTTTTCCTTTCTGGATCAAAAATACGTTCAAAACTGCTGCAAGAGAGGGATACATAGATTATAAGCTTATAAATCAACACTCTGAATTCTTTTTTCCTCCTCACACACACTAAAAACTTTCCCATCCTATGCACTGAAAAGCTGCAATTCACTGCAAGAAACAAGCTAAAATAAGACTCTGATTTGTTTTTGGATAAAGGTTTCTCAGAGGATATAAAGTGACATTTTCCCTTCCAATCTTTAACCTTTTTTTCCTTAAAGTTTTCAAGCAACTCTAGTAAACACTTTTTTTTGATAACATAAAGAGCACACTACAGGAATTTCAAGGTTGTTTATTTCTGTATTTATGACCTCCTCTTATCATTCAAAGCCATTCCTGTAATTTTTTAATAATTTTGCCCAAAATGACCTCTAAGAAATAAGCATGTGTGTTATTTTGAATTTTGAAAATCTGAAATTAACATCAGTAGACATGTAGCCTTACCCAATATTCTGTACTGTACAAATGAGAGCAGTTGCTAGAATAATGGTTTCGGAAAGCTAATAGCTCAAGAAGTCGCGTGCAACTCTGTGATGCGTGTGATTGTTAGTGCTAGTATTGTTCACAACAGAACTGTCATGCTGACATCCTCCAGCTAAAATACCCTGCTGTAACATGAAAGATAAGCACAGTTGTATATGCCAGATACGTCAATGGGCAACAGAGTTTTAAAATTTCATTCACTGAAAGCAGTAGCTTTTCATACAGAACTAAAAGTAATGTAGTTGGTAATTACATGTAGTAATAACGGAGGAGGTAACAGGCTGTATTGGTATGACAAGCTGCTTACTTTGAGCATTGGTATCAAAGAATTAGCCAGATGGTTGCATAAACTGTCTAACTTTTCAAGGATGCTCCATTAGTATGTTTGTCTCTAATATATTCTCACTTATGCCTGTGTGCCATCCCCGCTATTCCCTTCCTAACAAGAACAAAACCCAGTATCACAGCTCAGCATGTGCATCAGAAAACAACTTTCCATGAAATCTGTGAGGCAAAAGTTAAACCTAAAATAATACTTAAATAGATTTTGTAGGTAGGTCCACTGTCTGGTGCTTGATTTGCAAGTGTGGTAGTTTTAGTCAGAAATCCATATTCTGCATCAGGATGCTCAGATTGGCATGTGGATATATAAAAGGAACACTTGTGTGCTATATACTGACTTGAGAGACCATATGGAGCCTTTGACATACTCTGTAGGTGTCCACTTCACAAAAATGATTCTCCTTTGCTCCTAGAGCCTCTTTCCTAAAGTATATTTTATCCCTACATAATGGAGGCAGTTTGACTGCATTTACCTGTACTGTATCAAGTTATATTTAGTTCCATGAGTCCCAGAAGCCCTAGAAAAATCATTTCATACACAAGGTCTCTGAGTATAAAGTTAGCAAAATCCTTCCTGCCTTATTATACTCTGGTGTACGCATGTGCAGATTTTTATATACTTAGTGTAGATTACGTCAGCTGACTCTTAGTTGATTCAATAGCTGACATGTTTTAATGTGTGTTTAGTGCCTTAATAGTACCTGCTCACATTAAGCCACTACATATTAAAATCCTTGCTGTAACATCAGTAATGTTGCTGGCAGTACACCAGAGGTAGGTGTGCCCTAGGGGAATTTTGTACCTGAATTTTTGTTGAGGTGTTTTGAACAATAATGGGTATTTTTCCTGTACTAATTGCTTATATCCCCTGTGGCTCTGCAAAGGTCACAAATGTAACTGTGCACCTCCTGCAGTAAGGGATATTGAAAGATTGAGAGGAAAATGATGTGACCAAGGTGGCCCAGTGGGTCAGTGGCAGACATTGAGCACCATCTCTTTTGTTATAGCCATACAGCACTTTCCATCCTTTTGTGTTACAAGCCAGAAAAATGGCTAACGGGGCTCCAGTCCTGCTGTCACTGGACCCATATGGGGCAGATCGTTGTATCTCTGCAAATTCCCATTGCCAACAAAGAGATACAACTTACATGAACTCTCGTTACCACGCAGAGATGCACTGTTACCAAGGGGACAAGGACAGGATGTTCCTGCACAGATCCAGTTACAGGAGTAGGTTCTGAGTAATCAGATTTAAGCACTGTCAAGTTTGAAAGGAAAATCAAAGCTTGCAATGCAGATAAATTTACGTACAAGACAAATATATGATTCATTCAGGTTAAAGGTAAATATGTTGGTAATAATACTGGCTAAAATTAAGACAGTTACTTTGCAAATTATTGCGCACTCAGTATCTTTCAGGATCAGGCTCTTAGAAGAAAAACCTTCATACGTGGATCATTCCTGCTACTTGAAGTCCTTTTTTTTCAGACACTGGCATGAAATCAATATGTACAAAGAAAAATGTCCTTAAGATTTCTGATAGACAGGAACAGTACCAGTCCAACCAATCTCCAGAGAAACTGCAAAATTCTTTCTCTTTTGTTAAAAGAAAATAGCATATGAACTGAATGAGCCATGGCTTTTCTCATTTGTCGGTTACCATGACCACAACAGAACCAACTGGTAATAAACTGGGCGCTCTGTCTTTACAAGGCAACCATCATAACAGCTACCAGAAAAGGTGGAGAGAAGTATTGCTGTCTGCTGTCTCTGACTAATTGTGCTAGGAAAATGCTTGGAATTGGCAACTCTTTGTATTTCCAAGAGCTAGGGAGTTGCAATGAGATAAATCTCAGAAGAATGCTGTCATTAGTTACAAAATAAGCATGATTATTATTATACTCTGGAGATAAAATGCAGCATCAGAAGCAGAATCAGCACCCTCATTACTGCTTTTTAAAAATTTCATCTATATGCAAATTATATAGCAGCATCTATGGAGTCCATTCTTCATTTCACCACCTGTAATATCTACAAGCTTTAAATTTTGCCCTTTTTGAGTTTAAATGTTCCCCCTTTTAAAATAGGTGATTAAGCTGTTAAGCCTATTTAAGTACTCTTAGTCTTCAACTGCTGCTTATCAGTTAATTTTCCTGGGAGAGGGTTGGCTAAGACAGGCTAGAAGTACACATGCTGCAAAGTTACTGACTTACAATTCTGAGCCATCCGAGTTCCGTGTGTGTCTGAGTCAGATAGCCAATGTCTCGTTATTTTGCAAGAACCATTTGGTATATTTAACTGCATTGACAGAGAGCTGTTACTGGCCAGTACAGCTCTTGCTGTATTAGTTTTGCATAAGCCAATGTATGCTTTTGAGTGTTGTATAGTGATTATTCAAGTTGCATTGCTACGAGGTGCTCTGTGTAGATTTTGTGACCAGCTGCAACAAGCTTACCACTTCATCATCTCATTCACCATAAGTTTTGCCAGAACATCCCAGTTTTTGCAAGGAAGACAAAAAAGGTTGAAAGCGGAAGGAGTTGACTACTAAGAATCGTGAAAAAGAAGTGCTAGCTATTTAGTTTAAAAAAATAAAACGGCTTTTTAGATTCATTTATCCCTTCCGGACTCAGTTCTGCTCCCACTGATGTCGTATCACTATTTTAACAGGCATCTTTGTGTTCCTGTCGAATTGTGTTCCTTTTCAGACTAAGGTCTTCTGTCCCCTAATGTATGTAAAGTTTTTATTTTAAAATTAAAAGTCCGGCTGATTAGGTTTAAACATCAGAAGCTCATTATCAGATTTTCTGAGTTGATAAAAATTTAGGACTCTGTTTTGAAAAAATAACTGTCTTTGCTCTGTAAAGAGTTAAGAAGCAGTTAAGAAGCAGATCATCCAAAGTACCCTGGGCAGTTCCAGAATCAGTGCCTGTGACAGTAATGGAATTTATATGAAAAGGATGTTTCTAGGTGCCGTTGTGGCTATTTATGCCTATATTTAAAGGTAATTCATTTAAAACACATACTGGAATGATTTTCCGCCTCCAACAGAAGTTCAGTTATTTATTTATATATGAGGGGATTCGGGAGCATTATTAAACCTGTACCATCTTTAATGTGTGTTCCTATATGTTCCAGTTATGCAGTTGTATAGGTCATGTTAGTCAATATTTATGAACTCAGTTTTCAGCAGGCCATTTAGCATTATGGAGAGTGCCCATAGGGAGTGAGTAGGTGTTCTGCAGCACCGCCTACAGCTGTACCTGCTGCTGGAGCAGATACAGACCTTTTAATTGTCCTGGCTATAGATGAGTGTGCACAATTGCCATTGCTGACTTTACCTTTTTCCCATCAGTAATGACCTGATCTCATTCCATTTAACATCAGCAGAAAGAATCTCCACAATTTCAATGAGCTGCAGACCAGCCTCACTCTTTGCTGGTTCAGCTGACAAAAGACGGTGTCATTCCCACATGACCAGCTCTGATGGCCAGCCCAATTCACTGCGCACCTCTTAGTACACAGCCACCCATGCTGATCAGTTCCTAAATGTGAGGCTGTCCCATACAAATGCCTTTTGTGTCTGTTATACAAGAAAAGTTGGCTGTGCAGCTCCGTAAACTCCCTGAAAAAAAGAGGGCATTATCATGGCTTGAGCAAGCTGAGGTGGCAAAATCCAAACAGTATTTTCTCTCCAGACATCATGTTCAGGGAAAACCCTGCAGTCCTGTCAGCTCCCACAACACCTAGGAATGACCCACAGCCTAGTGACTCTCCTGGTGCAGCACAGGTACATCCTGCAGTGGAGAGAGGTACAGGCAAGGTGTGCTTCCCAAAAATTCTGGAGGCCCCTGCAGAGCAAAAAGTGGAAGTCAGTTTAGCGGGGATGTAACAGGAAAAGGTAGTGCACGACTGAGCAGCAGCTGGAAGAAGTATTCAAAGTGGTATAACTTAACTTCCACAAGCAGTCGTACTGGTTGTTCATGCAAATTTGTAGGACTCTGCTAGTGGCATGTCAGAAGTCGTCTGGGCTGAGGGTCTCTGTTCAGAAGGTCGATACCCATAAAGATCATGGTTTTGTTCAAGACTTCTTGTATTCATTCACAGTACAAATTTCATTTTAAACACTAATTTGATTTAGACAGTGATTGCATGGTACAGTACTGCAGTCATGTTTCTTTCCTTTAGTAGTTAACTTGATCTCTTTTTGTTACACAGATCTAGCTAGCCAATAGAAAATATGCATGATGCAAAAGACTGGAAGGAACAGAAACCAAAATAAATCATTAATTTGAATATAACCGATCCATTGGCTGCAAGAATACTATCTATTCAAAGTTTCACATTAGTAAGGGAAACACTGAAAATTAAAATGAAGTTGCTTTGGTGTCATGCAGATTTTTTAATTCATTGAAGGGCCTCAGAGTGTGCTTTACGTGTTTTTATAACAAACTTCTTTACAAAACAAAGGATGGCAAACGTGCTTAATGTATTTTCTGTTCGAATTGAGAAAGTGGGTTGTTTTCGCAAGGAAAGTAAATGCTGTAATAAATTTTAAATGTGTAATTTTTTAGCTCTGTCATTTGGCAGCCTGTGTTATACTGACAGTGAAATGTGTTGCATGAAGTTATTAATGTATAAATGAAAGATATGGGTATCTGTTCTAGCAACTTGAAGGCATTCTTGCTGGAAAAGCATGAAGTTGTTAATAAATTTAGAAGTCAAGCCCCCCTTCAGTTAAACACATATGAAAGCTGCGGCATAACAGAATATGATACAAATGACAATCCAAAGCTTGCCACTCATCATACAAGTTGTTAGGAGGTGTCATTTTACAGCTGAAGTGATTGGAAGAATGAGGCATGGATAAGTGTATACCAGTGTAGGGAGTCAGTTTCTTACTATTTTTGACATTTATTTTGATCATCTGATGCTGATCAGAATAGTTGGTCAGAACAGGCGACCATAAAAAAAAGAGACAACTCTCATTTTGAGAAGGAAGTACTAGTACAGCATGTCAGGTTCAACATAGATGTTCACTATTTCTCTTTGTTTCTGTTTCAGAGGTCAAGAAAATTTTTTCCTATCACATTTTTTGGCTCTATCAGCTGGATTGCGTTTTTTTCTTACTTAATGGTCTGGTGGGCACATCAGGTAAGAAGGTGATACTGATACAAAATACAAGCCCTGCATTGTGTTTTGCACTGTGAGAGATCGTTTAGAATCAGAGTCCATCATCTATCTCTTGCTGCGTAGTGCTTTATTTTAGGAGCTGTAACCATGTATGAAGTAAATCACTGCTCAGTAAACGGAAAGTAGTTCATAGAGCTGTGGTTGTTCTGCCCACAGGACCTGATCATTCTGGTAACATCAGAGCCATCAGTAACCACTTGTCAATACCTACTTGTTCTATTTGACAGTCTTTCTCCTGAAGAATGTGGAAATCTGTGAAAACGGGTAATTCTCTGATCTTGCCTGTATTCTCTAACCTAGTTGGCAAGCTCCAGGAAAATAATACTGGTTAAAGAGGTTTACAGCAGAAAAAATTTCTTCACCACAGGACATTTTTCTGCTGTTTTTGCTTAAACCCTTTTAGGTTGGAGAGACCATTGGTATTAGCGAAGAAATCATGGGATTGACTATTCTAGCTGCTGGCACATCCATTCCCGACCTTATTACCAGTGTCATTGTAGCACGCAAAGGTCTGGGGGACATGGCTGTATCCAGTTCTGTTGGAAGCAACATATTTGACATCACAGTGGGGTAAGTCCTCCAGCAAGAAAATTGTGTGTGTTTTAACAAGTCTTTTGTTCTTAGCATGTTGCCATGGTTTTGCCAAGGTGTTGCGTTCATCAGTTTTATGCCATTGATGCTTAAAAAGGAGCGTGATGCAAATATGCGTGGGATGTTACTATTTCAAGTGCTCAAAAGTTTATAAACATTTGCATGAAAGAATTGTTACAGCTTTGTTGCCTAGTTCTCTCTTTGATACATTGCAGAGCTGCCTAGTCAAGTGAATTGCACTTAAAAAAGTACGCAAGAGCGTTGCTCCAAGAAGGAATTTCTGATGCTTTTTATGAGTTTGTCAGGTTGCTGTTGTTTGCTAACGTTACTACTCATTGTGCTTATACTAAAGCTTTCTTTGTAAATGATGATCAGGAACAATTCATTGCCTCTCCAGTATTGAACATGTTTGCTGTAATAAAAACAGAATGTCATTGGCTTGTGTAGCTCGTTTAGGCTGTTGTTGACATGTGATTTTTTTATATATCTGGCAAGTCCCAGATTACAAGCCAATTCTCTGTTAACACAAAGGACCCTTTGTATAGCTCTGACAATGTGAAGCAATGTAAGATTGTGCCGAAATGTGTTATTTACACTTTACTGCTTCATGGCAGCTCTAGGATAATGGTGTGTGGCATGCGGTTCGAATTAAAATTTGTTTTTAACCTTTTGAGACCAAGGTAGATAAGGTCCAGAAATGTTGTAATCTATGCCTCAGTATTTCAAAAATGTACAGGAAATGCACAGACAAACTCTGTCTCTATTCCCACATTCCCATCTTTAACACAGGATGGAGACACTGAGAGTCATGTCCATACTCTCAGTTTCTCCATGTTCGGCTGTTTCCTGCTATCACAGATGCAGAAGAATCGGTCTAGCCAGAGTCACAGTCCCAAACAGCCTAGTCATAGAACAGATCGTTGGTTTTGCTGCTGAAAATATATCAGCAGCTGCACAGGTACAAAAAAGGGTTCCTGAAGTTAGAGTGGATGGTAAATGGCTTTTTAACTCCGTCTGTTATCTAGTGGCAGTACCTTTGGACAGAGCAGAAAAACTGAGACACTTTTTTCTATTAATCCAGAAACATGGAGTGTTTGAAATAACATCTGTAAGCAGCAGACCTGCAAAATATATGAAAATGTTATTCACTACCATGTTCTTCAACTTAGAGCACGTAGGATGCATCACAAAACTTTTCTCTTTTGCAATGCTTTCTTACTCTTCTTAAAATTTTTAGTCTTCCTGCCAATAGAAATGTTGTTCTCCTGTACCAGTATGCTAGACCTGGTGTATTTACAACAGAAATGGTGCATTTGAGCTGTAGACTGATGTAGTTAGTTCTGAGGCTATAATAAATTCTTCTCTGTTGAGCTGCTTATTCAAAGTCTGAATGGTGTGAGCTTCTGACAGCTCTCTTCATGCTTTCTAAGCCTGCTAAGCTCCAATCAGTGGCTTAAATATTTATTTCAGCTTGACATCTTCCAGAGGGATGTTGCCTCATTCTGTGGCATCAGAGATGAGAACTGCAGTGACAGCAAATACACAAACAGAAATTAAGCTGTAGTTCAGTTGAAGTTCACATTTTAACAAGGGTTTATACAATAAATGTGGATCAAGGCTTTTAAGGGCCAAATTTTGGGCGCAGTGGCTTGCAGAGTCCTGGTTCTTCATGGCAAGGACATCTCATTACACTACCCGCCCTCCTGTCATGCAGGCTCTTGGAAACAGAGTGAAAGCAGATTCTTCCACAGATGGTCTGAAATCCAGAAACAAATGAAAGGGGTCTTCCAGCTCACAGACAGGATACCAAGTGATTTGTCAGCCAATGGAAATATAATTCATCAGTGTAACTGGTGGAAGAGCGGAGAGCCTAAATCCCATGTGTTCTCCCCAAGAACCACGAGCAAGCTGACAGACTTATGTGCATATTAGAAGAGCTGAAACTCTTCCTGCCTCACTTTATGCAGGAAGACTCTGGTTGTATTTTGAAATGCCTCCAGAAACTTTGTAGTGGCCCTTTCTGCACCTCTTCAATGTTTCCAATTTATTTTTCTGTTTCTTAACAGCCTTCCTCTACCGTGGCTCCTGTATGCTGCGATTAACAGCTTTGCCCCAGTGACAGTCAGCAGCAATGGGCTGTTCTGTGCCATTGTCCTCCTCTTCATCATGCTGCTCTTTGTCATCCTTTCCATCGCTTTCTGCAAGTGGAGGATGAATAAAATCCTGGGCTTTCTCATGTTTGGGCTTTATTTTGTGTTCCTGATTGTCAGTGTTCTCCTGGAGGACAAAGTGATCCAGTGTCCTGTCTCCATCTAGTGGAAAGTGCTGTTTCTCGAGAAAAGAAAAACAAACTATATATATTTATTCAAAATAATATATATATCAAAATGAAACAGCAAAAAAAGCCACAATGGAAATCTTCTATGAGAATAACCCATGGATTTTTAAATTCCCTCTCCCTCAATTCTAAAAGTGAGAAATAACAAAAAGGATACAAAGGGTGGATCTCAGAGCTGAAGAATGACCGCTGCTGGACAGTGCAGTCACACGTGAAGGGCTGAGTCCAGCTGTGCTGAGGTTGTCTTTGTCTGCTGCAGAACATCCTCCGTGCTCAGTACTGGAGATGCTGGGCACGCACGGAAACGGTGAAAGCTACTGCTTCTCCTATGCCTATGGTACCTACCTGCAGACTTCTCGTTCTCTGTAGTAGTATACACAGACAGACACACAGCGTGCAGCGTACTCAGTTCTTAAAGCTCTCACCTTCTAAGGGGAATGCTGATACTAACTATGAGGAGGGACCACTCGATACACACCCTGGTATGGGATTTTTCTGATAATCTGCTGAAACTCTTGAGTGTAAAGCATATACCGAGTGCGTGAGTCACCTACAGGGAAGAGCCTGCGCATCTCTTCGTATGAGGGGGTTTATATGACATGATTTCAGCAAAGCCAGGGAGTTCATCAGTGTTTTGATCCTCTGCATCACAGGTCTGTAAAGGCAATCAACAGGATGTTAATGGTGATTTATTACATCTTGCAAAACTTCAGATTCCAGAAACTCTGGCTCTGGCACTGAAGGGACCACGCTGCCAGGCCGTTTTGTAACCGGTGCAGATTTTCATTGCATTCACATGCGAAGACCAGAATGGGGATACTCTTTCTTCTCTAATAGCAACGCAGCATGCAGAGATCGTAGAACTACTACGTGAACACATCATTTTTTCTAATGCAGCAATACCGACAACAGTACCAATGGCTTTCAGATGCTGTTATCATTACGAGTTTGCCTTTTCATGCCAGAAGAAAAAGGCTAATTTACTTATGCATAGTATTTCATAGAGGAAATAGAAGTAGTTGTAAAGTTGCAGCCTAATTGCTGAAGTGGATATATGTTTTACAGGCTATCTTTCGCTATTACTTGGAGTGTAATGACCTTCACAGCTACATATAGCCATCGCTGGAAGACATCCTCAGCTGATGTAAAAAGCTGGGGCAGTTCATATTTGCTTTTGTAAATCTTAAAACTAGGTAGGAGAAACTAACGATTTAAATATAGTGGAGCTGCAGGAAACCTACATGAAAAATTTTCAGTATTTCTGGAAGTGTGAATGTGTAAAGAAGCCCAGGAAGGAGTGAAAGTGCAGTATTCTTTTAGTGAAATCCTGTGAGAAGGATAAAGGCCAAACGAACAAAAAAATGAGGAAAAAAGCAATGACGTGTTCATCTTTCCTGTAGTTTGGATGATTAAAAAAAAAAAATGGTAGGACTGGAATGGGTGTTAAGGAATTATTTCAGATAATCGTCTTTTGTTTGTTCAAGTCTTTTGTGCAGTTAGAGTTCATGAAATTTCAGCACATTTCTGTGACCTGTTTCAGCATTGTTTTGTATTCATATTGTGCTCACAATGGCAATGCCGTGCTCACAGCTGTGTAGCAGAAGGCTCAGCACATTTTGTCGTGTCAGTTTTTCTGTGTTCCATGCTGTTTGCTTCTCACTCATCCTCTTTGTCCTTTACTGTTTTCCTGTTATATGTGTTTGTATATAACAGTATCTGGTTAGAGAGTAAGGACTTGACAGAAAACAATGGTAGAGAAAACAGTAAAAAATACATATTAAAAATTACTCAAATGTTAATATTATTGATATCATGAAGAAAAAAGTGAGATACTAATGAACAAAAGTAAGAAAACTAGAAGTTACAATGTCTGCTACTCATGTCTTGTCCTAAGGTATTAAGCCCTAGCTACATTCAGAATCAATATTTGATCTTAACCTTACATTTGCAACATCTCTTGCTTCTTAGTGCTTTTTAGTGTGAGCTTGTCTCATTGTGAGCAAAAATTTGTCTCTCTATTTAAGATCCTTCATTGCTCCAAAATTGTCCCCTGCCTTAATAATAGTGCTGCCCACCTGTTGGCACTTGGTTCTACGTGGGTACAGAATAGAAATTTCGGTATATAAATACCCACAGTGCCCTCTACTGACAAGAACAGCAGTCTTGCAAAAGCAAGTCTGTAACCCAAATGCTGAGCTCAAATGAAACAGGTGTCCCAAAATACAGAGCTGAAGCCACAGTGTAATCTGTTCCAAAAGAGTCACCAAATGCTTTTCTTTCTGATGATAGTGCTCAGAACAAGTGATCCTTTCCCAAGTGAGCAGAATAAGACAGAGCAAAAAAGAGGCTCTGCGAGATGATGATAGGTCTGTGTATACGGGCACTTACAATACAGAAAGATGCCCAGATTCACTGCTCTGACATTTCAAATCAAGAAACCAATGAAGGGTAAGAGCCTGATCTCTGTTCAGTTCGTTACTCTTTTTTTGTTTTGTTTTGTTTTGGATGAGTTCATGGCTAGAATGATGTAACTCCCATGCTGGAAAGGAAAAAGCCCTGCCTGACCTTGAGAGCTGTAAGAGCATCCTGGTGCACTGTGCAAAGTGAGGGCAGCAGCAGCAGCAGGGACTGCTGGCTCACTGAGAGCAGGCAAGGAGAAAAGGGTAACCGATCAGAAGTCCTACACACTGGGGATATTTCATTCCAAAGCCTGAAGAAAGAATTTTATGTGTAAGGCTAAGGTCTGCTATCCTGCAATGGCATTTGTATACTGTCTTAAAATACATCTGACTCATTTCTTTCCCGTGTCTGCTTGCCCCTGTCAACATATTTGTTTTGGAAGGTATTAAAAGTAGTTTTTTCCCCTTAGGAATGAGACACCTCATGGCTCCCACTGCCTTGCACCTGCTGGGCAGATCATTATTCAAGTGGCTGAGTAACTGTGCTTTCAGTGGCAGCTCAGCTCCAGAGGCAATAGGAGAGATTTCAGCTGTATGGTGCTTTCTGTGGGGTCTGGCTGTGAAAGCTGGTTGTACTTACTGAGGAAGCTTTGTACGTAGCCACTGGTGTGAAGTGTTTCAGGATGCCTGCACGCTGATGTGCTCTTTGATTATAAGGCAACAGCTGTGCTAGCAGAGAAAAGCGAGGAATGGGATGAAGGGAGAGGCATGTCCCCTTATTCTGTGTCGGAGGAATTCAAAAATCTTAAACTGGAGTGCTGAGAGAACAGCTGAGAGCTGCAGCAACCCAGTGACTGGATGTCCATAAGCAGTCCAGGCGTAATGCTGCCAAAAAGGCCCACCACTTGCTAGGACACTTCTACTTTACATTGACAGCAAATTTCCCAGCATAAAGTCTTTCTCATTTTTCATAACTGTATCAGTGTGGGATCCATGAACATCTCTCAGCATTGTACATCTACAAGTCAAACTTAAATTTCTGTTTTCTTCAGTCAAAGTTCTGAATGACTTCACTAGGATCTGGTTCCACAAACGACCCAAATTCTACAGCAAGTTGGTCGGCATTGAGGCCTCTTCCACCTGCCTGTAAGCCTGTGTTCATTTATGCAATTGATGCTGCTGTCCACATACTCCTTATGAAGCATGAATCAGTAATTAATACAGAAATTGTTGTTATGATGAAGATCCTGTTCTAGCGTACTGTTTTTAGGACAACATCAGGTTGGAAACACAGTGAGGAAGGTAAGAATGCACCTTCAGGTTAAATAGCCAACTCTCTGTGGTACCAACTCACCAATGTCAGACATAATTTTTGGAAGGGATTTCCAGTAGCATTTGCTTAGGATCGTGGGTAAGATTGTAACCTGTTTTAAAGATTTTCTGCACTAACTTCATTGGAATTAAAGAAAAGAATGGGCCCCATCAGTACAAAATACCGTTGGAGTCCTACAAGTACTTGCTGTTTTCCGCTAAAAAAAAAACCAACAACAACAAAACTGTTTTCCCTCTGCAGAAGCCACCATCGTCGAATCTGTAGGGTAAATGCTATAAAAGCGTGATAAAAAGTGTGATATGAGGATGATCTCCCTGAGAACTACATGTAGACGTGGAAAAATCTTTCAGCAAAGCTCTGTGTATTTTAAATTAACTATTCTACTGAAAGATAGTGCTTTCTTGTATCGCAGACAGGCTCTCTGTGTCTGTATGCCTCTGCTTATTTATTCAATTGATGTGGCTGTCTGCACAATCTGCACGAAGCATAAAGCACAGTGAGTGACAGAGAAGCTTATTTAGATGTCATTTGATGTTTATAATGGCAATGAACCTACCATGTAATTTCCACATATGCTACTCTGAAGTAGTTTATGGTCACTGTCACTCATGGTACTGTTGTGTGTGGATATGAAGGTCCACAAAGCAGTAGGTTAAACATGGTTAATCCAAGTACTGTAAAAAATAGATGCTTAGAAATATTCTTAATGTTTGGGTGGTTTTTAAGGGATTATTTCTCTGCTTGTCTTTTACTTCGTTACCTATTTTGCGAAAAAGGGGATATACAATGTTTTTTAATTGTTCTTCTTTCAGCAGTAGTTCCCTTAAAATAGCATCTTGTGGTCCATATAACTTCTGTTCTGAATCAAATATGAGTCTGTATCAGATGAATTTATTTAATCTATAACAAAGAAATAATCCCTTCTCCAGGAACGGTCCCACTGAAATCTGGAAGATTTCTGACATTAGTTTGAGCAACACATAGATTTTTGTCTTAGGATCCCGTATTTCATAAATGCACTTGTGTAGCAAGCATAATTGTCCTAGGAGCTATGTAACAAAGAGAAAAATTGCATCCACTTGTATTCTTGGAAACCATTTTACCTCTTGTAAATAACAATGCCACAATTAACTGAGAAAGAAGCACTGTTAGTTCATTTGAGCAGTTGATTCTTGTTTTCCTGATACTCCTGGAAAGTGTGATGCAAGAACTTGCAGCTGGAAACGTATCTGCAGAAAGTGATTTTGAGATTAGCAAATGAGATAGTATGCACTCAACAGTGTGGAGAAGAGTCCTGCTCCAGCCCTCCAACAGATGTGGGTTTCATTCCTGGTTGATGTTAAAATGACCGTTCTTGGATCTGTTGCCATCAGTTACAAGAATATCAGTATTGAGACATCTGTGATTTCTACTGGGACTGGGGAGAGTAACTTCCAGAATGAAGTTATGCAATTCAGGGCACCCATCCAATACAGAAATCGTATATGGATCACAGCCCCATAGTCCAGGCACGTTGTCCTGTAGATCTGCTGTGTGTTGCTAGGTGTTGGTGTATGGCATCTCAGGACTTGTCTGCCTGGATGGGTGCAGCAGCTAGTTTGTACGTTCCCCTGCCTGTGCTCCTGCCTGGCTGGACATAAGCCATGTCTTCTCCAGAAGCCATGTAGTCACATTAGTGTGGCACTGAGCCCATGCTCCCAGCCAGCCGGATGCAGGTCAGCCCCAGCCTAGAAGCCATGTAACCACTCAGAGCATGGGTGGAACAGACACACAACTGGCCAATGATTCCTACGTGAGCCATAAGTGGCCTAGGACAAGACTGAGTAAGAAATTATGTAATTCGACATTGGTAAATGAACTGTACATTTATGTAGATTTATTGTAAATTCACCGCGCATCAGACACAAAACCAATCCAAACAATGAAATTTGTATGCATTTTTAAAGACCTTGCACTTTACTGGTTTTTTTTACTTTTATTTTATGTCACATAGTTGTCTTAACGCAAAAAGAAGCCATAAAAACCCAGAAGACTAGTATGGGGTTTCTAAATAAGGGGATCATTAATTTCAAAGTAAAGAATCCATTTCATGTCTCTGTTTAAGGTATAATGTAAAATACTGTCAAATAAATGTACAGTAAAGCAGGATCTGGTTTTGCCTTAGTGAAGCTGTGAGTAAGTCAGGCGGAGTTTGCTCACACTCTTGAGCTTCCCTGTGGGACGGTACAAAATGCTGCACGCTGCCCTTGCGGCAGGGGGTCAATTCTGCCATCGTTGTTCACCCCAGAAGAAGGAATACAATGCTTGCAGAGTCAGGCCCATAGAAGCAATTAAATCATCCTGTTACTCTAATGCTTTCTCCCACTGAGATCACGGTACAGGAAGCTCCTCATATTTTAGTAAGTTTATAAGAGATGCGTTACTTCTGTCATGCCTGCTTTAAAGAAGAGTTTAAGTTTTCAGGGTCAGGCTATCCAACAGAAATCAACCATTTCTTTTAATCCCCCATAAAATTAAGTAATGCCAAAGGGGGATTTTGCTTGGTGTTGTGTTCATTTCCATTATCAAGATCTCTGCTACACAGTTTTAATTTTGCAATCCTGACTCTGGGGAGTTGATTTACATGAGTAGAAATTATTTCTGTCACACAAGATGGCAAGATCAGGCCACTGTATTGTCATGTGAAAATAATAGTAGCATGTTATAACTGACAATCAGATGCTATTTTTGTAATAAAGCTTTTTTAGCTTGTTTGTTTGACTTTGTAATTTTCATACTCCTTCATTTTTCATTTTAAATTTATTGAAAGAAAAATCTGAAGAAGTCCCCCATCTTACTCATTTCAAACTTAAAAAAAAATACATTGCCATGGAAGCCAGTCCAGGTAACCCTTTGAAAATTCCAGTTTTTCTTGTGTGTTTATGTGTGTGGATCATTACTCCCTAGATGAAACACTTGAATCTCTGAGTCGGTGTATTCTCCGTGAATGTAAGTTTGTATATAGTATGAAAGTTACCTTTATTTGTAGATAGGCTCTTGGAAATAATCCCTTCTATCAAAGGTCTTACTTCACTGTATCTACAGAATGGTTCAGTGTGGTGTGTACACTTTCTCACCTTATGATATCAACACAGAGCTCTTCATATAAATAACTTTATGTAATTGAGTTGTCTAAGTGTGAATAACAATAACAACAATAAATACTAATAAAAAGACTTAACGGCATGTCATTTTGCTCAATATCTTCTGTCTTAATTGTCTTGAACAAGCTATGGCTCTGAAAATAGGGTTTTAACTACCTGGTCTGGGCTGAATGATTATCTGCAGTACTACTCTTCATTGTAAGTGTTCAGGCAGCATTCACTGCCTCTTGCCATGTCACAGTGCTACCTGCTGTGCATACACAGAGCAAGAAAGACGTCTGTGTTCCAGTGAGCTTAAAATGTAGCTAAACAAAAATTGTTCATCTGCAGCCCAACGTGAATACACTGGACGACAGCTTCCTGGAGCTGTGTATGTCTGGAGCCGTGTGGTCCCGTTTGGGCCAAGTTCCCCTACATTTCCTTACTGACATGTTTGCTCACATGTTGGTCTGCATGGCATTCTTCAGTTTGACACCTTCTCATTTAATCTTCAGGCTGCACAGTCTGTCGTATTAGGATGCTTAGGGTTTTTTTAGTCTGGGACCTTGAGTTTGATGCTGTATTCCAGAGAGCAGGGCCAGAGGGGAAGACTACGACGGAAACTGATAAGAAAATTATCAGTTACAATTTATGTCTAAAAGGACACTTAATAGGCTGCTTTCCTTCCTGTCCCTCTGCAGCCCAGAAGAAATGGTTTTGTGCACTGTTTCAATTTGGTGATAGTGAAAAAAACACTGCCCTCTCCCTCCCGTCCCCAATTATTTGATATTCTTGGTTGCTAACTGGAATGAAGGAAAAAGGAAACTACTCCCAGAATTTTCTAAGCCCCTGTGAGGATCTAGACCTTCTCTTGTCATCATGTACTGCCTGCCTTGACACCATGTCATATTGCTGGTCAGAATTTGCTTCCCACAGCAATGACCAACTCTTGCTAATTCGGTATCTGCATTTTCTTGATTAAGGGATTGTAGCCTGATCCTTTGTAGCTATGAGATATTGCTAGCCAAAATGAGCTCTAAAGAGCTTGACTTATGTACCTCATGACATGCAAGATTATTCAAATAAAATTAGTTTGAGTATTGGAAACACTAGCTCCTTCCAGGCTAACATGCTGTGCTGTTCGGCATTTGTGCCTCTGTCAAAAGAGTCAGTAAACCCATTTTCTGTTATATTTTATAGCTTATTTTTGAAACAGTTATTTGCTAAAATTCAGTTTGTACCTCACTTAGAGCAATGATTATCAGGAAAGCTCTTCTCAGAAACAGACTGAAAAGCAAAAATTCCTTAAGGTTTGTTACCATTAATAAACAATTTTTCCCCAAAAAAAGAAGTTTCCTGGACACCCTCTCCCCACCACTGCCATCTGTCCTGCTAAAAAATGGTTTAAAACCTGCCAAGGTGTTGTCCTGAGAAGGGCAGGGGCAAGCATGGTAGAGTCAAACCTGACCTGTCCTCAGCCCCGTTTTTACTGCCCTGGGCGCCTCCACACAGTTGTCCTCCCTGGTCCCCACAGTCCCCAGCATCCCAGATAAATGCTGTCACAAGGGCTGCCCCACCAGCTGAAGGCAGGCGATGCTAAGGGCATGAAGGTCTCAGACCCTTTTATGCCTCATGAGGCTCGGACAGTGGGAAGGACCCGCATCTAGAAGGAAATCCACAGCCCTGGATAATGGGCTTGAAAGAGTCACAGTGTAACTCACGTTCCCTGCTTGAAGTTTTTGTTTTATTTGTACCTGGGATTTTCACCCTTTTCCATCTTAATTAGTATCCCAGTGGGCCACTTGTGCTTCTGTGACCTCTCACACCCCCAAGAGTACTGAGTTCTGAGGGAGCTGGCGGATGTCATTGCTGAGCAATTCTCCATCATCTTTGAGAGGTCCTGGAGGACAGGAGAGGTGCCCGAGGACTGGAGAAAAGCCAGTGTCACTCCAGTCTTCAAAAAGGGCAAGAAGGAGGACCCAGGGAACTACAGGCCAGTCAGCCTCACCTCCCTCCCGGGAAAGGTGATGGAGCAGCTTATCCTGGAGGTCATCAACAAGCAAGTGGAGGAAAAGAAGGTTATCAGGAGTAGTCAGCATGGATTCACCAAGGGGAAATCATGCCTGACCAATCTGATAGCTTTCTACGATGGCATGACTGGCTGGGTAGATGAAGGGAGAGCGGTGAATGTTGTCTACCTAGACTTCAGCAAGGCTTTCGACACGGTCTCCCATAACATCCTCCTAGGGAAGCTCAGGAAGTGTGGGCTGGATGAGTGGTCGGTGAGGTGGATTGAGAACTGGCTGAATGGCAGAACTCAGAGGGTTGTCATCAGCGGCGCTGAGTCTAGTTGGAGGCTGGTAACTAGTGGTGTCCCTCAGGGGTCAGTACTGGGCCCAGCCTTGTTCAACTTCTTCATCAACGACCTGGATGAAGAGTTAGAATGTACCCTCAGCAAGTTTGTTGATGACACCAAACTGGGAGGTGTGGTAGATACACCGGAAGGCTGTGCTGCCATTCAGCGTGACCTGGACAGGCTGGAAAGTTGGGCAGAGAGGAACCTGATGAAGTTCAACAACGGCAAATGCAGGGTCCTGCACCTGGGGAGGAACAACCCCATGCACCAGTACAGGCTTGGGGTGGACCTGCTGGAGAGCAGCTGTGTGGAGAGGGACCTGGGTGTCCTGGTGGACGACAGGTGAACCATGAGTCAGCAGTGTGCCCTGGCTGCCAAGAAGGCAAATGGGATCCTGGGATGCATTAGGAGGAGTGTGGCCAGCAGGTCGAGGGAGGTTCTTCTTCCCCTCTACACTGCCCTGGTGAGGCCTGATCTGGAGTACTCTGTCCAGTTCTGTGCTCCCGAGTTGAAAGATGAGGAGCTACTGGAGAGAGTCCAGCGGAGGGCTACAAAGATGGTGAGGGGACTGGAACATCTCTCCTACGAGGAGAGGCTGAGGGAGCTGGGCTTGTTCAGCCTGGAGAAGAGAAGGCTGCGAGGGGACCTTATAAATTCTTACAAATATCTGAAGGGTGGGTGTCAGGAGGATGGGGCCAAGCTCTTTTCAGTGGTGCCCAGTGACAGGACAAGGGGCAATGGGCACAAACTGAAGCACAGGAAGTTCCAGCTGAACATGAGGAAGAACTTCTTCCCTCTGAGGGTGACGGAGCCCTGGAACAGGCTGCCCAAGGAGGTTGTGGAGTCTCCTTCTCTGGAGATATTCAAGACCCGTCTGGACAAGGTCCTGTGCAGCCTACTGTAGGTGAACCTGCTTCGGCAGGGTGTTTGGACTAGATGACCCACAGAGGTCCCTTCCAACCCCTACCATTCTGTGATTCTGTGATTCTGTGAGAGATGTGTGGGTTTTGCAGGCAGAAGAGTGCAGCGCAAGGGGATGACGACAAGGCAATGCCCCTTCGGGGACGTTGCCGGCGCTGCCACCAAAATGAAGTGAATTTTATTCCTTGGAAAGCACTACCCTTTTCTTTCTTCCCTGCAAAAGATCTTCATTCAGAAAGCACTGTGACAAGTTACACAAGATACACACAGCACTTGGAAAACTGAGAAATGATTTTGGCATCACTGCCATCCCCAGCCCTTAGTACTCCAAGACTTTTGTCACAAACGCACAAATTTCTCTACTTTTCTGCTCCTCTAGTCCTTCCCCTTGCATAAAAGTATGTTTTATTTGTTTTCCTATTTAAAATTCTGGAGTCTTGACTCTGATCACAAATGGATTGCCCCATATTCTTCTTGCCCATTCAACATATTATGTATAATTACTTTCTACAAGTCTCTCCTACCCAGTGCCCTGAGATCCACACACTTGAACCAAGCCATATGGCTCCCCGTCTAGACTGCCCATGCCTTGTATCAGAGCTGCTCTTCTTAAAGCCTTGAGTTGATATTCTCCTGCCCAGATCTCCAAAAGATGGAGTCCCTTACCAGCCAAATGCCCTTGGCACCCTTGATCTGTTTCTTCTTATTAATGCCTTGCTCTACTGTGGTTTCTGTGGGTCAGCCTCTCACTGGACTTGTCCTGTGGCTCCACATGTCCTCTCACTGCTCTGCGAGGAGGTCTGACCACTGAGGCGTGTGCCTGGGAGCCACAGGCTAGGTGTGAACTAACAACAGACCTAACAACAGGCCACGGACTGCTCTCTGGCCTGTTTGTGATGAGGAACAAGATCAGCACAGTGCTCACTAACACCTGGATGTCTAGCTTGAATGTTTTTGTATGTCTCCGTTGCCAGTGGTCAAATCTTCCCCAGTCGGTGTAACGTGTACAAGATACTGTCCTCACTGGGTGTTGTGTAAATCATCTGTCATTCAAGTTCTGATGGTCTGATGGTCTGACATGTGACCAGGCGCAGGGCACAGTCAAGCGTTTGCTAAGCAGCAAACTATTTACATGTGCCTGGCCCTTTTTATCCCCTTGCCCCCCTATTTTCCCACTCTTGTTCCTCCCAAAATCACCTAAATCCCTCCCCTTGGTTCCTGCCATAAAGATCCTATAATAAGCCCTGTGGGAACTGCTCTTCCCCCGCGTCCCACCGTACGTCCCACCCATAGGCAGGAAGCCCTTAGTCCAAAAGTGATCCGGGGAGCTGGTCCTCATGACCCATCCAGATGGGTTTCACGCCTGGACACCGGGGCTGGTGGCTCTGCTGGGACAGCCCTGGCAGGGGCCCAGGCAAGGTGGCTGCTCCTACTTGATCCAAGTCCTCCTCTGGGCTTGTGCAGACAGGACTTGGATGGGCTGGTGGCCCTGGGAGTAGCCCACATCCTTTTCTGTCCTTAAGTATGGTCCCGTCCCATTCCGTTCCATCCAGAAAGCTCCTACAAGGATCGCTGGACTGCCTGCTTTAATCACAACTATCATTCTCCTCAAAAACTTCATGTTTCACCCCCTCACTTCAAACAGAAAGTTAACATGGCCTTTTACAGTTGAACATTATTTCTCATGTTATTTCCCACTGAGCACCGGGATGACAGCTCCTAAGTCGAGGCCCGGACAGCAGCTTCCACTGACTACCTGCTGAACACAAAAATGAGCAAGGCTGTCTTCTCACCTGCTGATCTTCACACTTGGGAGGAGCCTTCCATACAAATCTGGCGGCCTCCCTTCCTTCCCGAAAAACCTTGCTGTGCTGCTCAAAGCCGTGAAAACTGTCGTGCTCCTGCGGCAGCGAGGTCACTCTTTCTCCGTCTCGAGTCATTTCAAGAAATTTCATACATTTCTTTGTATTCCCACCTGTCTACAGCCATCTGCTGCCTTTTATCTTGTGAGCATTTTGGCAAAGCACTGATTATTCCTTTTTTTTTTTTTTCCCCTCTGAATACCTGCTCTGAGCTCACTACCCCTGGAGTCCATGTCTATGGCTTGTAATGTCAAGAGCAAGACACACTTTTTGAAGAGAAGAAAAATACCCACTAGTTTAGCTTGTGACAAGGCTTTTGGCTAGAGCTGAAACAGAACTAACCTATAAGGCTACCTTGATTATCACCTATTTCTTTGTCAGCTCTCTGGATTTCGTTCTGTCCTCGGGAGTACATATCAAGGTTTTCCTAATTAAAAGAAACAAGAAAGATCAGTCACCAATCTCCACAAAAGCTGACACGGGCATATTTGGTGCCTAGATACTAACATCATCAAGGCACTCCAATATACACAAAAGATTAAATTAAGGTACAGGAGGAAAGAACAGGAACATCATTCTGGCACCCATGATTAGTAACAAGGATTTCTGCTCTAAAATAGGGTTTAGTGCATGTGATAGCTAAATACTTGTCTGGATATAAAACTGAGTGCATCAATTAATCACAGATTAATAATGTAACAGTGTCAGAGAAACCAGGAAAAAGCAATTCCATCTTCTCCATGTCATCCCTTTTTTGCAAGACTGCTTCTGCAGTACTAAGATAAAAAGTTGACATGTAAGAGCAAAGATGGGCAAGTACAAAAACCCCATTTAAAACAGCACACATAATCTGTATGACATTTTAATACAGTACGCACAAAGCAAGAGACACTTGGCCAAGTTTTTAGACACCACTTAAAAATTAGGTCAAATGTTGATTTTCTTACAGATTTAAGAACAAGTGTTTGAGGATTTGCAAAAATACACTGTTTTCAGGTTTATTGTCTCTCTCGGTGAGCACAGTAAAACAAACAAAAAAAATCTATTTAAGTAGGACAAAAATAAGAATGCTGAAGATCCTAGTAAGTCAACAGAAAGAAGTTATGGCAGTTGTTAATAGCTCTTAGGTTGCTCTGCATGGTAGCATTCAGCCATTTTTAGTTCACAGCCTTACTCAGACAACAGGCTGCTGATGACTGTGTGACTCCTTCCGCAAACATTTAAACAAACAAAATTTAATTTTTCTTCGGAAGGCAGAACGCTTCACTGTTTCCCAAACAAATTTCATCAAAAACCTACTCATTTTGTCCCATCTCTCCCTCTCACACACACACACAAATACAGAACCACAGAATCACAGAATGGTCCTGGTTGGAAGGGACCTCTGTGGGTCATCTAGTCCAACCCTCCTGCCGAAGCAGGGTCACCTAGAGCAGGCTGCACAGGACCCTGCCTGCAACCATGAGGACATAAGTCTCCTATTCCACAGGTGACTCTGGACCCACACTGCTTGAAGGACGTTTCCATTTTCTTCCAGAGAAGAATCCTGGGTGGACCCTCCTTCAGTGAAAGCGGTGTTAGGAACATGGTTTTCTGAAGGCTCTTCCTCACTCTCGGCTTCATTTTGGTCTTCTGGAACATTCTTCTCTTGATTGAACTGAAAATTCCTCCTCTTTGCTGCGATACCTGAAGATCTTTTGTTCGTTCTGCGCTTTCTTTTTGACCTATCTACAAAGAGGTATCAGAAAAAGTAATCCATAACATTACGAAAACAGTCCTTCCTTCAAAATCCAGCATCCTCATCTATGGTAGCAATTTAGAAGCCTTTAAGAGTCAGCTAGGCTGTCAAGGCCAGGGTCTCACACCGTAAAGCAACCACGGCACTTGAACTTCATAACCATATTGAATGCATCGTCTCTGGCTTTACCTCACATTTTGAAACTTTTAGTCAACTTACAGTACTCAGATACAAGCATATGAAAAAGTATTGATAGAAGATTACCACCAAAGCATGTACTTTCTAGCTGTTAACTCACCATTAGCAAAGTTTTATACGTGGAATTCCCTCACCTGCATTGCTTTTTGACACAGGACTTTTAGCAGCTTGATTGATAGTGACGTCCTCAAAAAACGTTCTTCTTTCTTCCTTGGTAGATCCAGCTGGATTTTGAAAACTTCTCCATAATCATTCATAAACAATTCTTTTATCTAAAGCATGAGGAGAAAATGTATTTCAGGTAGAAGGCCACACAAATTCATATTCTATTAAAAAAAGATCAGTATCTCTCTACATTAAGCTGAATAATCATCTGGATAAGACAAACTGTGAACAGTTATCTTCTTGGCCTCAAAAGGCCACGTTGTTAGCATGGTGAATTAAAATATCTTCTCAAAGGAACACCTCAAGAGAACACGCGGCTCTGTGAAGGGACCATATCATACAGTGAGGAAGTGGTGACAGTCACCACCTCCAAGACTGCTTGTTTTGTGTTTACCTGCCTCACTGTTCTTTCGTTTCAATTGTTATGGCAGCTAGAGAGGCAAGAGGCAGGCTTCAAACAAGTGCCAGGGCCTTTTGGTAAGGTGGTTTTTTGGCTTGGGTTTTTTTTTTTTCTTTTTTAAATGAATTACTTAAAATGTTGTGTCTGAAGTTGCATACTTCCAAGTTTTACTCCCATTTTTCAATCTCTACTACCATCACGTCTGGAAGGAATTCCAATACTTAGTTGAGAAGGCATTTATTAACAGTATGAAAACTTCTGCAGAAAGTTAAGCTAAAATATCTTTCACTTTTCAGAAACAATGTTTTCGGTCCAAATAGCTTTTTCCCATTTCCATTTCAAGCACTGTATATTCCTGACTAAGTACATACCGAACCACCTTGAGGTCACTGCAATTACTGTCTGAAGTAAATTTAGACATTTGTCTCCTAAGCATGACGGTGTGAGAAGGGGAGAAAGTCGGGTCAAAGCCAATCTCTTGACTCAGAAAACACTTTAGACACACGCTTTCAGCACTTTTTTGTCTAAAGAAATTTGAAGGGACCTGATAAGGATGCTTGAGTAATACCAGCATGAATTTGCTTAAGAGTGCACCGTACTCCAATGCTTAAAGGATTTATCCATTAACAGGAAGTCGAAGAAAAAAGCAAGAAAAGTATCGACAGAAATACCTCTTCTGGGAGAGCTGCGTTACACACATCAGATGTTGCAAGCAGCAAAACTGGAGCTGATGTCTGGATGTTCTGCAGTAGTGTCTTAAAAGTAGCTTTCAGTGCAATTCCAGCAGCCTCCCACCACAAATGGATATGGGGGATATAAATTATGCTTGGTGTCGTTCTTTGAGCATCTCGCATCACCTGGGAAAATGAAAACTTGGATCAGAACACTAAACCGTGTAGAACAGGAGCTGTGTATCGGTCAGACCTGAATCTCTGCCTGGTTTCAAAACTGCTTAGGAGGAAGATAACTGCTGAGCTTCACAGCTCAGCCGGTGTGGTGGTCTGCCTGAAAGGACAAGACTGACCCTTCAGTAAGACCTAGATGTGGTAGTTACGTGACCGCAGATGCAAGCATCATGGAACAGAAAAGGGATTACTCCTCTATGTGACAAAAAGAGTATCCAGCCATGTCATGTGTCTGTCCTTACTCGTACAGCTCTCAAATGCTGCTACAACAGGTCAAAATATTTGAATACAGTGATGCCAACCAGGGAAATGCATTTCCTGCCTAACAGGAAAAAAGAAGACAGCACTAATTCTGCTTCGATTTCCTTTTCCTACTTAAGAAAAACACACCAGTGTACAAAAGGTCCATCAGTTTTAATGCATTTACTGCATATACTGCAGCAATACCAGCTGTACATTGTTCAGATAAGAAACACTTCTTTTCCCCAGAACCTTGATTGCCTTAGAAATACAATAAAAAAGAAGGCTACAAGAAGTGCCTGACCCACAGTCAGGCTGATGCACAGCCATCTACGGGGAGCACAGAGCCTTAAAAAGCAATGAAAACAACCTGCTGGATCCCACCGAGATGGGCAGAATTTCTTGCCCATGAAGAACGGTTTATCAGCAACACCTCCCAGCTTCCTGAGCTGCTAGCAGCATCCTCACCGTTTCATTTGGAATGGAAAAAATGGGCATGTAAAGCATCCTTGCTGGGTGTCATTCAGCCTAGAAGATAAGAGGATTCCCAGAACTAAACCTAACAGCACACTCAAACCAGACCAACTCTATGAACAATGACTTTTCCTTACTTTACAGACAGTTCATTCATCCCATGAGATTAAAGAGAGAAAAAAAGATACCTGTGCACATGTTTCTTCCGGTGATGTGGTGCTAGCAAACAAAATGGATAGGTCTAGTGTATAAATGGGGAACTTCTCCAGGGCATGTATTACTGCAGGTGCCAGATGAGACGCTTGCCCATATCCTGCCTCTCCAACTAGTAAGAACCGTGGCCTGCAGGACGTTGGCTGGTAATAAGCGTTTCTAGAACAACAACAAGAAAATACTTCTAAAAATGAAGTGGAAGTGATGAATAGGCACACAGATGTTCAAATGTTTTTCATATCTATCTATCTATCTATTTATATACTCTCCATATTCCAGCAAATAGTAAGCTGGTCTGTGATCCAGACGACTATCAAAGCCCGTTTTGTTACAAACTTGTACCATACCTCCCCTAAGAAATCCTGCCTGGGTGAAGTAACAGCTCTTAAATCACACAGGGGGATTGGCCAGCTAAACACACACACGACAACTGGTCAGGAGCCTGAGATGGGCAAGAATAACAACTCTCTCTCTCTCTCAGCACACACCAATCTGGATGTCTTCACTGCCCGTACACACCAATTTTCAGTAGGTCGTGCGTTGAAGTAACTGTGAGATCTCTACACCTGTCAAGTGTAGCTGAAATTTGGCCATAGGTACTGGAGCTAGTGGGAAGGAAGGAGCAGAACAACATTTCTAGAGAAAAATCACGGTGGGCACTGAAACACTTTCGCTGTATCTGAAGAAGTACACAAATGGATTGGTTGAATTACAGCAGTACACTAAATACGTAGAAGATTTACATTTATTCAGTCAGAAATTCTAACTGCTTAATCTTTGAATCGTGTATTCATTTCCTACTCCTCTTGCTTTACTAGCATCAAACGCATTTGTGAAGAGCACTTGTTTTTTCCACCACAATACTGTTGGACCTTTGCTGGCTGAAATCCAAGATCCTACACACCTAACCAAGCTCCACACGTCAGAAGGTTTTCTGGACAGCACAGCAATAGATACTGAGAAGAAGAACTGACCCAACAGTGATGACAACATTCTATTTCTTCAACCCTTGGCTTATACGACTTCCACAGTAAAATGTCAAAAGATTAACATCAACTTAGGAGGCTAAAGGCACAAACCACAGACATGGTTTAAGTTTTTCTCACACTGTTGTAACAAACCATTTCTCTATTTCCTTTCTGCTACAGAACTGACGAATGCTTCAACGATCTTGGGAGGCAGAAGGGCAAAAGATGGCTACACAAATCCATACAGGTTTTATCGTTAACAGGACAGACAGCACATTTCTTGGGTCTTGAGTCTTTCAAGGAATACCATGGATTAAATCAACACGTTTGAATAGTCTGTGGACCACTCTGACTTTGGAGGAGAGGGCTGGGCCGTTCAGTTGGATGGGTTCTGGCCGTGTACTCCATTAGAACGTTAGCACCCAGCTGGATCTCCACACTTACTTCTTACAAATAGTGATCAACGCACACGCACACATTTTGCTCCTTCAGCTACCACCCGTCACACCAAAACTGTTTTCAGACCCAGCCATCTTTCAAATGTAAACATACAGCTGGCAAACCTTTACCTGCTAAAACGGAGGAATTTTTTCTGCTGTGTACCAGGCACTTGATGTGTTGCCTGATCTTCAAAGATTGATGGTGATTCCTCATCACTGTCAACTGCACCATTTCTTAAAAGATCATGGAAAGTGTCTGAAAGACAAGAGAGGTTGGTTAACTTTCCTGAATAGTCTGTATCTGGCTCCGGCATTAATACAGCTTCTCAGTCGGTGCTGGAGACCCCTTAGCTTGTAGTTCTTCATTTGAGGGCACATGTTGATTGCTGTTTTCTGAAGAGTTCATCCTACCACAGATCTAAGGAGGTTGCACAAGTCTCTACAAAGCTTTCCTGCATCCCGTGATTTGCTTAAGGTGTATCTCTCTGGTGGTGAAAACTTGGAGAATTCTTCCTTAGAGTAAAAATGACTGGGGACAACGTCTGTAGTTCCTAGACACCTGAAAAACCCAGCAAGGCCACTTCCTTCTGGAGCAGGTTCGCCCACTGGAAGTGGGGGAATTAAGTGAAGGTGATGGCCGCAGACTTCCATTTGTCTGGGAGTGGTGAGTCAGAACATACAGACCAACCCATCTTCTAAAGAAGGCTCCTCAAAGATCACCAGACGGGGAGATAACGGAAGGCGGACAATGGAGAGGGGACGCAATTACCAATCCGCCAGCCTCTCTGCTTTTATTTTGCTGGTGGATTTCTACCTCTCTTTTACCAACGCAAACCGATCTCTCAGCTCTACTGCGGTTGACGCTGGTAGGATATTCTCAAGGGATCAGCATCCTAACTCCTCAGGGATCTCCATTAACCAGCAGTGAAGTGAGCTGAACAATTTATTTGCTCTCACCAACAGACAGACTAAACCTGATCCAGGCTGATGCAGTTAGGAACGTGAACTCATATGTGCTATGCAAGCCAAGCCCCACAGTACACACTACTAAAACATTCTGAGCTCACATGCAAGTGCACAGTGTGATCCACAAACATTTAAATGACGAGAATGTGGTTAAAAATCATGAGAGCTAAAACAGTAGTTAGCTTAAGCCATTTAGATTTGTATTGTGGTCCTGACATTCTCCAGACAGCAATTAGAAGCATTCCTGGGAAGGTGCCCTTCTCCCCCCCATTTAAGTATTTGTTTTGAAGGAGGTTCCTCTCATACATGAAGCCTTAAATCCCTCTCTACAAATGATACATCTCAGCTGCTGTCAGAAACAGGGTGCTCTGGTACAGAACGCATCCTTCTCTGCTGCTTTTTGTGAGGCATGCACAGCTCCCACCCAGCACTTCAGTGCAGAATCCAGCATAAAAACTACGCACGCTATTCCTGAAATAAAGGCGTGCACACGCACATGATAGAATTCCACTGTCATCGCGGCTGGGAGGTTTGTGTATGTCAGTTGCACCACTCAGAAGTTTTTGCTCTGGCAGAATTTGAAAGAAGTGGATGTTACTGGTCTACCTTGCTGTTGGTTCTTATCTAGCGCAAGCTCTGCGTGAGGAAATACTCTCTGCAAGGCTTCTAAAATTCTTGCTAGTGTGTTTTCCAGCAGTGGTTTTGACATAGGTGGTAGCGCTCGCCCAGGTGAAGCCACAGCCCTCTGTGAAGCTGGAACAGTCTTCTGCATCGCCACCACAAAATCCTTCACTGTTATTTCAATAGAAGCGAAATCTAACTGCAGTTTCTCACGACTTTGGTAGATCTGAGGATAGACCCGGCGCAAAGCACCCAGGGCAGCTTCAGCACACATGGCTTTAAAATCAGCGCCACAGTATCCTAATAAACAAAACAAGAATCAAAGGTTACGTTGGTCTCAGGCAACACAGAAGCCAAGGCCAAGGTTGCCTAAGTGCAACACTGAAAGATTTTGTATGCAGCCACAAACTGACAGGTTCAGAGAGAACTGACAGAGTTAGTGCACTGCAGAGAATTTCTGTTACGGGGCTCGCATCCTGAGACCCAGGACCTTGGAAGCAGCCTCCTAATCAAAGCTGTGCTCCTGAGAAAGCAGCCCAAAACCCATTCAATGTTCTGAGAGACAAAGAAAATGAAAAGAAAAGAAGCATCCGACTTTGTCTGCCCCCAAGGCGAGCCAGCTGCCTCACTGCCTCGCCCTGCGGCAAGGCACAAGAGCTCGGGGACTGCCCGGTAGAAGCTCAGGTTCCCGAGGGCTCAGTCACGCGCAGCAACTCACTTGGTTTTCCAACTTACCAAAGCATTTTTCAGCTAGCTCTTCCAGAAACGTGTCCAATGGTTTAGGGGTCCAGTCTCCTGTGTGAATCTTGAAAATCTCTTTTCTAGCCTGGAAACAAAATGATTGCCTTTGAGCTTGTCCTAAGTTTTCTCTTCAAATCCAATAATTCTCAACTTGTTACATTAAACTTTTTTCCTGGGGGCCTGCAGCCAAATTAAAGGCATTTATAGCTTCCATAAAAAGTTCGTTTCCACAGGTATCAAACCTAATGATCCCGAGGAAAAGAAACTGTAGTCAAAAACTTCTCTGCAATCAGCGATTTTTCGTCACAGAAAATTCTCTTCAATTTCTCTGATCTTAACAATTTCCTGCTACACAGATTAATTATGGCAGATTTCTAGAATTATTCCCCAGCAGGGAATCACACTAGTACATCTGTTTCTTGGCACCTCCTCTGCTGTCCCGGAAACCAGATAAAAGCTGGAGACAAAGATTTGTGTTAAATACACTCCTTGGTGCACTTCTACTGGCCTTCAACCCAACAAGCATTTTATCCTTTTTCCAAAAAGCGGTAGTAAAACAAGTATCAGTGACAGCCAGAGAAAAATCACAAAAACAGGGTTCCGGTTTCGCACAGTATCTTCCCCTCCCCCCCCCCCAGTATTTTTTGGTTGCTTGATACATATTTTTTCATTGCTTAGCTGTCGCCATTGAACTGGAAGCTTCCCAAACCCTGCACTTGGGCAGTGTACCACATCCTTGTCCAACTCCCTGTTAGGAAGTGCCAGTGAGAAGGTCAGATCCGACAATATGTGTAGGTGTCTCCCAGGATACCCAGCCTGGGAACAATCCAACGCAGGTACATCCCCTATCCATTCACAAACCAAGAACTGAGAGCAAGAGCACTTCAGGAGCAAAGTGCCTAAGTAGATGAAATAAGGAAGCAAACAGGAACCACTTGGGGAATGAAAAATTTTAATTTGCTCTAGCACCAGCCTTAAGAAGAGTTTTTTGTCAGCAAAAAGGAATCCTTGTGCACACACCACACCTTTCATTTTCAAGATGAGACTGTAGTAATTGATAGCTAATTCAGACATTCATCCTTACTTACACATTTCAAGGACTAGCATCCCATTTTCCTGGCTGGTCCCAATGAAACCAAAACTAGTTCTAAAACCAACTGCCTGTTGAAATCAGCTGAATCCTACATACTCAGTACCAGATCTGCCCTCCACAGTACAACACAGTCTCTCCAGATAGCCCTCCTTTGCCCAAGTTGCGCAACACTGGTTGTGACTTTAACTGCTCCGTGATACTGCATTGTCAGGTAGCTCTAGCATAAAGATGGACTTGGCCACGTCAGCATTAAGGCTGAGCAGAAGTTCTGACCTCTTTGTTCGGCAAGCTGAAGAGGAACTCTCGATCAAAGTGTCCGGGTCTTCGCAAAGCCGGATCTACAGAATCCAGTCTGTTGGTGGCTCCGATGACCACAATCTCTCCTCTGCTGTCTAAGCCATCCATAAGTGCCAGAAGTGTTGATACAATAGAGCTAACAGAAAAATTACTAGTTTAGTAAATTTTGTTCTGTTCTACACACAACCTTCTCCAGTGATCTCTCAAAAATGACAAGCTTTTATTGATGAGACGCTGATTAGTGAAAGACTCATTTTAGCACTTCAAAAAAACAGACAAGGTAACATAGACCGCAGTCTGTTATCAAGCTTAGTGAATTGTTTTCAATTATTGCTTAAAAATCATCTGACATTTTGTAGCACTCAGTTACTAGTTTTCAGGAGAAACGAATGGGTCACATTAAGCTAAATAGGTTGTGGGCTTCTTTTCACAAAGATCAAGCAGCTTCTGTGTAGATACAAAAAATGTACTACCTGTGAATGTGGTCTTGTTTACTGGACCGCACTGGAGCAAGACCATCTATCTCATCAAAGCGAATAATGGAAGGTCGCATCTGGTAGGCCTAGAAGGAAAACAAAGGAATATCGACTCAAGTAAAACGGCGCCATTTGAAAGAGAAAATGCATGGAAAACATGATGGTTGGAAAATCATTGCAGCTAGATTTTTCACACTAGCATCAGAGACCTCTACTCATTGAGCTAATGCAGTAAGTGGCACAAGTAACACAAGACAGCAGCCTCTGTCAGCCCGCCGAGACGGGGTGACAGGGACCAAATCACACCAGCAGTTCTTACAGCGATTTGGCAATCGCTGAGAACAGAGCCAGGACTTCATTCAATTACAGCTTCTGGAAGCGACCAAACGACCCTGCTTTCAGCCTGCATCTGTTTGCCTCTGATCTAAGGCCACCATCTCCTGCCTCCTGCAGCCTTTTTTGTGGCTGGACTGTTGGTTTGGGGTTTTTTTGAGGCTGGGGGAGGGGGGTGCTTTGCGAGGTTTTCTCATTGATTTTATTAACCTTTCCCAATACATCTGGAGATTTCAAGCCCCTAAGAACCCACTGAAAAACAAAACCCTGACAATCCCCTTTCAGTGACAAGAACTGGCGAAACACAAAAAATGAGTGAGTGCTCCTTAAATACACTGACCACAGAAAATGACAGTTACGACTTGGACAGAACACACAGCGCATTTTGCCCTTACCTGATCAAATAATAAACGAAGCTGTCGTTCAGATTCTCCCACCCATTCACTCAGGCAGTCGGCACCTTTTCTCATAAAAAAGGCTGTTCTCCTGGCACCTTGGCTACATTCATTAGCAAGGGCACGAGCAACCAGTGTCTTTCCAGTCCCTGGTGGACCATGGAATAGACAGCCTCTGCAATTGAAAGAAAAAAGACTCAGCTATGAAAAAAGCCTCATGGAAAAGTAGCTCTTACTACCTCCAGCCCTAAAACACCCAACTCCTCTCACCTAACCGAAGCACTTCATGCATTAGACAGTGGCAGCAGCCCAAGTGTGAGAAAAGTCAAAACAGATGGAGGTTTTGTGTTCCTACACAATTCAAGAAGGCAGCAAACAAAAAGAGCACAGAGGACAAGGCAGATGTAGAAAACCTGGAGAACAGATGGCAGTGTCCCAGAAGGACCCTTCCAGAGCTGCTGACAAACTAACAGGGGTGGTTACAGCACCGCGGAGCCAAACAGGAACAAACGGCAGCACAGAATCGGAGACTGGGCTAACTTGCGAATCAGCAGTTTACTCTTCAGCGAGACACTGCCCATTCATTCTTGTGTTCACAAAAGGCAAGATCTGATAGCGAAGCATTGAATTCCCCCTTGAAAAGCTTTAAGTTACTGTATTTGGTTTCCGGGGAATTCTAAAGCTGGGATGGTATTCTGCATTTCCAGATAAATATAGCCATAAACTGGAAAAGCCAATGCACTGCTGTTTCAAAGAGCATTTCAACGAATAACGGAGCAAAACACAGATTTCATTTTGTTATTTGCAATACTTTGAACGTTACTGAAAGCAAAGAATTTAAAGTTGCATCTCAATATACCGTGATTGAGTTTTGCTGACCAAGAACCTATCAAGTCAACTATTAAATCTCTAATAATTGCATTTCATAATGCACAACGAGTTTAGCTGGGTAAGGAGCAGACCTATTCCCTCTTAACCCAGGCACAACAAACACTACAAGGTCCTATCCATTGGAAAACTGATACTTCCGCACTTCAAAAATAGAGTTGGTGGGAGAGCCAAGTGGACTTCGAAGAAACCAATTCCAGTTGACTACCAGGAGATAATTCCAATTAGAATTTTTAGGTTTAAACCATCTCTGTTACCTTGGAGGCTGAATGTTGAATCTCTCAAAGACTTCCGGGTAAAGCAAGGGAAAAATGACCATCTCTTTTATAGCTGAAATGTGGTCAGAAAGGCCACCCACGCCACCAAATCGTACCGAAAGATAAATTCAACAGAACACATTGGATAAGTTAAAGAAAGCTGCAACCTCAATAAGGTTCCATCAGAAATTATCTGTCAGCACAAAGGAAATGTCCTGGGCAATTTTCAAATTGCTCCAGAGAAAGCTGTACACCAAGGCACCTGTAGGCAGCACACTACTGAAGGCTTTCACCAACACTGACACAATGAACTAGAAATACTTACCAAACAATCTATTTGCATTGGATCCACATCAGCCAGACTTGCTCCCATTTCCATTTGATCCTGGTGAATTCCCTTTAACTCATCTTCCCCAAAGTTAAGTGGAAGACACCTGATTTGAATGAAGGACAAAGAGAAAGGCACTTTCTAACTTCAGGTGCAGCTAGAAGATTTTTGCTTTCAGCATCATGGCAAGGGAATGCGGAAGACCTTATAAATGAGCATAAACTTCTCAAATAGTTAAATATACATATTTAACAATAGTAAAATATACATGCATTTAACGTCCATGAGTAAACACAACAAAATAAAATTGCTCCAGACATTAAACTGAGTTAACATTTTTAACACGAATATCCATGCTAGTCAGCACAGCACACGCATGACTGCAAGCTTAGAACAAGTTCTTCCGGATGCGGAGACCGTGAGCTGACATTGCTTTGTGTGATGGAAGAACCCTCCCCAAAACACACCGACATCTTTTAAAGATTTTTTGCTCCTCCATTCAAAAAGTTACAGCCCAAGTGGATACTTCTTTCATGCGGATTAACATCGTACAGGCTGCCAACCACTGCTGGTACGTCCTGAGAACTCTGGGGTGTATGTGCCAGGGGACACATGTCAGAGACATCAGGCTGAAAGCTTGTTTGTTAAGTCTGTTATCAACATACTTTTTCTAGAGCATTTGTTAAGTAACAAAACCTCCATCATTTCCTCTATAACATTTTCTGTTATGGTGGTCTTCTTTCTGAACAAACTCAATCTAAAGCACAGGAGCAGTAGAATTTCACATGAAAAAACTACATAAAAGTTTTCCTCCCCCTATTGCCACTTATAAATCAAACTGCTGATTATCAATCAATTCTAAAAATCCAGTTGTAGAGAGTCCAGTTACTGCTGTCAGTGCCGACAGGTATGATTAAATCTTGCCACAATGTAGAAAGTGTACAAGAGGAAGAGAATAACACTTCAGGGTTAGGCAGATGCAAACTCCTCCCAGGTAGACCCCTCCCTCCCCTGTTCTCCAGTTTCATGAACCTCCTCAAAGCTCTGCTCTGGCTGCGCTTCCTGCACCTCTCCAAATGCTCTTCATCATCAGATGAGAAAGAGGATGTGGAGCCACTGTTGTGGACTGTGTGTCTCCGTCCGCAAACATTTAAACAAACAAAATTTAATTTTTCTTAGGAAGGCAGAACGCTTCACTGTTTCCCAAACAAATTTCATAAAAAACCTACTCATTTTGCCCCATCCCTCACTCTCACACACACACACAACTACAGTTTCACTTAGCGTTACGTATCCACTCTGTGAAACATAAGCCTTTTAAACTCAGATAAAAATTTGGCTTCAAAATCCCTTCCTCCTTCCGTAACTGTCTGCTTTCAAGGATGCTAAAGAAAGTGCTCACATCTAGCAAGAGATGGCATTCTCCATGCTCTAAGTGCTTACGGCATCCAAAACCCCTTTGTCCTTACTACTGCAATTTATAATTTAGAACTTCATTTAGCATTTGTCTTGTTTAAGGATTCATACATAAACATTAACTGATTCCAAAGAGAAAGCAGAATCCCTATATATGAGTGATTAAAAAAAAAAAAAAATCCATTAGAACTTCCACACAGGCTCTCCCTCTAACTAAATTATCTCCAGTCTTAAGAAAACATTTGCATCCTTCAAGATTACATAGTCTCAGATTTTTCAGAGGGACATTCTGGCTTCAATTCCAGAGCAAAAGAATGTCAGCTACACAATCTCAGCCACACCCTCCATCATCGCCTTATCAGTGACCACACTTACTGTTTTTTTAAAAGTCTAATGGCTAATAAAAAGTATTGCCTCCCCCCCCCATCTTAGTATTTCTTTTCTTTAGACCCTCAGACTACCACAGCAATAAGTGCACTCTTCATCTGGAATGACCACCAATCCCAAACCCCTTGAAAGCGTTACTCAGTCATGGGACTGACAGCGCCGTTGATAGATGCGAAACCACACACCAACCTGCCAGTATTTCTGCGGCACGAGCCTTGTGACTGGGCACTTGTAAAGGAGGCTCTCTGTCTGACAGGGGAAGACCGGCTCGAAGAAAATGTCTTACGTTGTCTTGGCTCTGCTGAAAGCAAAGAATTCAGAATAATGTTGCAAATAACTTTCAGAGAAAGCAGGATAGTGAAAGTGGCAGAAAACGGGATGTGTTTCACCCATCCCCAGTTCCAGTGGAAGATTCCAGTGACTGGGGGTCGGGATTCTTTTTGAATCAGTGCACAAAAGTGAAAAAACACACACCTGCTTTTGAAGGAGCACTGAGAACCACATGAGTAAGATTATCAAGTCTGTTTAATTACTGTTCTTTCAAGGATACACTGGTCATTTCTTTACTTAAAGACAACAAGAAGTATGCCAAACGGCAAAGAAATACCATGTGCGCAGGATACATGCATTTAATAAAATTGACTTGCAGAACGAAGGCAAGCAATTTCAAATAGAAGTTTAGTATGTGTATGTATCTTTATGTACGAAATCAGCCTTTAAGAGAAACTGTGCATATAACCTACCTTCCAGTGGAGCTTGATAGCGCTCGACAGCTTTCCTCCATCGAAAGTAGTAACACTTTCCAGTGTCTTCCCCATCATCATCTTTCTCTTCACTTTTTTCTGATGAAACTGCTGTACATCGACATATCGTTAAGCTGGTTTAGTACCATTGCAAATTATATTACATTTAAAATGCACTACACAGATGCCTACAGGTTTTACTACTACCTTCATGTTAATGACACAACAGATCTGAAAACCTGCCAAACGTTAAGACCAATTAGTGCAAGACATGTTCCAGAAATCGTAAAACACAGAGAAGCACACATCTAGATATTGTTCTGTCCTTGCTGGAATTGCTGGGTGACTTCTCATCAGTCCTAAGAACAACAACTTTGTCATCTTGCTTAGCTAAGATGCAGCTCCTGTGAAAACCGCTATTTCAGAAAGTCAGTTCTTGTTATTTTGAGAAAGTGTTTCAAGGAAACACTTTTACTACTCTGTCGTGGTAAGACTAAGTGTGGTAATCTAGCTCCAAGTCCTAGCTCTGCCACAGATGACATGAGCAAGAACGGGCAAGGCACAGGTCTGAACTTCCCCAATCAGAAAATACCCTCAAATTAATACAGTTTACACCACTAGCTTCTGTAACTTCAAGACTTTTTCATGAAAGATGGTAAGAATGCAAAAAACAGAGTATCATTATCTAGTGGGTTCTTAATAACAACCTCTCACATTAAGAGCTGGACACCAGGGGAGCAATGTACATGCTCTGTTCACCTCCTGCCCCAGCTGGCAGCACAACCAACCCCGCTCCTAGCTGTCGGTGGTACCACTTGGCAGTTGGAAGTCCAGCGGCCAGGGTCAGCTCCATGGGCACCATCAGGCGCCATGGACGGAGCAGAGAGCAGCCGGCACGAGCAGGGCCGCTTCAGTTGTTCCACAGCGGGTTTGTGTTGAGGTTTGGATGTCAACAGCAGGGTGACACCGTGCACGGGCACCCACTGCTTCCCCTGCCCTCGTGGGCCAAGCAATACAAAAAACTGAAAGGACAGAAAAAAACCAGCTTGTGCACTGTAAATCAGTCACTGAGTATCAAAGATAGAATATTCTGGTATTTCAGGCCGGTGACATTGGCTGTAGCAGGAACATCAAATGGCATGACATTCTGCCACACATAATTCTGTGTTTTGATCGAGTATGTATGCCATGTCTCTTTGCCTGAAGCACCACAAAGGTTTTTAATACATCAGGGAAAGGTACCGTAGAAGAACTGTTTAAATTATGTTCTGGTGTGAGCTCTACCACTCCTCGCTTACAGGAGGGAAATAGTGACAATTTATTGGCATAACAGTGCTTTGGCTTGCCTAAAGCAGCTAAAATCACAGACCCCCAATGCGCAGGCCTTGTGAGCAGACAATTCTGGGAAGGGGCAGAAAAGTTAAAATCTACCAGCCACCATCTCTGCCACAAACTGCGTCAGGAAGAGGTGGGCACGGTGATCTCCCAGACAGGCACCGGTCTTGCAAAGTGCTGAGGGAGGGAGGTGGACTGCAACACAAGGTCACGTCCTCTGCACAGAAGGTGGCTTATCTGGATTAAGGACTGGTGCCAGCATAGCTGCTGAAGCTCTCATTTTCTTGGAATTACATCCATACCAAAGTGTCCGACAGCAGGTGTATTTGTGGACATTTGCAGGCAATCATCCCTGCTGACAGCAAGGGAGATAATAATAAAA
This sequence comes from Opisthocomus hoazin, assembly GCF_030867145.1. NCBI lineage: Eukaryota > Metazoa > Chordata > Aves > Opisthocomiformes > Opisthocomidae > Opisthocomus > Opisthocomus hoazin. The sequence goes on along the minus strand of NC_134454.1, from coordinate 26,016,239 downwards.
TCCCTGATGCAGGAGAGAGCAACGTGCAGTGAAGACAAGCATGGTAGGCAGGGTGGTATACCTCCTTGTGTCCTTGTTCCAAATATATAACTTCTCTTAGCACTATGGCAGCTGTTCTCCTCCCCAGACAAAATCCCTGCTGGCCTTCCTTGCGACAAAAGCATCATTCTCTGGGCTGATTTCAGTTCTGAATGTTGCAAAATAAGGGCAGCGACAGAGGTAAAGGAAGGAGTGCGCTAAATGCTGACTACATCTGCCAAAGCAGACCTAAACAAAGCTCTGGGTTTCTCTGGGCTCCTGCACCCGTCTCAGGAAAGTCTGACAGAAGCTGGGGCTGGGTTTACATGGATCATTGCCTTTCTTCATCAACCATGTCGGGAGTGCCTAGTGACTTAGATTCACGCAGGCTGAATTTCGTCAGCCCTGCCATATGGCTGTGGAGAGCTGTGGACAGTGTTTTCCTTCCATACTGAGAATTCAACAGTTTTCTTGCTCCTGTTCACTATGTGTCCCAACTATGTGCCAAGTAACGGAGCGTGTCCCATTGCTTCCTGAGGAAGGGATGGTGAAGGTCTCTACACACCTGCTGGAAGGCTCTGGGTGAAAGCACAGCATCCAGAGCTGCACAAACCCACCATGCAACCTGCAACCTCCCAGCAGGCTGCATGGAGTGATTTATCCAGACTGGCTGCATCTGAGGGCGTAGGCCGTGCTGATTTTTCTCTGTGGACCACTGGTGATTCAGCAACAGAGTAAAAAAGGCTTTGATGTCTTTCAGAAGCTGAGAAGGGGATTATGTCACCCTACACAGAGCTAGAAGCAGCGAAGGGAGGAGGCTTAGTGAACCTCTCTCTTTCCCCTAGGTTGGAGGCTTCCTTTAATCTCGGTTATTATGCAGCTAATTTGAATGAACTAGCAACCAGGAAAGACAAATTCATACAGGACAGGTCATTTTTCTAGCCAAAACCTTACTTCCTCCTGGACTTCTCATTACTGTGAGCAGAGTTAGTCTGAGAAGCTAATACTTTTATTTGGCCCTGGAAAAGGCTGTCTAACTAGAACTAGGAGAAATCAAGTGAGCGTATTTGAACTAGAATTTCTGTGGAATTTCAGACACCATCTGAGCATGTGAGTTTCTTTCTAGGAAGGTACGCTTTGCATGCTAATGTGGAGGCATTTACTGTGGGATAAGCTAAATGCAATCCACTTTGTGATACCAAAACTGCTAACAAAATCACTGCAAAGCATCTCAGCTATCTGGAATATTTTAGTGAAAACGTGCATTTGCTTCCACCAGAATTACAAAACAGGTATTAAAAATACTTCTGTGCTTTACTGTATTTAGTGTCCTTCACTTAGAGTAAGCCTTGCCCTGATGTGACAGTGTCCCTTTAATTTACCCTATTCCCTACCCCTGTCTCCCATAGTATAAATGAAATAGAACAGGCTGTAATTACAGGATGTGTGACAACTTGTTTCATATACACTGCTGGAATATAGCCTATGATGCAATTTTCAAGTCTTCAGTGTTCATGCATCGCTTCCCATGTATTACCTTCATCAGACTGCTGTAGAGCTGAATATTTCCCTGGTGTAACTGTCTTGCTTACCTAGTTTCATCAACCTGTGAGTAACAGCGCAGTGAGTTCCTGATGTCACAGCTCCTCCTGCTTCTGTCCTCCAGCCTATGAAATCGTTAATCACTTGTTTTGTTCTACTGAAAGTCATCCTGCAGAGATGCTCGCCTTTCTGAGTTGTGAGCATTTGCTTTAGGGCAAAACTCTCCTCTGTCATTCGGTGTCCAGTCTCTCTGGACTACAACAAGAAGAGATACAGAAACCTTGGAAGAGGAAACTTTGGTTCCTTTTCATTGGCAGGCCCTGTTAACCTCTTTCTGCATTTACACCCTACTAACTGGGCGTGTAAGCTAAGACAGGATGAAAATCTAGCAGAACAAATAGGTTGTCCATGTTTATTATCAGGCTGAGGCAGATTTTACACCTTGAAAATCAAATGCTGCTGGAAACCAGTGTGTATGTAATTTTGCAGTGCAACATATGCTAAACAACAGAGCTTTCTCTGCTAAAAAGATGTTTGAGGTAGGTGATATCTCTTGCACATGTAATTCCTGCTACTGACTTCTCTTTAATCTGATACCACATGCTCTAGCATGCATTTCAGCTTTCTGTTCACAGCAGCATCAGTGAGAACCCATGAAGGATGATGATCTTTAGTCCCTGAGACACCTACCCAAAGCAATACGTTGTGCATTTCCATAATTGCCAGTCTTTTTACACGGCTTTGTCTGAAGGAAGGCATTTCTGTCGAGGATAAACAATGTTCAGACCTTGAGGCTGAAAAAGGGCTAACCCTTTTTCACCTGACTGTGGGATGTTGTCTTGGTCAAGGGTAACACTGAGAATCATGGGATTCACAGCAGAGGGGGGAAAAGTGCCCCTTGAGTAGCTCTGAAGAAGAATCTTCTCACTTGACCTTCAGTGCCTTTGTCTGGAGGACAATGGGAAAAAGTTCATGTGGGAGACCTCAATGATGAGGTTCTTTAAAGCCCTCAAATCAAAGCCACAGACAGCACAGCTCTGCTGCTTCAGTGTTGATCATCCCGCAGTTACAGGGGGAAGAGGTCATGGAGAGAATACAAAAGGGAGACAGAGGTATGACAGGAAAAGGGGGGGGGGGCATCTCCATTTCTGCGTGACTGTCACTTGTCTTGTTTCCATCAGGTCTATAGTTCTTTACCCCCTTTAACTGATCTGCATTAGTCTTATTGGAGTCTGTATTCTCTTCAATTTTGTAGCGCAGCCTGAGTTAACTATCAAGCTAACTTGTTTCACAGCCTAAGCAGCCGCTACAGGCCTGGTCTTGCCTTCAGTGGTAACAAAATCTCTGTTGGCTTCACCGGGGGACATGTGTAGCTGCACCAAGAGGCAGTTTAAAGGAGTGAGTTTGTGTCTTAGTTGTTGGACTGCAGCTTTCAAAGATTGTATCAAGAGAATTGAAAGCAAGATAAATCCATTAGTAAAGACAAAAGATTAAAAACACACACAGATGAGTACAATTTGTGCAGTACTTGTTCATGAACCAAACAGCTGGCGAGATAGTATATTGAGTTCAAATTCATTGTATTGTTGTAGGCAAAAAAAATTATAAAAGGAATCCTGTGGAATGGTCATTGCTGTTTTTAGGCAATTACCTCAGTCTTGCAAGGTGTAATGAAGAAATATCCTGAAAGCATGCAGTCAAGATAACAGGTGATCAGTCGCAAACACATTATCCAAATATCTCAGCTGTCGCTGTTTCCTTTAAAAAACTGATATGATTTCCTTTGCAAACATGGCAGGATGCCTGCCTCTGTGCCTCTTCCAGTCAGGACTTCTTCTTGTATTTTATTCACTGGCTAGTTTCACTCAAACTTGACAGAAAGGCAAAGATCTCACGGGCAATTCAGTTCCCATGATCTTCATGGAAGCAGCCACCCTAGTGTGGAGGAAATTGTTGCTATCCAGTGCCTTTGCTTAAAAAAAGATGAATGACCACTGTTGGACATAGAGAAGATATGGGAGGGAGAGCCAGAGACCTTATAAATACCTTGATGACGTGAAGTCTCTCAATTTGTGTGTAAGGCAGAGAACTGTAGTAAGTCCAACTTCATGAGTTTGTGGAGCTCCACATGTCCTTTTCTTTCCTCAGCTGGCTGGCGATTTTTTATAGTGATTAAAGTCTCTTCTGTAGCAGCAGTCCTTCAAATAGCATGTGGGGTTAGGAGAACTGTGGAGCATTGGTGGGTATGGGTCTGAAGGCACAGGTTGCCTGCTATGAGCTCCTGCCCAGAGCCCCCAGGCGAGGAGGAGGCCTGCTGGTTATCCCAGGGGATCATTCCCCAGTAGAGCTAACAGTTTGGCAGTGCTGAGTGTAAAATCAGTCTCCTGAGAAGAAGCAGTGTAAGAACTTCTGAATTAGAAGAAAAATCCAACCTGCATATCATGCTCCTTTGCAGTGGGGTTACATTTGGGCCATTCTTCTAAACATGTTACACCACATGCATCTCTGAGGTGTATCCTGGATGAAAATGTTGTGGGGGTTTTTAAACTCCTTCGAACATTAATATTTGTCAGAGACCTTTATTTGCTTAACATGACATGTTTCTTCATCTGAGTGGACAGAGCAACGTCCTGTATTTCAGAAAGTATTTCCACACTCTTTATTAAAAAGGCTACAGGGATTATATTACGAAGGAAATTTGACATCTGATTTCTCCTATTGAGGATAGCTGAAAAAAAACATGCAGACAGAAAGATGACCTTTGTATCTGAATTGCAAGCCTAATAATGATTGATGATGACATGTTTCTAAAGTCTTATTTCTTGAAGGTTGCCTGTCGGATTAAGTCCTAGCCTTTAAATGTCACTTCCTCCATGCTCAGGAGCGGTGCATCCCCCTGAGAAAGAAATTGAGCAAAGGAGGCAGGAGACCTGCATGGTTAAACAAGAAGCTTCTAGAGGAGATCAGGTGGAAGAGAAAGGTCCATGGAATGTGGAAAGAGGGGCAGGCCACTTGAGAAGAGTACAGGAATGTGGTCAGAGCGTGCAGGGATGCGATGAGGAAGGCCACAGCCCACCTGGAATTGAAGTTGGCAAAGGATGTCAAAAACAACAAGAAGGGCTTCTTCAACTACATCAGCAGCAAAAGGAAGACTAGGGAGAATGTGGGGCCGCTGCTGAATGAGGCGGGTGTCCTGGTGACGGAGGATGCAGAGAAGGCAGAGCTACTGAATGCCTTCTTTGCTTCAGTCTTCAGTGCCAAGGCAGGCCCTCAGGAATCCCAGGCGCTGGAGGTAAGAGAAGAAGCCTACAGAGAGGACGACTTTCCCTTGGTTGAGGAGGACTGTGTGAGGGATCGCTTAAGCAATCTGTATGCCCACAAATCCATGGGCCCCGATGGAATACACCCACGAGTGCTGAGGGAGCTGGCGGATGTCATTGCTGAGCAATTCTCCATCATCTTTGAGAGGTCCTGGAGGACAGGAGAGGTGCCCGAGGACTGGAGAAAGGCCAATGTCACTCCAGTCTTCAAAAAGGTCAAGAAGGAGGACCCAGGGAACTACAGGCCAGTCAGCCTCACCTCCATCCCGGGAAAGGTGATGGAGCAGCTTATCCTGGAGGTCATCAACAAGCAAGTGGAGGAAAAGAAGGTTATCAGGAGTAGTCAGCATGGATTCACCAAGGGGAAATCATGCCTGACCAATCTGATAGCTTTCTACGATGGCATGACTGGCTGGGTAGATGAAGGGAGAGCGGTGAATGTTGTCTACCTAGACTTCAGCAAGGCTTTCGACACGGTCTCCCATAATATCCTGCTAGGGAAGCTCAGGAAGTGTGGGCTGGATGAGTGGTCAGTGAAGTGGATTGAGAACTGGCTGAATGGTAGAACTCAGAGGATTGTCATCAGCGGCGCTGAGTCTAGTTGGAGGCTGGTAACTAGTGGTGTCCCCCAGGGGTCAGTACTGGGCCCAGCCTTGTTCAACTTCTTCATCAACGACCTGGATGAAGAGTTAGAATGTACCCTCAGCAAGTTTGTTGATGACACCAAACTGGGAGGTGTGGTAGATACACCGGAAGGCTGTGCTGCCATTCAGCGTGACCTGGACAGGCTGGAAAGTTGGGCAGAGAGGAACCCGATGAAGTTCAACAAGGGCAAATGCAAGGTCCTGCACCTGGGGAGGAACAACCCCATGCACCAGTACAGGCTTGGGGTGGACCTGCTGGAGAGCAGCTGTGTGGAGAGGGACCTGGGTGTCCTGGTGGACGACAGGTTAACCATGAGCCAGCAGTGTGCCCTGGCTGCCAAGAAGGCCAATGGCATTCTGGGGTGCATTAGGAGGAGCGTGGCCAGCAGGTCGAGGGAGGTTCTTCTTCCCCTCTACACTGCCCTGGTGAGGCCTGATCTGGAGTACTCTGTCCAGTTCTGTGCTCCCGAGTTCAAGAAAGATGAGGAGCTACTGGAGAGAGTCCAGCAGAGGGCTACAAGGATGATGAGGGGACTGGAACATCTCTGCTACGAGGAGAGGTTGAGGGAACTGGGCTTGTTCAGCCTGAAGAAGAGAAGGCTGCTAGGGGACCTAATATATGCTTATAAATATCTGAAGGGTGGGTGTCAGGAGGATGGGGCCAAGCTCTTTTCAGTGGTGCCCAGTGACAGGACAAGGGCCAACGGGCACAAACTGAAGCACAGGAAGTTCCAGCTGAACATGAGGAAGAACTTCTTCCCTCTGAGGGTGACGGAGCCCTGGAACAGGCTGCCCAGGGAGGTTGTGGAGTCTCCTTCTCTGGAGATATTCAAGACCCGCCTGGACAAGGTCCTGTGCGGCCTACTGTAGGTGACCCTGCTTCGGAAGGAGGGTTGGACTAGATGACCCACAGAGGTCCCTTCCAACCCCTACCATTCTGTGATTCTGTGATTCTGTGATTCTGATTAAAGTACAGCTAAGCATGTTTTGAGGAAGATAAAAGATGAAATCTCTCTTTCTAGTGGTTAACTTCAACAAAATATATGCTAATCTGCCAGTACCCTTGGTTTTCTTATGGATCTCTGGTGGCAGAAGAATTAGACTGAAAAGACATTTATCACAGCCTGAGGCCTCACCCCAGTGCTTACTGAAAGCAGGAGAATCCTTGCAAGAAATCTTCCCCCTAGAATCCACTGAGCATTGGCCTAATGAGTTTGCATCATAAATCCTCACCCACTGAATGTTTATTTTCTTTTAAAGTCCAGCACCTCTTGCAGCAAAGAATGAGTAACCTAGCTCACAGAGAAGCTATCCTGTGTGCCATGAACAAGACTGATTTTGACAACAGTGGGAACATGCCAAATGTAGCCCAAATAAACAGTTTCCATTTCCTAACCTGCCCCAGCAGAGCCTAACAGAATTTTCAGATTCTTCCCTGTGATTCTGCCAATCATAAATTTGATGTCATGGCTACATCCTGGCAATGGAGGAAAGGTAAGAACACCAGTAACACTTTAACCCAGACCTCCTGAACCCTCTCAGGTAAAAATTACTACCATCTAAATGAACATAATAGTCTGAATGGTGCTTAGGAAATTCTTGCTAGACCCAGCCAACCTCACAAACTGTATCTTAGTAGTTCACCAGTCTTTTTCTAGAAGCAAGCCCACTGAAATCTTTCTTAACTATCCCATTCAGCCAGGTAGAGATAATCATACTGCTAAGTATATTTATGGATTTCAGGAAGTACTACTATTAGATATTACTGTCCCAGATTACAAAATAGGGCTGAGTCTTTTGCAGGCTGTACCAACCAGATCGTGAAAGAAAAGTTGTTGTGAACTATTGCTTCATTTAAAAAGCCTATCTGATGGACGCATAAAGAAAATAGATTCTTTTTGCAGATCCTCTTTGGTGCTGATAAAGTTCATGTGAAGGCAACAGAGGCTCAAATGACAGAATACTTGGATCATTTGGACAGAACTGAAATATCTGTCAGACTGCACCATTCCCTATTCTTCTTACTCTCTGAAGAACAGTAGCGTCCAGATGACAGTCATAGGCTGATGATAAATCTAGCGCAGGTAAACTCACAGGCGGTGCTAAACAAGAGGCAAATACCATCATGAACTCCTTACTGCTTGGAGTTAACCTACCACTGATCATCTGCCATTTAGTCAGGAACTCAAACCATTACGGCCTCCACAGCCTGTCTCTGTCACATGCAAGGTCAAGTTCCCAGGTTTGTCCGTTCTCTTCAGTGACATTTCCTGGGATGGCACTGACTTCTGCAAGATCACAACCTCAGAGAGCAAGCCTCTTCCCTTTGAACCGTGGAGGGGAACAGTTTGCACCAAAGGTTTTGGAAGTGGCGACGGAGTGGCTGGGCTATTCATGAAGTGCTCAGACCCAACAGCAGTTAAGAGCTATCAGTCTCATCCTTTCCCTCACCACTCACCTAAACCAAAATGAACAGGACTCCCTGCTTCCTCTGGTGTCTGTAAGGTGAGATGTTGAAAGAAACACTTTTGAATGTCTGCATCCTATACACCATAGCGGGGTCCTTACCACGGGCTTTCCTTGCTGAGTGATGAGAGGCACCGAGAAGTACTCCTGTAGGAACCAGACAGTTTTAAAAAACACCCCAAACCTCTGCCACAAGAAACATGGAAGTATCTGTGTTAGATGATATAAATATCAGTTTCATCTTCTCAGCTAGCGTTCACTTTGGTACTCAGATACTGTGGTAGGTACAGAAAGCAATGTCTCACCCATTTTTCTGAATGCTTTGACCTTAGAAGACCTTTCTGCTTTTAAAGCAAGGTCCAGGGCTTTACAACCTTTCAAGATGCACATTCATACAGTCACAAATAATGCCACATGTACCCGTATTCACCTCAGACAGTTTTCTGTTGTGTGGGTTGTCCTTTTCCTAGAACAAACATTTGGGGTTGGCGAAGGGAGGAGCAATGGGAACAGAGAAAAACATGAGATCACTGCAGAATGTTTCAGCTTTTTTCACTGAGGATGTCCATTCTTTTTGCCAGCGTGGTTATTGCTAGGTACAGTTTAATGGTCAAACACATATTCTATTATGCCAGTTCCACATAAAAAAGGAACAAAGAGATGGTTCCTCACAGAGAGAGCCGGACATGAGCTCTCACGGAGCACTGAAGCTGGCATTCAGTTGCAAACCTCTGACAGTGATTTCAAAGCTGTTTCCACAGTCTAGGGATTTCTTCTATGTATCTTTTTAACACCATCAGGATGTTACCACCCACCCATTCAAGTTAAAAATGGCAGTTCTTACTGCCTTTCTGTCCCTTCCATTTCTGAATCCAGCTGAGGTACTAAATGGGCTGAAATTCCCAAGGTTGCAAGTACTACTTGTATGCTGTTTAGTTCCAACAAATAACAGCATTAATGCAGCATACAGGGCCTTTTCTGTGGTGTAATACTTTTTAATCTGTTACAAATTCCAGTCAGGGCTGGCAGGTGGAAAGACTTTGGCCATTTTCCCCAGTCTGCCTTCCACTCTATGTTACATTTTTCATTGTCCTGCCTGTGCTATATCTTTTACTGCTGCAGCGACCAGCGAGATACAGCGACAATGAATTGTATGACAAATGCCATATCTAAGCTTCCCAAAAGGAAGTGCCTTTCACTTTAGGCACAAACAGAACACTCCTTGTGGATTGGTCTTTATGTTATGACTTACAGCAAAATTTCTTACGGTTTGTGTACTCAGGTCCAATGTATGTTAGTGTAGATAGGCATTTCTATGCAGCTACAAACTGCCACCAGTATTAGCAGGTTGGAATGTATTGTGTACATCACCTGCCTGTATTAGTTTTCAGAGCCACAATCACTGGCAGTGGTTGCACAGAGAATTAAAGACTGAATAACTGCTACCACAGGAACTAGCTTGAAAGCCAGGACACGGCAGTGTTATTTGCTGCAGAGAGAAAGATGGAAGAGGAGGAGAGGGAAAATTTCAAATAAATGTTGAAAAAGACAACCCCACATCACGGTAACAAGCAAAACAGATGACCAGCATGGGAAGACCTGAGGAAAAAATCACCGAACATCAAGGCCAAAGCACAAGGCTGTCTGTGAGTGCTCTCACTAATATCAGTTACGGTACTGTGGGGGGGGAGTGTGTGGGTGTCCCTTGCTATGTATTTTTCTCCTTGCAGCACTTCTCCCTTTCTGCAGCCAAGCTAAAACTGGTATTGGCAACACACATTACAGCTCTTTTCTGGCACAGTATGCTTTCTCCCTCCCCAGGCTAATTACCCCTTTTCCTCAGTGGAAATACATAGTGCTGTCCATCACAGTCCGGGAAGTGACACACAATGAACCCAGAGCATGAAGTGAGAAGCGAGCATTTGTTAGACAGACAGCAGACATAGCCTCCCCTTTGCTGGGTGTCTCATGTTGCATTCTCTGAGGCATTGTTCTGTGTCATTAACCCTCTTTGTCTCCCTTGTGCCTATGGAGAAGACATGTGCCACTTATCCAGTCTGCTCCTCATGATCTTAGCTGAGCGAAGGCTTCTTGTGGCGGAAACCTGGCACAAGGATCTTTATTTATCCTTTTATATATGCACCTTATTTTCAAAAGGGCACAACCGCACAGCATGAAAAGAAACATGCACTCTCTGGGAACTGACATCATGCTGTAGTCCAGAGACCAGGACACCCGAACCAGAGAGGACTTCATTCTCCTGGATTGATGAAGGATGGGTCACTCAGACTTCTTGGTGATCTGCCTCAGTTCTGTGTATGGATCGTGATATCTAGTTCCATAGAAGTAACAGGGACTGTTGGCTTCTGGGTTACAGGTGTAACTCTTCTTTCAAAGCAAGGAATGGAGACATTGCATGTGTGTGTGTGAGCCAACACCAGAATGAAGTCACACTTCTGTATGTTTTAAAATAGTGTAGCATTTTGACACAAACTTTTTCACAGTCTTGTGGAAAGTCTCATAGTAACTTACCTAGAGCTCGCCTGTCTTGCCTTCATAGCTGGTCCTCAGATTTCTAACACACATGAAAGTATCACTGAATTTTATGGGGATTTCCCAAATCACCTGTGAGCAGTGAGTCAGAGCTTTATTTGAGGGCAGCATTTCAGATAGACTCTGCAGGTATGGGATATGGTTACAGTGGCATTTCAGGGTATTCGCACCAACACATACACAAATATGCCAGAGCAGTCCTGTGGGTGGTGTGCTTTTAAAGGCACTGGAGCCCTCTGCCTGATTACATGCCACCAGAGGCAGGATTTACATTACATTGACTTTCAGACTTGGGACAGTACTTTAACACAGCCACAAAAATCCATTCATCAGCTCCTAATAAGTTTGTAGCTTCATGAATGCCAGGAAAACCACAAGTTAGGGCATTTGGAGATAGAGAGCTTGGGATACAGTGTACCAGCATTGCAATTTACAATGCTAAAGATTTCTGAACAAATTCTGAAGTATTAAATCCAGACCATATACTGAGGGGCAAAGAGCAGGTCAGGGCAGGTTATGATCCTGCTCATGGGTTTAGTGTTTCATTCTTCCAGTGGCCCTAATAACTGCCAAGAGTCTACAGAAACCAAGATTAACAATCCTGTTTTATAAAATTCTCAAGGGCAGGTTCTGGAAACTGATTGCTTCAGTCTAAGTTTTGAATTAATCTACTCTTTACATACCTACCTCTTGATTTATTCCAAATACTATAATGGGACTTCAAAGACAACCACCATTATGTCCTCCCTTTTTCTGGATCAGGGCTTCTTCAGATTATGAAAGTGGATGTTGTGCTTGCACCGATCTGCTTTTATGGGAAGATGTAATAGTCATCATTAATTTAGTGAGTCTCTTCTGCCATGTTTCTTGTTTTGATTTGCTTTGGGTCAGGTTTGTTTGGGTTTTTTTAATGGCTTAATTAAGAAGTTAAGGCTCAGCTAGAATCTTCCCACCCTTTGCCTGACCCATTCCTTTCACTGCAGTTTGCAGAGGTGGCAAATTAGCTGGCACATTACTCAGAGCACTTCTGTGCTGTTAAAGCTCTGGCCCAGCCAGACGTGTGGTGCAAAAGAGTGATCAGGTCACTTACTTAAAGAATCACGATCAAAGGTATTTGCAAGTAGCGAATTTAATAGAAATTCATATCAATGTGATTTAACAAAGTTCGTTAGCAAGGTTCACGTTATTACTTATTAAATGAATGGAATACAAAATAGAGGTGGTATTGAGGTAGAATGATTTATACAGAGATTGAAGAAAGATGCAAAGGGTAAGGGAAACCCTCCCACTGAGTCACAAGGTTCGGAATGGACCCCCTTGCCTTCTACATTCCTCCTCAGAGAGAAGCCTAGGTGTGGCTGGATCCAGACCTGGCCTCAGACCACAATGGTTTATGTCTAAAGGGAGTGTGTAGACTGAAGAGAGAGGTGAGAGACGAGGGACGCCCTTCCATTGAGTCACCAGGTTCAGAATGGACCCCCTTGCTTTCTAAAATCCTTCTCAGGAGTCTCGCTGCAGCTAGATCCAGACTTTGCCTTAGACTGCAATGGTTTATGTCTGAAGGATACGTCTAGCAGCAATTTAAGATTTGTTAAAGAGAGAGAAAAAAAACACAGGAATTTAGCAGCAATTAATCATTGGTTGATTTAGCATTTACAAAGTGATTAACAAGGATTCACTACAATCACAGCAGTAGAACATCATAATTTGAATCGATTCACATACACACACGCACACAGACAATATGCATAGAAAAAGGTACCTGCTAAAAATTCCGCTTGAGTGAAGTGAAATACTCACTTCAAATGATTTCTCCACAGGCACTGGTTGAGCTTCAAGGAGTGAGGGATCCCTGTAGTTCAGCCCACGTTCCGCCAGCAACAGTAACTTTGAACTTAAGAATTCACGGGCTCTGAGAGTCATCCTACTCAGAGGGAGATGCTGGTCGCAGCCATCTGTGGTCCGGGAGGGCCCAAAGGGCCTCACTTGTTACGGCTGTTTATAGGGTCTCGAGACGATTGATTTTGGTCATCAGTAAAATTCCATCCCGGCCACAATCTGTGTGAAGCAATTTTGGTATCTTGCCAACAACAACAGCACAAGTCTGATGCTCCCCAGACTGTGCAGTTCTGACAGCCATCAAGTGGGTAGCAGGAGCTCCAGATATGGTCAGGGGGTGCCTGGCCATCCCAACTCACTGCTCTTGTACATGGGCAAGAAAAATGACGAGTTGTCCCAGCTCACTGCTCATCTTCAAAGGCAATAACGTAATGTCAGCTGGTTCTAAGATACCAGGCGGTCTGATGAGAGGGGCCGTGCCACCACAACGCGTGAGTGCAGGACCAGCAGAGACGCCTTCCCCTACTGCATCTTTCTTCCTTGTACCATATAAGTGTGCTGATACTAAAAGGTTTGCAGCCTGGTTTTCCACTGGTCCCTCCCACTTGTGTGACTGGATCCAAGGGAAATGTGGGTATTGGAGCACCTGGAAGTTTTGAAGAACCAGCTAGACAAAAGTCTTCCTGGGATATTTTAGAAGGGCTGAGCCTGCTTTTCTGCTGCTGGTGGTTTAGATGACTTCTTCCTGAGAACCTTTCTAGCCCTATTTTGCTATGACTTCTCGACAGCAGATTTATACATTGCTTTTGTGGTCTTGGTCAACTTTGCTCCTTTTAGCAAAGGTTATCAGCAATGAACAAAGGAAGTCCAGGCACTGTGGTCAGCTAGACAGACCACATCACACCTCTGTGGAGATCCTGTGTGTAGCTGTGATGGTGCAATATTGAAACACAGCGTTGTCTGCCTGCCTAGGACACTGAGATCATTGCTCTGTGCACTGTCAGCTGAGAAGCAGACCACATCCCTGTAGACAGAAGTAGGAGTGCATCACTCCAAAGTGTTTCTGTGGAGAATCACACTGCTGTGCTGTATGGGTTTCTACAACAAAGTGCTCATCTTCCCTTCTCTGCAGTCCTCTTACAATTCGCTCTTGTCCTTTGGGGTTTTTCCCTTCACAGTCTTTCCCCAAGCAGCTGTCTGCTAATGACTTTTTCCCTCTTACCTACCAGTGAGGCTATAATTCACAGGCTGTTTCCCATTTCTCTCATGGGCAACTTAGCAGTTCCCTCGTCAGTGGAACATCTTCCCTGAACTGTCACCTCCTCCACAGCGCTTTTTTTTTCCCCACAGATGTCTAGCAAAGCACTTGTTTTTCATCCTAGCTTTTGAGCCATTTCTCCAAGTAGTCATTAACGTCAATAATGGGTATCACTTCTGTGCAAACACAACGTCCAGCCTTGCACAGACTTTGCCCTCCTGCTCACAGTTTAAATACACACTCTTCTTTTTTATTTTCTCTCAGAAAACAGTTTCTTCCAGGCCATGTCACTCATTTATCTTTGTAAACTAGCATCTGCAAGGGCTTGTAGCTTCGTTTTTGTGGAGAAAGAGCCCAGTCTTGGGCTTCTTAAGAGAAATAGATCCTACGTCAGCCCTACGTCTGACAAATCATCTACTGAAAGCTTGAAAGACACGGTGTGCTTGAGGCTGAGCATAAGCAAGAAGACGCAAGTTTTTTTCTGCCTGTGCTTTGAGAAAGCCAAGCTTTGGGCTGCCTCCATGTAGGCCTTTGCTTTGCTTGAATTAATTATTGCATTGGGAATTAAATGGTTAACTTTCCCGAAGACATATATTTTAAACGAAAGGTACTTACGCTGGAGAAGGTGGAACACAGAGCAGGCAGTGTCTCTCTAGGCAACTTTCTGCATACTGAAGGTAACAAAAGCAAAAAGGGGAAAGTAAGCCAGTCAGAATATGGGTCAGGAAGGTGACTGAAAATGTGTGCTCCGCAGTATACACACCACTGAATTTTCTCTGAATTCCATCTTTCTCGCCTCCAGGTAGTCAGCATTGTGGGCATTACTGGAAAATAATTTCCATTGTGATTTGTGCACTGTTAAGTTAGGAGAGTTGAGGCACACCATGGTCTAGCCATCATCATGCTTATCGGAAATAAGCTGGGACACTAACAATTTACAAAGCTCAGTCTCTTTGGAGAGAACAGATGCTCTTATTTACAGCTGGTATTTCTCTGCCACGGCAATCAGGCCAAGTTCTCATCTCCAGCTCTGTCCACAGTCCATTCTGTGTCCAGCCCACCTGCGTAAGCATAGAAAAGAGAGGGAAGAAATTCAGTAACTGAGTCACCAGACTGCCACCAACTACCCCACATCCCTGTCCCAAGGCAGGATCAGCTATGCCCATGGCCTGTATAAATACCTACAGCTTCTCCAACTGCTCCTTAAATACTGATCTCCATTAAGAGATAGAGGTTCTGAGCCTCCATAGTCAGTCTACTCCTGTGCCTCCTGCACCTCATTTCTCCTAATGCCATGTCTGAATCTTTGTACAATCCCTTCTAGAGACTTACATCTTGTTAATGCCCATCTCATGCTGCTTTTCAAGGCTGACTACGTTTATTTCTCCACACAGCCCATTTTTTTTCCAACTGCTGGTAATCCTCATTGTTATCCTTCCCTGAGGGAAAGGATTTCTTCCTGTCTTATAGATCTTTTTTTTTTTTTTTAGTGATGTCTTTTTTTCTTTTTAATGTGGTGATGCCTTATTGTATTTGGCTCCAAATCCTCAAACTCTTAAATTTCTTGTACGAAGAACTGTTCCTTTCCTAGTTATTCTGCATTCAGTGTTGTCAATGCTGCCTATATACGTGTAATACCCTGATGTTATTCAATTTTGTTCTATTTTCTACAATTCAGCAAGCTACCTTTGGATTTTAGACCCATTTTTCCAGGTATTTGTGATCCTTCCCAGACTTCAGTTTATCAATACCTTCCACGTGGGCACTGCTGAGCAATTAAACAGAAGGTGACCCAGAGAAGACTCCCTGCTGAACTCCACTTGACACCTTCTTCTGGTTTTATAATGGACCACCTAGAACAGCTCAGAAGTAGCTATCCAAACAATTTCACACTAATTCACAGAATTTTTATCAAACCCAGGTTTGCTAGCACTTTTATAGTAATGATGTCCTGTCAGACAGTGCTAGAAATCTTGTCAGTGCCAAAATCTAACAGTATACTGTTTCTTCCATAGCCACAGGGACAGCAAATACCCTGTTGTAGAAGAAAACTAAATTATGTAGACACAACTTGCTCTTGACAAACTCCTACTCATCTCCTTGCTGTATACTGGGAGTTTACAAACAATTTTCTATGGTTACTGAATTTGTGGGCACAGAATTCGCATCCTTCAACCTCCAGTCTTTCTCAGCTTGCACTGTTTAACTGACAGCCAGGTGTATGGTGATCCAAGATTTCCAACTGCCTGTCCTGGGGAAGCTTCCGCCTCGTAGGTTTGGAGAAAAAAGCAGGTTTGTGTGTGTTACAGCAAAGTAATTCCTCCACCTCTGGACCAGAAGCCTGTGGAACTCCTTCCATGTGTAACTGGCTCTGGATGCTGCAGCTGGTATGAGCCACAATCAAAGCCCATCCGGAGGGCTTGAGCATTGCTTTGGTTTCCTTCCTGGATAAGTTCTCTGTTATTTTAACAACAGGGTTCTGGAGACATCTTGTGTCAGAGATCTGGCTTCTCTAGCTGATCATCAGTCTTGCACAGCTTGTAGGACACTAAGGCTCTCTCCTCTGTCAGACTTGCTCAAAATAAGCCAGGAGCTCTGAAGTTACCAGGGAAATGCAGTGGTACAATGATGTTCCCCTTGTTTCCATGGGAAAACATGTCAATAATCTCCCCATAGAGCAGGCTGAGTGACAGGATATATGAGCCAATCCACCAGCTGTTTTTGACATCTTGCCAACTACAGACATCAACTCCAAGTAAGTAACATTCTTGAATTACAGCTACACTTTCACACAACAGTTATTTCAAGCCTGATCCCATTGGCTTACGGGGATCCGGAAATGTTTCAAAGGTGGTCTTTTACACAGAGAGAGAGGAACTGTGGTAAAAGGGAAGTAGGAGGGGAGGGGCAGGTGGAAGGCTACTATACAGCCAGTATCTCCCACCCTAAGCTGTGAGCACAGTCTTGGGTAACTCACGAGGTTCAACAAGGCCAAGTGCAAGGTCCTGCACGTGGGTCGGAGCAACACCTGGTATCAATATAGGCTGGGGGATGAAGGGATTGAGAGCAGCCCTGCCAAGAACGACTTCGGGGTGCTGGTTGACAAGGTCAACATGACCTGGCAGCGCGCACTCACAGCCCAGAAGGGCAACTGTATCCTGGGCTGCATCAAAAGCAGCACAGCCAGCAGGTAGAGGGAGGTGATTCTGCCCCTCTGGTCCACTCTGGTGAGACCCCACCCAGAGTCCTGCGTCCAGCTCTGGAGCCCTCAGCACAGGGAAGACATAGAGCTGTTGGAGCAGGACCAGAGGAGGGCCACAAAAATAATCAGAGGGATGGAACACCTCTCCACGGGAAAGGTTGAGAGAGTTGGGGCTGTTCAGCCTGGAGAAGAGAAGGCTGTGGGGAGATCTTACTGCAGCCTTTCAGTACTTAAAGGGGGCTTATAAGAAAGATGGGATAGGCTTTTTAGCAGGGCCTGTTGTGATAGGACAGAGGGTAATGTTTTTAAACAAAAAGAGGGTAGATTTAGACTGGATATAAGGAAGAAATTTTTTACAGTGAGGGTGGTGAAACACTGGAATAGGTTTCCCAGAGAAGTGGTAGATGCCCCATCCCCGGAAGTGTTCAAGTCCAAGTTGGACAGGGCTCTGAGCAACTTGATCCAGTGGTAGATGTTCCTGCTCACTGCAGGGCGGTTGGACTAGATGACCTTTAAAGGTCCCTTCCAACCCACACTATTCTATGGTTCTATGAATACTAAGATTCACACTTTGTTCTCCCAGATGTACTCACTGATCCAATTTTCTTGATCTGTGAAAATACAGGCCACTCATTTTAGCCATTTCTTGCTACTTGTCCCTGTTGACTGGGCTTGCAGTTTTCCAAGTATCTGCTGTACTTGCAAAAAATCAGTTTGTTCAGCAAAGTAATCTTTATCTCATTAATTAAAGGTCTTCTACGTAATGTAGTCTCCCTCCTCCTCTAAGGGTCAGAACCAGCGTTACCTGTGTGAGGGAGAAGTTATCCTTACTATACTTCAAGGCATTATACTGGCAGCTGTATTCTTCTCCACAAACACAATGTATGAAAATGCAAACAATATTTATTTCAAATGCAATTTAATGTTGCAAAGTATTACATGCTTTCCACAAACATTCAGCATACAGACTTCAATGGAGATGGAAAAAAGACCCCAACACCACTCCTTACATACTATTTATTGAGTTTTCGGTGACTGAAAATTGGGCGTTTCCCATCACTGAGAGCTAAACATCCTTTCTTAAATAACCTGAAGTTCAATATTCATGGAACGATGGAGATCACACGTCAATACACAGAATCTACCGTATGCTCAACACACTACTGCATCCAACTAATTAAACTAAAATACTAACTGAACCTTAGCACTAAGAACCCACTCACCTCCTGCCAGCAAGGGAAGAAAGCATTCTGGGGCTTTAAAACTTGACGGTGTATATACATCACCTTATACTCCAACAGAATACAGCTACTTGTGCGCATGTCTATTCATCTGTATGATCAGGGCAGTGCACAAACCCCTCTGTACGCCAATCACATACTTCTTTGGGTACTGTTATCATGAACCAGAGCCTTAGTCCAAAGTGCAATCTATAAAGCTGTGAATCTGGGAAAAACTGCATGTGTTTTGCTTTTTTGAAATAAATGTAGCTTTTGTCAGAACATATTAGTTAATATTAATTTAATGTAAAGTGCAGTAGCTACATCTAAAATCAGTGGGCTGCTGTTACAGTGAAATACTCCCAACCAGTTCTACAGCAGAGCTTTGAATATCAGATAGTGATCTTTGTCCACAGACTCTCCTATTAAGAGTATGAAGACTAGAGGTTAGTTAATAAAAATACAGGAGATGATTCTTGGCCTGTACCTGCATTCATTCACGTCTGCAACAGCTGAAAACACTACTGCTATTTTTAAAAAAATATAGAATTAGTTCTTTGTGAGCAGTCAGACTCTGCAGAGCAGAAGACAGCAGTTGACAGCAGGCTGATTAGAGCTGTTTGAGTCAGAGGTTGCTTTCAAACAAAATATTCAGTAGGAAGGCTCCAGTCATTTTGAATAGCACATTATGTCTGCAGTTACTAATTTCCCAAGCAATACTGAAAATAACTCATTTACCACAACATAATAATTTAGCAAACAATATAAAAAAGTCTTACCCAAAATGGGGCCATGTCAAGCATCAGCAACGTTAGCTGGGTTTCAGCCAGCAAGCCTATCTTTATAAGGATCAAACCATATGATTGCAATACCTGAGAAGTGTTTTAAACTGATCATTTCATAATTAGGAAGGAAGGAAAAGGAAAAAGCAGCTATGTTTGAAAGAGTAACAAACATTACTGTATGAATTTTTACAAACAAGTTTCATACAAAAATTATATGACTGTGTGTCCAAGAAACACGTTGCTCTCAGACAAATCCACTATACCATAGTACAGCGGTATACAATGCAGATTTATACGCGTATAAATCTACATTGTTCCACTGGACAGATTTTGCTGCTTTTATGATCTGTCAGTCAATCTGACAGTAGGCTACTTGCCTGCTTTGAAGTTCTCAAGAAGATAGTTATATCACCCACTAACAACTTTGCTTTAAGTGTAACAGTATACACCTTATCTCTTGTTTTCTAAGCATAAATGTGAATACAAAAGTTATCTGAAAGGTTTTACAATACTTGAAAGTTAATTCATCCCAAAGTTCTTGCTAAAAACCACTTTCTTAAAGAGGATACTGTATAGAGTACATTTTCACATTGATAAAAAAAAAAGTACAACATGAGACTTCTTAGCAAAGTACAGAAGAAATGGTATTTCCTGCTCAAATATTCAGAAATGAACTTTCACTTATTTATAAAAGTGTACATCCAAAGCCTCAACCCACTTGCAGTTCTGATATTAAGTGGAATGTAAGCAGACCTTATTTTCTCCAAGAATGCAGCTATTAGCAGCTACAATTCTTCTATTTGAAAAAACATTTCTGCACTTGACGTCATTTTTAAACAGACTTAGCATAAATTGCTTGCAAGAACCATAGCCATTCCTGAACCTCCACCCCAAAGTTGGATCTAGACATCCCTTACCTTTATAAAACAGGCTGAAAACAAACAGAAAACCTGAAACTACTATTCTTTTGTAAGAATGTAAGGCTCAGTGTCACATTTCATTGCTCACTGAAACCTAAGTCTTCAGCTTGGTTTTTAAGCAGTTATCTACTTTTGCCCCAAGTATAACTGGCAGAGCACTGGAGTATTTTCATGTCACTTTGCAATGCATTGGACAGAAGTTAACTCTCAAATTAGACATATGGCCTGGCACCTATGACTTTTTACAGTTTAATCATACTGTCAATCCATGCTGTCCTAAGCTCTTACTGAAGTTAATGTTCACACTTCTGTGTGAGCTTCAATGCCAAATTCAAGACCAAACGTGTCTGCAGAGGTAGAGAGGGATTTCTGTGACATTTCCCTAAGAGAGAAATATGCAGCATACAAAAGTCCACATTTTCACATATTCGGTGGAAATACAGAAAAAGTCAAACCCCTTGAACTCATATTTAGTTTTAGGGACTGAATCTTCTGTAAGTTGTTCCCTCATTTACACTGCTTAACTGCACTGATCCAGTTATACAGTTGCAAACACTTTGCACTGGACTCCTGTTGTACTTGGGGAAGTAACCACATACTCCCTGATCCAGCGTGATGCACCACCAGCCTCCTGGAGTTACACACCAGGCTGGAAGGAGCGCGTGCTTCTCGTGTGGCCACGTGCAACCACATCAAAATCAGAACTGAGAGGGACATAGCATGGCATGCAGGCATCTTGGACTGGCTTCTTTTGCAAAGGTGGCCTTAAGCCAGAAGTTACAAAAGAAGTGAATCAAGCACCGGAGGTGACCTACTGCAGGAACATCATTCCTTGAACCTGGTATTTGGAAAGAGGTTTTATCAAGAGAAATGCTACACTGAAAACAGTGCAAAACAGAGCCAACCAGAGAAGCCAGTGGTTACTTTAGTGTTCAAGAGCCTCCACCTCCCTGCTCCCTCTCTCCCCTCCAAAGTGAGGAAAGAATACACTTGCCTCCCCTTTCTACGACACCTGAAGTGCTGCATGTCTTAGGAAAAACATAAAATACAACTCTAGTCATATATCTTTATTTAAATACTTTTTGCGCTGGAATGTCAGTAGAAACTCCATCCCCATTCCATGGCCAGCTTCATGTGATCTTCACAGGTGATTTCTCGTGTGCACAGAGGAGGGTGACGTAGGGAACCCCAATGAACGCCCATCTTTCACTGGGCCAGAACTTTATGACAGGGCCCTGCTCAGGGATCTCAGAGGCAGCATCGAAGTAAGCAAAGCAGACACAGCCCAGGTACGCCGCGAGGCAAATCAAAATGTGCCTGAGAATAGACACCCGCCAACCCCCCCACCACAAAAAGAAGAAAAAATCAGTAACATGACTTCAGTAAAGTAATCAAATATATCAACTATGCTTTAAAATCAGTCTATTCTTCACCTTCTTCCCCCGAGTACCCCATCAGGTTGCTGTCTGCCCTGTTCACACAGGCAAAGAATACAGAGAATAAGGAAAACTACTAAACCGTAGCTTATCTTTGGTCTAAACTGGCTGCAGCTTTCAGGCCTCTCTGCACCTGACAGATTTGAGTAGAAATGATGAAATATAGCACCTTGAATAAGAGAGCACAGTTTGCTGGGTGGTAAAACAAAAAAGGCATCAATGCCCTTCACTGCTCCCCCCACTTCACCCTCAGTTGTTAACGGTGGAAGTTTTAAGCTTTCAGTCACCGCTTCAGCTGAGCAGTGCTGTGGGATTTTTAGTAACCTGTAGGGCAAGGAATTCAGTCACAATTAATGAACTTAGTGTCTGAAGAATCTGTTCAGGCCAAAGAGACTCCTAAATGTGCCACCTTGGTTAGCGTGAGACTTGCTCTGGTCTTATAATCTTACCAGTAATTCTATCTAGCACTAACCAGAAATAGCCAGCAGGCAGCACAGAAGGGTAATGCGGTGAGGACATAGCACATTTGAATCAAACTGTGGAGTTTATACACAACACTTACCATACACAGTGCAAATAGGGGAAGTTAAATGAGGACCAGATCTCACAAAATGCTTTGTCGCTGATCCAGCAGAAAAGTGCTAGCATCCACCAAAGACCTGAAAAGAGACCCAGTTTGTACACACGCAGGTTTTCACACCTGAGGAGAAAATCACAAAGAAGTTGTTATAAAACAAACAAAATTTGCTTTGCAATGGCAGCTTGATGCTTTTTTGGCT
Source organism: Opisthocomus hoazin (assembly GCF_030867145.1). Taxonomy (NCBI): domain Eukaryota; kingdom Metazoa; phylum Chordata; class Aves; order Opisthocomiformes; family Opisthocomidae; genus Opisthocomus; species Opisthocomus hoazin. Next base: position 25,994,257 of record NC_134454.1, on the reverse strand, counting down.
GCACTTATTGTAGGGTAGGATTCACCATGCCAGGCATGCATCTTTTAAATGGCTCCACCATAAAAGTCCTTAACAGAGGAACTTTACTTACAGTAAATATGGCTCTGATGCAAGGCAGTGGCGAGCTGACAAAACAAACCTTTTAATCAGTAGTTATGTTTTGGGAATTGTCTTAAATACCAATGTGCAAATATGGGAATGATTTGATATTTGCCCACCACCTAGGAAGCGGTATCTAGGACAACCAGTGATTAGTTACACATGCTGTCCATAACAATCAGCCACACAGTAAGTGCTCAGATTTGTTCGTATTTGTCACTATCTAAAGATTGGTAAAAAAAGGAACCACATGAGGTTTTTAATTGGTTAGTTGATTTTTTTCCCCAAGTTAGTATTCTACAATGTAACAGTTCCAGAGAAATTCTAAGGTAGGAACCTCTAGCCAGAGGGCCCAAAGCAGCATGCTTTAGTTGATGGTGCAGGCATCCACATCTCAGACAGAATTCCTCATGTTGACTAAGCTGCAATTCTCTCCCTCCACAAGAAACCGAATTGTTCATATAGAGGTATACCAGAGAGAAAGAGAGCACAAAACATTTGCTGTGGTCACATGTAGTGTGGTCTGCAGTTGACCATCACTGAATACAACAGCAGATGCCAGGATACTTGCACAGCACTACATGTGTTGCAGGTCTACTCAAAAGCTCACAATTTTATTTCCTTATATGATTCTTTGTTCTTTTCCACATCTTGGAACTATCCTAACAACTGTGCAGCTTTGCTCAAAAGAGTAAAATCAGATAAAAGGAGGCATCGATATAATTTTCATGTTCCAAAATGCTATTAAAGTCAATAGTTTGCTGTCTACCTACACTTGCTATTTTGGGGTTAGGCCTCTTGGTGCCAGTAGACACAGCTATGCTGTTACTGATATCTATAACGCAAAACTAGACGGGGACGTGACCAGCCCTATGTGGCCAAGGCAAGGCATGGCTCAGCTCCCCTGCCTTCTGCAAGAACAAAGCTATGACTGGGGATTTCCCCTCCTGCTTTTTTTTGTTCTTGTTGTTGTTCAACTCTTAGTGAATTTCACAGGGGTCTGAGAACTGTTCAGCGATAGGACCTCCCAAAGCACTCCCACATCTAATAATCAGATGACAGAAGACTTTGCTTAAAGTGACTTGTTCGAGCTACATCTCAAGGGTAAACTGGTAAGCCAAATCTCTAGCCAGTATAACAAGCATTACTCAGCCTTCATCAGGGTTATAGGCCCCGGTCTTCCCCCTCTATATCCTAGAAGAGACAAAAGTCAATACCAAGCACCCCACAATCTCTTTCTCTGTCCCAAGGTCTTCAAGAGGAGCTCCCCTAATCCACACTCATCTTCTATCATCATCTCAACCTCTGCCAAAAAGTTATTGGAAATGTCTCCATGCCTCTTCCTCTCCAGCAGATCACCAGCCAACCTTTCTGCCTGCTCCAATCCAGCCACCCCAGTAGACTTGACACTGAATCACCAGTCTTTTTCCACACAATTCTTGGGCTCATCCACTGCATCTGGAAGGTGAGCAATGCCTGGCAAACAGGTCCTTTAAAGGGACACTTCACCCTGTGACACTCAGAAGCAATTAGAATGTGTATCGCTGGAAGAGGGAGCTATAACAGGCAAACACATCTTTATCGTGTGTGCTGCAGTACTGTTTATGGCCCGTGATCTTCCTTACACATGACTATCCTTGACATCTGACTAACACGGTGCAGCACAGACCAAAAAGCAATTTGGTCCTTCTGTCTTCCACACAAAATGCTTGTCAGCATGAAACCTGTTTTCTCATTTGATACATTTACAGAATTCTAATTTTTCCAACATTTCCCACTAATTGTATCCATGGCCACACACAGCCTACAAGCCACGGGCTACCCTGCATTCACTGTCAGGGAAGCAGCAATGCCAGCTCCATCCCCAAGCTAAAATTTGTAGTTACACTCTTCAGCACGTGTGAGATAATCTCCGACTACTCAGTTGGAGGACAGGGGCAGAGAATGACTCCTGCCTCTCTGCAGTGGAAAAGCAGAACTGCCACTGGTACCGGAGCTTTGCTAAGGGATCCTAGCTAAGCATTCATAAAAATTAAAATCATACGCAGGGTGCTCTGTCCAGGAACACATTTCTGAATGTATTGCAGGAGCAGCAGTATACCTGGCTCTAGCGTACTGCAAGCTAAAGAATTAGTACAGTTTTCCCTATGGGGCATTTTTTTCACTCTTGAAAAGCTATTTCAGTGGACATTTTAACGGGCATTTGGGATTAAGAAACTCCTAAGGCTGAGTAGAAGGCACCTTTACAGCTACTGGATTAATGACACAAAAGCTATCAACTGCCTAATCTTGTTGACAGAGGATTTTCTCCAGTGTCCTTCATACAAGTTGGTTTTTGGATCTGCTGTTTCTTTTTTAAGCCATCTATAAATAATGTCACATTCAAAATCATCACACCTTCTTATTCAAAAAAGTACTTCAGCTATTGGCTAAACTGTCACCTCCTCCAAAAGAAAGATATCACAATTATTGTTTTCATAACAAAAACACCCACATGACTGCTGCAAAACTTAATACTCCATGTAGCACATAAACCAAAATGGCTTTTTTCTTAGGCCTGAATCCTCCAATCCACTTGGAAAACCACCAATACATAGACAGAGGAGACACGGCTTGCCCAAGATGGCTTTAAGATTGTCTGTGCTGCATACTGTAAAAAAGGCTTGCTTCTCTGAAGTAGTGTCTTTACGTTTAAAAAGGCTACAAGAAGCACAAACAAAAGAAAGGGTAAAGAGATTTTTCAGTTGCCTACCAAGTGCCAGAGCATAGCTACAAGAATTCTTCCTTACGCTCTTTCATGAGACACCTCAGTAAGAAATACATCCAAGATTTGGCAAAGTTTTATCAGTAAAGCTATACTGATAAATCCTCCTCATTTTGGAGGATTCATGCTTCTCCCAAATGGCTAGACAGCATGGATCCCTTCACATAAGAAGAAGGAAAATTGTTATTGATGAAAAACCACTCCTGTATTAGGCATACTGGGCTTAATTCTTGCCCATTAATGCTAAGGCAGATTTACAGTCTTCAGTGAGACAAGTAACTGTTGGTAACAGCAAGATCCTTAACTCAGTACCTAAGTGGACACATGCATGGATCAATTTTGTACATTTGACACATAAACTAAACTGCTGTGATGGGTACTTGTACATTCTGACAGAGGAAATGGTACGTACATTGAAAACACAGAGGCTTTCCTGGACTTGTTTGAAGGACTTAAACAAACGTGCAACAGTATCCCATTTAAGATAATAGGCTTGGCCTCAAGCATCCAGCTCCTTCCGTCAGTGACCATGCCTGTCAATACCTGACTAGTCTGCACACCAAGAGGAGAGGACAATTAACCTGCGTGGTTCAAAGAGTTCAAGGCTGCAAACGAAAACTGAAAGCTTACTTAAAGAAACTTTCCCAATGCAAGATCAGCCACAGAAATGGTACAGATAGTAATGACAGGTTTGCTCAGTACCACCATCAGGTACTGCAATTTATTTTTATAAACTTAATACTAGATGCTGCAGGGTGTACTGCAAAAGACTACTCTAAGACAGAAAGAGTCAAGCACAATGAGGAGAGCACAGCCTGCTGATCTGTACAATACTCCCTGGTTTTCTGTGATCACCCATCAGAGTCTTCAGTTCCTGCAGTGACTGTGCTTTGGATGGGCTGAGGACATGCTTGCTGAGGAGACAGGGGACTGCAAAGCTTCCTGCCTGCCACTGCTTTTACCATGATGAGGAGATGTAACGCATCTCAATCATAATGCATCAATCTGCTTGAGGGTAGGAAGGCTCTGCAGAGTGATCTGGACAGGCTGGATCAATGGGCCAAGGCCAGCTGTATGAGGTTCAACAAGGCCAAGTGCTGGGTCCTGTACTTGGGTCACAACAACCCCGTGCAACGCTGCAGGCTTGGGGAGGAGTGGCTGGAAAGCTGGCCAGCAGAAAAGGATCTTGGGGACACTGGCTGACAGCTGGCTGAACATGAGCCAGCAGTGTGCCCAGGTGGCCAAGAAGGCCAACGGCATCCTGGCTTGTATCAGGAATAGCGTGGCCAGCAGGAGTAGGGAGGTGATTGTGCCCCTGTACTCGGCACTGGTGAGGCTGCACCTCGAGTACCGTGTTCAGTTTTGGGCCCCTCACTACAAGAAAGTCACCGAGGGGCTGGTGCGTGTCCAGAGAAGGGCAACAAGGCTGGTGAAAGGTCTAGAGAATAAGTCTTATGAGGAGCAACCGAGGGAATTGGGGTTGCTAAGCCTGGAGAAGAGGAGGCTGAGGGGGGACCTTACTGCTCTCTACAACTACCTGAAAGGAGGTTGTAGTGAGGCAGGTGTTGGTCTCTTCTCCCAAGTAACTAGCGATATTTTGAGAGAAAATGGCCTCAAGTTGCAGGGGAGGTTTAGATTGGGTATTAGGAAAAATTTCTCTACTGCAAGGGTTGTCAAGCACTGGAACAGGCTACCCAGGAAAGTGCTGGAGTCACCATCCCTGGAGGTGTTCAAAAAACGTGTGGATGTGGTACTTTGGGACATGGTTTAGTAGGCATGGTGGTGTTGTGTTGATGGTTGGACTTCATGATATTAGAGGTCTTTTCCAAACTTCATGATTCTATTCTTTGAAAAAATACCACCTGGATGCTGGCAAGAGACATGGACTCAACCCATTTCTTTTATTTCTCAATAGACAAGGGCACTGATCATTTAAAGTACCACTGAAACAGTACCTATCAGATGAGCGTCTAAAAGAGCTGTTCATGCTGCTGTCTGCAGATCTGTTACATGCTCCTACCCCACTCCAGTCTGAAAGAAATTGGACCCCACAAAGCTTGCAATTCCTTTGGTGCCTTTTACCTATACTTTGCACGGTGTTCTCATAACAGAGACAGCAGCTACTTAAATACCAGAGTTTCTGCAAAAACTGGTGTGCCCCAGCCATTTACTATTCAAGGGACTGGGCTGGTAAACACTTCCAGCAGCTTTATCTTCCGAAGTCATGGCACTTCCAACAAAACACACCAGCTTTTCTTCAAACCAGTGCAAATTGCTGGATGTTGATTAATTGATTGATTCATTTTGACACAGGTATCTCCCTTTATACCCTCAGGAATATTTTCAACTTCTAACTAGCTTAACCTTTCAGTCAAGGGAATAAGTGAACTGTGAGCAACCTGCAACAATAAAGCAGAGCTCCCTCACAGCCAGATTTCTAGTAGGAGAATCAAATATGGATGGGCAGACCTAAAGCTAGGGTAAACCTTCACTGCTCATGGCTCAGATGTCAGCTGAGCAACGATATTCTAGCATCTGTCTGTACATGGAGATAGTCATATGGCTTATGGTAACTCATTAAATCATACTAATTTGATGACATTATAATCTCAATGGCTATTTGGCTTGGACCAGCAAACCAAAGATTCACATCCACTTTCTGCCAGATACCATCCCCTAGGAGAGCTTTTTTTTTTTTTTTTTTAATGAAAAACACGAAGGGATTTGTTTGGACAGAAATAAGTGTAAAGTTTAACAATTTCTTTGTCTTTCAAGGACAAGCATGCACCTAACTACCTTATTCTCTTTTGATCATCTTCCACCCACAATACTTCCTAGCATACACTCTACCCTACCAGCTCTGCATTTAAGAACAAAATGCTCTTTTGTGACAATATTATCTCCTCATCAAGAACAAATAAGAGGTAGAAAATTGTGATTTGAAAACACAGTGGTTCTGATTCATCAGAATTCTGCATAAGATTGACACCAGCCTAGAAAAAGAGTAACAACAAGGAGTTTTGGTCTAACACATCACAAACTTCAGCATGGGACAGAAGAAGCTACTCTGGAGGCTCTTCTCCTTCCTCCCCCAAATACCTGTTTCACATAGAAATTTCCACTGCAGACTGCCAGGACTCTGAGGTATAGCCCTTTACTGACTGTGGTAGTAGAGAATGGGAGAATCACAGGCATTTTAAATAATACTTGGATTAATTTTTCTCCTGCAAAAAGGGATGACATGACTCCTCTCCTCTGGGTTTACAAGAATAGATCTCATTTAAATCTCCTAGGGATCAGCATAGCTTAAAATAAAACCTTTAATTATTTGCCTTTTACACTTAGGAATTAATCAAAAAATATTATGGGTATTACATCACCCCAATGAACAATTAAGACAGCCATATGTCACTTCAGGTCCCTTTTTAATCACCAACTCAAAAGAAGATTTGTCTGTGTCCTTAATTCTCTCCCAAAAAACAGGCAGTAAAACTCCACACATTTTAGTAAGGTATGACCTTTCAGAAGGAGTTTTAAAGAGCAACTACCTGTAGGCATACCAATTGCTAGATTTGACGCGATTGTACTCAAACTTATGAGACACTAACTATTCGTCCTTTAAAGTTTCTCAGGAGCTTAAGCCTGGAAAACTGATATGTAGAGAGTTCACATAAATTATTCAGTGCCACAACCAGATCCTCATTTGCCCTGTCAGTAGTTCCTTGGTGTTCCCATCAAAATGAGACACCTCAACCAACATTCTTCAACTATGACCTTCTTGTCTACAACGAACTCATGTACTGTTTCCTGAATTTCTTTGACCACAGAAATATATGCTGCTTAGCAGCATGTCTAATGAGAAAAGACTCATGAACATCTTTACAAAACATTGTTAGCAGAGGCTTCCACTAAACGGAGAAGTAGTGGCAGAATAGGGTAAGGTAGCCAACAGGAGAATCTCTGTTCTAACAGGAGCAGTTAGAAGGCAGACATTTGGTCCTATTCTTGTTTCTTTTGATGGACATTTACATATGCAATATGTAAGATACAACAAAAGTTGTAAAACACTTCTCAGACACTGGACAAGTCGGGGAAAGGACAAGAGTGAATGCTGGTACTTGTATGGTTCATTATGCAGTGGGTGAAGAGATGCAAAAAAAAAAGCCTCTAAACAGCTGCTTGTATTGTTATCATGGTAGAACTCTTCAAAATGTTAAGATCACACTCAGGTTCTTCCCTATTTGCACTCTGGTTTTACAGTTTCTAAGGCCTTGACTGATAACTATGCTCTACAGCCTAGTGATTAACCTTGTCTTTGGCAGTCTGACTCTGTCATATTATCCATGTCAGAAAACAAACCGTATGAAGTTCAACAAGGCCAAGTGCAACGTCCTGCATGTGGGTCGGGGCAATCCCAAACACAAGTACAGGCTGGGCAGAGACTGGCTCGAGAGCAGCCCTGAGGAGAAGGACTGCGGGTACTGGTGGATGAGAAGCTCAACACGAGCCAGCAACGTGCGCTTGCAGCCCAGAAAGCCAACCGTATCCTGGGCTGCATCAAGAGAAGTGTGGCCAGCAGGTCGAGGGAGGTGATTCTGCCCCTTCACTCTGCTCTCGTGAGACCCCACCTGGAGTACTGTGTCCAGTTCTGGAGCCCCCAACACAGGAAGGACATGGATGTGTTGGAGCGGGTCCAGAGGAGGGCCACAAAGATGATCAGAGGGCTGGAGTACCTCTCCTACAAGGACAGGCTAAGAGAGTTGGGGCTGTTCAGCCTGGAGAAAAGAAGGTGCCGGGGTGACCTTATAGCAGCCTTCCAGTACCTGAAGGGGGCCTACAGGAAGGATGGAGAGGGGCTTTTCACAAGGGTGATAGCACAAGGGGGAACGGCTTTAAACTAAAAGAGGGCAGGTTTAGATTAGATATTAGGAAGAAATTATTCACTATGAGGGTGGTGAAACACTGGAACAGGTTGCCCAGAGAAGCTGTGGATGCCCCCTCCCTGGAAGTGCTCAAGGCCAGGTTGGATGGAGCTCTGAGCAACCTGGTCTAGTGGAAGATGTCCCTGCTCATGGCAGGGGGGTTGGAACCAGATGACCTTGAAGGTCCCTTCCAACCCTTAACATTCTATGATTCTATGATTCCAAGACTCTTTGAGAGCTTGAACATCTTCTACACATGCTTGGGCCTTGCTACACATTCCGCCCAGTATCCAGACTGCAATCATGCTATCATCTCACCCTTATGCAGACTATGCAGCAGAAATGCTGTCATTAGAGTGAAACCCTTGCCCTGATTCCACAATAAACAAATTTGAGTGAGATGAGGTTGCAGCAAGAGATAGGCTGCAAGAAGATAGACAATGTCTGACCTGATATGATGGCCTAGGTGGGAAAAAAAACTCAACCTTGCAAAACCATCCAAACTGTCAAAGCAAGTTCATACCAGACCTGCACTTGCATGTGAGAGAAGCATTTCTGATCTGCTATCACGAGTACTGATGCCAGATCTAGTATATCATCACACAGTCGCCTAAGGATTTCAGAAGACAATGCTGCACTCAGGAAAAATTAACTCACCTCTTCAACTCCGCAATGAGCAAAGCTGTGCAGGGAACACCCAGAGTCATTAGCGAGATGTTGTTGATGGCAGGCTTAATGAAGGCAAGGCAGGTAGTAACTCCAGACAGGACACCCACAGCAGCTTTAAATCGGCTCCTGAATAGGGTTTTTGGGGGGAGAAAATCTGCTTTTAATTCAAAACTTTTAATTACTAAAATCAGAAATCTTAAAATGATTTTCATAATGTAACAAAATTTAGGTTTCTCTAGGTGTGTTCAGGAGGTGCAATGATAATGTGCATACAATGGATGTGGATCTTGCACAGATTTGCATGTGCATCCACAGTTAATGACACATACAAATCTTTGCTGGACTGTGGTCTTCTGAAGCAGCCATGCGTATGAATACATATGCGTGTGCGCACATACTAATCACTGGTTTCAAAATTCAAAGGCCACACTCCAATCTTCCTCCTCCCACGGTAAGTGAGGAACAAGTCCACCTCAGCACACTCAGCACTGTACTTCTCTAAGCAGTGTTGTGCCATCATTCTTCATGTTTTTAACATGGATTTTTAGGACATTTTGTTACCATTAATGCCCCAACTTCTATAGTCATAATACAGTCTGTTTAACTGTTGTTTAAACTTCAAGTTTGGACTCTAAACCACCCATTTCTAGTCTGTGGAAGGACAGTGGCAGACAGAGGATCATCACGCTGCCCTTCAGCTACTGGCCCACAGCTTTATGAAACTGGTTGCTGTACAAGGATGGCTCTTCTGTCCTTAATTCTATGTCTGAAGTAGGCTCTCTGTATACTTCTACACCACCACTCCCTGGCCACAAGTCTCATCACCTTCACCTAGCTTGTTTCATCTGTCTTTTGCTTTAAAGTTTTTCTTTCTACTGGAAGGCAACAAGTTATTTAAGTAGGAAGTTCTGATCTGACGTGAATGCCTTAATGACTAAAGACACCACAAACTGGTCATGGTAGACAGTAACATTTGCAGCATTGAAAATCCAGAGTATGATGAGGATGAAGAAAGTGAAGACCACAGCAGTGAGTACAGGATAGGTATAATATTAGAGGATCAGCTAGGCAAAGCAAAAAAACCCCCAAAATACAAACCAAACCTGTTCCAGGTTAGGGTTTGTTGCCCAGTTTGTCTCCTGTACACTTCAGGAAGGAATCAAGATCTTAACATGTAGCTGCCTTGACAGACTCTCAGGAAAAAATCTTGTGAGAAATTTAGAATAGGGAACATCCTTCACCTTATGTTAGTATTTTTATGAATCCATTACAACCTGGGAGATTATTATTTGTAGTTTTAACACCAAGTTCACTCGAAACAGGATTTCATATAAAAAGTGTTACTATTCCTTTTACAAAGGATACAGTTTAACCTCTTGGCCCATACTACAAACCTACACAGCACACTATCAGAAGATAGTGACAGATGACATAGAACGATCCCCTTAGGCTTCTGAGGAAGAATTTACATGCAATCACAGAAATTCTTCAAGACTTTGAAATCTTCTTCACTTGAACTAGATGTCTAAAAGTTAAGTCATCGACCAAAACACCCCAGCTTGTTGTTTGCTTGTTAAGTTGATGGTGTCCATATAATAGCACTGTGTCGCAATATGCAGAAGTACTAAATTCACACCAACGTGACAAAGCCACTAGACTACATAGACTGTACACAGTAATTCAACATATAGCTGTCTCAGTGCAAGCCATTTTTTTAAGAAATGGTCAACACAGACACCAACCGTCTCTCCCCCCCATCCCGTATCCCCCAGGAACTTCTAATCAGCCATATGTCAAGGAAAAAAAAAAATATGAAAAAACCCCAGACAGTACCAGCACAAGAAGGCAAGAGCCAGCAGTCTTAGCAATTTTCAGAGAGAACACTGGCGCTGCAATTCAATCTTCTCCATTACCTCAACTATTTTACTGCTTAAAAGACCAATATGTATAAAGATTACAGCTCAGTTTTTTTAGGGGGGTACAAACCACAACCAGATTCTTTAAACTGGTTACGGCATGCTTTTTTTAAGCCTGCAAGAAAAAAAATTCCTTTTACCGCAACAACAGGCTTCTAAACAAACATTTAGCCTTTGAATACTTAAACACCATCCTTACTCACTGTCTTAAATATTCAGATGAAAATTCAGCTGACTTCTATAGGCCCACTTGTATCTACACTTCAGACTATGCAAAAGGAAGAGGGAAAGAGGGTTTCTCTTACTTTACTTTAGCTGCAAGTTATATAAACTACTCCTGTAAAGGTCTCCCTAGAATCAACAAGAACAGGTGAGAAGTAAGTCACCTTATCTCAAGATCTGAATTTACAGGGCATAAATGCCACCATCAGCAATGGTAGGCTCAGGAATTCTGAACAAAATGGGCTGAGATACCAGCAACAGGAAAAGAATAGAACGAGAAAATATAGCGGTGGTAGTGGTAAGGCTGGATGATAACTCACTGCCTTTATGTGCAGGTTTATGTGTTAGCACAAGAAGTTTCAAGAAACATGAAAGTGTACATGTATGGTTGTATGATTACCTGTCATTCCGAAAAACTCTGGGCAGGTATCTCCTAGGGAACCACATGGCAAGAGCACACATCAGGACCCAGAGAATAGCCAGCTCATCCAGCATCTGGCCCAGGAAACTGAGGGTGGCGTGAAAGTAAACAGATCCAATTCCTGAAAGAATCAATCAAAAGGCAATATGAACAGTTGCAGCACTGTATAGACTGAAACACACTGCTCATGTTCAGAACTTCATAGCAAATGCTGGATACCATTTGGTCTAGAAAAGGTTAGAAAACTGGAAAACAAATGCCAATTTTCCCTATGGCAGCAATCCAAATCATCAGCACCCCATTAATTCGGAAGCAAACACATTACAAAAGCAGCAGCTAAAGATACCAGCTCATACTAGAAAAATAGATGTATGTGAAAAAAACATCAGATGGTAAAGTTAAATGCAAAACCAATTAAGAAGTAAAAGCCAAATGCTGCTTCTGAATTTTCTCAATCGCACAAGAACGGGCCAAAGGTGAAAAGCAGCATCCGACAACTACTCCATGATACAGGTTTACAGGTGGAAAGTGTCACATGGCCCCACAGGGCTCTGATTATCCCTCTAAAAGTTCATAGTGCTTCCCAGAATGAAAAAGCTTAAGCGTCTCACATCTACAAAATACCTAAGCCTTTGGGCCTTCTCACTACAGTTCAAAACTCGTCATCCTCTTCAGTTGTGCTAGGCAGTTTCAGCTCTCATTTAAGCAACAGCAACAGAGGAAGTGGGGTGAGCAGTACTGTAGCATGAGCCCAGACATAAACAAAAGAAGTTAGTCAAAGGAAGGATAGGAAGGGAACAGAACTAAAGCCTAAGTTCCCACCAACCTCAAATTGCAAAGGCATTTTCCTTTCAGAAACTAAGGCTGCTTCAGCTTCAAACCAGTACAAGCAAACTCCTCTGTAGATGTCTGGGTTGCTTTGTTTCACAAAACAATCAAGCGCAAGCAGGAAAAACTGATTTCCTCTCTCAGTTCATGCATGAGCAGGCAAACAGAGGCTAACCAACTTACCAACCACGACTAGCAGAGTCCATATTAAATATATTCCACTGTTGAAGCAGGTTGCATATTGACGGAACAAGCACATACATATAGGTGGTAAAACAAAAAACAAGACGTTGCTTATCTAGGAGGAAAAAAGAGACCAGTATCACAAGGACAGAAAATAAACAAACTTTAAATATTCATAGGCTGCCTAAGACATCTAATAAAACCTTTATGTCATCCACTGAAGCCCCTGCTCAACAAATTCTGATCCTCAGCTTCTGCCAAAGCGGAGCTGTTTTTGCAAAGCATCCACCTGTTTTGTTTAACATCGTTAAACTAATGGCATAAAAACTTTAAGCAACATAAAATGTGGCTAGTTGCATCTTTAAAATACCTTTCATGGCTATTCCTAGAAGAATTTTACTGAGAGTCTACAAATACTCAAGACTGTTGCCATTCCGGAAGCCTACAAGGGCAAGCAGCTGAGGAACACGATGTCCTGGCAAGTGACTGCCCTCTCAGTGGCTGTTAAGACTAGCACGGGAAAAGCACTAGAAGTTCTGGCACTAGACAGGGCTAGTCAAGCTTTGTCGAAGTCCAGTCACTGAGCAATAGTTATTGTCTGGAAGGTCTGAAACACAAAGCTAAGCTAAAAGTAGGACTGTTTTTGTGCAGGGTAAAGAGAGCCTGAAGCCGTAAATTCTCTTACATTTCATTTTTTATCCTGGTTCTCCATTACAGAAACAACTGAATATGACTGAAAACTAGCTACAGGAAAGTGGAAGGACTGATAATTCAGACCATTGCTAGCTTTTTTTAATTTGATATGTAAGAGTTGAACAAGGACATGTTTTCTCTTGCTCACCAACAATCCAAAGCATGATTCTCTAGTTAAAGGCTAAAACACCTTACTGGCAATTAGCAGGAGCTGTGGCTGTAGTGATCCCTTGGTTCTCCCCAGAAGGAGCTGCCAGTGCTGAGGGCCAGCAGTGGCACTGTAACTGAGCAGTTACGGAAAGACTACTGCTGCTTCACAACAGCAGAGAGGACATGATGAATTCCCCAGCCTCGGCTTCCTCATATTCCCCTGCCTAGCCCAAGTGCAAGAGAAAATCAACTCCAGCAACATTCTCCTAAAGTGGATGTAGAAAACAACTCTGGGACAAGAGCACTCCTTTGGGACAGATCCCCTCTTTGCAGAGACTTACAAACTTTTATTGACATTAAGGAAAATCCAGTGGAGAAAGGATTCAAGAGTGACATATGAAGAAGGCATTTGTTCATTCAGCTACTGTTGCCCACCACTCAACATGGTCTGAAAACAGATTTCATGATGATTAAAATGGGTACATCTCATTTAACATTAGCAAGGCTCATCAAAACATACCCCTAGGCTGGCATTCAAAAAGACAATAATTACAGAAGCAGTTTCTCAGCACCATCTACCTCATGCCCGACACCTCCCTCATGCTAAAGGTACATCCTCACAGACAAGCTGCATTTCCTTCCAAAGTCTTGATTTCAATCCAAAGTCTAAGATTTCATTAAAGTACTTAGGAAGAGCCATCACCCACGCAGTTCATAGCTGCAAATACTACGCAAATCTCTGGTAACAGCACACAGCCCAAGCAAAGACTTGCTAATGCAGAGGGCTCCTTGCAGTCACGCCACAACACCCACCAGTCACAGCAGGGAATGGTGCCAGAGAGCCACCTCCCGCTGGACTGCCCTTTCTGAACCCATGCAAGGGTTGAATCCTTTTCCCAATTACTAGCTCCTGCGCTGTGTTTTGCCACGTAGGAAGCCAGCCTCATAAACCAGATGTGGAAAACCTGCAGGGGCACCAGCTGATGAACAGTGCCATAGACAATGTATTTCTTCCGCACGAGTAAAAGGACTCTTCTTATGGAAATCCTTTGGCCCACCAAGGTGGCAAATTTTGCCTTTGTCGTTCACAAACTAAGATGGCAGAAGGCTGAAAACAGGGGCACCTGGCAATGTCAGAGGCTATTACCAGATTTTAAGAGGCAGATCAATGTGCTTCATCCATGTAAAACAACCTATACATTCAACAAAACAGTCTCACTTGAGCATCTTCCATTCACGAGAAACCCACCAGCTCCGTGCAGCAGAGACCGTTAGCAACACTGGGAATACAGCCATGGACCAGGATCCCAGTGTGCCATGTGCTGAACCCCTCCCAGAGCGGGAGGTCTCCCCTCGCCCCAAACAGGTAGTAAGCATACACATTGACTGGTAGCAGGGACAATGGAATATGAAGACGTCCTCTGGGGACCTCAGAGTGCTCTACACATTTTACGCTTTTAGCCAGAGTTAGGCCAAAGAGAGGTGTCAAGGGAAAAAACCATACGGTTATAAACAAAGTGGTGTGGAAGAAAACCTTTCCATCTCTACAGCTAGAACTGGCCAACAAAGAAAATCAGACTGGATAATTGCAGTCTATAAAAATTTGGCTAGAAAGTTCTTTTTCTGCCTAGGAACACAATGACAAAGGACACACACCTACTTACCACACCTGCAGCAATGCAGGTTTATACTGGCGATTAGACAACAAGGGAGCAGTTCTGCCCTACAGCAGTTCTCTTCTGGCAATGAACTCCCATTCATGCTAAGGTCCTGCCTGCAAATGCAAGAAAACCTTTGCAACCTGGAGCTCGGCCATGCCTTGTACTCTTTGCAATGGCCACCAGGACAATTTTCCAATATCGTAAAAGTTGAAATAGTTTTAGTACTGAAATTCTTTTCTATTAAGGTTACAAAGTATGTGATAATGCTGTATCTCTCATGCGATAGCTTAGTTCTGTTTCTCATGTTCCACAAATAATATTTTCCACAAGGAGATCACAGATCACAGAATAGTAGGGGTTGGAAGGGACCTCTGTGGGTCATCTAGTCCAACCCCCCTGCCAAAGCAGGGTCACCTACAGCAGGCCGCACAGGACCCCGTCCAGGCGGGTCTTGAATATCTCCAGAGAAGGAGACTCCACAATCTCCCTGGGCAGCCTGTTCCAGTGCTCCGTCACCCTCAGAGGGAAGAAGTTCCTCCTCATGTTCAGACGGAACTTCCTGTGCCTCAGTTTGTGCCCATTGCCCCTTGTCCTGTCACTGGGCACCACTGAAAAGAGCTTGTCCCCATCCTCCTGACACCCACCCTTCAGATATTTGTAGGCATTTATAAGGTCCCCTCGCAGCCTTCTCTTCTTCAGGCTGAACAAGCCCAGTTCCCTCAACCTCTCCTCGTAGGGGAGATGCTCCAGTCCCCTCACCATCCTCGTAGCCCTCTGCTGGACTCTCTCAAGTAGCTCTTCATCTTTCTTGAACTGGGGAGCCCAGAACTGGACACAGTACTCCAGATGAGGCCTCACCAGGGCAGTGTAGAGGGGAAGGAGAACCTCCCTCCTCCTGCTAGCCACACTCTTCTTGATGCACCCCAGGATCCCATTGGCTTTCTTGGCAGCCAGGGCACACTGCTGGCTCATGGTTAACCTGTCGTCCACCAGGACACCCAGGTCCCTCTCCGCAGAGCTGCACTCCAGCAGGTCCACCCCAAGCCTGTACTGGTGCATGGGGTTGTTCCTCCCCAGGTGCAGGACCCTGCATTTGCCTTTGTTGAACCTCATCAGGTTCCTCTCTGCCCAGCTTTCCAGCCTGTCCAGGTCACGCTGAATGGCAGCACAGCCTTCTGGTGTATCTACCACACCTCCCAGTTTGGTGTCGTCAGCAAACTTGCTGAGGGTACATTCTAACTCTTCATCCAGGTCATTGATGAAGAAGTTAAACAAGACTGGGCCCAGAACTGACCCCTGGGGGACACCACTTGTCACCAGCCTCCAACTAGACTCAGCGCCGCTGATGACAACCCTCTGAGTTCGGCCATTCAGCCAGTTCTCTATCCACTTCACCGACCACTCATCCAGCCCACACTTCCTCAGCTTCCCCAGGAGGATATCATGGGAGACTGTGTCGAAAGCCTTGCTGAAGTCAAGGTAGACAACATCCACGGCTCTCCCTTCGTCTACCCAGTCAGTCACGTCATCGTAGAAAGCTATCAGATTGGTCAGGCATGATTTCCCCTTGGTGAATCCATGCTGACTACTCCTGATAACCTTCTTTTCTTCCACTTGCTTCATGATGGCCTCCAGGATAAGCTGCTCCATCACCTTTCCCGGGATGGAGGTGAGGCTGACCGGCCTGTAGTTCCCTGGGTCCTCCTTCTTGCCCTTTTTGAAGATTGGAGTGACATTGGCCTTTCTCCAGTCCTCGGGCACCTCTCCTGTCCTCCAGGACCTCTCAAAGATGATGGAGAGTGGCTCAGCAATGACATCCGCCAGCTCCCTCAGCACTCGTGGGTGCATTCCATCAGGGCCCATGGATAAAGTTATAATCAAATCAAGATTATAATCAAATCAGGATTCTGGAACACTTTCTGAAACACGTTGCTTAAGTTCTCTTAGTTTCAAGTTCAGTGTCAACTAGATCAATACTAGAATTGACCTGCTGGTTTTCACTCTCTGATACCAACCTGGCTCCCTACAAGGACCACACTCTTGGATATCCTGCAATTACTAACACCACCCTTTCCAAGCAAGCAAGGCACCTAACCCATTTGGTGTATATTAAAGTACAGAATTTATGTGGCATGTGCTGTTTCTTAGATACACAACTGGCCTGCATGGTTTGCTAATGTACAATTTAAATGCTGATACAGTTAAGATTAGTTGAAAAACTAGTAATAGGAGTACAGAGAACTTCCTTTGGGATCTGCAAAAGGCAACAATTAAAAGTTACAGTTCTGGGAAAAAAGGTAAGCATCCCATCAATCTAGCTTCACACAATTCTGGACCTTTAGTTTTAATTTCCAACTACTTAACTGTATGAAATTAATATAGGACATGGGCCACAGAGGGAATGTCAGAGGCTTGCTCAGATCATGACCACGTAACTTCACCCATATTTGGGCACAGCCCTGACACAGGATGTTTCTTGCCATCCTACCAAAGCTCAAACATTATTCACCATCTGGTACGTCACCCAGACAGCAGCTATAGCATTCAACGACCACAGCAACATTTCTTGCACTACTTCTTTGTGAGGAGAAAGCAAAAATCGACTATGTAGCTCTCGGTGAGTTCGGAGGGTTTGTATCTTCTGTATCGTGATCCACGAGCATGCCACTCACATACACTAAAAGACTTCTGTAGTAAAAAAAGATGATGTAGAGAGAGTGTGAGCATCCTTAAGACTATTTGATTGCTTTTTAAAACTTTTATCTCCATGCCACTAGGGAACAAAGGAAGAGGAATACAAACACTAGCAATTCCCTCTTTAAATGGAAATTTGGCAAGAAACATGTATTACATGCACAAGGGAATGCAACACACTGAACTGCAAAGTACTGCCTTTACTAGCAACAGAAAAAAAAAGTTGGTGTTTTCAGGTGTTTAAAACATAAACAACAGCTTTTTGTGTAAATACATCTGCACAGGGTAAATTCTTTCAATCATGTGGAGGCATTATACTGCATCAGGGCACACTATTTTATTCATCTCAGGGGAAAAAAACCCACAAAACCAAAGTCAAAGAAAAAGCTAGTTTTCCTATAACTATTCTTTCAACTTGAGCTATGAAGTCTTTCATGGCCTCTTTTCTGAAAAAGTGTAAGACCTGAACACAAAATCACATAGGTCTAGCTAATATGTGTTTTAAAAAGTTAGTCTAATCACTTTGTACAAAACCTCTGAACAGATATTCTCCTACCGATTTACTCCTGTTGAGTGCTTTGGTTTGCATTTTAACTAAATCACATTAAATTTATGCACAACAGACAAAGACTGGAGTACCCCCACAATAAATACATTTTTTACAAATATGCTTCAGACAAGCTGTTCCAGTGTTGTGCTTACATGAATATTGAGTGAGACCTCAACTACAACTCTGACCTCAGCCGTGACAGTTTAATATGTGGATTAGCCAGGCATTAATCTGCAGCTTAAAGACCCAGATGTCAGACTCGCATCTGCTGAAGAGTCCTTCCCGAGACTTCAAGCGGGTTTGAGTCAGTCAGAACTAACCATCTTCGAAGGAGTAAAATTTAGACTCCACTTAAGATGCCTGTTAGGAGTAGGGCCAAAATCTCCCAAAAGTCCTGTGAACATCTGGCTTTTTGGGGAAACAATCACACAACCCCATCAATCCACTGCGAGTCACAGTCTTAATTTTCAGGAGGTGCCAACAGAAGTCAAACCCTTACAATGACCTGCTACTATTCCAGAGAGGCTAAACACGACTACCCTCAACACGGCTTCTTTTTTCCTCCCCTTTCGGTGTACAGCTGGCTGATTTATACACAGCTGCTGCAATACTGTGGGCTTCGGGGCAAACTTTGTGCTGTGTCTGTCTGTTAACCTGTCTGGAACCTCAGTTATTCATCCAGACATACCCGCAACTCCTAGCATTTTGCAAGCATCTATACCACTGCTAATCAGCCCAGTACAGTCAAAAGGATACCCATCCCCCTGCATAGCTGGCTCCAAAACATGATTGCTGTCTTCAAGAAACCTTTTCCTCCCTTTGTTTTTGGTTCTTGCACAGTGACATCAGACACAAAAGAAAGCAGACAGTTTCCCACACACACCCTCAAAGCTCTCCAGTGGCACAGACCAGCCACCACCCAGACGACTTTGGCAGAGGACTACAAGAAAAAACAATGGGTTAGCAACGTACACCATGCACCGTGGAATCACTTGCTCTGTATGCACAGCACCCCCCATGATACCTACTCCAGTGAGTCACACTCCAGGCATGTACCTCTTTCAGTCAAAGAAACACCACTTGAAAGGGAAAGACAGCTCAGACAAGGTCAGAATTTGGAAGAAAAACCTAAAAGACCATTTTAAAGCAGCAAAGAGTCAAAACAGAAGCCCCAGCTCTTCCTTCATGCACACATCATGTGCTGTAGAACAGAAAATAGGACATATGGAGGGTTTGCTCCTGGGTATGTGTTTTTTCAGGGAAAGGCAAACCAGCAGCAAGCCCGATGCATTATCCCACTCTGGTGGATCTATCTGTCACTGCAATTGTTTACATCAGGAGAATGTAAGGAGCTATGCCCCCCTTCCCAGATGCACGGCAGAAGGCAGTCTGGCTCTGCTGCTGGGGCTGTTTTCACAGGTTCCCTCCAGCAGCTGAGAGGTATCAGGACGGCGTGAGAGGACTCAGGGGTGAACCACGGCTTACCAGAAGGAAGCAGTAATTATATTACTCCTCTTCCCTTGCCTTCCTTTCTTCAGCTGCTTTCTGAAACAGACAACTCTTCTTCTCCCACAAGTACACTGCTGACTTCACCCTGCAACCTCCTGGCAAATTATTCTTGAAAGCTTTGACTTCTTGGAGCCAAACCCACCTGGACGAAACCCTGTTTTGCCTCCAAAAGCTATGGAGTTTTTTTCTCCTCGACCCATCACCGCCTTGCACGCTGTCAAGCATTTGACACCTGTGCAAAGGGGTACCAGACGCAGGCAATCCAGCACCAAAGGTTCTGTGCTTGGCCGGCACGGGGGTCGATGCCGGCGACAAGCAGGCCTGCGGAACACTATTTACCAAACCACTTGTCGGGAGCCCTCTCTGAACACCCCCGTTTTATACCCACAACACCAAACCCCTTGCTTTTATGTAATTTCAGGCGACCGGAGAAGGAAGGAGTAGGCGGCGACAGGAGGGCACTCCGCAATCCCACGAAATCCCCGCCTGAGACAGAGCCGGAGGCAGACGGAGGCAGCCGGAGATCGCAGGGACCCCGCCGCCGAGCACCCCCCCGCCGCCGGGCGGCCGCCACGCACCGTGTTGTAGAACTCGGCGATGGTAGGCACGATGGTGTAGTTGTCCTCGCACCAGTCCACCTCCGAGCTGCCGGCCCGCAGCTGGTCCCACCACAGCAGCGCGCCCATGCCGGCCGCCGCCCGCCTCGGGCCCGCGTGAGGGGCGGAGCGGCCTCCGCGCTGCCGCCGGGGCAGCCCCTCGCCTGGCGCGGCCCGCCCCGCTGCCTGCCCGGCGGACCGCCACCTCCACCCCCCGCACGCCTCGGAAGCGTTCGCTCGAACAGTTTGACGGGAGCGAGCGGCAGCGCCCCGCACGCTCCTGGCGGCCGGCGACGGGGGGCGGGGAGCGCCGCCATCGCCGCCGGCCGCGGGGCCGAGGCGGCTCGGACCCGGCTGCCAGCGGGCGCGGCGGCCAAGGGGGCGGCCGGGCGCACGATTCCGGCCCCGTGCCGCGCGAGCGGTGAGCGCAGAGGTGCGCTTCCGGTTTCCTGAGCGCCGGGGGGGGGGGGCGGGCAGTGGGGGGAGGGGAGGCGGGGCCGTCGCTACCGGGAAACGCCGCTCCCCGGCGCCGCGCGCGCACCATCGTCGCACGCGGGTGGAACCGGCTCCCCGCCGCCCCGCCCTTTCGGAGGGCGATGCCTCGCTCGCCATTGGGCAGCCCCGGACACGCGGGGCACGGGCGGGGCAGCTCTCGCGAGAGTTGGCGAGTGTATGTGGGAGCTGCGGGCGGAAGTGCGGCCTTTTCTTGTGGCGGCGCGGCTCGAGGAGGATGAAGGTGCGTCCGCGCTGGAGGGCTCGGCGTACGCCCCCCCCGCCGCCGCCACAGATGGCCCCGGCGCTGCGTGCGGGGCCGCTGGCGGGGGCCGCTGGTCCCTGGCGGCGGGGCCGGAGCGGCGCTGCGGGGCGGATGGGAGCGGATTGTCGGCGGGGCGACATGGCGGCCGCGCCGGCCCCGTCCCCTCGGCGGCGCCTTTCCCGCCGCCCGGCCGCGGAGCTCCGGGTTCCTCCGGCTTGGGAGGCCTCTTGCAAGGTGGAGGCCGGCGCTGTCGGTAGCGGGGCCTCGCAGGGAGGCAGCGGCTGCGCTGGAGCGGATCCTGCTCGCGGGGGGAGTGCCGGCGGGCGCCCCCGAGGCCCGGGGACTCTGCACCGGCCACGAGTGATCGCCAGCGGCCGGCGTCGCTCCGCTCGGTTTGCTGAGGCGGTTTTTCCCCGCACGACGTGTGCCGCGAAGGGCTGGCGGGGGGTTGGATTTCTGCTGTGCTCAGCTCGGCTGGGCTGAAGTCCGCCCGAAGGCTGGTCCGGCTCGGCAGCGCTGGGCTGTCTGTGTGACCGCACGGTGTGGCCGAGGACGGACCTGCCTGGCTCTCCGAGCGTGGTTGTGGCAAGTTATAGCTAGCCGGTATTCACGTAAGCAGCTGGGGAGTTCCAGCTTTGAAATGCCAAGATGAAACCAGCAGATAAATGCTAGTTTTCTGTTTCAATGAAATGTACTGGTTTTTTTCTCTGTTTTGTTTTGTTTTTTTTTCCTGTTAGCTGAACATCTCTTTCCCAGCCACTGGCTGCCAGAAACTCATTGAAGTGGATGATGAGCGCAAGCTGAGAACATTCTATGAGAAGCGCATGGCCACGGAGGTCGCAGCTGATGCCCTTGGTGAGGAGTGGAAGGTAAGAAGTGTAGAAGGATGTGTCAGGGATGTATTCGAGGAGCTTAAATGACAGAGTCTCTCCACGATGCAGCTGTCACACTAGACTGCTTGCATTGTGTACATCTGGCAGGTGCGTTTAAAGTTTCTTTTGCTATATATGCTGAATTTGGTGATTAGGCTATCCTGTTCTGCTACTTAAATCTAAGTTGGGTTTTTTTTTTAGGCCTTGTGTTTAGAGTTTCTTGCTGCTCTTTGCAGTATTTTTATGTTCGTTGTTTGAGTGCCGCCTTGGTATTCATGAAAAATCTGTATCATAAAACTGGTGATGCTTTCTTTACTGAGCAGGTTCAAAATTGCCTAAATTGTGTTTAAACTGCTGCTAGTGCATGGGAAAAAGCAGGTTGGAGCCTGAGGGATGGGCTTGGAATAGTTGAGTGTTTGTATGGACAGTCCAGATGAATTTGGACAAGTTGATCTTTTCTGCTGCCACTTCGACAAAGGAGGCAATAAAAGCTTTATTTACTTTCCCTTTTTACCCACATATCCCTATACGAGATGCTCTTGTGTTGTGTGGGCATTTCCCGTTAGTGATGGTAACAGACTTTGGTTAGGTTTAGGACTGAACAAAAGCTAGGTGGTAATGGACAAAATTCAGTCTGGTGTAGCTTAAACAAAACTGTGAATGGGTAGGAATTTAATTTTTGGATATATGTTTGAAGATAAGTAGAGTCAGTGTAAACTCTGGTATGCAGTATTGTTTTTCACATCTGTTAAGTAAAATTCCTGAACCATTGAAGTGGTGTTGGTTAAAGAAGTTGTTTGCATCAGCGGTAACCATGACTTTTCCTGAACCATGGGCACAGTGCCCCATTGTTTGGAACAGTGTGTTGTGATATCCACCACTTCTCCTTAAAGTAGTAGAGATGTATGACTCCAACTAACGAGTGTATTTCTGTGTTTTCATAGGGCTATGTTGTCCGGATCAGTGGTGGCAATGACAAACAAGGCTTCCCCATGAAGCAGGGCGTCCTGACTCATGGACGTGTCCGCCTGCTGCTCAGCAAGGGCCACTCCTGCTATCGCCCCAGAAGAACTGGAGAGAGAAAGCGCAAATCCGTTCGTGGTTGCATAGTGGATGCCAACTTGAGTGTTCTGAACTTGGTCATAGTGAAAAAAGGTAAGAGTCTGGGTGAAGCGAGCAACAGGTGGAAGTAGGCACCTGGAAGGAGCCTTCTTGCAGGTGGCTGAGAAGTTCTGTAGGATAAAAATGCAGTCGCAGCTGCACAGTCTGCATGTGTCTTTAAATTCCCTCTGAGCATTACATTCTCTTCAATTTTAAAACAGTCACTGAAACAGTTCCTGCTGCCTGCAATCTGACTGCATGAAATAAATTGGCAAAGTGTAGCTAGGAGTGGTGCTGTTGGCAGGTGAGCCCCAAGCATTACCTAGTATGATCTCAAACTTTTACCCATTTAAACTTACCATTGAAATTTACTAACGAATTGGGTGTTCCATAGATGCAGGATTAATTGGCGTGTTTAAACTTATATTCTCAAAGGTGAAAAGGATATTCCTGGGCTGACAGACACAACGGTGCCCCGTCGTCTTGGTCCCAAGAGGGCCAGCAGAATCCGCAAGCTGTTCAACCTGTCCAAGGAGGATGATGTCCGCCAGTATGTTGTGAGGAAACCTCTGAACAAAGAGGGTAAGGACTCAAATTTTACAGCTCCTTGGTTTCATGTAATTATCAGCAAAGAGGTGTCCAGCCTACTGCAGGGAATGAAGCATGCTGTAGTGGTAGATCCAGGAGTTGACTGTTGTGGTATTCAGGGTTTGTCAGCTGTAACTTAGGGAAAAAAGTGGTTTCTTGATTGCCCGATTTCTTTTCCCCCTCTCTTCCCTTTCCATCTACTTTTGCACAGTTTGTTTTTCAATATTTGATAGAATCTGGAGTAATATTTACTAGTGGTTCTAAGAATAATGCAGAAAGAAGGTTAAATATGAGGTGGAATGTTTTTGGAACATGAGCTGGAGGAGAAAAGCAGTGTATAGAGAAGATGCTAAGATTTTTCCCCGTTGCTTATGGCAGTCTCTGAAATGAGCTTTTATTGGGAGGGCGCTGTTTTGCTTACCAACTGTCTCTTGTAGTGTAAGATTTTAATTTTGGCTTTTGCATTTGTTAAGGGAACGGAAAGGGTGAGGAATTTTAGTTGTACGGACATGATAAAGCTTGGGCACTGTGAAAGCTTTGTGATCCTGGTGGACATCAGACTCTTGCTTGTGACTACTGAAGTTGGGCAGGATTGGATAGTGAAAGCTTACACATGTGAGCTCTGTTTTGTTTGCTCTTTACGGACTATGTAGATCTGGTTTTTGGAGCTAAACGTTGAGCCTAGGTAGAATTGTAGAGAGCTTAACACTAAAAAAAATATAATGGCTTGTTCTGAAAGCGAAATGAGTTTCCATAGTCTTTAAACGTTTTAAGTCTAGGGGGAATTACAGAAGACAGGCCTGCTGAGAAGCCAGGAATTTTCACAAAAATGCAGGTGATTCGAAGATCCGTTAGGAAAAACCTAACAGTACAGTGTATACTGTTACGCAGGTATTCTTTATTGTGGTGCCGGGCACACGGGGGATTTCTCCTCCAAATGTGCGTACCAGATGCCCTGTTGCTTCAGGTTAAATACAATCACACATGTAAATATTCATTATTTTTCTAGGAACTAATTAGTATATGTAATATGTCCCAAGATGAAGGCCCATCTTCTTCTTCATGCTGTTCACTGATTGACATTTGTTTCTGCGCAAACTCAGTTCTAGGATCATGTCCATCATGTCCTTCAGCTTGTTTGGCTCTAGTTTTGTTGCTCTCTTGGTGCCTCCATATCTCTGTAGCTTGGCGCACTTGCCCTCCCAAGGCCGAGCTGTCTGGAGTATTAGGAGTCTCTTTTATCCCACAATTATCCCAATTATTTGCTGAGAACCAAGACCACTTTTGTTTCACTTAATTATTTTGTCTAACGACTAAGTGATAGCTTGTGCCCATGTCCTTCCGCTACATTCCTTAGTGAGAAAACAGGGATTAGTGTAACAGTTACATCGTTAGATCACTATGCATGCAGAAATACAAGTTACAGTACTAAAGACTGCTAAAAACTAAAAATATTAAGGCTTTTTTGTCATAGTTTCATGTTTCTTACAATCCCCTCTATCACAGGCAGTGAGAGAGGTACTTTGCTCATGCTTCATTGCTGATAACAAATCATAAGCATTAAGACTGTACTTTGTTATGCTATCTCTGGCAGTAATTGATCGTTTTTCCTGCAAAATCTGTCAATAGGTTGAACTCTGTATAGTTGCTACAGTATGTATTACACTAAATAATGTTACCGTAACAGTTAAAGGAACTTACTCTTAAGTTTGCTAGATGAGGCCTGAGACCTCATTGCAATATAGTCTGCCACTTCTGATAATTTGTAATGCTTTTTTAGGCAAGAAACCCAGAACCAAGGCTCCTAAGATCCAGCGACTAGTGACTCCTCGAGTTCTGCAGCATAAGCGCAGGCGTATTGCCCTGAAGAAGCAGCGAACTCAGAAGAACAAGGAGGAGGCAGCAGAATATGCTAAGCTCTTAGCCAAAAGAATGAAGGTGCGTTTACCCTTATAACTGGCTATATGGAACACCTCATACCACGGAATCAAGGGATTTGATAAACTTAACTGCACACTTAGAGCTGCTCTCTGTTTAGCTTGTTTTGTGTAGGAATGCCTGAATGTGGGTATAAACATTGCTGGTCAGGTGTTTTTTTGTGAGCCTTTCTATCCGTTTTTGCCTGTTCTAGAATGGTAGAAATTAACCAGACCATTTAATTTAAATGAGACGCGATTTTGAAGAAAACGATAAACAGTTAGGAACTGGGAAGATAAGTTTTGCAGTAGTAATTTTAGTTCAGATGAATTGCAGTTCAGCTGGTACTTGAGTGAGCAAGCATTTGAGTGGTTGTGTGGACAGACAGGATCCAGCAGTTGACCTGGATGAAAGATAATTGGGCCAGAAGCTGTTTGTGTGAGTCTGCTCTTGCACCTAAAGCAGCAGTAACTGCTGACACAGTACTGTTAGAATATTCAGAGCAGGGCTTGAGTGCTTCGTGACTTTCAGACTGAAACTGAGAGTTGATGAGCCTCTAGTGTGTTGTGAACTCTGCATTAGTATTTTTTCTGTAATTCTGGACACTAGTCTGCATTGTTTAAAGACACGGGTCTCTACAGGTTTGGATACTTGTGGAGTTCTTCTGATCTATGAATAAGGGAAACTGTGTTTTGCTTTATTGACTGAAGGAGTCCATTCTTTGTGGTGGCTTCCTTCAGGTTGCATTTGCCCTAGTTTTGGTGCTTTGTAGATGTTTTGAAGTGCTTGATAATGCGTAACATCTTGGTACTGACTTCATGCTGCTTTGCTTTTCAGGAAGCCAAGGAGAAACGCCAGGAGCAAATTGCGAAGAGACGCAGGCTTTCTTCATTGAGAGCTTCTACATCTAAGTCTGAGTCAAGTCAGAAGTAAAGATGTACACGATACTAAAAATAAACCCTTTTGGTGGCTAACTTCCAATATGAGACTTTCCAGTGCATATTGTTACTGGCCATCTCTTAAAATAAATAGGAGTCTAGACTAACCGCATCATGTAGACCAAACTTGAACCACAAAAATTGATCCAGTTCTCTTTTGCGAACTTGTAAGATATATATTCACGTCTTTAATGAGACATTCCAACTTAGAATATCTTGTGCATGCTTGTTGATTTTTCTGCAAGCAAGATTCACCTGTAACAGCAGAATCCTGTCTGATGGTTCAGCAGTATCCACAGGAACTAAACTTAAGCTAATCTTTAGGAGCTGTGGTTAGAGCTTACTTGTTACTGTTCAGTGCTGTGTTTGGGTTTTTTTTTTTTACTTCTAAGTACGGGATGGTGTTTCCATATGAGGAATTGCATCACTTTATTTTGATGTTGAGTGTAAGATCAGTAAAAGGTAAAGCCTTCAGCTGATGGTTGGCAGAATTAAGTGCAGTTAAGTCAGTCCCTGGCACAGGCTTCTCACGGCACCAAGCTTGTCAGCGTTCAAGGAGCGCATGGACGATGCTCTGAAGTCATGTGGTTTAGTTTTGGGTTGTCCTGTGAGGAGTGGTGGTCCTTTTGAGTCCCTTCCAGCTTGAGATATTCTAGAATTCTGTCAAGTATTTTAGCATCCTGCTCTTGGAATTGGGGCACTCACTCTTACTGAGCATGAATAAGCCAGCTGTTGAAAGGTTTCACTTGGAAATTCCACTCAAGGATAAAACAACTTTACAGTAGCCTGTATGTATTCAGACTGCACTTGGTGCAGATCTGGTACCAGGTTAAGAATTCTGCTCTGACTTAAAAATGCATGTGGAGTCTTTGGTGTTGGTGTTCTACAGCTAAATAGATGGTCTTAGTGGTTCTTAAAATAGTAATCAGGATCCACCTCAGTAATTTTTGAGATAGATTCTTCTATTAACAGTATAAAAACTTGAGTACATTAAGCTTTATCATAACCTTAGAATTTATCAAGCTATTTTTTTTATTTGCTGTGTGCATGGCAAGGCTCTTTAAGTCAGGGCTCCACTGGACTGTCCAGAGGCATTTTTTTAATACACTGAATGTGAAGTTGACTCTAGAAAAAGAGTTGTAGAACATGTGACTTGATGGCAGAAGGTAACTGGCACAGAAGGATCAAATTGCCATCCTTGTAGTTTTGGTTTGCATTAGCGTGGAGTGATACTGATCCCTGACAAGGGTGGAATTTGCCATGAAGCACGTGTGTGTAGTAGAAGCCTCAGATCCAGCAAACTGGCCAAAGCAGTTACTCCAATCTTCCATTTAAGCTGTCTTTCACAGCTTAACTGTTCATGTGGAAGAATAAGAACAGACTATTTCTGAATGGCAAATCAACTGCATAATCAGAAAAGGCAAAGAGGGTTAGCAATAGTAGTTAACATGAATTAAATAAGAATGTTGGCTAGTTTCATAAAATATTAAGAGGGTACCATTTTATACAAGATGACTAGATGTGTGGGTGGTGTTTTTTTTATGGAGGCCATGTTAAAGACCTACAATTTTACTTCAAACGAGGTTCTTTTCTCTTAGTGAAGACAGCTGTATAGGCCCTGTTAAGCCTGAGCTTCACTAAAAAAGTGTAGGTTTCACAAATCCACTTATAATTTAAAGTTAGTCTCAGCTGCAAAAACTGATAGGGAGAAAATACGGATAAATGTGTATATCATCTGGCAGTCAGATGTGCTTCGTATGACATCCTTACCCTGCTTACTACAAAACAACTTGCACATGCACTTTGCAAATGTTTGCTGTAAAGAAGTCGCATCGACGGGTGCTACGGCAGAACGGGGTCTCATCCTTCAGTATGAGATCAGCACTTGCAAAATTCACAACGCTGAGAATTCTACGATAGTCCACAGAAGAGAAATGCATGACCAATTTCTGAATGCTGTCCAGCCTTCCCTTTTGGATCCTACTGACTGGTACTTCCAAGCCATTAAGAGGCATTTTCTCTGGTCAAGGTCACCAGGCAGTGTCCTGGAAGAGACCTGTGTTCTGATGTGGATGTCCTGCTATGGAGGCTGCTAGTAAGTATCTAAAGCAGTGCAACTACTACCCGGTTGTATTAATGGGTGAAAAAAGTGGTTGGGGTGCTGGTTACTTCTGTCAAGGTGTCAGTGAGAATGTGTGGCCTAATCCCTGATAAACAAAACCTCTTAGAATAGTTTGGGTTGGAACGGACCTATAAAGGTCATCTAGTCCAACCGCCCTGCAGTGAGCAGGGACATATACCACTGGATCAGGTTGCTCAGAGCCCTGCCCAACCTGGCCCTGAACACTTCCAGGGAGAGGGTATCAATCTATGCCAGTGTTTCACTACCCTCATAAAAAAATTTCTTCCTTATATCCAGTCTAAATCTACCCTCTTAGTTTAAAACCATTACCCCTTGTGCTATCACAACAGGCCATGCTAAAAATCCTGTCCCTGTCTTTCTTACAGGCCCACTCTAAGTACTGAAAGGCCACAATATGGTCTTCCTGCAGCCTTCTCTTCTCCAGGCTGAACAGCCCCAACTCTCAGCCTTTCTTCATAGGAGACGTGTTCCATCGCTCTGACCATTTTTGCAGCCCTCCTCTGGACCTGCTCCAACAGCTCCATGTCTGTTGTGTGCTGAGGGTCCAGAGCTGGACACAGGACTCCAGGTGGGGTCTCACCAGAGCAGAGGGACAGAATCCCCTCCCTTGACCTGTTGGCTGCACTGCTTTTGATGCAGCTCAGGATATGGTTGGCCGCCTGGCCTGCAATCGCACATTGATGGCTCATGCCAAGCTTTTAATCTTCCGGTACCACCAAGTTCTCAGCAGGGCTGCTCTCAATCCCTTCATCCCCCAGCCTGTATTGATACCAGGGTTGTCCCAACCCAGGTGCAGGACCTTGCACTTGGCCTGTTGAAACTTGTGAGGTTCACAGAGGTCCACTTCTCCAGCTTCTCCAGGTCCCTCTGGATGGCATCCTGTCCTTCTGATGTATCAACTGCAACACTCAGCTTGGCGTCATCTGCTTGCTGAGGGTGCACTCAATCCCCCATCTATGTGATTGACGAAGATATTGAACAGTACTGGTCCCAATATGGACACCTGAGGGGCACCACTCATCACTGATCTCCATCTGGACATTGAGTCGTTGACCACTACCCTCTGGATGAGGCCATCCAACCAATTCCTCATCCACCAAACAGTCCACCCATCAAAACTGTATTGCTCCAATTCAGAGAGAAGGATGTTGTGGGGGACCCTGTCTAGCACCCTGTCCACTCATGTCCTGAAAGCCTCCAGTGATGGGGAATCTACCATGTCTGTGGGGAGGTTGTTCCAGTGAATGATTGTTCTCAGTGTAAAAAAAAAAAAAATCCTACATTGAAATGAAACCTCTCCTGATATAATTTGCACCTGTTGCCCCTTGTCTTCTCCATGTGGATCTTGCATGGAGAGACCCTCCTATCTTTTTAGCTGCACTTTTAATACATGACAGGGTCTCCCCTGAGCAAAAAGACCCAAGTACTTTAGTCTTTCCTCATGGGGCAGTTTGTCCAGCCCTTTGATAATCTTTCTGGCCCTTTTTTGGCCCCTCTCCACTCTGCATCTTTCTTGAAGTGTGGGCCCCAGAACTGCACACAATATGTGCAGCCTGACAAGCGCTGAGCGGAGTGGGATGATCACATCTCCATCTCTGCTAGTAATGCCCCTGCAGATGCAGCTCAGGATCCAATTTGCCATGGTTGCTGCAGGATTTCCTCTGCTCCCTGCCAACCCCACCAGATACTTAGACATGTGGATGAGATGCTCCCTCCCCCCTGCCCCCAAGCTTTCTCCAGGCTGAACAGTGCCAGCTCTGTTAGCTTCCCCTTGTGTGACAAATGTGCGAACACCTTCATCACCCTTGTGGCCCCTCACTGGAGTCATTCAAGGATGTCCAGGTCTCTCTTGTGCTGGTCAGCCCAGACTTGGACATAGCACCCAGATGCGTCTCACCAGTGCGGAGTAGAGGGAAAGGATCATCTCCCCCTACTTGCTAGCAGGTTTACCCAGCACACTGTTGGCTTGCTTTGCTGTGAGGGCACTCTGCTGTCTCATGGTCAGGGTGTCCACCAGGAACCCTACGTCTTCTCCTGCCCAGCTGCTCTCCAGCCTGTCTGCCCCAGCAGGTGGGACTGCTGTGTTTCTTTTTGCACCCCATCAGATTTTCTCCTGCTTAGCAAGGTAGTGACTCTTCCTTTACTCCTCTTTGTAGACAGTAGAATTTTGTCTCTACAGAGCTGGGGAGAACAACCACTAAAGAGCATTCTGACGCTAGCTCTGAACACATGAAGGATCAGGGCCTCCTTAAGCCAGCTCCTTCTGCTATTGCCTTCTACCCTGACATTCCCTCAAGTGTCCCACCTGATTTTGGTGCAGGAGATGGCAGTCCCTTCTTCCCTACAGCTTCAAACCCAAATCCTGTGTTCATGCTTCTTTGGGGATTCCTCAAATGCAAGCTTTTTTCCCTGCCTGTCTCCCTCCTTCACCCTCCACTCTCAATACACCACATTAAGGGCAGCACACTAGGAAGGCAGTGTAATATTTTTAGCAGGCAGCATTATTAAAAAGACAGCAGTGACAAAAGCAATCAGAGAAAAACCAGCAAAGTCATTGTGATGCTGACAAGACTGTAAAAGAAAGGTCCAAAAGACTGTTCCTGAGCTCCCTGCCTAAAAACAGGCCTGAAAAGATGAGTTTGTTATGAATCTTCTCCACAAGCTACCAGCCTGTCCTACACATATCAGTTTCTTCAGAGAGAAAAGTCTTTAGGGTCTGGTATTCTTATTTTCACTAACAGATTAATGAACTGACAGCCATACATGAGGGATTTTGAAAGATACTCAGTTGTGAAGGCCTGAAGCACTTGACAGTAACTGGCAGTTTCTACTGCTTAAATTTCATCCCAGCCTCACACTCCTCCCCCTGCCTCCCTGCCCCATTTAAAAAAATCCAGAAACTGCATATAAACCTGCAAGTATATTATGAGGCAGGAGACCCACCAGCATCTCTTGCAAGCTCGAATGCATCACTGAAAGCACCACCCTGTGCCCCTGTTATAAAGCCAGAACTCCCAGGAAGCGCTCCACCAAGCACAGCCACCAAGCACAGCCACCAAGCTATTCCCACCCACCGATTAATGATGCTTTCCTGGTCAGCAGAGAGCAGCAGCTCTATCGTCAGCACGCCAGGGCCCATGACCTCCCTGCAAAGATCTTCAGGCATTCTGCCTCCCCCATGGCTTGCTTAAGGTGCTGCAAAGCCATCCTCTCTCACGAACCAAATCTTCACAAGTGAATCTCATCTTGCCTCTTCCTCTCCCCCTGCCCCCAACTGCTCCCGCTCTTTCCCACCATTCAGAAGTCACTGAGGTACTATGAAACAGTTCCCAAAAAAGGCAGTCGAATATCTCTGCTTTTGCCCAACCATACACTGAATTTGCATTTAAGATTAAATTCTGTCAAGCAGGGAAGTTCCAATGGCAAAAAAGCTGAACAACTGAAATTTTGCACAGGATGCATACATATTTTATTTTGGGAAATACATTAAAAATTGTTTCTTAGTCTAGGATATCTATACAGAATTCAGAATATGCAGAGTGCCCTTTTAAACTCAAGAAACATTTGTCAAATGTACAAAAACATTACAGAGAAACACTTGTTAATCAAAGCACAGTAAATGGATGCCATTTTTCAACAGTTCAAAACAGTCTCTAAACCAGTGCAAATTTTATTTCATTAAAGAAAACTTCCCAGCTCACTTAATAAATTCATAATTTATTCACACTACATCCTTTCATCCTTATTACAATACAGTTTATTTTAAGCTCCTAAAAGGAGTTCAATGTGCT
Source organism: Opisthocomus hoazin (assembly GCF_030867145.1). Classification (NCBI taxonomy): domain Eukaryota; kingdom Metazoa; phylum Chordata; class Aves; order Opisthocomiformes; family Opisthocomidae; genus Opisthocomus; species Opisthocomus hoazin. Next base: position 25,962,273 of record NC_134454.1, on the reverse strand, counting down.
TCTAGAAACAAACAATCCCTTTTATTTGCACCATTGATTGATGCAGACTGAAAGAACAAATAAAAACCCCATCCGTTTCTCTCCTCCTATGCATCACAATATACAGCACAGTAGAATATAGAACTAGAGTCCAATTCAACCGTTCAGTTTCAAGACTTGAAAGTTACAAGGCTGTTTGTTTTTTAAAAAGGTCTATAATGAAAAGCTGATATACAGAAGGCACCTTAAGGTTTTTATTAAAGGAAAAAAAACTTTGTTGAAAATACACAGTTATGTGAATAAGACGACCTGCTTACCGTTTAATGAAATAAAGTTATCTGCATTGAAATAATTGTTGAATGAAGAGTTTTAAAAAGAGAAAACTACTGAGTGGATTCTTCTGTTACTTACACTTCAACAATTTGTTTTAAAAATATAGTTTCTACGATCTAATTTCATATACATTTTGAAAATATCCCCTATGTTGCAGTTATTCAAGAAGAGCAGTAAACTCAATGAAAGGTGTATTCTTCTAGGTGCAGCAATACAAAAAGCCATTAATTCACAGTTACAATGGAATAAAATCACTCATTCACAAGTGCAATGTAGCTTGAGCTTAACCAAAGTGAAATTCCACTAGGAACAAGACTAAGTTACTTGCAAAACAAATGAATTTAGTTCGAAACACATATACTAGATAGAATATTTTCCATTAAAATGGCATTGTCTAAACTTGAGTTAATAAAATGTGAAGACAGCATATGACTAAGTAACATACAGATGCTTCCAGAAACATGTAAAAGCTGGTACCTATTACTGTGCCAATACTGCAGCCACATCAGTGTCCTACACCTATGGGGTTTTGCAAATTGTTATGTCTTGGTAATGTGCCAGTACATATTTATAATTCATAAAGAAAAACTTTTTCACTTAACAAACCTGATTTTAAACCTCTAAGACCCCACGTGCTGTTTTAATTCTACCAAAAATAGCTGTTTTGATATGAGCACACAAGGTATATGCTGGGTGAAAGGTGCAAGACAGTTACCTTCTCACCATAACTGACTGCAGTTCAACATTTTTAGGGCTACAATTCACAGAAGCTTCTCTGTGATAATTGTTGTTCCAACACAAACTTTCTGAGTTCTTTGGCTTACCTGAAATTCATTAGCAGTTTGTATCCATGTACATAATCAGTATGGTTTACACCCCCACTTCGTGCACACGTTGCAGGTTTTGAAGGTAATACTGACCTGCAACCACTTTCTTCACATTTATACGTGAGAATTGCAAAATACACATAGAAAGGCCATCTCCTCCTGACCACTGCCTGTTGAGCTACATGCCAGACTAGAAAAAGCATTTGGAGGCAAGAGTTTTGCAACTGAGCAAAATGCTACTTTTTCTACCTACACTGAAAGGAAAACAGAATCAAGATCAAGCTTATACACACTCCTCACTCACACCACTTTGTCCAGCTCACTCATGCATTATGGACTCAGATAAATTTGGATTACTAGGAGTGGGGTATCAGACAAATCAGAAGCATTTGTAGGTAACTAAGGAATCTATGTAGCCCAAGAAGTCCATGCTGTTACTAAATTGCAATGAAGAACAACTTCTTTAGTGCCCAATTTAAAGAAAGACAAAAGTGTTCGCAATGCACTCACAAAAAAGTTTTGAAGACCTTTTCCTGTTTATTTTTGTCCAGATTTCAACCATACAAGGATTGAGCCATGCTAAGCTATTTTATGCCATGTCCTTTTCTTATGCATGCTCACAGTTCTTTCAGCATTCAAGTTAACGAAGCCTACATCTCAGAAAGTTTGTGTAGGAAAACCTGCAGCCTCTACCTGTTTGTAGGAACTAAAAGTCCAGGAAAGAACAGGAAGTGCCATCATGCGTTTAAAGGGAGAGAAAGCAACTAGGAAAAAACCACTCAGTTCTTAATTCCTTTCAAATTTTTGTGAACTTCCCCCCCCCCCCCCCCAAAAAAAAAAGCATCTCCTTAGATGAAAACCTCATAAACAAATCGCTTTCAGAGATCTCCCTTTTCATTGGAACTATGGATTTCATTCAGGAACCAGCTGATTAGTTAGCTATTAAAAACTAGGCATTAAAAAATCCAAATTAAAAAGAATAAGCACTTACTTTTGTCATTCTATTTTAAAGAATTAATTTCAATAGGCAGATTCAAGTAATTACATGCAGGACTCCTACCACTCTGAAATCCAGGTACACATAAGAGGAATAGAAGTTAATTTGTAGTGTACAGAAATGCCAATAATGCAGGAGCAAATCAAAGCAAGTTCAATCCTGCAGCTGTCCTCGTCCCCTCAGGGTTTAGGGGGTTTTTTTTATTTCTTTGTTTAGTGTATATACCTGGGGAAAATAACATTTAGCACTAGATGCTGTGACACAATCTGCTTTGCTGTTTCTACAACACTACAGCCTGATTAATCTATATTTTCAGCAAAGGATGGGAAGGTTATTTGGAAATGAAGGTGATCTGCTTACAAAATTTAGACTATAATAATATTATTTACAATAGTTTAAAACAATTTTGATCTCATCAATTCTCTAAAACAGCACTCAGTGAATAGATTTTATTTGTAATTTAATGAGCTGGGAGAATTTAAGGAAAACTAAAACTTGATTCCTCGAAAGCTGCATCACACAACCATGTGGTTTGTCCATTTAACACTCAAAAAATGTCTTTCTATAGCTGTATGTTTAAGATCAGCATAGAATTATACAGGAAAGTTTGCCATTTTGATTTGTAGAAGTATTAAATTGTTTGGATGAATGCTTCAGAGAGACTTTTACTTTAAAAGGATGGAACCATGCATGTCAATTATGTAATAGGAGAAGAGAGGAAAAAAAGAAGAATCAAGCTCTACTCTTCCATTGTGATGTAGGTCAGATATCTGCAAGCAACTATGCATAAACCCAAAGAATAAAAAATGAGAAAAAAAAAAGTCAGTGTGTGCTTTCTTGCTTTTAACTGTTGAGAAAACACAGTATTTTCATCAGGAGAGAATCTGTCCAGGCAATATCCCCATATTAACTTAGGATCAGCACTCTCAGACAAAATACAAGGAACCAGTCTATAATGCAAATGTATTTTGTCACAAATAGTGCAAATCCTTTGTTTTAGTCTCATGAAAAAACAAAAGTTGGTTTTGTTGTTTCATGTAGAAGCTGTCCCACACAGATCTTCATCCCTCATCATTTTCAAGAATGAAAATTTTTAAGAAAGAGAGTAGTATGAAGTAAATACATTCATACTCAGATGCCATTATCGTTTTAGCTATGCTCCTTTAAAATGCTACAAATCTTACTCTTTTTTCTCTAGGAATAACTCCATCAGAAAAGCTACGCCATTAATTTCAGCAAAAAACCTGGAATAAATCTTACTATATTCCTCAAGCAACAGAAACATTTAAACTGTTAACCAGTATCCAGGCTCTTCTTGCCAAGACTATGACTACTGTAGTCAATTAGATATGTGAGGTGAGGAAATGTCTTATCTACTACTAGAAGTAATCCAAAAGATGGATTTATCTTTTCAGATCATACACTCAAGCACTTCATTTGTGCTAATATACACCTTGAAGACCACATTTATAAATACATTTTAACTGAAATATTGAATTTGGACTATCAGTGCAAAATAATTAACCCACAGGCTATCAAGAAACCGTGACAGAGGGTGATAAAATTCATGCATACAACATAAAGCGTATTTTTTTCAGAGAGTATCTGTTTGACAAACCTTGTATGCATCCTAAAGCCATTTAAGCTTCCTATCTAATTTTCAGAAAACCATCTATTTCTGAGCTGCTTAGTGTAGAAGCCTATCATTTTTTTTGATAAAGCGGCAGTACCTGTATAGGATATTTAAATTGTCAGACAGAGAATACAGGAAAATAAGAGTGTAAATTTCTGGGTTTTAGAGCTATAGACATACATTATGAAAAATTCAGCCAAAGATAATTTAAAATAGTGATTGGGACAAGGGTCAGGAGAAGGGTAGCAATATTAGGTACTGTGATTGGACAAAAGCAACTGCATTGCAACGTCCAATCCAAGGACTCAAATATTTATGTTCATACACACATACATACTCCACACCAATAAAAAGATCCCTCTTTAGGTAAAGATCATTTTAAAGAAGCAGTGAAGAATCTAAGTATTCTGTGGTAGGAAAGGTATTTCATTAAAATACACAAATATTGGTGGCCCTTAAGAAAGTCACCAGCTATGGGCTGCTCTTTAATCATCACCTTTTTGATCAACTTGATATTGTGCGGGAAAGATTTCAGGAAGGAAAAGAAGAAATATATACAGGAAAAAAAAAGATCAATCCTTGAAACCAACTCAGCCTATTAATAAGTAATGCAGTTTTAAAATATTTTAACGTAGTTTACACTGTGTCTCATGAGATGAAAGACAAGAATATACGTTGCAGCTCAATGAAATTGCTTTGACAAATTGCTCAAGTTATCACCTTTCGGGATTCAAAGTGTATATATCACCATGCTCCTGGTTTGTTCACCTCTACTTTCATGTCACTGAAGTTTAGTGTGCATCTTCCTCATTTCTATATTAAAGGTGCTCCAAAGCACTTCCTACAACACTCAACTCTGCTGCTGGGGGGAGCATCTATTTTCTGCATCTTTTCGAGAACATCCTTTGGTAGATTTTTATGTGCAAGTCTGTATTCACTATCAAAGACCTCTGAAAGAGAAAAAGCATAGCTGAAGTTATTTAAGAAACCCTGTATAGTGCACTCTACTGTTCCAATAAAATACTTTTAGTGGAGTTTATATAGTAACAAAATAATTATCTTCACTAGCCAATCTTTTTTTTTTTTTTTTTGAAAATGCAACCTCTCAGAGAACCTGAAAAGCATCTTCACACTGGAGCATCACCACACATCACAGTGGATGCCCATTACTTCTATCACAGTTCAGTTTGCCTGTTCCCAGGTTATCTCCTCTGTCACATCCCATAGGAGAGTCCCTTCGCTTGCATAGTGCCAAACAGAAGTCAGGGTAGAGGAGATCAGGAAGGGGCAGACAATCAGGTGGCTAGATGAGATAGGTCTAATAAGCGGGTCAGAGAAAGATGGACAAGACCAGGAACAAGTTTTCAGACAGAGGAATTAAAGCTTCAAGCTAATAAACTTTGTTTAAAGTAACTGATTACTGGTTTCAGACAAAGTAAAAATTAATGGCCTCATGTGAATTATGTTTTCATAAAAACAACACCTACACCTACTTCAAGAGAGATAGCACAGTATTTTTCACTAAAACAACTAAAACACAGCAACTGAACAGTTACAGAAACTCATGGACAAAAAGTCGATTTTATACACTAGTTTTCATATAAACTATTCATGTATTTCATACACAGGTGTTATGAATTTTGCAGTATTTTTTACTTACCAATGTCAATGTTTTCTCTTCCAAGAGACACCAGAGACAGGAAAAGAATTTCTCTATAAAAGCTCCTAGGAAATGTTTTGAAAGGCAAATCAATGAAAGTATCAACTATACAAAGTTTAGAAAGTCAGTACTGAAGACACAAATCTTCCACTATGTACTTTCTACAACTGTTCTGTTAATCTTGCTTGTGAAGAAAGTGACCAATCTACACGATTACTAGCTTAATTTTTCTCATGCCTGAATATTTTTTCTTAAAGCATGAAGTCGTATTATTGCCAAACCCCAGCAGTTACATTTTCTATGAAAAATCTCTCTGCCAAACATGCCATAAAAACAAGAAATATAAAATATAAGCACCACTTATTTACTAACTCATTCCTGCTTGACGGTGAAGTACAGGGAGCAGGCTTACTTCAGATCACCCATACTTTGTTTTTTGTTTCAGAACGTCACGATCTCTCTCAGAACTGGATATCACTAAACAATTAGATTTTTTGTTTTTCTTTTGGAATGCAAAGATTCTTCTTTAGGCAGATTAGTTCTTGTTTCTTTTTAGTAACTACAAACCACAGAAGCAAAGATGGCTTAGCATGGTAGACTTCAAACACATCTTGTATCTGCTGTAATTACTTCAGAGGCTGTACTTTTGTATGAAGCCCACTTTGAATTGTAGTGCAGATGGCAAAATGTACTGTAGAAGTGTTATTTACGTCTCCCTTGGTTTGTGGATCATGCTGTATCCACTTTTCTAGCCAGTACTCCAGGCTGTTAGAATTTTGATAGGTATAACTAGGTAGTTTGGAGAATACTGCAGACACTTCAACAGGATGCTGCACACTTGTATTTATCAATCTGCTAGATCTGGATCAACACCAAAGTCTGCATAGTCAATATGAGTGTTTTTCTTATTCATTTGTATATCCATTTTGATTGAAGAACTACATTTATCCATTTGATTTGGATGAATTATGCACCTGGCTGCAGAATACATCTGTTCATAAACATGGGCATAAATAAATATACACAGTGTTTGGTGGGCACAAATGAAACTGAATACACCCTAGAGGTCCTTATGGACCTAGAGGTCCTTATCATTATGAAGCGTATAGAATCTGATCTCATTTAACCTTGAGTGGGGAGAAAGTAAGAAGAGATTGTCCCTTTACCTCTGTCGCTTCACATCTGGTTGAACTTTCTGTAGGAGGAGGTTGATTGGTTTAACAACGTCGTTGTGTTGAATGCTTAGTTTGATGCTCTCCAACAAGGTGTTTGTTGCCTGCTGATCTTCTGCCACTACAGAAGACCTCTTTTCAGAAGAATCTGGGAAATGCAACAGTACAGATTATTAAAACACTAAAGATCTTTTTTTTCCATTTTAATACGCAGAAGGTATTTCAGAAAGTGAGATATATATATATATACAGAACCTCTATAGAAATTGGTTACAATGGAAAGGCTTTGTCTTCTTATAGTCTTTACTCCACCACGAAAATGACAGAATGCATCAAGCATCCACATTCAAGAGCTCCCACATGACAGAGAAATACAAGAGGCTGAAGAGTATCCAGCATAAGATGTTGCCTATGATGGTTTGTTAGCTCAGATTCATTGCTGTACTTAAGTTTCAAAAACTAAGCTCACTTCAAGAAGGTTATTTTTAAACAAAGGAAAAGAAATAAAACAAAAGAAAACACTGTCACATTTCTTACCAAACAAACTTTTCTTACCAAAGCCCTTCTTAAAAGCCCCCTACAATTCATTGATAACTTTGGGCTACATATTGAAATAGGTAACTCACAGTTGTGTCAAATAGGAAAGAACATTATGAAGACATTTACCATCCACTTCCAAAATAGCACTGAACTATTATTCTTTGGAAAACACTGACTCATGAGGGAACAGTCAGTCCATTTACTGACAAAAATAAGGCTACAGATTAAGCAGCAAGCATGTGGCATGTAAATGAAATGTAGAGCAAGGCTAGTAATCATAATCACACCAACATAAGGTTTTCATAAAATTGACTTATATCTTGGTTTACAAATGTTATTTCCGGTTTTCCAAATACTTTCCGACACCACTGTAGAGCCTATTTACAATACTACTACTTTTCTTCCACATTTAAAACAGGTCTTTTGCTCCTTTATTTCCATAAATGCATTATTTATGCATCTTCATTTATATCTAAAGGCTTTGGGGATGCTTTTTATGTATTATGCTTAAAACAATAAGTTTTTGTAGAAGCTGAAGGAAACACTACATCTTATTCTGTGCTCTTGACTGTAATATTCTGATCAATCTGTTTATTTTTAGGACACTTTTCATCAAACCCTTTTTCTTTCTTAGAACCAGAATCAGCATGCTGTATAGTTTTTAGAAGTTAAAACACAGACTGAGAAGTTTAGGTCAACAAAGGGTATCTGCTGATCAGAAGTAATGAAATCTCGAAGTTCTTATAACCAGCCTGCCTGGTTTTATTTCCTTCCAAATCAAGTTATGGTAGACAAAGGCTTTCCTGGATCGTGCTTTTTGACAGTCACGTAGGCTGCCAAATGTACATATTAATGGGACTTGTGACCTTTCATTCAGTTATAGAAACGCAAGATACTTTTTCTGTAATACCGTCTCCTTTTCCATGCCTGCATAGGTATAACCAGATAATGCAGTGAAACATTGAGCAGGTGAAGCTTATTTAGCACCACATCTAAGGCAAATGGTCCCACCCTGTTTATAAGTGTACATATATATGGAACAGGTAACATAGCTTTTCACACAGGTCAGTAAGATATTTTCACAAATAATTCGACACTAAGACTATGTTAAGTACCTAACAGATTGTGGATGCTTCACACACTAAAAAAGCTTTCCAACTTGATCAGCTGTGTACGCTTCAGACACTACAAGCCAACTGTTTCTTCCTGTTGCCTCTTCTCCCTCTGCTTTCTGTAACATTTGTTTTACTTACTGAAATTTCTCCAAGATATATACAGGGGCTCCCCTGGCTCTTGGTGGAGGTTGATATTGTCCCACAGAAGATGGATGTATACTAGCTTGCTATCTTGAGCAAGAGATGTCAAAGGAAGCTGAAAATCATGAGGAAAGGAAAAGAGTTTTAAAAGCATCAGTACAGTCTTACTTTTTTAAAAACTGCTCTTTTACTCATTTTGCAAACAAAAAAAGGTTTACTTTATTTATCTTGAATCCAACAAACAGGAACAGTTGATGTCTTCTACAGGAAACTGCATTCAACCAGAGCAAAGTCGCAAGTACTGCAACATTTAATTGCCTTTTCTAGTTTAGACTAATGTATGAAGACCATTCAGCTTTCTACAGATACTTGAAGAAAATATTTATGAGTATGTATCCAAAAATATTTTTTGTGCACCAAACACTTTACTTGATTTGTACTACTTATCATGCCATTCCTTAGTATTTTCTGACCTGATAAAGATTTCATTTGCCTATCTATGTCTTGGTTTTCCCAACAAGCAGAAAGATTTTGTATTTGCATACCAACGTGAACCATTTATTTCCATTAAAAACGTATGGCACTAAAACCAATAGTTCCACAATTATTTTATAAAATCAAGTGCCTCTGGAATCACCACCACAATAAGAATTAGTGGGCAAGAAAAATTTATCACGAGTGTATCAACTTCAAGTAGTAATTACAAGATATTATGTCCCACCTTGTGGTCTTCCCTGCTAATGCATTGTATTTTTCCAGTATACTTTAGATTTCATTAGTATGGGTATTCAACTACATTTCATGGAAAATTGTTCTTGGTTCTAGGTTGGGTATGTTTTGAAAATTGAGGGAGAGAATTTTAAAATTCAAGTGCATACATGTAGATAGGAAAATATTACTTTTTTGTGTGCATCATACATAAATACCTATTAAATTTGGTATATACATACACAAATCATACAGGTTTCAGAAAAACATCTGCTCCTTAAAATGGGGAAAGCAAAATACTCAAAAGATAGCATCCATTCTATGTTCTTTTGTTCTATTCATATAGTGATGAAACTCAGTGGAGATTAAATAGCAAAAACTATTAATGGAAAAGAACAAAAAATATTGACCAACAACTTAAAAGGCTTCTATACTGAAGTATGTAACCCACACTATGTGGGTTACGATGTATTGCAAGTTGTGAGTTCTGCACAGACACATCTTGTTTCCTTCTACGTATCAGCCTTTTCTTTAATGAATCTTACTCTCTGGCTTCTTAAAAGAGAACAAACAGTTTGACTAGAATTTGAATGTTGTTTTCACTCATCTTCCTTCAAGATTCCTTACAGAAAACAAACGTATTGCAAAAAAACAGGAACCCAGATCCAAGCTAGTCTGAAATTACTTACCCACTTTTTTTGAACCAAACTCTCAAATTTAGTTCTAGAAGGAGGAAGCCACTTACCTGCACTCCATCATTACAGTGTTCAGATGTTAGAATAAGTCCAGGTAAGTTGCTAGGTAGATCCAACCGCCGGAAATACCAAACTAGATTCCAGAAAATTATGGGGTGTTGATTGATGAATTTGGATGTATGAATTACTTGCTCTCCCTCATTTTCCAATAGTGATTCAAGCTCCTTACGAAGTACCAAAGGGCTCAAGTAGGGTACAGATACAGGGAGTGGGTTAGGTCTTTTTATTAAAGGATCCTAAAAAAAACCCAACACACACAAAAGAAAAAAATGTTGGTTTTTTTTGTTTTTACAAAATCAAAGATTTTTCTTCCAGAAATACTTTTCAGGATGACTTGCCCTGAAATCCCCCATTGCACAGTTTCTTTTGATATTTGGAAGAAGCTTGTGGAAGTACTGAACACAAAATAACTTTAATAGCATCAGTATTTTTGACCGTTCCGTTGTTACTCAACTTTAAAGAGCAATCACCTACAAGTTTACTCTGTTATGTGAAAAAGAAAACACTAATTTATTATAACTTGTTTCTGATTATACGGTTTCAAGCTATCTAAGCCAGTACTAAGTCAGTGGTGCTGGAGATTGCAGAAAAATGTCAGCAATTACATCAGCTGTGGAACTGAATCATGAGTTCATAAGTTAAGACAGCTTCTTGCCAATAAAAAGTGCCAGGAGAGAGGACAAACACTGTTTCACATGCAATAATAATGTAGTAACCTCAATACTGCCTCTTACTTTCTCCCATCCACTCAATATGTAATGATATACTCAATATGCTTAAGAGAATGTAAAGGAGGAGTGTAAGTACATGCGTGGAAAAGGAACAAACTTTGGTTTGTTGTTTGTTGTGTGTTCTTTGCACTATTGTGTTTAGGGTGCTGCAGAAGTTAGGTTATTTTAAAAACAAACTTCCAGGTTTAGAAAGACAAAGACTAGCTTCATTCTACTAGAGAGAACATTTCAAACCAAGCAGCACTGTTCGTACAATGTACTGAAAAAAGAATTTTAGATTAACTGAACCAAGGTTTTTTTTGTCGTAAGAACATGAAAATATGCTTGGCCATTCCCATTCCCCAAATGGACAAGAATGCTAGTAGAATATTATTCATTGTTCATAGCAGAGCGTTATTCCTTACAGAAATATTCACTGAAAGTGTTCACATTATGCATTTTAAGTTCATTGCATTTAATATTTTGCTGTAAACAGAATGTGCAGCTTCTAGACTTACCACAACTTCTTGCAAACTATTTGGAAGACTAACTGTTGAAACGCCATGAGATGGTCTCTGGGAAAGATCAATGTTTTGCAGTGGACCTCCAACGCTGTGGCTCCGAGTCAAGGACACTCCTCTTTTTAGTGGGTTATTGGCAGATGTCTTCATGGTTCTGGGATCTTCACTTTGTTCTTCTGCCACATCACTGTTTGGATATTGGAAGAGAATACGCTAATATGAAACTATTCTGCATTCCTATGGCAACAGGAAGGAAGCAGAAAAAGGCTGCCAAGTAAGTACCCCAAACCAAGTTTCACTATTAATAAGGAATCATATTTGCCCAGTTAGCTCCACAGTTTCGGGAAAAGAAAACAAAATGTCTCTCAGAATAGTATAACCATCCCTCCAGAAAAACAACTAGGTATAACCTAAGGCATGAATCTGAAAGCATTTCAGTTCTGTATAGGTACCATTGCTCTAGTACAGCTTTACCTTGCTTAGAAAACCAGCAATGGACAGTTTTGTAAACACACAAAGATTATCTTGTTCTGACTATAGTCATTTTTACTTCCTCCTCCCTTTCTTTTAATTTCTCTAAATGTCATAAGCAGAGTAAAAATGTTATAGAAAACAATGTATAAGTTGCATGCCAAAATAACGGAAAAAAAAAATTGTAAATGTCAAACTCACCCAACAGATAATTTAAGCAAACTCCTATTACAGGCTTGTCAAATTTAATCCATACAATGAAGCCTCTTGCAGATCTGGGAATATTAATTTTGTACCCCTTATAACTGAAACAATGGGTAAAAATAATTCAACTACAATAGTAGCTGAAGAAACGAGAAAAAATATCAACAGAAAGTGTCTGCTTCCAAATAATCTGCAAAGAGAGGGAAGTGACTCATTTAGAGGTGACCTTCACCTTTCTCTCAAAAAAGTGTTCCAGCAAATGGACTTCTTTTTCCCCAAAACCCAGTGGCCTTCCCGTTAAATTCTAAACACAAGGAAAGGAGAAGTAATGCTTAAATTTCTGTATGTCTTTAAAAGGCGAGTCTGTTCTAACAATACTGAGTAGAAGTTTTACCTATTACTTAATAGCAGATGGACCTGAAGATTTAGTTCTACAGCTGTATCTCTAAAACAGAGTCATTTACTGGAATCAGCTTACTCCAAATTGATAAAAGCATGCCTAAAACATGCAAGAAGAATGAGAGGAAACAGACGATCTTCAAGTTGCCACTTGTACTTCACCATATTTGGTACATAAGCCACCTTCACTTCAGAAGTAGAGGAGAAATACTGGAAGCACTGCTACATTTCTGTTTTACCTACCTCTGCTCAGCTGCAGAGCTAGTTTCTTCAGCTATGGTGTGGCTGGACTGTGGGTGATCTGAAAAACTGATCAAGTCAGCAACAGCTGGACTGGACAACAGTTTCTGCTCCAGGGGATCGGTGGTTAATGGAAGGGTACCACTCTGTAAACTATCTCCTGAGGTACTTTGCTTCAGGAAAAAGCTAAGTTACAACATGAAAGGGAGGGGAGAGAAATACAAAGGTTAAGGTGTAAGCATAAAGTCATTAAAAAAGTTACTATGTTCTACATTTACTTTCAAAAAGTAACAAAAAAAGGAAACACAGCATTAAAAAGCTTGACAACAGGACACAAACGTCATCCTCCTCTCTCCCCTGTAACTTACATAGGCAGAGTAAATGAACACATAACAGAGATTTGATCTGCAAAATAAGAAATCCTATGCTGGACATACATCATTACAAGTGACCTTAGTTTGTCATGGTTCCTAATCAGCAATGATATATCAATAGCTGATACATCACTGAAAATGGTGATTGTAATGTGACATTACAGACTAGAAAACCATACAGCATTATTGGCACAAGATAACAGAAATGTATATTGCTTTGCTAAGGTTTTTTAAGGACACACTCTACAGATATTCAGTTTCAGCATTAGAGAACACTAATGGAAGCTCTGTTTCACAGCAATAACCACTACAGTGAGAATGCATTTTAAATTACCTTAAAATAAGTTCCAGCCTTCACACTGTAATTAAAAGCAGTAAAAATAGTAAGTGCAGAAGCTTAAACTGGAGAACTACTGGAGAAACAACAAGCTGGAGCATCTGTAACTAAAAGCTGTTAGTAGATTTAATTTGGGAGAAATTCTTTGCTGGCAGATTTAAAAACTTCTTCATATGCTTTTCAAAAGTTCATGATCCATTAGCTTTGTTTTGAAAGCTAAACAAACTGAAAACAGACATATCTTCTGTATAGTTATGCTTACAAAGAAAGTATGAAAAGAAAAAGTGGTAAAAAGGCCACCAGTTCTTTGCTTTTTGGCTGTTTTACAATGAAACTCAATAGTTTACATGCCTTATAATTTCCTTCAGTACAATTACGACTGTCGAACAGGCAGTGACATTCTTGCGAACATCTAGACAAAAATACCAGGAGATACAACTAAGATCCTTTTGGGAAAAATTACAAGCATGTACAAACGCAAAGGCAGAAAGAGAGTATCTATAAAACTCACTAACCTTGCAGAGCCACGCAGGTCTTTAAATTCAACATTAAGTAAAGGTAGGAAGGTACTTCTACAGAAAGGACAGGTAGTGTTCAAGTTTGAATCATCTGCTGTCCATCCAGCCATAATTTCTTCATCATAAACCAAAGCACCACAAGCTCTACACTGAGAGCAGCTTGACATCAATACCTAGAACACCAACGAAAGAATATTATCAGACTTGTTTCAGGGTTCTTTTATAATTGGCTTTATAGGCTTAGTATCCACAGGAGTTTAATGGGTATCACAATGCTAGCTGGGAGGCATGAGTTCATCACTACTTACTTACCATACTCAGAGTTACCTCATCTACATAACTTTTACCTATGAAATGCAAATACTAATAATTTATTTTTGTTAGGTATTTTGAGACTTGGAAGCACTCCCCTGAAATGCTACTAATTTAGCATTTGCAATTGCTTGCTCCTATGAAGCCTTCAGCATACACAACTTGTTTCGAATGTTGTGCTGGTTTTGGCTGGAAGAGAGTAAATTTTCTTCATAGTAGCTAGTGTGAGGCTGTGTTTTGGATTTGTGCTGAAAACAATGTTGACAATACAGGGATGTTTCCATTATTGCTGAGGAGTACTTACACAGAGTCAAGGCCTTTTCTGCTCCTCACACCACCTCACCAGCGAGCAGGCTGGGGGTGCGCAAGAAGCTGGGAGGGGACATGGCTGGGACAGCTGAGCCCAACTGACCAAAGGGATATTCCATACTGTATGACGTCATGCTCAGCATAGAAAGCCGGGGGAAGGAGGAGGAAGGGGGAGATGTTCAGAGTGATGGCGTTTGTCTGCCCAAGTAACTGTTATCCGTGATGGAGCCCTGCTTCCCTGGAGATGGCTGAACACCCGCCTGCCGATGGGAAGTGGTGAATGGATTCCTTTTTTTGCTTTGCTTGCACATGCAGCTTTTGCTTTACCTGTTCAACTGCCTTTATCTCAGCCCACAAGTTTTCTCACTTTTACCCGTCTGATTCTCTCCCCCATCCCACTGAAGGCAGGGAGTGAGCAAGTGGTTGCCTGGCACTTAGTTGCCAGCTTGGGTTAAACAACAACACATTTACTTCTCAAAAAAAAGAAAAAAAAGCACTTAACACACACAAAAGAAACCTTTATAGTGGTGTGGTGGGTTAACTTTGGCTGGACACCAGGGGTCCACCAAGCCACTCTATCACTCCTGTTCAACTGGACAGAGAGAGAAAAGTAAGACAAAAAGATTATGCATCAAGAAAAGGACAGAGAGATCACTCACCAGTCACCATCAGGGTAAAACAGACTTGACCTTGGGGAAATTAGTTTAATTTATTGCTAATCAAAAGTCAGAGTAGCGTAATGAGAAATAAAACCCAAATCTTCAAATACCTTCCCTCCACCCCTCCCTTCTTCCTGGCTTCAGCTTCACTCCTGATTTTCTCTACCTCCTCCCCTCAAGCAGCACAGAGGGATGGGGAACGGGGGTTGGCAGTCAGTTTGTCACACGTTCTCTCTGCTGCTCCTTCCTCCTCACTCTCTTCCCCTGCTTCAGTGTGGGGTCCCACCCATGGGAGACAGTCCTCCATTAACTTCTCAAATGCAGGTCCTTCCCACAGGCTGCAGTTCTTCACAAACTGCTCCAGTATGGGTCCCTTCCATGTGTCCTTTCCACGGGGTTTAGTCCTTCAGGAACAGACTGCTGCAGTGTGGGTCCCCCATGAGGTCACAGGTCCTGCCAGAAAACCTGCTCTGGTGTGGGCCTCTCTCCATGGGGTCACAGCTTCCTTCTGGAGCATGCACCTCCTCCAGTGTGGCGTCCTCCATGGGCTGCAGGTGGATATCTGCTCCACCATGGACCTCCAGGGGCTGCAGGGGGACAGCCTGCCTCACCACGGTCTTCACCATGGGCTGCAGGGGAATTTCTGCTCCAGCACATGAAGCACCTCCCTCCTCTCCTTCTTCACTGATCTTGGTGTCCACAGAGTTGTTCCTCTCACATATTGTCACTCCCCTCCCATAGTTGCTGTTGTGCAGAATTTTCATCCCCCTTCTTAAATATTTTATCACAGAGGCATTACCACCATTGCTGATGGGCAATGGACTCAGCCTTGGCCAGCGGCGGGTCCATCTTGGAGCTAGCTGGAACTAGCTCTATCAGACATGGGTGAAGCTTCTGGCATCTTCTCTCAGAAGGCACCCCTGTAGCCTCCCTGCTACCAAATCCTGCCATGCAAACCCAATACAAGTGCAAAAAACAGAAAGTTGTTTTAAACTAATAGAAGTCTCATCACAAAACTAGATTGAGAACTGGAGAAAAGATGGTAAAAATTAATTCTGTACTAGCTGAAGAATCATAGAATGCTTTGGGTTGGAAGGGACCTTTAGAGGTCACCTAGCCCAACTCCCCTGCAGCGAGCAGGGACATCTTCAACTAGACCAGGTTGCTCAGAGTGCCATCCAATCTGTGGGTGTCAGGAGGATGGGGCCAGACTCTTTCAGTGGTGTCCAGTGATAGGACAAGCGGCAACGGGCACAAATTGAAGCACAAGAAGTTTCATCTGAACATGAGGAAGAACTTCTTTACTCTGAGGGTCATAGAGCACTGGCACAGGCTGCCCAGGGAGGTTGTGGAGTCTCCTTCTCTGGAGATAATCATATCCCGCCTGGATGAAGTCCTGTACAACCTGCTTTAGGTGAACCTGCTTTTACAGCAGGGCCGGACTAGATGATCCCCAGAGCTCCCTTCCAACCCCTACCATTCTGTGATTCTGTCCTTGAATGCTTCTAGGGATGTGGCCTCTACTACGACTCTGGGCAGCCCTTTCCAGTGTTTCACCACCCTCACTGTAAAGAATTTCTTCCTTATATCCAGTCTAAATCTACCCTTCCTTAGTTTAAAATCATTACGCCTTGTCCTGTCACAACAGGCCTTGCCCCCATCTTTCCTATAGGCCCCCTTTAAGTACTGAAAGTCCGCAACAAGGTCTCCCGGCAGCTTCCTCTTCTCCAGGCCGAACAGCCCCAACTCTGTCAGCCTGTCCTCACAGAAAGGGTGCTCCAGCCTTCTGATCATTTTTGTTGCCCTTCTCTGGACCTGCTCCAACAGCTCCACGTCCTTCTTGTGCTGAGGGCTCCAGAGCTGGATGCAGCACTCTAGGTGAGGTCTCACCACAGCAGAGCAGAGGGGCAGAATCACCTCTCTTGACCTGCTGGCCACTCTGCTTTTGATGAAGCCCAGGACATGATTGGCCTTCTGGGCTGCGAGTGCACATTGGTGGCTCACGTCCAGAAGAATGGTCTACAATCCTTATTTTTTTAGGCTTCCTCTTACTTCGTTGCTTCACTCTCACAGGAAACAAAACCAAAAAAACACCAGCAAACACAGCATATAATATATTTTAGAGTTTTTTCAGATATTTGACCAATGGCAACATTTTTCTTTTACTATGCTATGCCATTTATATAACGCAGTGCAGAAGTTTGACAAGCCTAGATCTCCAGAAGGTCAAACATAAAATAAAATCACATGGGACCTAGCAAAATAACACCACAGCTGAAATAAAAGTGATCAAGGCAAATGCATTGACCATTGCCTACGTATCTGAAGTTTGAAAGCTTCTACAAGCGACAACTGAAAAAGAGAAGCATACTAAACTACTATTGTGCTGTGTTTGGCTGGAATAGAATTCATTTTCTTCACAGCAGTCTTTATGGTGCTGTGTTTTACACTGGTGACCCACTCCATGTTGGTAACACACCAGTGTTTTAGCCATTGGTGAACAATGCCTTACACACCATCATGGCCTTTTCTTCCTCATTCTGTTCCTAATCCAGTGAGGAGGCTGGGGGTAGATGAGATGTTGAGAAGAGACACAGCCCGCTCAGCTGACCAAAGAGATACTGTATAACACCATGCTCAGCAATACGACTGGGGGGTGCGTGGGAGTTCTTCCAAGGTAGCTGTTGCTTAGGGTGTCATGGTGCTGACTGATTGCACTTGCATCACTTGTTTTTTGTTGTTCACCCCTCCTATGTTTTTTCCTCCCACCCAATTTACTTCTTGAACTGTCTTTATCTCGACCGTTAAGGTTTTTTTCTTGCTTCTGCCCTTCTGATTCTCTCCCCCATCCTGATGAAGAGGGAGTAAGCAAGTGCTTGGGTGAGGGTTTAGCTGGTGGCTGTGGTCAACCCACTATAATTATTTAGTAACACATAATTTTCATAAAGAAGAAAACAAACAAACAAATTAAAAAAAAGCTTGAAAGGAAACAAAAAAATCTTGTTTCCTCTCTAATTTTTTGTCTCACTTCAAGTTTTGACCTTTCTCTCAAGTGTGTCTTCTCTCTATGTATGGGCGCTACATAAAAGCATTTAACACACTTTTCTGTATTAAAGCTACTGTCATATCCTGTGCTAAAAGTATCAGGCATCTTTGCAGTAAAAACATGGAAAAAAATGGTTTTGAAAAATCCAGTCACAATCCAACTAAACAGGTAATGAATACATACAGTGATGTTGAGTAATTATCTTTCATCTATGAGTTTATTAATCTTACCTCCATTGCATAGTTCTGGAAAATGCTGGATAAACTAGTATTATGTGAAGAGCTGTGCTCTGACTTCTCAGAATCTAGAACTTTCATACTTCTTGGAAATGAAACTTCACCTGTAGAGAAAGTGTCATTTGGTCTTGTATTCAAGGAAAGAGTAATTGGTCCATTCCCAAAGAAAATAATTTCTGTTCCACCAACACAGAAAATTGTACCAGATGATCTCCAAATATATACGTAGGTCTGTAACTTCACTGATACTATAACTACAATACAGATAAATATAATTTTTGTGATTGACAATTCAAAGTTATTTTTGTCTAACACAATATATCACAGACTGCTAAAAGAAATAAAAGCATCAGTGAATAAAATCTGAAAATACAAAGAAAGAATAAAAAACGGCAAAGAGCACAAAGATTGTTCAATATATATACTCTAAATAAAGTTGTTGAAGACCTCTTGAATGACACATCCATATGTAAATAGCAAACAGAAGGATAGCACCAGATGAGACAAAACAAACATGCCATTACTGTGCTTGTATTTTCCCTGGCTAACATTACAGTAAAACAAATAATCTTTCTTTGGTAAGGCTGAGTTTTCGGGTTATGAGCTTTGTCCAGGAGAAGGGGAAAAAGAGTTGGAACGTATTTACCAAAAGGAAATGGTTGGAATCAGTTTCAGGAAGTAAAACTATCAGCATTACTTTCTCTGACAAGCCCAGTGAAACCTTCCTATTCAAAAAATCACTACTACAGTCCCCTCGTCAGAAAGAAGGCTCCTCTCCTTCCTCAGCTAGTTTATGTTTGTGAACAAATTTTACATATCCTGTTGATGGCTGCCACTCTTTATAGTTAGTCCTTACAACCCTCCTAACTAACTGGAACTATAAGATATCTCACTAAGATTTTGCTAGACAGGGTTAGCTTATGCCCAGCTTATGGCCTGTGCACAAGATGGTTCCTCCTCTCTTGATGCACACAACTTTATGATATTTGTATCATTAAAGTACTGCAAAGAAAGCTAAACCAAATCCCCAGCTGATTCAGCAGCACATCTTTTTCTCAGAATAAGCATAAACTGAAAATGACTAGATTTACTTTATCCACTTTTAGAATGGGGGAGGGGGAGGAAGTACAATTTATCAACAGATACATATTCAGCAATTATTTACCTTCACAACTTCAAATCAAGTATACATCCAATACCTCCTGTTCCACCATAAAGCTGATACATTTTTTTGTGTGTATCGCTTTGGTTTTTTTTGTGGGCTTGGGGCTGTGAGGTTGGTTTTGGTTGGTTGGTTGGTTTTGGTTTGCTTGGAATTTTTTTTTTCCCCCTCAAAAAATCTGCCTATTAGTTCTGGAACTATTTGCAGTTCTTGAACTCTGCTCTGCTTTTGTGTATTAATATTTCAAGAACTTCCAGGGTATTACAACTTCACCTGAATCAGCAAGTGTTCCTGGCTAGGTGGGAATCTTCCTATCACATACACAGGGGAAGTACTTTTACAGTTAAATCCCTGTATTTTGTCTCAACTTTTTATACATGCAACAAAGAGAGAAGCATCAGCTATTTCCTACTGCAGGAGAAGAGTACAGAATGGAAGTACAAATTTGCTTGTACTTACCTTAAGGGTCTGATAATTTCAGATCACCATAGCTTCCACTGTTGTGAATGATTTCACACATAATCACATGCTTGTTATATTATAAACAAGTAATGGGGTGTGTGTGGGGGGTAAATCTCACCTGCACTGTAATGCTGTCTTCCTGCATCTCCACTGCTACTGCTACTGCCAAGACTAGTAGTGCTTTGTGCAAGTTCATTTGTAATTAGCCCTGGGACTCCAGTTCGTGATGACACATTATCTCCTAAAATATTATCTTCAAAACCAATGGGGAAGTTGAA
Organism: Opisthocomus hoazin; assembly: GCF_030867145.1. Taxonomy (NCBI): domain Eukaryota; kingdom Metazoa; phylum Chordata; class Aves; order Opisthocomiformes; family Opisthocomidae; genus Opisthocomus; species Opisthocomus hoazin. The sequence goes on along the minus strand of NC_134454.1, from coordinate 25,942,175 downwards.
GTCTGGTCGATTATTTTCTTCCTATAATACAAGAAAAAAATCAGCATTTTTGAGTACTCCAGATCCATTATTTGACTTCTACATTTATCCTATTAAATAAATAATTAACGTGGCAGATTAAGATGAAATTCTGACGTAAAAAATTTATCAGATGTAAGATAAATCTACACAACCCCAAAAAGAGCAGACGTTGGACAAACCAGAAGGATACTGGAAAAACAAAAGGCTTTAGCAGTGAAAATACTTAGCTATCAAACTGAGTGACAATGCGACAGGGATATAAACTTCTTTATTACAGGAGAAACAGGAAAAAAGATGCAGAAATTTTGATTTGGTAGACATTACATGAAGGAATTCTCACAAAAAAGGTCCGAGTTAAAGTCATATGAAACATACCAGCTGAAATGATGCAGCAATTACACAGTCACTAAGACACAGGATGTGACAAAGTATAAAATTAGGATATTAAAAAAGGGATGTTGCAGAAATAAGAGGAGAGAATTAAGAGATCCTTAAAGAAAATTAAAATAAGTCACATTAAGGGGATTATGATGTGCCATTAAGCAAAATTCTACAGAATAGGTCAGTATAATAGAAAAAAACACAGAAAAACCCAGGTCACAGGAAAAAACTCAGGAAAGAAAGCAAATCAGTGCGTTTTCATTGTCACAGGAAAAATCTGGTTAAAAAAAATAAGAAAAATTGGGTTTTTATTTAATAGAAAGGATAATTTTAGTAAAATCAGTTAAATTTGTTTCACGTAGAAATAAAGTCAGACAGCTATCTTTCCCTTTCCCACATTTCACAGAGGTTGGGGAAAGAAGGCAGAATTTGAAAAAGGAAGCAAGAAGCTATCTCAGCATCCTGAAGAGGGGAGGCAAAAGATCCTTAAAGCCACACACCAGAACGATGGGTTAACTGGATCAAGCAGAGGCCTTTCTAAGAGAGAAAATTACGTTTGGAGGCACAATAACAATATGTATATGCAAAGGAGGAAGTTATAATATTCATCCCTCCATCTCCTCTTTCATTCGTGTCATTACACTCCAAAATATTTTACTCTAAAGAAGACTGTTAATCAAGCATGCTCACACAACAAGCCTAACATTTAGTTTCCAAACTCCTGACAAACAAATTTACTAGATCTCAGGCTGTCTTTTACAATTTTCAACTTTAATACTCATCAACCTGACTTCCTAGGTACGTGATTTGTTTTCACCTTTTCTTAATTTTTTTGAAATAAGACAGACAGTGTGATATAATTTAAGATGATGTCATTTTCTTCTTACTAGGGATTCTTGCTGCAGTTTCTTTAAATATAAATAGAGAAGTACAGAAATGGGGGGGAATGTTGAGAACAAAAAGCCAAAGTTTAATTTTACTGCATCAAGACAATTCAATGTGCTTTTGTTTGAAAAGTGTTTTTTTCAGGACAGAGGAAAACTCCACCATACACTTTTATTAGCTAAGAGAAGTCAATATGTAATAAAAAGCACCACCTCGTGAAGCAATCTTCTGGACACAGAAGTTACCCCTCTAACTTTGTCTCCCCAAATTTTTCATATATAAAGACACTTGCCTCCTCATCTGAGTAACTATAAGCTGAAGTTACAGCTCCCCACATCTTACTGGCCACATTGGCAGCCTGCTTCATGCCTGATTTCAGAACATCCATTTTTGGTCCAGACAGTATGTTATCTAACTTCAGACTGGATAAAGTTGTTACGACAGATCCTAATGAGCCATGTGGAGAAGAACGACCCAGTCCTGTCAAAGACGAAGACCGCTCCTTTTGAACTCGTGGATGGGTTTGTTGCTTTGGTCGTCCAGTGAATGTTTTGGATCTGGAGACAGAAGGACTTCTCCGATTTTCATATGACTTGGGGGATGGCAGAACAGGATCCAAAGGCAGGCTTGACCTCCTCTCTTGGGAGTGACCAATGGTACCAGAGGCTTCTGCTTCCCTGTCTGGCTTGTGCAGTTCCATGCTGGGAAACTTACTACCCAATGGGTTCTTCAGATTCATATAGCTCTCTATTTCATCTGCCAAATTACGTGCTGCAACTGGTGACACCAACTTTTCCTCAGGTTCTGGATGCCTTGGTTGCATGCTGTCAGTAGCCAGCAAAGATAAAGGGTCCAAGCCTACTTCAACATCTTCCCTTTCAATAGGCTTAACTACTCCATAAAAGCTATTCCTTTTAGTAGTTGCATCTTTGGATTCTGGTTTCTGCTTTTTGGACTCAGCTGACTGTTCAATGTTCATGCCTTCCACTGTGGTCATGTCTTCATCTCTTCCATTCTCAAGATGCTCCTGCCCTTCCCCAGGTTGTTCCAGCACTGGTGAAGACCTGTGCTCCAATTCCCAATCACTCTCAGTCACACAACTCCAAGCACCACTTATGCCAGAAACCTGATGGTCACTGGTACTTTCAAAGCTGTGGGATTTCTTTGTATGACAGGGTGAAGTTTTGGCCCCAGATAAAGCTGCTGTTAGGATCTTGGCATCTGCTCCCATCATTATTGCTATTTCTTTAGAATGCAAGTCCAAGCTGCCTTTTTTCAGCAGCATTCCTGCTCTGCTTTCACTGCTGAAACTGCAACTTCTCTCTGAAAGCAGTTTCTGCCTCTTCTGTCCTTTTTCACTTGTTTTCTTAGGAGAAACGTCACCAAAGACTACATCTTCAACTGAATCCTGAGTTATGAACAGTGGGCTAGAACAAGTTTCTAAAAGAGAAAAGACATTAATATGGTATCCATAGCCACCAAACATATTTTTTTCCTGAAATCACATGAAACTTCCTTATCTCCTTACCGGTGAGCAAACTGGGAGCACCACAATCTCATGTTACTCATTAAGTTACACTAGTATTAACAGTTATTTTACTGGCTGCAAAGGCATCCTGCAGACCAAAAGTCATCTACTCTTTGACTCCTTGAAGTCAAAGCCTTTTACGGCTCCTATGTCCTTTCCCTGTGCCAACACCCAGCAGAGAGTAGGTATCACATCCATGAACTAAAAGTGTAAGTAAAGATCGCTCTATTTTAGTTCCCAGAGATATATTCACAGATCTATATATCAAACTCCATAGTTCATTCTGGTTCTGAAAAAAAACCAACCTATCGTGTGTGTCTGCATAACACAGAAGCATTACTTCATTTACGACACTGCCACGTTTAGAAAAAGCTAATTAAATTTAGCATGTGGAAGACAAACTAATCTTATAAATATTCCCATTTCCTCAAGGGAACTGGGAATATTTAACGCCTAGGAAGCTGTGTTAGCTAGGCAAAACCCTCCACAAGTACGGGAATTCTACTATATTAGCATCCCAACAGAGGACCCAATGTACTATTTCCACTGCTGGAGGATGTCTGAGTGCCACATAGATGCTGCTTCTTGACTAGTCATCATCTCTCATAAGTGCCAGAAAGTTTCTGGGCAACTTGTTGCCTGAGACTCAATTCTTTGCTATCAAGCTACGCTGAAGCGGCACTACATTGCCTTAGTCAAGGACAGTCAAAAAGGCAGGAAGAGAGCGAGCCCCAAGATTTGGCTTTTATATAGCTATGTCTTCCTCATCATAAAGCTCCAGATATGTAAATAAATTTTGTATGACACAACGACAACATGTATTGTTCCCAGGTTATACATTTGCAATGTAAGCCACAGGAATAAAAAGACTTGTCCAAGGTCAGTGAGGTTTAGGTGACAAAATCAAGAGTAGGGACACTTGATTTTCTAGTGCACTACTGAAACACTCTCAGTGCAGGACAGAGAAAATCTTGCTTTCAATTTACTCAACAGTGATTTTCAACCTTAGAATCCACAGGTTCCTTCTAAGTCACCTGCGAAGGACAGTGGTGAAAAGCAAATGTGCGAGATATCTGCACCTCAAATAAAAGATTTGTTTCTTTTCATAGCATGAAAAAGACTGTAAAACAGCGCAACAAGATCAGGACTTCAGCAAGCTCTTTTTCACCCAGTGACTCACCACCACTGCTTCTCCTTCCACTGCTATCAAAAATGCCAGATGGAACTTTCACAATACTGTTACCCCAAGCAGGTGGTTCTGTTGGACTGTGAGTTTCTATATTCAGCTGTTGCTTTTCATCAGATTTCTCAGTACAAACCTCTAAAAGAAAGAGAATGTGAACTTTAGTTAATTTGACTAAATAATTTCATTTGCACTATTATGGACAACATGAACTCAAACACTATTCCCTTATGTAATTATAACCCAAAGGATCAGTCCTACTAGATATTGAGCATTTCCTGGAAATAACACCCAGACAGATGACAGCAGACAGTATTACGTAGAGAGTGCTTAGCTATTCACAAGGTTAGAAGTGTGTGCCAATTTATTGCCTTGGTATTCTCTCAACTAACCAAAGCAGAGCAGGAACAGCAAATCTCAGATTTTCATGCAGGGCTATTTGTCTAATGACAGCTTTGGAAACCCTAACTCACATTATGGATCTAGTAAGAGAGACATGAAATAGATTCAGTAATGAGAAAGACAAAATACAGAAAAACTAAAGGCAAAATGTCGATAGAAGATAGGAGATGACCGTATTTTCTACAGCTGGGAAGACTTTGTAGGAAAAAAACAGTGCCTTTCAGTAGGTCAACTTGTACAGCTAAAAAAATGGTCAAGTTTTCAAATATACAAATGAGAGGAATAGAATACAAAATACTGTGTGCCCCAGCACTTGTCCATTTTTTCCATCTATATTAGTCTAATAAAAGGCTATGTTTACCTATATGTATTCCACTGCTATTATCTAGGGCACAGAAGTAGTCCATCAGATTTCATATAGTCATATTTTGACTGTGGCAATGTTATGCATTCAACACATTAAGAATTTGTGGTAGTCTAACGCACGAAGCCGATTTGTTACAAAAAGCCTTCATCAATATAAACACGCATACTTAACCTCCTATTAGGTCTTCAGCTTTAGAAGAAATAACTTTCTCTACTTGTGTCTTGGTTGCATGAAGACTATCCCCATCACTTCTTGAAAGTTCATCCTTGGATCCATAGCCCTGGTCTGACTGACCACCTGTTTGAAGGAATATAAACACATGACTCAGGCTTGTTTTACTTTCCTAAATTTGTTTTTCAATAAGAAAATAAAAGAACTGAAACTAACTTGTTTCACATTTTGTTTTGACAGAAAAGTTCACAGTAAAATCACCAAAATATCTGATTTGTGCACAGATCTACCTGGTGATGGTGACAGCAGAGATAATTAGGCTATACAATCCAAATTTACTTTTCAAATAATTATATTAAACACAAGTTATTCCCCCAGGAACACAATACTGACTACTTTTAACGCACTGTATAACCTTTCATTCCTTTCCCTTCTCATTAGCATGAAATACTTCATTGCTGTGCAAGCTAAATTCTCAAATGCATCAACAAAAGAAACTTAGACAAGTGCAACAGTAACTGGGAAAGCTTCTAACAATGAATATATCCCTGAAAAGAACAGTACCATAAATGGTGCTACATCTTTGTGCTATAGTGCAAAGTATAAAATGTAACAGAAAAAAAGCAAAAATCTAAACATTTAAAAGTAGTCTGTTCCTCCACAATACTGGTTAAACTTGACAGCTGTAACTCATTCTTAAAAAAAAAAAAAAAGTTTACAGTAGTCCAAAAATTCAGCTGTAGGAAACAATCCAGAAAGACTACTCCCTATTCTTTGTTATTTTTATCTGAAGTGCTGCTGCATATGCAAGAACACAAAAATACCGCATGGGACATATATCACAGCAACGTGTTAAATAGGATCATTTATATGCCTTAGACTACCTGTTAGAATACTTGACAGTATTTTAAAAGATCAGTGTAAGTTACTGAGTGCGAAAGGTATTAGGTAGCTCCATAAAACTTGAGTGACAGACGTAATTTATCTATAAAACATATTACTTCTGTTTATGCTATCAGCAAAGAGCAAACATGTAAAAAAGAAATAAATTTAAAAGTTTCAGCAGCCATCAATTATTACATTTGGTTACTGTATTAAAACCATTTACATAGAAAAGTAAGTTGACATTCTTCAGTCCTTATTTTCTTTCTATCATCATTTGAGTAATATTAGTATCCCTGCTTTGCACAGAAGTGAAAACACCCTATCAATAAAAGGGTGAATTACCTGCAGAAGTAACATTCAAGGGCAGAAATAATGCACACGTGCATCCAAGGCTTCACACCATATAAGTCTGCACCCCACACCGTGATAGCCAAGGACAAATGCGGCACCCAAGAGACAGCAAAGAGCAAAAGGCAGAGCAACAAAGAGCAGAGAGAAGGGAAGTTCAGTAATCTAGGCAGGCATATCAGATGAAGCACAGGAATCAGAATCAAAGTTCTCTTTACAGAAGGGCTTAAGATATTAAAAACATGAAGAGTGTGCAAGAGCCATTTGTACATTGTTTTGAAGTACACACAGAAAAGAAGTTTAGTTGAGACTGTGCACAGCTGGGATGTAATCAGTACTAAAGTAGATATGAAGAACCATTATTTTTGTCTTGCCACCTCAAGCGATTAACTTCCTGTACTCTCTTTTTATTTTAGTCTGTCTGGAAGAGTGCACACCAGGTTAAAGGCAGAGCTTTTCTCCAGCTTATCACCTGTCTCTCCATTTCCAAGGTGTCTCATAAAGACTGTATGACAAGGTTCTGATAATTTCTGTATTTATTTCCACATTTACCAATTACTGTTAAGAAACTTGAATATGGCCTTTAAAAGCATAGTTTACTATAGTAAAACACAACATACTAATTCCAGGCATGCTAATTAGGCCCTTCTGGATTACCACCAAGGAGCAACATTTTAAAGTGTCAATTTCTAATCACTGCAGCAACCTTCGCTCCTTTCCTTTAATGAAGAGAAAGGTTTTACTCATACAGACTATCATTTGTATGAATAGATGACAACATGTAAAAATTGAACAGACTGCTATGTCAGAGGCTTCATACCTTCTCTGAACATTAGCACAAAAAGCAAGGTTCATGAGACCACAGCAAGACACAGTACTTCTGCTACAGTTCACTCTAAACTAAACAAGAAGCATGATCTGCAGTAAAGGAGTAATATTCAACAACAGTGTATTTCATTTTCTTTACATAGTTTAACTCGATGCTTCATCCTCTACAGCCTCAAGAGGGGAAGCTGGTGGTTGTGGAGGGGAAATCAACAGGAGACTAAAAAATTTAGCCTTTTGGGGGACTGTTAGTAGTGAAACCCAGCAGAATCTAGTACCTGTGCTAGAGTGATTATCAACGGAATCAAGCCTGACTAAGTCACTGACGAAGAGAGTGTGCTCCCCACTGTTAGCATCATTAGAACTATCCACGCTACCATGGCTCACCATGTCCCCATCACTTCCACCCGTGGTACTCCGCAGAGCTAAAGACATGAATGAGAACTGGTTAGTAAGAAAGGATTTAACTTTTCAGTTTTTAAAACAAATCTAACCTCTTCAGAAAACAATAAATACTTTTGCTTTCACATATAAAGTAAGAACATGAAATTCTAGCAACAGAATTCAGACAATTATTTCTTCAGTGTGCGAAAGAGATTCCAAGACTGTTTCAAGCATCAAGATGGCAATTAGCAATTTTTATACACTTAATGAAGATTTTCCACTTGTAAAAGCCACAATGTTAGCTGCAATCCCTCAGAAAGCATGTCATGCTCTTGCTCAGCAGAAATAAATCCATTTCAGCTAATTTATTACCTGATACCACAGGTACTCGTAGGCTCTGCGTTGATTTCTTTAAGCACTGCCTAAATTGTGCTGTGCCACGAACCACATTTCGTACCTTTGTCCACAGGAATATGCCACTGCGGTTACTGCTAGGCCAAGGAGACTCTAAAACCGCCTATAGAAAGAGACATTGCGATAACAAAAACAGTAAGAAAGTTAGACTAAGAAACACAGTACAGTGAGACGCTTTTCTTTCCATACTCAAAAAAGGCATTTCCTGTCAACCATGTGAAGAAGGAAAAATATTTGTGTTTTTACGAGCTGTTCCCTTTTAGCCTACTGCTCTGGATACAATAGCTGAGTAACAACTAACAATGGATGAAGATTTCTTTAAGTAAACAAGGTGGATTTTATTAGTATTCATACACTTCAGTAGCAACAAAAGACCATAGGAGCACCTCTTTTCCTATTACTTTACATAGTTCAGTTTATCAAGAAGTTTCATTAGCATATTACAGGAACTTGGAAACAAGGAAGAGAGGAGGAGACTACTCCAACTAGCCTAATTCCAGCCTTCATCCATCTTTGGTCCTGCTACCTTAAAGGATACACCTAAGAACAGATGGTTTTGACATGAAAGCACTACACAGGTTGCAAAAGTTGGAAATGGGAGCACTAAAATATTTACTTCAACAGAATTTTTGGTTAGCCAGACAGCACAGGAATGTAAACTTAACCATGTAAAACCACACAGTGTAGATCCAGTGAACCGTAAGCATGTCCAAAGTGACTGCTTGCCCAACAGAATCAGTAAATCCAAGTGCAGAGCTGCAAGAAACATTCTTCAAAACATGCTACAGGACAAGAGGAGTGACACAGCAAGAGAGATATTGATCCAGTATTCCTCATCAGGACTTCTCTTACCTTATTGTAATAACCATAGGTGATGGCATTTGGCAGTATTCCAGCATTTTTCATTTCAAAAAGGACTCTCACGGCCTGAACAGGCTGACCCCACAGTCCACAGAGCTGCATTACAACTCTGTAGCAGACCTGGCAAGAAACAGAAATGCATAAACGGACTGATGACAAGGATTTTGAAACAGCTTAAGCTCTTCCCTGATTTCCAACTTTTACACATGTAAAAGGGAAAGCGATATCAGCAGCTACTCAGTACGTTAACACTCCACAGCCAGAAGAGGGAGCAAAAATTAAACCGGAAATCACATAAGCTGAAATAACATCAGCAGTCACGTTGCTGAGAAAGCTCATTTTTCCTCCACTTGGCTCTTCTATTTGAAAAATAAAGGAGGGAAGGAAACGCCCACGGAAAAAGGAGGATAACTTGCTGCTGTGTGCCTGTGGATACTGCTGAAAGAAGGTTATGCTGCACACAAACCTATTATCCATTCAGTTCAGTAAGGCTGCAAAACATTAATTCAAAATGCATTTCTAAAATAGGAATATTCACGAACATGCTTCTTGAAGAAGTCTGGGAGAAGTCTAGCAACACTAAGTTGTAGTACTTGACCCAGCTGATACTACGCTGTTGACAAAAAAGGAAACAATTTCCAGCTGCTCTAGTTAAGCAGACTTTGAGATTTGTGGCTTTAAAACAGGTCAAACTGTAAGTACGCTTAACCTGGCAGTGGTGGTGAAACACACTGTATTTGCACTTTGTCTTCTGTTCATGTTTATGGTAACTTTTTTATTTACACTTGCCTCATCTAGTGGTTCCACATCAGTTTTCCTCATTTTAATTAGAACATCGTATGCCTGCTGCAGGGCTTTGACCTTGGGATGTGCAACTCTGATGTAGGCTGGCAGACAAATAAACCATAGGCTGTAACTGTGACTGAAGAGACACTTAGCCCACTGTGGGGGGCTTACGTAAAACTTCTTGGCTAATTTATGGGCTGTTTTTATCTCCTGTAAGGGTGAAACAAAACAAAAAAAGCAGACAAAAGATGTAACATCCTGAATCTAGAAGCCATTACTAACTCAGATACCGGCTTCTTAAAAGTAAACATTTAATCATAATTGAGAAACCTTCAAATGAGGCTCCCTTCTTACCACTCTCTTATTACAGCTCTCTGCAATCAAAAACTAGCATCAGAATTAATCGTCTTTTTTTTTCTTCCCAATTCAAGGATTAATTTTAATTTCCTTTTTGTTTATATTACAGTCTAAAGCTTAAAAATGGGCTTGACAATAAACACATTAGCATCTGAGATTACAGTTTATTCGTTGCCTTCTGTTTCTCTCTCTCTCAAGTGTTGATTCTTAATAGTTACAAACATTAACTTATAGTAGAAAAAGGTAGTGGCAATTTTACCAAAAAACTTTGTATCTTTCAGTGTTCATACAGTGATTACAGTAAGACTCATCTAACCTGTTTTGTTCTCTTTGCCATCAGCGCCGGACTATTTGAAATGCTGCTTCCAGCTGGGTGTCTGCTGAAGGACAGCTTGAGTTCCTGTGGTCTGTCAAAGAGCTTGAAATCCAGTCGAGGGAAGTTTTTATAGCTACATAAGATGACAAAAAAAAACAAAAACAAAACAGAAAAGAAAAGCTTTTCAAATACTGCTGAAAGTAGGAAAGCCATACAAAGACAACTTGTGTGAAAAGAACTGATAAAACTGGAGAATAAAGAAGAAGGAGGGGAAAAATATTAAAAAAAGAAAAGAAAAAAAAAAGATAACACAAGAAGATGCCTTGGACATTAAACCTCCACAGACAATGGAAACAAGAACCAGAGTGCCATTCATATCATGAAGGTCAGGGAAGCAGAGATGATGAGTACCCAGGACAACAGTTGGAAACAGAACCTTCGAGACCTCCACGAGACACAGGCAGAAAAAATCATACCCAGAGTGTCTGAAACTCCACAATTCCTGCACAGGGCTGAAAAACACTGAATGATAGAAGTCTGAAAAGTGGAGTGAGTGTTTTGTTCTTTTGGTTCATCAGCTACAGATCAACAGTATTGCGTAAATCCACTACCCACCCACTGCCATTCACACTATGGAACGAAGTGCACCGCAGTTGCTACAAAATACACATAAATGGCTAAAACAGGAAGAAAACACTGAATACTTGTAGAAAAGTATTACTATAAAGTTGTCAAGAAGTTACTGGCAAATTAACACCAAAATCCACATGCTCCCAAACATACACACACAGAAAACAATGACTTCCAGAGTTTCAGAAACTTACCAGAATCCAGGCAGTTTGTATCTATTTAAAGAGTCTCCCGAATATTAAATTACAGCAAGTCTTGCACCATAATGGAACATCTGCCCAGCTTAACATCATAAGCACTCCACTTTCACTACATGCGGCTGTTTAACTTGTACCTGTATTTTGGCACTCGGTCCTGTCCATCATCAGCAGGAGGTTCTGGTGGCATTATGAACACTGTGTGTTCGCTCTTTTGGGACTCATCAAGCTCAATCAACCGTGCATCTTCGATGGAATCTATATCAACCTGAAAACAGAGTTTGTACTCTAAGTACAGAGTCTGGCTTTGGGATAAAATGCCCTTTTTAACATTAATTATGTTAGTATATGGTATTTGATTTTATATATACATAAAATATGTAAAATAAATTATATTTGTTCTAATTATTCAAATATTAAGCCAACAGCCTTGTCTTTCCATTTTTATATCACAATCAGATACGCTTAAACATTTTGAGGGACAAAGTACCTTCTCTCCTTTTTCTGTTCCTTTATCCGGAAAGAGCTGATCAAAAAAAAAAAAATAAAATTAGAGTTTCTTCTCAACTCAAAAAAGATCCTAAATAATTCTATTGAAGCTGTGTCATTTACTGAAATATTAAATAAGAAATACAAAATTTTCATATTACTCTAGAAGCAATTAATCTCTTTTTCAAATACTTCCTTTGCTGAAAGTAAGAAAATGCAGTAATCACCATGCTTTCAATCTGTTGACATTATCTACTAAATATAAAATCCTAAATCTTTCAAAGGAAAGTGCTTTCACTTAGTTTCATTGAAAGAAACTGCCATTTTGCAGATATTTTCAATATGACAATTTAAGTAACACATTAACAACCTGCAATAATATCAAATCATTAACAATATTAAACAAAGTATACTATAGATGTGTGCTCTAGATGCACATCCTATACTCAGCAGAAAGAAAAATAAAGTCAAAAAACCTTTTAACACTTATTTTGTGGTTTGTTTATACGTGTTGATTTAATCAGAATCAATGCTGAATCAAAGACTCATTCTATAAGACTTGGTATGAAAAAGAAGGTTATGGTCAGGAAGAATCATATATATACACACCTTAAAAAAAATACATGCAATTCTCTAGCTCCTCATTTTTATATTGTGAACTTGGCATTTTACAGATGAAGCTATAAACTCAATAACCCATCTAGACCAGAGCCATGCTGAAGAGCCTTTGTTTCAAAAAACAAGAATGGGTTACAGCAATCTTTCTCTTATAAAATACAGGCAACGAAAGGGGATCATATCTACATAAATTAGTTTTGACCATAGTGGGGCACTAGGCATGGTTTTGTGTTTCAAGTTTAAATTGTGTAAAAAAGAGCAACAAGGCAGACGACCACTGATATATAATTCCACATTAGAGGGAGGGTGATTAACCCCTTAAAGGGAAGACACAGATGGCATTGTGCTAACAGTGTCAGCTACTGGTATTTCTCACATTATTGTACAGCTTGACATCCTACAGGGCTTTAATAAATGTTTCCTGCATCAACACAGAAAATTATGACCCTGCAAGAAGATGAAAGAAGAAAATGACTCAGCAATAACCACCAAGAATTTCAATCCCTCAAAATACTTGCTGCACAGGGTATCTACCTTTACAACTGAAAACCAGGACAGTAACACAAAATGAACACAAGCATAGAATTTAATAGTATTGCTACATGTTTTTCACCTTTTCTATGCAGTCATCAAAAAATGCCAAGCCAGTATCCTTGTCACTCACAAAACTGCATTCTTCAATAAAGCGGCTGAATATCTGTGTTTTGGTGAGATGTGTGTAGAACTTTGCATAGGCCCGGTCTCTGGTTTTTAAAAATCCTGGTTATAAAAGGAATACACAACTAAATACTAGTTATGAGTTTCATAAGAAAAAAACACATAAGCACTATTTTTCACCGTAGTTAACAATACTTGGCAAGCAATCAACCCCATGTAACCTGCTCACTGTGTCTGTGGACTTCTGTGCAAGAAAAAGATGATGACCTCGTACAAAAGCAGAAGTATCTAGCAGTTAAAACAATACTACAATAAAAATTGTTCTCCTAAGAGGTGATGGGCTTGAAAACATTTAGGACTTTCCAAACCTTCGACTAAAAATCTCTTCTCAAATCTCTCTTCCAGTAATTAAAAAAAAATAAAACAAACAAAAAAAAATCAACCAAAGCCAACCCAAAAACACTACTGACACATACAAAACATAATATCTGGGACATTTTATCTAGCATTCAACTCCTAAACAGATCTGAAAAGTTAAGGTGATGAGGAAAATAAAACTACCTTTGCTGACTATTGTTTTGCTATGTTTCTGATCTCTGCCCCATTTTCTGTTATTTTCCAATTTATAAATCATAGAATTATAGAATGGTTTGGGTTGGAAGGGACCTTAAAGATCATCTGATTCCAACCACCCCGCCATGGGCGGGGACATCTCCTACCAGACCAGGTTGCTCAAAGCCCCAACCAACCCGGCCTTGAACACTGCCAGGGACGGGGCATCCACAGCTTCTCTGGGCAACCTGTGCCAGTGCCACACCTCCCTCATAGTAAAGAACTTCTTTCTTACATCTAATCTAAATCTACTCTCCTTTAGTTGAAAGCCATTATCTCTTGTCCTATCACTACACGTCCTTGTAAAAAGTGCCTCTCCGGCTTCCTTGTAGGCCCCTTCAGGTACTGAAAGGTCACAACAAGGTCTCCCTGGAGCCTTCTCTTCTCCAGGCTGAACAGCCCCACCTCTCTCAGCCTTTCCTCATAGGAGAGGTGTTCCATTCCTCTGACCATTTTTGTGGCCCTCCTCTGCACCCGCTCGAACACCTCCATGTCTTTCCTGCACTGAGGGCTCCATAGCTGGACGCTGGACTCCAGGTGGGGTCTCACCAGAGTGGAGCACAGCGGCAGAATCACCTCCCTCACCCTGCTGGCCACGCTGCTTTTGATGCAGCCCAGGATATGGTTCGCTGCCTGGGCTGCAAGTGCACGTTGCTGGGTCACGTTGGGCTTCTTCTCAACGAGCATCCCCAAGTCCTTCTCAGCAGGGCTGCTCTCAATCCATTCTCTGCCCAGCCTTTATCTGTGCTTGGGATTGCCCCAACCCATGTGCAGGACTTGGCCTTGTTGTTGTATCATGAACATTACTTTCTTCTTCATTATTGGTCTTCTGCCATTTTTACTCTGTACAAATTGAGAACTATTCTTTCATTCCCAAGAGCTGCCCTCACTGAATATGCCATACAGAGAAGGCATACTGAAAAGACAGCTTTTCTAATACCACAGCTATTGCAAAATTGCAGTTCTGTGTACATATATCTGTGTTCTAATCAACTTTGAATAGTTTAACTTCACACAACTGCAATTTTAAATATTGCCAAGAGTTGTTCAGCCAAAGGGAACTTTGACCTTATAAAGTTAAGCAGCTCCTGAACCCTGAATTTGTAACACGGCCAAGGCTACCAGCAGCTGGTTTGCCTCACCCTCACCTTGATGATCAAACAAGGAATCAGCAGCAGTTGCTTTATTTGAAGGTGCCTGCGTGATTGGCTTGAGGAATGTTCTGTAACCCTTTAAAATAGATGCCATGAAACGGAGAAAAGCTTCCTGGATCTCCATCTCAAGTTCCATCATCTTCTTCTGCCAAGAGAAATCTGCCTCAATAGGAGTCATCTCCACTGCAGAGCCTTCCTGAGTTTTCCTGTGAACTAGCAATGAGCAACACATACAATCCTATATTAAAATTCAGTGCATTTAAACAGGCAACTTTTGCAAGACGCTGAAGACAGATTTTTCTTTTTTCTACTTGCCCATTTTCAGAAGTGACAAACACTAGAAATCCTGTGATTATTTTCCAATTGATCTGGTCCATTTAAAAGGCAGGTTAACTTAAGAGTTGGTTACATGTTTTTCTAATTCATTCAGCTCTCTGGGACATGAAATGACGAGAAGGATCTCAGCTGAGTTAATGTTACCACATACCCAACTGAATGCAGTCTTTCAGTAATGTATCAGCATAAACACAAAGGACCATGTTTTGCCTGAAGACTGCATATCTAGAAAGACAAGGCCTAAAACTATTTTTCTAATCAAAATCGTAACATTTTAGTGCACCACAGGGTAGAAACAAGTACATAACATTCAGAGTTTACTCTTGCACTCTTAAAAAAAAACAGTAGCAGGTACTGCTAAAATTATAGTTCAATGCTTTTTATTATTACAAAAATATTGATTATCATAATATGAATATTATAACGTATCTATTACAATATTGCAAAAATAGAAAACTGTCTATCTAAAAAAGACCTCCGATTCTCCTCAAGTTAAAATTAGGTAGTAGTTCTATATTGGGCAGATTGCATGACATACCCTGCTGATAAAACCGAAAGAAAAGTTGAGGTTTTCTAACAGATAAAGTAAAGGCTTTAAAGAAAATTGAGGCAAGAACACCTACCTCTTAATTAATGCACTATAATTTCCATAATATAGAAGCTTTGTACATCTTATGTAACTATGAAGCTATCATTGTCTCCTTCTCTGTAATGATGCAACCTTACATACTCTGAACCAGCTTACCTTAAAGAGCCTATCTATCTACAGTCAGAAAGAAGCAATACCTGAAAACTGTTATGTCAACTACAACTTTGCTCTTACCCGTACAAGTCATAAGGCTGAAGATGGTCCCTTTTTCTTTTTCTGTTGACAAAAATCTTTGCCAAAATTTAGCTACTCGATTATTTTGTAGAAAAGTCACTATCTGAAATATTCAGCAGTATCTGCACAATAGCTGAGATATTCAACATTATTTTACTAATATCCCCATTTCCTCTACCATTTTTTTTTATCAGAACTGTGAATATCGTTTGAGGCTGAGATCCAATCATGTTTTAGCTGAATCTTCCTTTAAATATCATTTCATTATGAGTAAAGGCTAAAAAAAGCTCGAAAGAAGTCACAGTGAAGAAGATAAAAGTCTAAAAAAATACTTCACACCACATACGATAGAAGAAAGTCCTTACATTTACATACTAATTATAATTTAAGACTTGTAAGCGTGTATCAGAAAATATAGTAGTTTTCCTTGAATATTTACTTTCCCTGCTTCAGACAGTTTTTGTTCTTACCCCTTCCCATTTTATTTTATATATTTCACCTGCTGCCAACTGTGGGTGCAATTTCTTTAAGGTGCTGAGCAAACTTTTACATGGCTTCTTAGGAAACTGCTTCCAGCTGGTGCTCTTCTTATCATCCGATCTAAAACACAGGGGAAGTAAAAAGTATATATAAAATACAGACCATATAAAAAAGGATAGCTTCCACACCCTTAGTTGCTTCAGTCTCAGAACATAGTAACGAAAAAATAGAAAATTTGTCAAATATTAAAAAATGGGAGTGACGTAACTCAGAATTTCGTTTCCTCAGATACAGAACAGAGTTTTCTCCAATCTGTAAGGAGAATCTGCATTAAGATTTGATTTAGGCTTTTTAGCTGAAGTTTCACTTAGATGGTTTCCCTTTCAGAATTTTTATCAGTCTTGCTAAAGTAATTTAGGTACACTAATCTGTATGCAATTACTATGCAAAGCCTACTATAAACCTGCCATACTGCTACTGATACAAATAAAAGCAGTTTAGAACACAGCATGAACTTGTTACTGCAAAATGCGGGAAGACCAGTCTGGTAGCTTTATGGTCATACGGTGTCCATGGCAACTCTGTTCTAGCTTCAACCACAGGCTAGCAGGGACTAGGAAGATCAAGAATTCAGTTCAAAGTTTGAAAATTATGGGATTGATTAAGCGATGGGGTAAATTGGCCTAGAGGGATGGTCATCTTTGTTAGACGAACAATGACTACAACGCCAGACATTGTTTAAGCAGTTGGATACATATAGAGAGAGTAGGGAGTAAGTCCTGAGAACTCCTACGCCTCTTTTGGAAGGCAGAATGCGGGGGAGAATTGTTGTAAAAGGGAGCACAACAAACCTTGTGGCCACGAGACCTAATCAGTTATTACTATACAAGCTGATGCTGTCACTGCTTGTTTTGCACTTTGCATCAGCAAAATGTTTGTTCAATTATTATTTGCTCAATTGGCATCAACACAGAACTGTCTTGGGAAGGAAGAAGAAGTTTCTGGAGTTAAAGAAAAAAATGCATGCTTACAGATGCCTTTGCCCATTTTTTTCCCCATCATAATGGCAACCCTATAAACAATGTAAGCAGTACCATTCCAAAAATGCAAGGAAAAAAATCCTGCTATAAAGATAAAACAAACCCTCAAATCTTTGCCCTAAAAAGGCAACTTTCCTTAACCAGCTTTCAATGTTGCTTTCACAGATAGCTGACAACATCCAAAAAAAGGAAGATGGTGAATGAATAAAATGCCTTCAGTATTTTTCAGCAATAAATAAAGCTTCAGTCTATCATAAGGAAGATAGCAGCAAACTTGCTCTAAAAAGACACCAGAAAGACAAACTGATGTACTAGAAAATACTGAATTTTTCAAATGTTATTCTTCTATCATGCAGTTTTTCACAGTTAGCAACAGTGCTATTAAATGCTTTTACATCTAAAAATAAAAGGCAGCATTGGAACAGAAATAAAGAGGGTCAGAAACAGACATGGATAAAATAAAATAGAACACTGATCTTTATTCACTAACAATGTAGTATTTTAGAATTCTGTACGATCTTCAACACAAAGTGCTTTGGGGAGATTTGGTTTTACCTACACAATTCCAAAACTGAAAAATATCTTCATTTTCAGGGTAAAAAAAGTTTTATAATGCAGGTACCAACACCTCACATTTACCTAAGTCAAGTGTTATAAATGTTAAATTCCTCTGAAGTCAAATAAGTGGTACAGATGACATATGCAAAATGGGCAGCAAAAAAGATCAGCTGACTACTGAAAGAGAAATGGACTTGTAAGACAGTAATAGAAAAGGTGCAAAAATCTTTCCAGTTGAGTGCCTCATTAGAGGTCAGCCACTGGCAGACTTTTAGTTCTGTAACCAGTTCAAGTATGGTTGGTGCTTGGTCTGTCTAGTAGTCATCTCAACAGAATCTTGACATCCTTATCTCCCTGCTAAACTGCCTGTTTCTATCTCCTCCATTTTTCTGCAACCCACTCTTCAACATCCACTCTACTTATGAACAAAAACGTTCCGGTATTTTTCACTGCTAATATCTCCATACAAATAACTTATGTCCCTTGACTTTCTTCAGTACATTCTTCTTTCACAACAACTATTATAATTATTCTTTTAGTGGTATAATATTTTGATATTGAGTGATGAAAATGCTTTTTGCAGTGTTTTTAATGGGGCCCTAGGGGAAGGAGAAAAAAAATCAAATTAAAAAAATAAACACAATCTGCTCCATTGTTTACTGTTTCCTTTGTTGCTACTAATAAAACAAAGCATTTCAGTAATGTAAAGGAAACATTTGCTTCAGCAGAGGCACGGTCCTTTTGACACAATGAAAATCAAGAAAGCATCCGACTGACCCACAGATCAAATAACTAAGTTTAACTCAAGTTAGTAAAAACAAAAGTCAAGAGTTAAAAAGTGATGTGAGATGAAGTTAAACTGTATTTTCACACAGAAAAGATGTGCACTTTATTCAGTGAATTTCACTGAAATAAGTGATGAAAATGTAAGAAATGATGGGGCAGAAAAAAAAACCCAACAAAAACTCTTCACCCTCTTTTCTAGCTTTTGTCCCATTTCCTTAGTGAACCGTACTAGAAGTGTAAAAACAAACCAGAATAGATTACAATTATTACTACATTTATAGCAACATATGCATCACATTTTTATAGGCAGTGCCAAGTGTTGACCCTTGACTTAGTAAGTTTTCATTTGCTACAAAAAGTTAGAAATGAGAAAAAGAACAGAGGATAGTAAGAAACGAACCATACTGGATAAATCAGTATTTAATAATTTTTAACTCCTGAGCATTTCAGCAATTTCTCCACCTACAGACAAACATAAAAACTCCATAGAACTTACATGTACACCATGTTTGTGTCTAAGTCAATGCATACAATATCCTGTGGTGGATCGTACAGATCAAAGTATCGTGAATCAACTCCAACAATAAATGGAAGAGGTGCACTGAGTACGGTGGCCAGAGACAGAGGACAGAGGGGGATATATGGACATTGCCACTGAAATGGAAATATCATCTGAAGGAAAAATTAAATGAAATCAATGCATTAAAACAAGACAACAGACAGCGTACAATAAAGACCAAGAAGTTACATGCAGCAAGCTGAACTTGCTAAAAGCCTTATAACACTGTCAGAAAAAGAGTCTTCTAGTCTGACCACTTATTTACAGCACCTCTCTTAGTTATCTACATAAAAATCTTGGTAATTCTAACAGTTATAGAAATAAGACACGCTAGAGCACTTTACCTCAATGCTATTGCTGGGAAAAATAATATAGTGCATCAATCATTTTAACTTAAAACAGCGTTGTAACAACTGTGGAGCTTGAACTGATTTCTCTCACTGCTGTACAGAACACTTTGTACTTACAGCTACTACAGCTTCAGCAACTCCTGTCAACACAGCTGGTCTAAGAGAATGCAGGAGGATCTTGCCTTCTAGTAATACAAAGAGTAACAGAGTGGCACAGTTTTCCGGTCCAAGATTCATGAGCAGAGTGCTAAAGTTTGCTCCACTAAAGGGTGGGTGGGAAGGTGGAAAAAAACAAGACAGTTACAGGATTTTTTTTTAAAAAAGTCACTACTGTCAAACCTCTGATAACTGTTTGGGACAAACTATTGTGCTAATATTACCACACATCCTTATCTACCTATCTATCTAATAGCCATCACCTCAATATGAAACTTGCACTGCCACAAAGAAACCTAAATTCAAATTCTACTGGTGAAGAAACATACGCTATACCAAGCTACTGCTGAGTTTGTGTTTTTTATGGTGCTCTCTCTCTCATACTTGCACAGGCGTGTTGTCTTCCTAACAGTAACACAGATCTAACTGGTTAACAACTAATCTAAGCACAGATAACACCACTAGTTTCACATGATGGTTTAACTCAGGCAAAAATCAGGAACTAGAGTATACATTTGATCTTAGAATCACAGCAGTAAATTCTAATACTAGTCAAGTAAAATCAGTCCTTCATTCTGATAGCAACATGCCTTTAGTTTCCACAGTTTAGACTCCAGTTCATTTGTTTGCACTATACACATTTAGGAATTGTAATGACATCTCTAAGAGCACAGGGGTGTAAATTCTGTCCTTAGAAAAGTGCTTACACGTTACTTTGCAGTTAGGTGGCTGGCTGCAATCTTTCACTTATGTGGGTGCGTAACAGATGTGATTAAACACGGGATTCATCTACACACAGAATATTATACACCAATGTTTAAGGGGGGAATAAAAAAAAGAAGGAAAATATTTTGGGTTTTGACTTAAAAACAAACAAAAAATAAAAAAACAACAACACCATGTCACAATCACATGAAGCCCCAGCCCAGAGGGTGCAAGCAGTATGCACAGAGACTGCATCAACCTTCAGGCACAAACAGCAACTTTCAGATACAATTTTGAATTTCTGAAATGTTTGCACACTTGTGCATTGACCAGTTTCACATAACTGCTTGACTTAAATGTCTCTCTTGGATCCAAAAAGGGGAAAAAAAACAAGATAAAGAACAGTCAATCTATGCATTAAAAAAATTTTGCTTACGAAACAGGTTCTGAAAATACAAGACATTAAAATACTGGGTTTTTTTCCCTCACAGCCTGCTTCTTCCTTCTTCAGAGATCCTACAATAATTTGGCAATTCATCATTATTTTAGGACAATTAGTGACACTGTTCTTCCTCAAGAGACAGGTCTCTGTCAAAAAGACAACACTGTATAGTATTATAAATGTATATTGAGCTTTCCGTTCATAAGATCTAATAATATTGCAGTAATATTTGGCTTCGTTCTATAACTCATTCCTAAATGCCTCTGAATTTTTCAAGTAGCACACATTCAAAGCATTAATAATGATACCTTAATGGTAATGGTGTAGAAACCGGCTGAGACAATATTAATGCATCATGGGCAGAAAGCTGAAACACATAAAGCAGTATGTGATTGATATGGACAACTTCAAAGTTAATACAGCGTAATATTCCAATACAAATGTATATCCATAGTCTCATAAACTGCCTGGCAATGTCATGCAAGAGACGCAAATCAGGCACAATCTTTAGGACTTGTGTTCACTAGGTCAACAGAGCTTGTGTTAGTCACTGAAACGACTGTCAGAAGTTACAGGAAACTGTGACTCAGTGTTGAACATGTAACTGCTGGTAGGTGATTAAACAGAGAAGCACAAGAGACAGTGCCCTAGGCAACTAACCTTTGACCCACAGTAGTAGGTGGACAAGTGAGCGAAAGGCAGAAAACAAATACACCACACCCCCAGGGGAAAGCAAATGGTGCCTATAAAATGAAAGGGTAATACATGGCAGAAACTTCATAAGTGCAAATAGGACGCTGCTGTCATCTGCACCATCTGAAGTCTGAAATAGTTTCCTCTGCTAAGTTACCCCAAGTTTATATCAATGAAAGAGAAGGCCACCCCACCCATCTTCTCCCCTCTCCCTTCCAGCAGATGGGTATTCAAAGCTGAGTAAAAAGTCTAATGGAAGAAACCTGGCTTTCAAAAGCAAGAAAGAGGGTCTGCCATTATTGTAACTAAAAATGGAAGCAAATATTTTGCTTACCTGCACAAGAATTCTTGGCCTTTGTGGTGAAGGGAAAGGTATATTGTGCATAAAATGGGATATGTGCCTGAGAAGAATACAAGATGTTAGAAAACCAGTACCAGGGACTAATCAGGTACTGAAAACCACGTTAATCACATTTTGGAATTACTATGGTACCATGTTTTAGACAGGTTGTTAAGATTTTTTACTGTTTTGGTAAGTTTAAGAGCCTATTTCTGCAAACTGAAACAAAGAAGGTCCATTCACTCACATTTCATGCGTGAAAATTAATACTGGCAGCTTCAGATATGGATGCAAAAGACAGGAACACACCGGCATTTAGACAAGCCATTTAAAAACTCAAGCAGCCTAACCGCATTCCACAGAGCTTCTAACAAGGCTTAGCTAAGAGAAACTATATATTTCCCTGTCAGGCGTCTAATGCAATTTTGAATGCAACATCGTATATCAGTGCGCACACAGGTGCATGCACACACCCATAAAACCTGCATTAGTTGTAGTGCTTGGAAACAGACACAGATATTCCTTGCCAGTGCACAGAGTCCCTGAGTTTGTATTTATTAACCTAAAATGCAGAACTGCAAACATGAGCATGTATCTTACAGCTCAGCCATTTTCTGTGTCTGACATATTCAAGAGAAAGGTAAACAGACTCAACATATTCCAACACAAAAGCCACAGTATGATCCAGTTCACCTTCCTGGCACTGCAAGAGCCACTACGATTAAACAGAAGCAGCAATAATATCTATCAGTACAACATAAGCTACACAGCGGAAACAAAAGGATGGAGTAAATATACCAACTAAGCAAGTGGAACGTGTAAATCACGCGACTTCTTGAGCTGATATAACTACCTTCCCACACTAACTTGAAAAATGTTTTACATACTTTTCAATGGGAAGAGGATGGGGTCCAGAGACAGAGAGTTTGTAGATGAACATAAGAAATTTTCGAAATGCATCAAAGAAAGGCCAGTGTGAAAGAAGGCAGATGCATTTGTTGGAATTGATGGACTTGGAAGTAACCACTTTCCTCTCTACAGCTGTCAGGAGTCCCAGCTGCAATTGTTGTTTTTCTGTCAGCAGCTCCCGGGGATAAGGCTCATAAAACTGTATAGCAGCACCATAAACCTAAAAGATGAAGAAAAAAAGCTGAGCAAACACAATATTTAACAGATTAAGTTAGAACTTTCAAAGCATTGTTAAGTCCTTGGTGTCTGCACACAACCTAATGACTTTTTATGTAACATACACGAAGTATCCTTATAAACGAAATGCTTTGGACTCTCATGCCTCTCCCTCTTTTTCACTGCACTTTCCTCAACAAAGTATTCATACCTAGTAAACTGAAAGAGAAGGAATCAAAACTCCATGCTGTGGAAAATCCAGTAACTGTCCAGAAACAATTGCATTCAGCAAATTCCCCTATCATTATCACACTAAACAATAAAATTATTTTAGCTGTGACTTCACTCATTTTATCAAGCTAAACAGACACCAACCTTTTCTAATATTCCTTCCCTATTTGTCAGAGTTTCACAATTAACTGAATTACTCTGGCAAGTTTAGCAAAAGAAGAACAGGGAAAGATGGATACCAGAGTACACATTCTCTGAGAAAAATGCTCACAGCTACTGCATTCCCCCTTGAGAAAGAAGTATTAATATACTGGAGAAAGGCTTTTTTCGTTGTTTGGAAACGGAGAAGTATATAAATGTCCCTGATAGGGGACTGAGGCAGTTGAGCTGTTATCACTAATAGAGCCAAACTGCTGTTTATTAGTCACAGCAAGAGCTAACCACACATTATCATCACTTATTCCCTCACGCAGTTCACACACACACACAGACACAGTTGGTAAGCTGAAGCAACAGCTGGAAGACCAACGCCAAACCAGGGGCCCTGTGCTTCATCAGGTGTAGCTATAATCCTGTAGTATCTGTCTGTGCGTAGCGGACACTGCCTTCTCACACATGGGCTGAATCATGCAACACATTTTTGGCGCTCGTGCGTGCTGGTGGCCTTATATGGATTCAAGCAGATGGCTGGTGTTCCGAATCTATCACTTGATGTGAACTCAACAGGATCACTAGTCTCAGGAGCTCATCAGTTCTTCAGAGCCTTTCACATGCTACCTCTTAGCATATGCTTCTCCTCTCCCTGCCCTGCTGTCTTCTGGTAACTATTTTCCTGTTCATACACATAGGTACCTACAGAGCCCAATCACACAAATTCACACCAAAGTGGCTTTTAAGGTAACCATATGAAAACTGCAACAACCTCAACATTGTTAACACATGTGGTAAGTGAACATGTCTTTAACATGTAGGCTACACTTCCATTCCATCCCAGAAACATCCTGCTTGAAACAACAGGGAAATCCATGTGCTGTGAGTTTCAGTTTTGTTAAGTGTATGGTTCAGTTTACAGGGGACTAAACAGCACACACTCTTCCAGCTGTTTCCTGTTTTCGTTTACATCTGTCTTACACAAAGGTTTAAGAAACACAATTTTATCAGGGAAGTATTTGACAATTTATTTTGTAGTATTTCTCAACGACTTCTACAAATAGAAGAAACAATGCCTGTTTATCACCATAGCAGCCATTTGAACTAAAATTAAAAACAGTCACTGTGTGGTGCCATACCTTTTCTGCAGAAGAGCACGTCAGTACAAATGTTGAGAACACTGGTAGTGGATATTTGGTTTGAGGGTCCCAGCACTCAATAGTAGCTCCCATAGGAAGGCAAAAGAGAGGTACAGATTCCGACAGTGGGAATGACTCATAGTTCTCTTGAGGATATCTGAAAATTAAGCCTTCAGAATGGGAGAAGGAAAAGTAAGCTCATTTGCTCTGCAAGCCCTAAATAATGTAAGTAATTTATTTTCCACAATATACAGCAAAGTCTGTTGGTTATCTGGACTTTATAAATGAAGATTGCATCTGTAGAAGAAAAAAATCTCTCATCTGAGAGTAAGACTAAGTCATCCAAGTAACAATCATTTAAAAATTGTGTATGAATACTGAAGCACTGCCTTTTGGTAACTGCTCAAAAAACAGTACATAGTGAAAACTAATTAGTGAAGATTTTTCTTTAAACCAGTTGGGAATTACCTATGCTATTTAAATGTGCCATTGGAATGGATTTTGTTACAAAGAAATTCCTGTGAAGAAAGTGATCATTTATCAAATGTGAAAACAGCAGCAATATCTCCACTGAAAACAGGATGAACTAGCTGACTGTCCGCATTTCCTACTAATCAGTCAGTATGTTCAATTTAAAAAAATCGTTAATTCAGTTTTCCAAAATATATTTAATTCTTGCTGAAAATAGGCACAGAGGCATTGGTTTACTACTGCTGCTCATCTAGTTTATTTTATGGTACAGTGACTTCATTATCTATGCTTTCCACTTCCACTTGGTAGTTCACTCCTTTCAAAGGAATTTGGTGCACTTGGTGCTCAGTAGAAACTCTTTTGAAAGCTTTTTTCTTTTTTTTGACTTCTTCAGAAAAAAAAAATCTGTAACAACACACTAAAAAACTTATAAAAGTCAGACTTAAAAAAAGACTTTTTGTCATTTATTGTTCAGAATATTTTTCACTCTCCTGAAATAAGCAACAAGTGAATAGTTGTGCAGCTGAAGGGAAGGAACACATTTAACTTTCAAATTAAACGAAAGATGTTGCACTAGCTGTGAGACATAAAAAGAAACATGAGTAAGGTTGAATGGAATTTTTAATTATTCCTTCTCCATCATCACAAGACTAGAAATATGAAGTCTTTTGTTACATCTGAAATGCTTGCTAAGCTTTCCACTAAAGCTCATAAACTACCAAACCTGTCATGGTAAGAACTAAATTAATAGAGAACAATACTATTCCTACTAAGGCTACTTCTTTTTTTTTTTTTTTTTTTGTCTGGGAAAAGTGAGGAGGGCAAAGAAGGCATTATAGCAGCTGACTTCAGCTGACATGCTCTAGGAACAGAATTCTGACGGACGGCACTTAAGCTTTTAAAATTATTATTTGATTTCAATAAGGCATTTGAATCCTTCTGTTCGCATGTTTAGAAAGTCTGCTTCTAAAATTACTTACCAGCTTTATATGCTAAAGAGTTAGAAGATGGCACAGACTTCTTGTAACAAATGTATACACTGGAACCCCACTGGAAGACACAAGTTTTATCTTAGAACCAGTAAAGATGACAAGATGGAGCACAGAAATCACGTGTAAGCATCTGAATATACTTCCACTTGCAAAGAAGACATTTAAATACAAAGTGTTATGGAATGAAACGACTGGTTGGCTGCCAAGTGCATGTAAATCATGAAACCGAGAATTCACCCTTCTCACATTTTTTAGAGATTACACGATTTACACAAAACAATCATACCACCACACTACTCTCTGACTTATTCCAACAGAAGAACAGGGAAAAGTGAAGCAGATAATTTGCAAGTTCACATTTTCTTCATTATTTAAAATGAGACTCTTATAGGAACCCCATCAGTGGAAGTGAAATTCTAAATGTATCACTTGAAGCTTTTATCCTACTTCCATATTCTAGTTTAACCCAGCAGCTGGCAACTAAGCATTAGACAGCCACTCGCTCACCCAGCAGGATGGGGAGGAGAAATGGACAAAAGGGAAAACTCGTGAGTTAAGATAAAGACAATTTAACAAGACAACAAAGGAAATACCTCTAATAATACTAATAATAGTAACGATAATAACAATGATACTAATGAATATGCAAAACAAACTACATAAAATCCAGTATTTCTTACCACCCAATGACTGAGTCACAGGCCAAAAAAAAATTCTAAGTCCCAGACAGGAGAGGATTCAAACCCACGGAAACGAGAAAAGAAAGATTGCCGCCCCCCAGTCAACCCCCATTCACTGCGCATGACGCCCACGGTATGGAATATTTCCACTGGCCAGCTTGGCTGTCTGTCTGTCTGTGCTCCCTCGCAGCCCCTGCACACCTGCTCAGTATCTGAATATGAGAAACTGGGAACAGTCCTCGATTACATAGCGACAACTGAAAAAATCACTGTTATCAACAGTCTTCTCATACTAAATCTAAAACACAGCAGCTACTGGGAAAAAAATTAACTCCATCCCAGCTGAAACCAGTACATTCCATAAACTGGTTATGTAAATAACGTTTTAGCAATTTGTCTAAATACACTCTAACGGTTGAAAAAAATCAGTTATTTCAGCCTGTGTAAACTAAAAGCAAAACAGACTAAACAAAAGTGAACTAACAGAAAAACAAAAGTTACATGAAGAAACTGTATGCAGTAATCATTATTCTTACATGTCTTAGTAATATAGGCGTTATTAATAACGAAGAAGAAAAGCACTTGTCAGCATCAACAAAGGGGCGGGAAAGAATTAAAAAAAAAGAAAAAATCCATCGCACTACTCTTAAATAGCACCTAGACACGAATATGCAAAATGAAGCAGGGAGTAATCAAAACGAAGAAGTAATTCCTAACATCACAGAATCACAGAACGTTAGGGGCTGGAAGAGACATCTGTGGGTCATCTAGTCCAACCCCCCTGCCGAAGCAGGGTCACCTACAGCAGGCTGCACAGGACCTTGTCCAGGTGGGTCCTGAGTATCTCCAGAGAAGGAGACTCCACAACCTCCCTGGGCAGCCTGTTCCAGGGCTCCGTCACCCTCAGAGGGAAGAAGTTCTTCCTCATGTTCAGACGGAACTTCCTGTGCTTCAGTTTGTGCCCGTTGCCCCTTGTCCTGTTGCTGGGCACCACTGAAAAGAGTCTGGTCCCATCCTCCTGACACCCACCCTCAAGATATTTATAAGCATTTATAAGGTCCCCTCTTAGTCTCCTCTTCTTCAGGCTGAACAAGCCCAGTTCCCTCAACCTCTCCTCGTAGGGGAGATGCTCCAGTCCCCTCACCATCCTCGTAGCCCTCTGCTGGACTCTCTCCAGTAGCTCTTCATCTTTCTTGAACTGGGGAGCCCAGAACTGCACACAGTACTCCAGATGGGGCCTCACTAGGGCAGAGTAGAGGGGAAGGAGAACCTCCCTCGACCTACTGGCCACACTCCTCCTAATGCATCCCAGGATCCCATTGGCCTTCTTGGCAGCCAGGGCTCATGGTCTACTTGTCGTCTACCAGGACAGCCAGGTCCCTCTCCGCAGAGCTGCTGTCCATCAGGTCTGCCCCATACTGCTGCATGGCGTTATTCGTCCCCAAAGGAAATCAGAGCAACAAAACCTACAAAACTGACTTCTCACACTTGGTATATACAATGAAAGAATTATGATGTAGTGACAGAACACAACTCTAACAGTGCTAAGAAGAGTTCAAAGAGCTACTCTTGTCAGATTGTTTGTTATTTAAAAAAAAAAATGAAAGCGACTCAAGCTTTTAAATACTCACCATACCACAGTTTAAATTCTTATCAACTTTGCAGAATGTATGAGGAGGGGTTTCTCCTTTGCTGGTAACAATAACACAGATATCCGTCACTGCCAGTGAATTTTGAGGTCGTATTGGAGAAGCCCTTCGATATGTGATAAAGATCCGTTGAGAAGAAGCTGAACTGTTGTTAACATTAGCGCAACGACCATAAGGAGTAGCTTGAATCACTTCACAGCCTGAAATGATGCGTTCCTTCCCTTCATATAGAACTCTGCAGACAGGAAGAAAAAATGTTGTGTACATTCAAAAATATATGAAGTTACTTGGACAAATTCAAATAAATTGTCCATCCATTAGCACCTATGTCATCATATGCAATGTTCTAATGTGCATTTTACACATTGTCTTTTGTCATGCACGATTTAAGGCAAAGAAACTGTTCAGAAATATTTAAATATTATAAGAAATCTCCACAGGAACAAATCACAGTTATGGAAACATAAAATCAAGCCACACTGAAAAGGATTTAGTTATAGAATTAGCAGGAAAGCTGCACTATCAATGAAAATTAAATACAAAGGAAGCTTTAAATTGCTTCCATATACCATACCTGATAATTTCTTAGAAATTATTTCCATCACTAAAATGTCTGGTAAGTCAATTTAAGCTTGCTTTTTTTTTTTTTTTTTTTTGTAAGGAATGTTGTTGGAAAATAACAACAGAAAACAGAATCTGCTTCCTAGATGAATTTTTACCAAAAAAAAAGAAAAAAAACAAAAAACAAACCCAAACCAATAATGATTTACATTCACAGTTTGAATAACATTCCCTAAGGGGGAGAGGGAGACAAAATAATACTCCACTCCACATAAAAGGAAGAAATGATAACTACAGTCAACTGTACTCCTAGAAAGCAGAATGTATCTTACATGGCCATACAGCAATATTCACATGGTACCTGAATTTTTTTAGCCAGATCACTAGCTTAGATCACCATATTCTTAGCAAAAAAAAGAAAGATCCTTCACAACTTCACAGCAGCTAAACGAGCTAAAACTTTACACTCCAATCTTTCTGAAACATAAAGCTATTAGGAAGTAACCATGAGAAGAAATGTGGAAGTCCAACCATACATCACTGCATATTTTTAATGCACAAATGTAAGCTTTATCTTCCTTTCCACAGCCAAAGAAGCAATGGTTCCACTTACTTGATTCTCTGCAGTATGTACAGAGTACTTGTCATACTCAAATGAGTTCTCTTCTTTACAGTACATGGCAAGACTTAGGATAAAGGTAACAAATTAAAACACTGTATTTTGTGACCTGCAGCTTCCCACATGTAGTCCATCCCAACTTTGCTTTAAAATAAAAAACAAGCAGGAAATATAACTTACTGTCCCAAAATACCCTTGGTCAAATGTTTGACAGACTACTAGTTAGTGTGTATTTGAAAACTTCAATGTCATGGGTATAAGCTAAAAAAAATGCCTTTTTCTAGATCCAACAACTCTCAGAACTTTCAGAAAATACATACACCATTAAACTTTCCAAATTACTTAAATACTGCTGTTCATCTTTACACTGGAATACACAAATATTACTGTTTCTTCTGATTCTACAGAAGAAACTTGTATCTTGTCATAGTATTGAGGACATATGTGAACTATAGTCCTAGAATACTTCAATAAAGCAAAGAAATCACAAGAGTTGGGAGTATACTGATGTAGCTACCAGGCTGCCATACAAATTTATTCAGCTAGTTCATGGAGGACAATATTCTTGTCTTCAAAAACGGTTTCAGCTATAAAGAGTCTGATCACCACACTTTCACTACATCTAAAACAATGCGTAATCTCAGGTTCAAAACCAGCCTAATACCAGTATGTCCAGGTTTTAATATATCAAGTAGTGCTTCAACATATGTAGAGAAAGTACATGCCATTCAAATTACTTCTAAACTAAATAACCTTCTGGAAGAACATGTATTTTACTCTTTTTATTGAGTTACCTACTTCATAAAGTTAAAAAAAGAGAAGCAAAAAACAAACACAAAACAGCTATGATGGCAGCACTCGCAGGTCACCTTCACTATGCATAAAGAGTTTACACGAACTCTTCACATATCTGCCTTCCATTAATCAGAGGAGAACACTAACAGAGCAGTCTTCAGTGGAAGTTTCAGTTCAATTTTATTTCAGTTTCATGTATTTTAAATAAAATCCAAGAATTTAAAGTTATTTCAGAAACATCTGTCATTTGTGAGCTTTTGAGAAGGAAAACCATATTAACCAGAATTCCAGCAGTTCAATTTAATAGGTTTACAAGCATTCTCAGAAAGATACGTAAAGACTGAGGAACTTCTCAGTTGTGCAAATACTTCTGAAAGGTAAGCAACTGGCCAGCTTCAAGATTGTAACACTGCAGCTGCCTTCTACCAAAAGCAAAAAGAAAACGAAAGCAACTCTCACCCGTACATACCAGCAGAAGTATTATTAAACCACAGCATTTCCTGACCTCATGCACAGTATGGAATTTAAGAAAACAAGCAAACAGAAGAAAACCACCACCCACAGCTCAGTCAAATTAAACAATGATTTTAATGATTCAGACAAAAACATTCAGAAGTGATGCATGAAATATTTAACATGACACCCTCTCTATACAAAGTTCTCCCTGAGAGAATAAGTTTACTCCTACTTGTTTCAACTTTCCAGTGACTGCCTTCGATTAATTAGTACTGATCAGGATAAGACTTGTTTCCTGCTTCTATGAGCTCATACCTTGGCCTTGATACTAAGTACACCTTATTCGCTACATTATTCTATCAGCTTCAGTAAAGTTCCATTTCAAGCAAAATATAACCTACATTTTCGCCTAAATATTAGGTCCTTTCTTCTTAAGAAAGACCAAAGGCTGTTTCACATTGGACATGGAAGTTCTCTCATGACCAGTTTTATTGATTTAAAGGTATATTTCAATACATCAGATAACAGAGTTTAGAAAAGACAAACACTACCTTCTTGCATCTGTTGAGGTAAAAACCTTAAACCATAGAAAACTCTGCTTCTGGAAAACCATTTCAAAACAGGCAGACTTGCAAATCGCACCGTGTGGGGCTGCTCTCCAGCTTGACTTCTCTTCTAGGTCCAACCACATTTCTGCCTCTCAGTCCCTACGCAATATGACTCTTCATAACACCTTTTCCTATCTCATTTAAGAGAAGGCAGTATACAAGTACTGAATAATAAAGGAACTAAAATGAATACACTAGGCAGTAGAAGGGTCACAGGAGAAGCACTGGTCAAGCAGAGGGAAAAGATTGACTTATCTTTTATTTCTACTGCCACCACTATTATTATTTGTCTAAACATACAAATGATTAATTTCATCATTACTATCCTAAGCTGTTCCAAACACCCAACCACAGTTGTCACACCGGTGGGATTTAAGGAACAATGGAAGATGTTGGCTGTTAAGAACATCTTCTAATTTCTCTTATGCTTCTTGAAATTTGAGTTCACTCATTTTTGAAATACATCTCCAGTCAACAGATGGGTCCTTGGCACAGAACTGCTAACCAAACTAAAGCTTCCCATACTAGTTAAAAAAAATTAAATAAATCACTATTTCTTTACTTACACAATTCAAGCTACCTAACTTTTGCATTACTCAGTAATGCAAGAACCTCTGTTTCAGACAGGAAGTCTGACATTCTTTCCTTGGTCCTTTCTACAGTAAGTATTACAAATTGCAAACGCACTTACGCTTAAAAAGCATTTCTCTGTTGGGTTTTCTTCTGTTTAAGAAACAAGTGCTGGAGCTGCCTCATCTTCCTAACTCAAGTGTAAAACAAAGAGAGGTAAGGTCTTGTTTCAAAGTCTCACTGCACCTAAATGAAACAAATCTCAAATCTCAGTTCTTCTCTAATTCTGGAACATGAGCAAAAATACTGGTTAGGAACACAATAGAATGATCAGTAGCTTTAAAGTAGGATTATTTATAGACATATAAGCTTAAGATACTAAATTTTACAGCTGTAGGAAAAGGACCTCAGAGATCTCTTGTCCTAGGATCAAACCTTTATTCTTCCCACTAAAAACAACTACAGTAAATGTAATATCCAGAGGCACGGCACATGGTCTAACTATATGCAAGTGAGCATCTGCAGCAGGAAGTCACTAGCAGCTTACAGACACTTCAACTTCAGAACCAGTGGAAAGATAGGAAGGAAAGAGGATGGAGGGCACAGAAATACAGAACACAAGGGCAACAGCACACAATCAGCAGAGCATATCCCCATCTCTCTGTTCCTCCAAACAGTATTTGTTTAATTAATTTCCCTAAAAATAGCCCTGAAAGAAACACACACACCTATCAAGAATCATCTGAATGCTCAGACTACAAGATAACTCAACTTTACACACGCATTACCAACCTTGACACAAGACTACGGATTTGACCCTTTCAAGGGATATACTCTACCTACAATGTCCACTCAGTATGTCAGCTGACAATTGAGATTTGAGGCTCAAAGGTAATATATTCTTTCACACTTGGTTCTTTAATTAAGAGAAGAGAGAACAGCATAAATTAGCCTTCAGATTGTACATACATCTCTTGCCCAAACTCCACTTTCATTTGAACACAGTGAAATTCACACACACAAAAAAAAGCTTGCTCTGACCATCTCTTGCAGGCAGTTGCAAAACAGCATGAACAGCAGGGGGAAAACATTCATACGCATCATTGCTCACAGTGAAAAGCCTGCCATGATTTGTTTGGTGTGACACCCTAACTAGATCTGTGTAAAACAAAATATAGAATAAATATCACTTGCCAAATACCACAGTTTTCCACCAATCGGTTTAAATAGTGTCTCTGTTAGGGAAGCCCTTAGTCAGCCAAATATTTGCCTGTTTTGCTTATCAGGTATTCCCTATGAAATCTATCCAAGCATTCAAGTTTCTAAAGTTGTGGGAGACATGAAAATAAACATATGCTAGCAGAATTGCTTCCACAAAGGCACACACTGAAGACTGATCATTTAGGAATCCCTTTGAGGAATCATTCCCTCTAGAAATTCTTCCTTCTGCTAGAACTTACAGAAGTTTGATATATCATTCAAAGAATAACTTCATACTGCAATTCCACACAGTCAAATCCCATTGCAACAGTTGTTTCATCTTGCAGCATCAATCACACACATGGGAAAACAAAAAACACAGTTTCACTGATGATAATTTGAACACAGCTTAGATGATCAAGATGAACTGAAGTTAGAGAGTACCAGGCTAATCACACAACTTGTACTATAATCCTTAGAGCAGAGGTGTTGCCATGTAACAGTTTTCATTGCTAAGATTTCATTATCAGTTTCTTCCTGACTGGATTCTACTTGTCAGATGGCACTCAAACTGTAGGTCAAAAGCAGGGTACACAGGCATTGTGCCTGATGTGCTTAAACTTATAAATGAAATGAACTAAACTTACTAGAGCTTACATAGAGACACATGCTTTTTACTTTACTCTTTACTATTTATTTCATAACTATATAAAGAAAATCACATACACTCCTTATTTTGCCATCCTTGGAATAGCTCCCCCCACCCATACTCTATTTTCGCTTTCTTATTACATCCACAGTAATTCTACGATGTCCTTATCCAAACCAGAGCAGTTCAAGTGCTATGTAGAGCAATTTAGACAACACTGTAGTGCTGCATGAGTTATTACAGATTAAGCATTACTTCAATATGCTAGCAGCACAGACTATAATACCACAGGATTTTGTGATCCTGTGAATTTGTCATGAATACTTACATTAAACTCCGTATCCTCTAAGTAACAAAATTAGTTCAGAGCTTCTCTGTCCAGGTTTCATCCTGAATTTATTAAGCACTGAATTTAAAGCACTGACTATAACTAAGGTTTTCAAACACAGTACTAGTAACTCTTTAGGAACTTAGGCCTCAGACATCAAAAAGCGTGGTTTTTGAAATACAAACACAATTAGAGTTACCAAGAGACTACATAATCCAGTGTTTGCAGCCAATCATGTCAGAACTTGTAAAGCTACCTCTCAAATACTCTGATCTGACAGTATGGCAGGCTGCAAGATTCTAGTTAGGTGGATAATTTTAAGATCTTTGTTTCAGTGTCCTACCATTTTTAAGTGGTATCTTCTACCTTCCGCATTAAAGTGAGTTCCATAAACTAACAATTTTTGTCTTCTGAAGTCATCACTTTCAGATTAACCATGTTGGATTTTTGGATTCGCACTATACCATTTCTATAAATCTATTTTGTACTATTCTCTCACCTCTCATAAAACTGCAGTAGAGAACTCCATATTTGATTTGCTCCATCTATCTGTTTCTCTATATATATACATATCATATCATTTTAAGTTAAAACATTATCATTCACTTTAAAAAGGCAAGTTCAGTAGAAGACCGACACTTTCTTTAACTTATTTCAGAAAGAAAATATTACATAGATACATGCAATAAGCAACAGTGATTCAAAGACAGTATGTTTTTAAGTTTTCTCACATCTGTTTTCATCATCATCTATGAAGAGTACTATTTGATCATTACTGAAGAAGGAACTGAATTGTTACAGAAATCTCACCCTATGTCAGTAAGAGGTGGTTTGTCCCGGCCTCTCTTGTAGCAAAGAAAAAGTTCAGGACTCTTTAGGCTTCCATAGTTTAAGTTGGCTTGAAGGGCTGTAGGGGTGGCTTCAACACAAGTGTATCCCTCTGGGACAGTTTCACCAGCTGACTTAATTATCACAGCAATGTCAGTAATTGGAGCCTTTGGAAGAGTTGACTTTGTTTCATGTCGGTTTACTTCTTGGTCCAGGAGGGTTGCAGTATCAGTGAGCCCTGCCACTACAAAATAGTCAGCCACTCGTGGACCTTTGTCTTCAATCATGGTTATGTCAGTACTTCCTGGGGGAAATAAAAAGAGAGAAATTAAATCTTCATACTTGTTGAGGGAAGGGGTTTAGCCTGAAAGCAGAGTGTTTAAAACCTTTAAAGAAATTTTGGCAAATAAAAAAATTCCTATATAGAGATTTCATGAAAAATCTAGGGAAACTCCAAAACAAATTTTGATTTCTGCTGCTCCAAAAGAGAGTATTGTTAGTAACTGGATTTCAGTTCACCACAACAGTCATGTTTCAGCACAAGGAAGCTGAAGTGAGATAAAGAAGAAATCAAAGCTCCTAACATAGCAGCTACACAGAAATTTACTTAGTGTTACCTATTAGACCATTCAAGCTCTTCACAGGCTATAAATTAATGCAGGTACCCCTAACTAAAAGCATCTGTATTTTTTCTGCCATTTCTCAGTGAGCAACTTGACTACAGAATTGTGCTGCTTTTTTCTTTTTTGAAAGAACAATTCCAAGTTACACTCACTAGTTTATCTTCTGCACATTTCATCCATTTTGTTTCATAATCTAGACCTAACAGTGCAGTCTTGAGACATTCAGCTGGCAACTGTAACATCTGGAAGTCATTTACAAAAATCACACATCCAAACCCACATTTCATCAGCTGATCAGGGTGTACACATCTCTGCCTAGTTGCACATTCCAGATCTGGAAAGAGTCATTCGCCCAACACCAGCAATGTTCACTACGCATATGATTTTAAAGCAGTGAAATACAAGCCTCTATTAAGAGCAAAACTAGCTAACAGACTATGCTCAAATATCACAATTTCAAGCACCCGATCTCATGAAATACCTATCTTGTTACAAGTTGAGTGAGAAATATTTAAACAGTAGTTGCCAAGCAATAAACCTGAATACTGTCACACCCCTTCAAGGGGCTAGGGACCATCTTCTTTTAGATCCCCATGTTTCCATAACCAGATTTCCGGAGATCCCATCTAGAAAGCTAACCAATAATGGAAGTCTAGTTTCCATCTTTGAAAACAAGCTGCCAAGGTCCCATCTACCAAAGAGTGGTAGTCCATGACTGTTATCAAACAGTAAGTGCACCAAAATTGAGACACTTCTTGTGTTTAGAATGTACTAGTCTGGTTACTGCAGAAACATTGGCCTCTACTAAAGGAAAGGTGGTTTGGCGGAGGCAATATAATCCTGTTCCTTACAACCTGGTTTCTCCTCTGGTTCTTATGCTGCTCTTTCTTACTGAAATCATACTGCAGAGGTATTTTCCATCTTTACATTTTACAAGACCTCCAAGACCTCCGAGTACCTTAGCCTCCTCCTTGTCTGTTGATACTAGGTCACCATTCTTATTCACTGGCGGGGTACGATTTCTTCAGCCTTGCTTTTCCGGCTGACATATCTGTAGAAGCCCTTCTTTGTTATTCTTTGCATCCCTTGCCACATTCAGCTCCAGCTGCACCTTGTCCTTCCTGACCCCATCCCTGCACAACAGGGCAGCATCCATACACTCTTCCCAGGATGCCGGTCCCTGCTTCCACTGGCTGTGCAGTTCCCTCTTACCCTTTAGTTTGACCAGCAGGCCTCGACTCAGCCATGCTGGTCTCTTCTCTTCCTTGCCTGACTTCTTACACCTGGGGACTGAGAGCTCCTGTGCTCTATGGAAAGCATCCTTAAAGATCGGCCAGCTCTGTTCTGCTCCCCTGTTCCTGAGGATGTTTCCCAGGGAGTCCTACTGACTAACTCCTTGAAGAGCTGGAATGTGGCTTTCCTAAAATTTAGGACTATACTCCTTGCCTTTCCCATATCCCTCAGGACTGTGAACTCCACCAATGCGTGATCACTGCAGCCCAGGCTGCCTCAAATCTTGACGCCACTGATTATCTCACTTGCACTGGTACCATCAGGTCCAGTATTGCATCCTCTCAGGTAGGGCTGTCTGTTACCTGGCTCAAGAAGTTACCCTCAATGCATTCTAGGAACTCCTGGATTGCCTACAGCTCCCTGTGCTACTTTCACAGCAGACGTTGGGGTGGTTGAAGTACCCTCGCAGGATGCGAGCCTGTGAGTGCGAAGCCTCCTGGAGCTGGAGGAAGAAGGCTTCGTCAGTAGGCTCCCCTTGATCAGGCAGCCCATAGTAGACACCAGTTAGTGATAAAGCCCTTTACAGGTAAGCAAGTCAGCATGAAATGCAGGGGTAATGGCTTAAACTTAATCTCATATAAATTGGTGCTTCCATCAAAAGGTCCCTCCTCGCACTGCTTCTGCCCATTCCCACCTTCACTTTTGTGCACAATTAGTTTGTGCACCCACGTAATGAACTGGAACAAGGAATTGCTCCGGCTGAATGCTAACCCGGCAGAGACTGGTTAGTGTTCCACCAGAGCAGTTCTCCAATGATTCACTGTGTCAGCACAAAAGCAGCAGCAGTATGCCCCTTTCAGCAGCAGCACTGACTTGCACTGGATTAATCATAAAACTCTGAAGTCTAAGATGTTTCAGTCTGCCTCTTAGATGCTTGGGCTTATTCACCGAATTATAAAAATAAAGAAGTAAATAAACCAACCTCTCCCTGCTCCCCTTAAAAGAAAGGAAAGCCTGAGCCAGAGTATCTTGTAATCTAGAAAGTACCGGTTGCACTTGACAGACATGAAACCAGATTACTGGAACAAGCTGCTAAAAATAGCAAAACGGTTGCCATCATCAAACGATTTTTTTAAAAAACCAAAACCTTTGTTAAATGATCCAGCCTTTAATTACATGCTACGTGCTCACACGGCTCAATATCAAGTTCTCTCAAATGCAACAATGAAACCATCGCCCACACTTTCATTTAGCACACAGAGCAGGAAATAAACAGTAACGATAACAGCATACAACATCAAAAATCTCACAACAGTTAGTATTTTTAATCACAGCGGTAGTTCCTGGGATTGCACTAATGTTAGCCTCAACCTTTTTTTAAAATGAAAAATTTAGCTTTCCTGGGTAAATGGAGAGAGAAAAATTCGAAAGGACCTGAAAAATTAAATACTAAGATTTGGCAGGTTAGAATGCAAATGAGGAGAATCCATTCCCAAAGATTTACCAGTGGGGATCAATAAAACTGTAGCAACTCATTGCTAAGGAACATACACTTCTATCTATGATTTTGTAATTTTCTCTTAGCCATGGCTATGTCTTACTCCACAGAAACTTTCTGCAATCGGACAATTCAGCTGAGGAACTTGGCACACAAGCCTCGTATGTCAGCACAACTGTTAGCGACCATTTTTCAAAATGTTCCGAGTCTCTCAAAACAGTTCCCTTCCTTTTCCACATGGATAAGAAAAGTAAGGTTTCAAGTAAGCAGTACAACTCAGCTCTTTAAGGATTTATCCTCCAAATTCCGAAAGATTTAACGCAACAGGACCTCTCAAAAGAGACCCTGAAGTAAGGTCTTAATTAAGCCATGGTTACCTTCTTCAATTTTATTTTCTAAATATAAATCGACACGAAACTATAAATCAGCAGATAGCCACCGAAACAAGTAGAAACAGCAGAATTCAGATTTTCCGCCTTCTGAACTTCAGGAAAAATAAACATATGATTTGTGAGAGAACACGATGAATCCACTGCCATTTTCCACTATTTTTGTGATACTTCACACTGCTCCTCTGAATAGACAAAGGAACAGACATTCTTCTAAGAGAACTTTTATCAGCTTATCATGGCAACTTTTCCCCATCATAATTTCAAGAGACACTGTCCTCTGTCAGTTTTCTATAAGTAGGTTTCTGTACATCACAAGACTAGTAGGAAAACTCAACGTTTTGAAAATATTGGGATTTTTATTGTATCATCCCATTCCCTCACAGAACAACGCCCAAATTAAAAAAAAAAAAGTCTAAAAATAAAAACTGTTACCTTGGTGTTAGATAATGCAAATGCAGGACATATTGTAAATAAAAAAGCCAACATACAAATCCCATGAAAAATCTTTTTTTTAAAAGTTTACAGAGATACTTAAGTTACAGTCAAACTGAAAACTGTCTGAGGAACTACAAACCTCAAAGTCCATACAGATCCATAAGGGCTATGGAGAAATTATTTACGTGAGGTTAGTATTCCAACTGATTCACAAGACACAATAGGCCTAGGAAAAAAAAGAAAAAAAATTGTCAGAATAAAAAAGGTACTTTTAAAATCTCCATGCTTTTCTAAAAGGAACTCCCAATGGAAGTAATTAGTTTTATAGATGAAAAACAAAAACAGCCTGAGCAGACAACACTTTAAGGCACTTAGTACAACTAGTCTAAGTCGAGATATCTGCTTAGCAAAATAAGCGAGTAAAAAAAAAAAAAATTCTTTTCACTGCTAAACACCAGAAATATGGAAGTGTTCTCCTCTCCCACAGCCCATGTAAGACTGGCCTCTCTAAAACGACAACAGCCTTTCTCACAATCACAAAGTAATTTTACAGTTCTTCCATAATGTTCTATCAAAAACATAGCAACTCAGCTATTGGCTTCATATAGACCACAGCCCTTTCTTAATGAGAGATTTCATAGTGAAATTGTCTTGGGGAAAAGGTTTTCATTCTAATGATCACTTGTATGAATTCTGAATAAAAAAATAATTCTGAATTAAAAAAAACAATATTAGAAATTGCTTCATTTATTGACTGGTGTCTAAAACACCAGTCAGATTTTTCTTCCAATACAGCTAGACTGCAATTTCTTCTATTTACAACTAACTGAACCACAACAAAGAGTTGCTCTTGCAAAGACATAAAAATTTGTGAGAGCAAGCTGCAAGCAGCCACAATGAACTAAAGATGACAATGTAAGTAAATATCATATTTGTATTTTATCTTACAGCTATGTTGCTTGTGTCACATAGCTACAAGCTTTTCAATTTCAAAATGGAGATCACTAATTTAAAGTTCCCAGTCTTCATCTACAGAGACTCTCACAGCTGAGGGACTATTCTTTAGGTACTAAAAAAAGCTTTCTTCTGCATTACGTGCAAAACACAGAAAAAGGAGACTTCTCTAACACATACTCTTTTGTGGAAGTCTGCTTCAGCTATCTGTCATACCCTGAGTAGAAGCAAATATTTATCTTAAAATTGCTAGATCCTCAACTATTTTCCAAAGACTCCCCTACTGAAATTCATTAATGATATCATTTGTTTTACCAGCACACTGGCTGTTTGTAATCAAGTAACATTTGCTCAGAATTCTCCATAACGTAAGTACAGTGAGCAGTATTTAATTTCTCAAGTGTGGAATTACAGGAAAGTGCTTGTCTGCTCATCTACAGTAAAGACATAATGCAGCATGTCCTGATTACGGCTGGGATAGAGCTAATTTCCCTCCCAGTAGCTGCTGTGTTTTGGCTTCAGTATGAGAAAAATGTTGATAACAGTGATTTTTTCAGTTGTTGCTATGTAATCAAGGACTGTTCCCAGTTTCTCATATCTCAGGTGTGCAGGAGCTGCGAGGGAGCACAGACAGACAGACAGCCAAGCTGGCCAGTGGAAATATTCCATACCATGGGCGTCATGCTCATTTTATGAATGGGGGTTGGCTGGGGGGCAGGAATCTTTCTTTTCTCGTTTCCGTGAGTTTGAACCTTCTCTTGTCCAGGAGATCAAACTTTCCTGAGAGTTCTGTCTTTTACAGGACTTTTCCAAAATTTGCATAAATCTGCAAGTTCACGGTTCCACAGTCACTGCTGGGGGACTGGCTACAGTCCTCAGGTGGTGAGAAAACTGTATTGTATATAGTTTGTTTTGCATATTCATTATTTATCATTAGTAGTAGTAGTATGAGTATCTCCTTTGTTGTCTTATTAAACTGTCTTTATCCCAACCCACGAGTTTCCCCTTCTGTCCTTTTCTCCTCTCCACCCCACTGGGGCGGGGAACGGGTGAGCGAGTGGCTGTCTAACGCTTAGCTTCTGGCTGCTGGGTTATCTACAATACAGCAGAAAGGCTTATCAGCAAAATTAGTACGCTAAAACCTTAATATCCTAGAAATTGTCATTTATTATCTAACACTACTAAATATTAGAAAGTTGCTATGCGAAAACATGCATAAGGGGTGCAAATTTTCTTATCTTTCTAACAAGTCAGATGGTAGAATGTCAGCATTTCATTTCAGTGTTTGATTTAAAGATAATGTTCATTGACAGAAAAACCTGTTCTGAAAACAGTATCTGAGATACAAGATGCACTAACCTTGCCAACTGTTTAGGCTACCTCCTTCATTTTTTAAAAAGACTCTTGGAAGTGATGCTAAGAGG
Source organism: Opisthocomus hoazin (assembly GCF_030867145.1). Taxonomy (NCBI): domain Eukaryota; kingdom Metazoa; phylum Chordata; class Aves; order Opisthocomiformes; family Opisthocomidae; genus Opisthocomus; species Opisthocomus hoazin. The sequence goes on along the minus strand of NC_134454.1, from coordinate 25,900,826 downwards.
GCGATCTGGCAGGCAGGGTGTAGAGTCTTCAAAGTTTTCAAGTATTTCAGAAAGCATTTTGAATACACTACTAAGGAGAAGGCATTCTTGGAAACCTATGTGTAGACATTCACTCCAGAGTAAGAATAACCACCTACAGAATAGGTTAAGAGGTAGTTGGTTTTAAGGGTCATGTGCAGGCAAATCCTTGATTAATTGCTTGTTCCTTTCAACTTCTGGAAAAAAAGTGGCACAAGTGCTGGTATCTCCATGCACACAAAGAATAAAATAAATTTATGTCAAGAGTGTGTGCGGATATCAAAGGTTTTTTCTGTTCACTCCTAACTGGAGTGCTGATCTTAGACCTTCCCAGCAAAAATCAGCATAAGGCTCAGGAGGCCAACTAGCATAACTTTACCAAGAAAAATCAAATTGGTCTTAAAGGCCTCTTATTTCCTCATCTCTGAGCACTTTACTACCTGCAAAGAACACTCACTACATACTATACACAAATTGAATGTAAAAAGTTCTTCTCAAGTTTATTTTTTACAGAGCAAAAGTCTATGAAAGAGTTGAACTTCCTTACAAAAATCTCACTAGTTTCAAAATTCTACTCTAAGCAAGTGTCCACCACAAAGAAATTAAATCAGATCAGTAAAAGCCTAACACCAGAGAGATGGCAGCCAGTTTTACAGACCAAACATGATCTTCCTGCGACTGAAGAAATATACACTGTAGTAAGTTGCAGTGAAGTAACTGTTTATCTCATACAATGCTCCCTTGAAAAAGCAGGTGGCTTTTTAATATCACTTTATAAGAAAGAACAACTCCTTCTTATAATCAGTGATCTTTTCCTTCACTACCCACATGAAGACTCAGAACTGAGATATTCTTGACCATACATCACAAATAACAATAAAGCCATAAAGAGCTTTTTCAGTCTATTTTAATAATATCAAAGTCCAGAAATCTGTTTAACTGAAAATACTGGTGAACTGATGGTCAAAGAACTGATATTATAAAGGTATTTTTGCAAGTGATTAATGGCTAATGCATAACTGTGCAATGTACTGAACTTACTTGCATCTTCTTTCAGATACTGACAGTGCCCAAAAACTACAATGTATGCAAACTACTGCTTACAAAGTACTTGCTGTGTGGAAGCCTACAGCCTGCATACAGAGATGACTGAAGAACTTATACAAGATGGGATACTTTCCTCATAACTGAAAATATTTTTGTAACCGGACTGCACAGGAAATAAATTATACTCCAGACTGAAGAATAACTTCAGCACTTTTTGTGCACTATGGCCCAAACATCTATTTTGTAAACAGCCTGCACAGTTAAGATTTTTAAGCAAGGTAGATGTTAAACACAACTCAGGACTTCTACACAAATGCTTGGTTTTGCAAGTGAATTATACATGGCTACTGGTAGTAAAGCAGTTAAAAGAAAAATGTTTATGCTTTCTGCTTTTAGATTTATTCCTAAAATCAACTGGCCTAAAGATCAGGGAAGACACTGGATTTGATAAACTAATTTAAAATACAAAGACCCTACTGGATGGATACAAGACAGTGTGTCAGGAGGTCATATGCAACACTTGGGAAAATTTACTGGCTACAATCTGAGTAAGCGAGAGGCATTACTCTGTTTTTCAGCCACTGCGCTAGGCAAGACTTCATCGACACAACGACTACCATAGGCAAATCGCTCCCCAACACAGAACTTCACAAGCTATGTGACCAAGCCTTTATAGATGCAACTTCTCTATCATTTTCAGTGAACTAATCAGAAGACAGATAGGGTAGGAAAAGTTTGTTTACCTTTCCAAAAATTAAAAGAAAAACTTTCCTTGCTTTGCAAGAGAAGGGAGAGATCCTGTTCTTCATTCACACAGACCATTCTTTTACCTTGTATTGAGATTAAATAATGCTATTGGTGAAGGGAAGAACAATCTGTATCCCTTTTGTATAAAAGAATCTTCATTGATGCTTGTTAAATCTTAATTTTATACCACAGCAACCAGTGCAGAATTTATTTTAATGAGTGATTTTGGAAAGGTTCCTGATTCACACTAAAAGCATTACATAACATGCATACACATGTTAGAGAGTAAAAATAAGTAACCAGCAAGACAGCACACTTCTTGAGATAAAGCAGTACCAGCTACTCCTTAAAACTGAAAATGGAAAGAAATTAAAACATGTTTGAAGAAGTTAAATGATCGTTATACACAGCAAAGAGATACAGCTGGGTTGCATTAAGCCTTCAGCTTGCCCCCCTTCTTTCCACACACATTTCAAATACAAGAATCAGAGCGGTCTGCGTTGGAATGAACCTTAAATATCATCTAGTCCAACCCCTCTGCCACGGGCAGTGACACTTTCCACCAGACGAGGCTGCTCAAAGCCCCATCCAACCTGGCTGTGAACACTTCCAGGGAGGGGGCAGCCACAGCTTCTCTGGGCAGCCTGCTTCAGTGCCTCGCCACCCTTACAGTAATAAATGTCTTCTTTATGTCCAATTTAAACCTACCTGCTTTTGGTTTAAAACTGTTGCCCCTTATCCTGTCACTACAGGCCTTGGTTAGAAAATCTTTATTAGTATTCTTCTACAACAGTGGCAAAGATAAAGGCATGACAAAGTTGTTGTGAAGAAACTGATGACACTGATTTAAAAAGACTTTTTTTGCAGAAATGGGTGATCTTAAATCACAACAATAAAGTTTAGTCACTTGGGATAGGAGAAGGTAGAACCTGAAGGCCTGAACTTAGCAAGTTTGAACAGCAGTGAGGATTTGGACATGTAAAAGTTATGTCTCTAGGGCTGTTTATAAAAAGAAAATCTAAATATAAATGCTAAATGACTGAAACTACTATTGGATATAATGGCTAGTACTAACACCTTGAGTACCATTTTTTAAAACATGTTAGTGGAAATGCATCAATAATAGTGCTTTCTTCGTTTGTTTTTTTTAAACTATTTCTTAGTTTTATTCTATAGCAACAGAAACAACACAGTGAAGGAGGTTCTCAATGTTAACTGTATTCAATAAATCAGAATGATTGCTCTTGTTCTAATTGCCTCAAATTTTGTCTTTGTTTAACTGGATTTCAAGACATGGAAGCTAATACCTGAAGTCACTTTGAAAAGCAATGAGCAATGCAATCATGGACTATAATTGGCAATCAAAACTTCAGAATTATTTTTTTTAAACACAAAATACAGATACGATTCTAGCACACATATATACCCACACAGGACTAAATGTGAGCAACTTCTGCAAAGACAGTCACCAATATTACCATTTAACAACGAGAACATATTGCAGTATACCCACAAGGTTCCCAAAGAGCTTGCACTCCAGTTGCCTGTCCATTCCAGCACATCTTCACTATTATTGCTCACATCAGCATGCTTGTCCATACCATAGTCACTTTTAAGCAAGTCCACTTCTACTCAGCTAAGTGTGCAACTCCAGCTTACGCATTTCAGTTTGGTGCATGTGGGACAGCAGAAATCAGACCTTGCATATCACAGATGTTTAGAATTACTACAGAATGGAACATTACAAACTAGACTATTCAACAATGTCAAATTAGTTCAGATGAAACACGGAGGTTATCAAACACGATGTCATTAGCAACACATAGGGAAGGTACGTGGACATATCTATACGAGTTCTACGAAGCACATTTTACTATCTGTAAGAACATACCAAGAAAGTCCCCACATTATTAGCCACACTCAGCCAGTAACAAGAGAAAAAGAATTCCTAGATATGCATTTAAAAGACTTTCTTTTTTGGAATGTATATCACGTTGTGATACATTATTAAATGAAATAACAGGTACAGTCACTTGACTAAATCACACAAGTATTAGAAAAATTAGAGTTGCAAAAATAACTTCACAGACATGCAATGCCCACCTTCTACCTGTCTTAACACAACCAGCTGTGGAACAAGAATGGTTGGATGTCATCCGCGACTGGGTCTGAACATGTACACATGCAAATATAGGACCATTCCTTCGTAGCAGTTTTCAAGTAAACACCTGAGAATGTAATGGTTGCACAATTGAAATAGCTTACAAGCTACAAGCTAATTAGCTTATAGAGGTCTATAACACTGTGAAAAACAAACTTAAAGACAAGGTGAAAGACAAAAGGCTTGCCAATTACATTTCATGAAGTATTCCTATAGGATGGCTTTTATTAGTTAATTCAACTTCCAGAAAACAAGTTCTATCAAGGTCCAGTACTGCATATAATCTAAACTGGCTTTTTGTGTCATATAGGTAAATTGCTGAATACATGCAAATTTGCAAAGAAAAAGTGTTGACTCCATACTATCTGTTTGTGTACCTGACTCTTCTGACAGCATCCAAACACAAAAATCAGCCATAAAACGAATGTCATCAGCTTGGTGGGAAAGTTTTCTAAAGCCTTCCAAATGGATCAGGCACGACAGTAGGAAAGGAGCAGAAATACCACATGAAATCACTTCAAATAAGAAACTCCTATGGAAGCAGAGGCACTTAGCCTAGAAACAACTTGATGAAACAGTTGCCTTATTTTTTTTCTTCCCCCACCTGTACAAGAGACAGTTCTCAGAGCACCAGAGTTCTGCAAAGTGTGAATGTTTGAGAACAAAATCACCTCTGCTTTAAGCTCCTGAAATGTCAAACACAGCTCTACAGTTAATGCTGAAAAGCAAACTGTTTTACAAACTGATTAAATAAAAAAAATCTTAACATCAAATTAGCAGGCATACTTCAAACTCAAAGACCAAAGGCTAGAACACCACAGATGGGAAATGAAAAGACCTTTTCCACACTTTTAGCTATAACTTCTATGATGGCTAAAGACATCCACAATTCTTTAAAACTTGACTAAGACAGATATTTGGTAACTCTCTTTGGGGATTTGTTACTGACATTTTCATGAAAGCCAATAACAAATATACCGTTCACACAATGAGAAACAAGTGTCTATTCTTTTGCAGTTTTCCTTTTCAATTTCAAACCACAGGCTTTGAAATAATGCAATAGTGTGCTTCATATGAAGAACGAGTGGTGAGGAAATGAACTGACTTTTGCAAATCCAGTACTGTAACAAGTGATAACTACGTACCAATAATTGTCTAGTTTTGTAAGGCATTTACAGTTTGCCACTTAAGCGTGAATTTTGTTACTGAGAAGTCTAACTGCTTTTCAGACCTGTTTTAGAAACAAATGGAGAACATTTTAAATTAATTTTGCCCTTAAGCAAAACATCTTATTGTTCTCAATCACCCTGAATTTTCTTTGCGTTTGCTATGTTTTCCTGTCCTGTATGCAAATTCTTGGACTGCTGGAGCAAAAAATATCAGAGAAGAAACTAGTCACAAATTTTCAGTTTTATATGTAATAAATTGGAATTATTGAGAAAAGACACAAAAGCAAACAACTAACAATTTAAGATTCTGTCTTAGGAAGCAGAATTGTGCTTTTGTTTTTTTTTCTGATTGTCAGCAAAACCAGTTACCATTGTTATAACACAGTGGGGCAACGATATTACAATATAAATGCCTGTATCAAACGTAACAAAGCTTTCAGAAGCAAAATTTCATGACAGCAATTTGAACAGCTACTTATGAATTACAAATGACTGAAGGTATCACTAGGTTAACGGACCCTGTGATCCACGATGCTAAGGAATATGCAAATGCTCCTCAGAAAAATCCTAAGTGGAGGAAAAAAGGGGAGGGAAAAAAACCAAACCACCCTCCTCTGTCCAGACTGTCCAGACTATCTCTACCATGTTCAACAGTTTAAGATTTCCTATTGTATAGTAAATTCAAGTTGTCCAATGGTATAAAAAAACGGAGCAGTTACAGACATGTGAGGCCAAAAAACAAATTCTGAAGTGGCCTGCAAAGTTTAGAGGAGAAGCAGCTGGAATCAATGAAGCAAGTTTGGTACCAGTAAATTAAGTCCGATTGCCAAGGACAGAAAACAGAAATGGAAAAGATGTGAGAAGGGAAGAATAACAATCAGCAAGCAGTCCAGCTACACTCATTTAATAAACAAGTTTAATCTTGTTTCATCAGTGTTGTACCCAAACCGTTCTTTCGCGTATCAGAAAATGACAACAACTCCACAGCCTGGAAAGAAAATAGTCCAAGACAGAAAATTAAATAATAATAATAATAATAGTTCAGAGCAAGGGAATTACTTTATAAAATGCACTTATTGCCCCAGTTGCAAGCTTTAAAGGTTAGCCATGCTCAGTATTATGTAACAAGTGAAACATCTGCAGCCCTGGAAACACTCTTTGTTACAGAACTCTTTCTGTAATTGGAAACTCTGTTGGAGCAAAGCCAAATATAGTAGCCTGAAACAAAAATAAAACAGTGAAGAAAAAGTAGAGAGACAACAATCCAGTGGTCAAGTGCCTTCTGGGAGCCTAAATCTCCTAGACTGTGATTTGTAGGTTTTTTGGTGCCTGTTTTAGGTTGGGGTGAGGCCCGACTATATTTTGGTTTTGAGAGGTCAAGAGAGAAGAAAAGATGTTCTGTTTCAAAGCCACTTGAGAGGTTATTGAAAGTAAGCTGTAAGAGTTTGAGATACTCAGTTTCTTTTTGTTTTCTCTACTAAGTGTTGAAATGGTTTAGTATTAGCATTGAAATTATTTTGCCAGAATCTGCAGTGACAGAGATTTGCCAGATCACAGAATCATGCTTTGATTTAATTTATTAGGTGTCTACAACACAACCAGCCAAATGCCGCTTGAAATTGTCTCTTAAGGGCTCCACAAATCCAGAGTGGAAAACCTACACTGGTTTTGAGGAATATCATTTTCTTTATTTTTATCTTTCGGGGAAAAAAAAGCTGCAGGAAGATGTCATTCTTCTCTGTAGGTCTCTCCATCGAGTTCTATCACACCAAACACATCATCGACACTTTCAGAGCCTCACAGCCCATCCCCACCCCACTGAACACCTTTCCTGGTTATGAAAAGATGACACCCATTTCTGGTTGGCCTATGACACCAGCCTCAAATCATTTGGTTTCTTGTCAGCATTTTCATTCTCTCTCGGCTGCTTTTCAAGCTTGGCAGGAGCTTATTAACACTTCAGAAGTCTGTCTTTAAATCTTCTTGCCAACTCCTCATTAAGAAACTCTCTTTTGCCAAGATGGCTTAAAAAAGTCCAAACCACATGCTTGACAGCAGTTAGAATTTTCATGCCTTTGGTCGTACGCTGCAGCAGTGAGAATCTCACAGGAGGAACTGTCTTTTTGCTCTTTATGCTGCACCACGCATACCACAATCTTGATCTGCAGCACATTTTTGCAGCGAGGGTTTGCATTAGCACATTTGCAGCAAACACAGAAAGCATGTAGGGACTCTGAGCAACCCCTCTACATCACCCACTTTGCTGGTCACCTCACAACGAAACTACTGCAAATACAAATCATGTGTAAAAAGCTTAGGCCGGTTCCTGAAAACTCGTGCCCTCAACTTTCATAATGATTTCTCTATTGTCAAATGTTTTAACAAAACTTTCCAAAGACAAGCTCTACACTTAGTATCTAAGCTACGTTTCCCATTCACTCCTAGATATAGGCTAAGAGAGAAATGGATCAGAGCACTCTAAGGAAGTGCAGTAACTGTTAACGATTGCCTCCCATGTCTAATTTATTTTAAAGAATATTCACAAGGGGACCCATGCAACCACACTCCAGCCTAGTCACAACTCCAAAAGCCAGAACAAAATGCATAGTACAGGATAAAGGATAGTAAAGCCATCTTACTATTAAAAGTACAGAAATGTAAAAGCATTCACAAATAAAAGTAATCAAGTGGACTCTGTATCTGTGAAAGCATATACGTAAAGTGATTCAAACTTTTCATTATGACTACAATTCTTGCTCCAAACATAAAAATATTGCTTAAGTTTCTACTAACAAAGTTGATTTTTATCCACAGACAAGAAAATTTTGTCATTCTGTGAAAAATCTGACCTGTATTTTCTTGTTTCTTTTCTGTTAAAATTTTTGGTCACTTCTGAGACAACAAGAACATCTGATATTTACACAGAAGCTCATCACAAAACCAAGAAATATTTCTTCCCTCTGAATTCTGCAATATGTCTAAAGAGGCTTATGTTGTCACCCCTTAAAATCCATTGGTTATCAACGCTTGCTTCTCGCTGTGCTCACTTATGTTCCTGAATAAATGTATTCAGAAGAACTGAGTATCTGAATCCATTAAAGTCCATATTTCAGTCTGCTGAATGCACATCAAATGTGAGATCATTAGAGTATCAAAATGATGTTGTGTATTATACAAACTTCTGAAGAAAATAATCACGAAAGATATATTAGAAAGCTATTAATTACACAGACAAATTGATCAATAAATATTTTCCTCAAACACTAAAAAAAGCTGTCAAAGTATAGCAAGCCTGAAATTCTCTGTCATGAAGCATTCTCACACCATAACAAGTAAATGTGAAGTTTGACATTACACTTTTTTGATCCTTCTCACAATTATCTAACAGTCAAAATACCTATACTGGTATTACTTAGCACACTGGTGAAGCTCTCAGACAAAACACTTACAGGAAACTTGATTTTCTGGGATGAACTGTACAGATTTTAAACAGTAAAAAAAAGTGCTTGAGTCAGATCATTGCTAAGAGCATACCTGCTTGGTCACAATACAAACAGAGAAAAGGGAAGAAGAGGTTATAGTTTTCAAAATTTCAGACAACATTACTAGCAGCCACCAATATACTTGCCTGAAGGGATATTCTTCCAGATTTTTAGAGCGCCTAAAACTTACCTATGGTAGCATTCTGAATGCAAATTTAAGTACTAAGTCATACTCTCTCTCGTGCAAAGAGAAAGCAATGCAAAGAGCAATGTTGATTTACTGTTTTATGTTGTTGAGTCCTTCATGTTATTATCTTTTATTATTTTCAACATCCATTTCTGTCATAAATTAACACATGCACTTGTCTTTGTACTTAAAATACTCTTTATGCCTGTTTCTATTTATTTTTCAATACATAATGTTTTTATTGATGTAGTAATACATCAGAAATGAAAAATCTGGCTTCCTAAAGCAGGCTATGACTATTGTGGACACGATTCTATTAGCATTCCTGTTTCCAATTTAACCACCTAGGAATGGATTAATCCAGTTTACTTAGAGGACCGATCTCAGCTTTTTCCAAATTGTTTAGAAATTCAAATGGACATCCTTTCCCAAGATTTGCTCCTACACGACTTACACAACAGCACAGTCCTGTCACTCTACCCAATGCTCAGTTGCTGTGGCACACACAAAACGTTTGAGCGCCCCACATCCATTTGTCTGCACAGGGTGGAGTGGAAGTCACAATGTCTCCCTTTGCAAACAAAACAAAACAAAACAAAACAAAACAAAACAAAACAAAACAAAACAAAACAAAACAAAACAAAACAAAACAAAACAAAACAAAACAAAACAAAACAAAACAAAACAGTCTGCCAGCCCTCATCTGCTCCCAAGTATTCAGTAGCGGAACATCCTCATTCTCCTCTACTGATACTGCTCCACTCTACACTTTTACATATTACTAGCTCTGGGAAGAGGCAGGTGGGGTGATAGTTACGTAGTCAGAGGATTTACCTGAGAGGTGGGCTACCAGCATTTCAGTCCCTGCTCAAAAGAAAGGGCATCACACAGCCCTCTGTAACATAGTTTCAATGCTTTACACTCTTTTTTACTCATTCTTCCTCTGTCATTTTTTAACAGGGCTAGGGCAGAATCATTATTCTATACAGACAAACAAAGCAGGGATACAAATGGAATTATATGAGATCGTTTTGCACTTACCAACCTGGACAACTCAAATGCAAAGTATTTCAACTCAGATGTTCAATCCAGCAAGCATACCAGTTAAGTATGACATTTGTAAAAAGGTACAAGAGACAATTAGGCATTTGATGCTCAAAGCAGTTTCCCTTCTCAGATTTGTACATCATCTGGCTATTAATATAGCTAGGAAAACAGTTTAAAATTAGAGGAGTGACTTGCTAAATATGATTTTTTTTCCCTAGCAGAATCAGTTAGATCAAAGAGACTAAGAAGTAAAGATACTGAGATTAACAGTGCATACACTGTACATCTGAATCTCACAGAAGACAAAATAAAAGCTATAAATGTCTTAGTGCAGTATTTGTTCTGTTTTCTTTAAAACAAACTTAAATGCGACTTTAGTCATTACATTCACAATGAATGAGTCATCATAATCCAAAGGAACTTAAAGCTTTCACATGTAATTATCTTACAAGATGATGTCTACAAAAAAAAGTTCAAAGCAGAAATGCAGCAAAGTATATACTTCGGAGTTTGAAATAACACTGCCTTTTTAAGAAAACATGGGTCATATACTGCGCCTTTTTTCAAAGGTAAGCCTTCTACTTTGTTTACCCAATCATGAACAACATACTCCTTGTTTCATTATGCATGATGTAGGCTTGGTTTATTCCTAGAACAACTGTACCAGCATAGCCAGAAGTGCACAAAAGAATTATGCTCTTCAGAGATACACAGATACTCTGGTATAAGGCTCTCCATAAGTACACCACCACCAGCGAAACCAATTTTTCATTTGCAAAGCCTGTTCTGTTTATGACTTGAGATTTCCGTATACCAGTACAACTTCAAGTGTGCCTACACAGTTCATTACTATTGGAAAACTTTAACAATATGTGCTTATACTCTATCCATGTAACAAAACATACACAGTCCTACCCAGGGAGAATTACTACTTAAAGCCAAAGGCAGAACTAAAAGAAAAACAGAAAAAAAAAAAAAAAAAAAGAAAAAAGGAAATGAAAGGATGCATCTTCAAGATTACACAAGAATTTAAGGTCAGAAGAAATTCAAGTCTTTCACTGATGATTCTAACTGCAAGAACTCACTTTGAGTCACATAAACATAATACAGGAGGCGTGCAGACTTGTTTTTTCTGGTTTCTTCACAACTTAGAGAGCAGTAACATGTTTATGCAGTCAGGAGGTTTTCCCTTTTACGTCCTGCTTATCCTTTAATATTCAGAACTGAAAAAAAACCTGGATGTGACCAATAAGAGGCATACTGCTCCCATTCATTAACAAACCACATTTATGCATCACAGTGGTACATGACTTAGAAAGCTTACAAGAAAATGACTTCTACTCTTCCTCCTCCTGCCAAATCCAAATGTTATTCATAGATTTTGTGGAACATACATGAAAAACTAAACTTCACCTCACATGCTTAGCTCTCTTTGGTTCCTTCTACAGGAATTGGAAGAGGAACTTTAAATGACAGCTGAGGACACCTGAAGCCAGGCTTTCATTCATAGAATGGTTTGGATTGAAGGGACCTTATAGATCATGTAGTTCAAACACCCCTGCCATGGGCAGGGACACCTTCCACCAGACCAGGTTTCTCAAAGCCCCATCCAACTTGGCCTTCAACATTTCCAGGGAGGGGACAGCCATAGCTTCTCTGGGCAACCTGTGTCAGGTCTCCTTAGGCTAAAATTAACTTCTGTTAACATCCCTCTTCAGTCACATCTTTGGTGGTTTCAGAAGCTTAGCAGGGACAAGACACATATGCTTTACATACATTAAACATTTCTCAGGCTATCCACATCCTTGGAAGTATTTCCTCTGGCAAACATACAGCTTATTTTTTACGATCTGTTTTTAGGAAACCTGAAAAAGATATAGTCTATGCCTCCAAAAAAAAAAACCAAACTAAAACCCCAAACCTCAGTGTACTTAAGTTCATGTTACCTTCAAACACAATAATTTTCTCTCACATACACCTCGATACCCAGTAGTTTATATTCTCACTAGGGCCATTCATTACTTAAAATGTTACTGGGAGAACTCAAGCACCAAGAAAACAATGAAGACATAGGTACAAATGGCTCCCTAGTCTAGGTGAGCTGCTGCAGTTGCTGCTGTTACTTCCAAGGATGGATGGCTGATCAACTGTTGAGAACTGGCTATGCCGGTTTTCGTATTTTGCAATAGTCCCATTCAATGATTAGAGTAACCAACTGAATAACCTGTTGCTGTGACTCAGCACTTTACCTTATTTTTCCTTTCTATAACTTTCCCTTAGACTGAGATGGATTTCCTGTAGAAGTTTCAGGGCTTAACTAAATAGCTATTAACGCCTTGATTTCTTGCTTTTCCTGAAACATTAATTAATTGCTTGAACTTTTTCTTCAGATGCTACTACTAGGTAGCTGCTCTCTCACTGTGGTTGTCTCAACTGCAGCCACACTTTTTCCCTTCTTAAAGCAGCAAGGCACAGTTTACACATTATATAGACATGTCTGGAGGATATCTTATGTGCAAGGCTGCTACCTACGTCAGGTTTCCTATCTGCATAAGAGTATAGTTTCTTCATCAGAGAATGACAAATAAGGCTGGAGCCATGTTATGCGACACCAGGAATAGCAGCACTGGGCTGCCCAACCGGGGAAGGAAAGAAAAAAAAAAAAAAAGGTCAAAAAAGAAAAGAAATCTTGCTTTCACCGGTCTCACAATGCCTTAACATGAAAGACTTGCAAAGGGGAAGAAGAGCACTGAAGAATGCATCAGTGGGCTAGTCTTCAGTTTAAGCATTGCTGATCAAAGGCTGTAATTAATTATAAAGGCAAAAGCTATCACTGAGATGTGTAGGTTAGGAGAGAAAGCAAAAATGTAGAGTTCTTTGCCGCTCCAGTGAAAAATGGCTAAGTTTTGTAGTAGAGCTGCAATTCATTCACAACTGGAAAACACTTCCATTTCAAGAGGAAGAAAGCTTCTACTACTCTGGAGACTTGCAATTGTAAACTCAGCTTTTGCTGCCAGAATTGAGCAACTTAATTTGCAAGTCAATCCCTGATTTGCACTATTTTTAACATCTTTTAGACAGAAAAACACAGGCTTTTGGTTGATGATTGAAAAGCATCAAGTCTCTTTAGAGAAGTTACTGAGAGGAAAGGAAAGGAACTGAAGTGTCAGAAAATGCGAAGATGAAAGCAAATAAGGCAAAACTGGCTCACTGCATTTAACTGAAACAAAGCAAATGGAATGGTTAATGACGTGCAAGCCAACCTTTAGGCAAGAAATCATGGGTACGTTTTTATTGTTCTCTGTATCAACAACGTTGAGTTTGCTGATCTTCAAAAAAAAAAAGTGAAAAGTCACACACATAAACAGAGAACATCACTATAATCTTTGCTATTCTGAAAACTGTTTTCAAGTTTCCTCTCTGCCAAAGTGAACAGTAGACATCAGGACCACATTTATACTCTTGAAGAGCCTTAAGCAGAAACAAAGGACTAGAGTGAGATATTAACTAAGACAAAACTTTCTGCTCTCTTCCAGCTTGGAATGCATAGCACAGTGTAACTGTATTCCTGAAACTTTAGAATAAGTAAGCCTTTATGCGCACATTTTGTGACAGATGCAGTCACAAGAATAACTGAACATGAAACAGTCACACTCCATCAGAACTTGTGTTGTAGTCCAGAAACAGTCTTGAATTGACTCACTTCACATCTAACAACCATTTACACAGAGATCAGAGTTACAAGCCTTTACCTCCACAAATCCGCAGAACGAAAGCATGCTCCGTATCATAGTGGCCATGGGGTATTTCCAACAGCACTACTTTTTTATCCAATGGGAAAGAAGCAGCATCACACTTCTGCAAAATCGAGCGCAATAATTTTGAGACGGGGATGATTTTTGTAGCAAGACAGAAGCTCAAAAGTAGATCAAAAAAATCCAAAGACTTCAGTTTACAGTCTGACGCACTACAGAAGGAAAGCAGGTCTCATGCTGCACAGTGCTGTAAACTGATTCTCAATTTACAGATTTCAATAAGCAGTAACGGACAACTATCTGGCAAGTCACAACGGAAGCAATCTAATAACTATGACTATGATCCCCATGAGCTATTTTAGAGGTCACCTACACCGCGATCTTCAGTATCTTAAACGCTATTGAAGAAAGAGGCATGCTGACGGCGGGTAATCCATGCCTTGGGATGACTGGCAAGCACAGGAAAAGAAAAAGTTCTGCCAGGTAGATTTCTACTGTGCAAGCTACCTTTTAAACAACAAGATGCCAGGTTTAGAGGCTACAGGTGCTTTTTGTTGTTATTTCAGTCAGAAGTCTAAACCAGTCAGAAAAGGAGACACTACTACATGAAACCAGTAAGCAGACGACTGTAAACATGCTAGTCTCTACACATACCACTCTATGCCTACAGCTGCCATTGAAATTTATCTGAAAGCTTAACAAATAAGACATCTGATCATACAAAACAGTCAAAAGACTACCTCAGCTTCCTCTTGCAACTTCGGCAATATACCTTTCCTATCTCATTCTACCATGACTTTTTTCCTATTCTTTTTCTATGCTAACCCAGACACATGCATCAAGGCTAACACTGGAACTTCTTTGCCCTTAAAGCATATTGAGGTCGAATTCCAAATTCAATTCTCTGCTGGTCAAAGGCAGACCTAATAAAGAACCAAGCTTAAAAAGTCAGCATTTCAAGCACTGTATTTCAACAACATGTTGCACCGCTACTCCAAATGAGAATTCATACATATTGAGTCAGAGGGATGATATTCACCATTTGGATATCCCAGTTTTCATCAAGTTAGATGGTTGTCATTCAAAAAAATAGAAAAGTTGACCAGAAAGAAATCCCACACACAATCTTCAAACAAGAAAACAAACATGGAAGACGTGGCCCAAGAAGATCTCACTACATTGACTTTGGGCTACAGAAAGCCCAACCTTAACCTAAAAAGGAACAGCCAAATATAACACTATACTTATCCTTAAGTATTTAAGAAAATGCCTATCTTAATTTACAAGTACCCAGTTTTTGAGATTTTAGCAATAATAAGTGTCTATGTGTACTAGTAACTGTTTTGACATAGAAGTCAGAAGTCATGTAGGCAAGCCAATATTTACAATTCTGGTTTCTACTGAATTCTTCCATTGCACCACTCAAGACGGAATGCATTATTAGCATTTCATATCCACTGGGATGGTAAAAAGCAGCCTGTCAGCCAATTATTTAAAAAAAAAAAAAAAGACTTCCAGTGACTTTTATAATAAAAACATTCTCAAGCTATCCAACAGTTTTCATTTGTTTTTAGTTTGTGTCCTTTGTGCCAAGCATTTGAAATACATATTTTAGTCTGGTTAGTGGTCTGGTTAGTCACTTAAGTTTGGTCACGACTGCTTTTCACAGAAAACACAAATAAAAATCTTTTCATTTTCCAAACAGGTATGAAGTAATTTGCATCCCACCACAATGTTTTTCCCCCGAAGAACACAGAGAACATTTACTGCCTTAACTTCTAACATGCTACCTTCAAAAATGATGGCAAAACTTTTACTGACTTTGTGTTTAGTCTAGATAAGAAAATAGCCAACAAAAACAACTAAAAGCAAATCATTTTATTTTTACTAACATGTCCATGTACAGGCTCAAATTCATCCTAGCTAAGAACATCACAATAAGCCAAGAAAATACTACAGAAGTCACACTAACACAGCTTACAGAAAAAAAGAAAGATCAACGTCCTGTCTGTTTACACACTAAGCCACCGCATAGATCTGAAAGTTTAGCTACAGGCATTAAGTCTGAAATCAGCCCAACAGTCTGTGTTTGCAACGTGCTTCAGCTTCAGAGCAAAAGAGAACACCGCATTAGAAAGATCGGTATAGAACAGGCATCTAATTCAGATTTAATATAATTTTGTTCAGTTTGTTCATCCTTTCTGAGACTGTGGTATCAATAATACACTAAGCTGCGCTCGGACACTTCGGAAAATCACGTCTGGCATTGTTAACGTCTGGCACAGTTAATCAGTTTACACCACATCTAAAGCTTCTGACAGCTTCTGCAAATATTTTTTCCCCCTATTTGACACACGAGGGCCCTAGCCTATCGCCAGATCTTGTCACTACACAGATTATCTGGTCACGCAGCACAGACAGACCAGACATCCCCAAATGACAGCACAGCCTGATGGAGAGTTACGGCTGCAGCCGCCTCTCCTTCCTTTTCCAGCCTGCAGAACTCAGCCGTCAGTTCTCCGACACCTTACCGACACGACCAGCTTCCAACACACAGCACGACGGCCAGCACTGCTGCCCCCACCACGGGAGCTGAGGGCCGGGGAGGGGAAGGAGGGCCGACCCCCGCTACCCAAACACCCCCCCCCCCCCGACAGCCACGGCACCGCCGCGCACGGCCTCCACCCCGGGCCGAGGGGAGCGAGCCCCGGGAGCGCCCAGGGCCTTAACCCGCAGGGGGCCTCTCCGCCACCCCCCCCGAGGGTTCAGGCCGCCGGAGCCGAGCGGAGGAGCCGGAGTAGGGAAAGGCAGAGGAAAATGGAAGAAATAAAGAAAAGAGCTGCCGGGGGGGCTCACCTGCTGCCGCGCCCGCCACCTGCGCCGCCGCCCGGCCAGCCCAGCGCTCCCTGAGGAACGGCCGCGGCGGAGGCGAGCGAGGAGCCCAGCAGCGACCATCGCCATTAAAATTTAAAAGCCCAGGAAAGCGCGTCCGCCTCCCCGGCCCGCGCGGTGCGGGGATAAGGGCTCGCCCCAGCGCGGAAGCGCTGCCGGGGCAGGGCAGGGACGGAAGGAGCCCTTCCCGGGGACCGACCCGGCGCCAGGGGAACACCCCGGACCTCCGGGCGAGGGAGGAAGTTTCCTCCCGAGGTGGAAGAGGCCGGGGAGCGGAGAGGGGACCCCCCCCCCGCCGGCTTCCTGCCGCGCCCCGAGGCGGGGGCGGTGGAAGGCGGACGAGGCGCCGGGTCCAGCGCCCGCTCCCCGCCTGTCAGCCCCCCGCCCCGCTTCCCTCCCTCCCGCAGCTGCTCACCTGCCGCCGGCTCTCCCGCCGACAGCCGCCCCCGGCGCCCCTCGTCCGCTCCCGGCCTCAGAGCTTCTCCCCGCGCCCGCTGCCTCCTCAGGAGCCGCCGGACCCGCCGCCGCTCCTGTCTGGGGACGAAGCGTCCACCATGTTACTTTCTCCCCCGCAAACGCCTACAGGCGGCTCCAGGGCCCGCCCCGAAAGGAGGCGGCGGCCGGGCGAGGGAGCGGGCGCGCAGCGCTCCCGGAGCCTCTGCTGCGGCCAGGGGGCGCCCGCGGGCGGCGGCAGCTCCGGGCGGGGCGCGGCCGCCCGCGGCGCCTCGGCCCCGGCACCTGCGTGCGCGCACGGGCCCCGCGGCGGAGGGGCGGCGGTGGGCCAGAGGGAGCCGGGTGGCTCCGGGCTGGGCGGTACGGGGTGAGGGTGCGGGGCCGGCGGGGTCGCCGTTCCCAGCTGGCTGCGTCCCGGCTGCTGTGAGGTACGGGTTTGTACGACAGTGAAAATAAAAGGAACGTCGGAGGCTGGGCGGGTCGTCTCAGCCGCCTGCCCGGGCCAGGCTGCTCGACTTGTGGGTGACAGCGTTACGCGGACAGCCCTCGGCGCGTTTTGTGAGGTGGGAAGCTGTGGCGCAGGGGACGTGCTGAGGGGCGCGCCTGGGCCCTGGAGAGGCCGTGGGTCCGTTCGGCTGGCGTCGTAAGGGAGCCACGGCGTCACCAGAAACCGTGTGGCTCCGCGGTGCCTGGGGGATCCGTCCCAGGGTGCTGGAGGAGGCAGGGGATGTGACGGCAGGACCCCGCTCAATCATCTGCCAAAGGTCTTGGGAGGCTGGGGGGGTCCCTGCCGACTGGGAGCTAGCCAACGTTACCCCAGTTTACCAGAAGGGCATGAGGGGGGACCCAAGGAACTACAGACCTGTTCGTCTAACGTCATTACCTGGGAAAAATTATGGAAAAGGTCATACTGGGTTCTATTGAAGGGCATTTATAGGGCAACGCAATCATCAGGCACAGTCAACATGGGTTCACAAAGGGAAAATCCTGTCTAACTAATCTGATAGCCTTCTGCGACAAGGTCACCCACCTAGTGGGTGAAGTGAAAGCGGTAGATGTAGTTCTTCTGGGATTTAGTAAGGTTTTTGATACTGTTCTTCACAGCGTCCTTCTGGACACATGGTCCAACTGTGAGATGAGCAGGTACACTGTGTGCTGGGTGAAGAACTGGCTGAATGGCAGGGCTCAAGAGGTTGAAGAGAATGGGGCTGCGTGTGGCTGGTGGCCAGCCAGCAGTGGTGTTCCTGAGGGCTCAACTCTAGGGCCGGTTCTCTTCAACGTTTTTATCAACGGCGTGGAGGCAGGAGTTGAATGCACCGTTAGTAAGTTTGCTGATGATACTAAACTGGGAGGTGCTGTTGACTCTCTCAAGTGACAAGAGGACTTGCAGAGGGTTTAGGTAGATAGAAGCATTGGGCAATCTGCACCTGGGACAGAGGAACGCTGGGCACAAGTATAGGCTGGGAGAGGAGTAGCTAGCGAGCAGCCCTGCGGAGAGGGACCTGGGGGTGCTGGCTGACAGCAGGCTCAGTGTGAGCCAGCAGCATGCCTTGGCAGCCCGGAGGGCAAATCTCTGCACCCTGGGGCGCATCAAACACAGCCCGGCCAGCCGGTCAACAGAAGCAATCATCCTGCGGTATTCAGCGTTGTGCAGCCTCACCTGGAGCACTGTGTGGAGCTCGGGGCCCCACAATTTAAATGGGACATTAAGGAACCTGAATGCCTCCAGGGGAGGGTGACAGAGCTGGTGGAAGGGTTGGAAAGCATGTACTTTGAGGAGCACCTGAGGACTCTGGGTTTGTCTAGTGTGCAGAAAAGGAGTCTGAGGAGCGACCTCATTGCTCTCTGCAGCTTTCTGAGGAGGGAGAGAGGAGAGGGAGGTGCTGAGCTCTTCTCCCTGGGATCCAGGGGCAGGACGCATGGGAATGGTTCAATGCTGCACCAGGGGAGGTTCAGACTGGGCATTAGGAAGCATTTCTTTACTGAGAGGGTGATCAAACACTGGAGCAGACTCCTCAGAGAGGTGGTTAATGCCCCAAGCCTGTCAGTGCTGAAGAGGCGTTTGGACAATGCCCTCAATCATAGGCTTTAACTTTTGGTCAGCCCTGGAGTACTCATGCCATTGGACTAGATGATCACTGTAGTCACTTTCAACTGAAATATTCTCTATTCTATTCTATTCTATTGTATTCTATTCTAAATAAGGACTGTGTCTTCCCTTCTAGCTGCAGATTTCCGTCGCCTCACAGCAGCTCTAACAACAATCTGTTGTTCCACTAAGCCATCTAATTCACTAACCCACTAGGAAACTCAAGGTATGTTTTAATGGGTGCATTTTTTTCTAAATTTGTCAGTTGAATAACGTACCCCAAAAAGTCACTGAGCACCAGTGCTGTCATAGAAATTCAGACCATCCTTTTCATAGCACTTACTTTCTATATTGCTTATGCTGTCATTAAATTCCACCTGCCCAAAGGAGAGAACAAGGCCAAGAGAAAGGCAGATAATTTTTGTGGCTTTATAGCTCTCTGGCCCAGAGAGCTTACCTCTGATCTTTGCACCCAAAATAGTGTGTTTTTTCTGTTGTGAGTTTTGACTTGTGATTAATGCTGAAAACATATAATTCAAGATTTTTACATTATAGCAAATCGTTCCACTTAATTTCTGACTGAGCAGCATGCCGAGTTTCAGCATCCCTGCAGGGACAGGAATGACTCTCACACACTGATGCAATGCACAGTCGATTCGATTTATTGCTCTGCTTGCGTGGTTATATATATTTTTCATATCTGCACACGTGATCACGCTTATTCGGATAGGCTACAGACATAAATCACGCGCTGTTCACGCACCCCGTATTCCCTTATGATTGGTAACTATGCACTAACGCCAATAGCAACAGACCGCCTGCACGTCCTTGAACACATCTTGTTTTTTCTAACCCACATCATGTGCGCTATCAGAACTTTCTCAATTGTTATTCTTAGTTGTCCTTTCCAGCGGCCTGTTCAGTTATGCTAACTGTTTTGCTTAAGCGGCCTAGTCATGCTAGCTCTCAAGCTACATCAGCCCCAACAGTAGCACAAAAAAACTCTGTTCGAGGGACGTTCAGATAGTTTCCAAGAATGTTCTTGACTTTGCTTTGTCAACAGTTGCCAAACCTACATCTTCAGGATCCTTTAGCCTCATTGGAGCAAATAATTTGTTTGCTTTGGGTGCCTCTGACATGCACAGGTGAGGATTTATGCAGAGTGAGACCGTGATAAGCTTGGTTTGAGTCCTTGGGAATAGAAATACCTTCCCTTTACAGATTCCTGACTGAGACCTTCATAACTTCTGCATAACCGCTGATGGATTTCATTGCTTATTTCTGTAGTTTCCTCCACAGTCATATCCATTATGGATGTGACATCAGAGACCATTTCATCTTCTCTGGCTTTTGGAATTGACATATGGAGTAATTTTGTCCAGAAGGAGGATAACGAAAATGTTTTAAAAAGGGAAGAAAGGAAGACCCGGAGAACTATTAGGCCTGTCAGTCTCATCTCTGTGCCTGGCAAGATAATGGAGCAGATCCTCCTTGAAACCATGCTAAGGCACATGGATAACAAGGAGGTGATTGGGGACAGCCAACATGGCTTCACCAAGGGCAAATCGTGCCTGACCGACTTGGTTGCCTTCTATAATGAGGTTACAGCGTTGGTGGACAAAGGGAGGGAAACTGACATCATCTACCTCGATTTGTGCAAGGCATTTGACACTGTCCCGCATGATGTCCTTGTCTCTAAATTGGAAGGACATGGATTTGACAGATGGACCACTCGTTGGATAAGGCGCTGGCTCGACAGATGCACACAAAGAGTTGCATCCAATGGCTCAATGCCCAGTTGGAGACCAATGACGAGTGCTCTGCCTGAGGGGTCAGTACTGGGGCCGGTGCTGTTTAATATCTTTGTCGGCGACATGGACAGTGGGACTGACTGCACCCTCAGCAAGTCTGCCGATGACACCAAGCTGTGTGGTGTGGTTGACACGCTGGAGGGAAGGGATGCCATCCAGAGGGACCTTGACAGGCTGGAGAGGTGGGCCTGCGTGAACCGCATGAAGTTCAGCAAAGCCAAGTGCAAGGTCCTGCACGTGGGTCAGGGTAATCCGAAACACAAGTTTCTGGGTGGAGAGGGGCTCGAGAGCAGCCCTGAGGAGAAGGACTTGGGGGTACTGGTGGATGAGAAGCTCAACATGAGCCAGCAATGAGCGCTTGCAGGCCAGAAAGCCAACCGTATCCTGGGCTGCATCAAGAGAAGCGTGGCCAGCAGGTCGAGGGAGGTGATTCTGCCCCTTTACTCTGCTCTCATGAGACCCCCCCCCCGGAGTACTGCATCCAGCTCTGGAGAATCCAACATAAGAAGGACATGGATGTATTGGAGCAGGTCCAGAGGAGGGCCACGAAGATGATCAGAGGGCTAGAGTGCCTCTCCTACAAGGACAGACTGAGTGAGTTGGGGCTGTTCAGCCTGGAGAAGAGAAGGCTCCGGGGTGACCTTCCAGCACCCTTCCAGTACCTGAAGGGGCCCACAGGAAGGATGGAGAGGGGCTTTTCACAAGGGTGTGTAGGGATAGGACAAAGGAGGATGGCTCTAAACTAAAAGAGGGCAGATTGAGATTAGATATTAGGAAGAAATTCTTCACCATGAGGGTGGTGAAACACTGGCACAGGTTGCCCAGAGAAGCTGTGGATGCCCCCTCCCTGGCAGTGTTCAAGGCCAGGTTGGATGGAGCTCTGAGCAACCTGGTCTAGTGGAATATGTCCCTGCCCATGGCAGGGGGGTTGGAACCAGATGATCTTTAAGGTCCCTTCCAACCCAAACCATTCTATGATTCTATGACTCTGTGAATGAAAATGAACAAAGGGATGGTTGCCTGCTGTCCCCAGGAGTTCTGGTAATCGTGATCTGTTAAAAATTGCTTGAAATAATGCTGTCACTGTAGTAGGTGGAAGATCCTGATGGTTGTTTACTTTTGAATAGTTGTATAACACAGAAAGCTCTGAGTTCAAGTGTTTCATCTTTTTGTGCAGCTGGTTATTATTTCACAATTTATTCGCTCAGACTGTATGATACAGGGTGGAAACTGAAGATTCACAAGCTCTTTCTAGGTTTAATCGTTTAATCGGTGGTGTACAGAGACAGGATAAACATACAGTCATTGTCATACGTAGCTTCAGCTTAAAACATGTATCTGATTCACTTTAAATAAAAATGTGACTATAACTGACAACTCTGTTTCAGCAAACCTGTCTATCTGAAAACCACCATTTTGTCTGAAAGTGTTGGAGTTCAATCCACTCTTGCAAGTTTTCTCTAGTTGCCATTGTGTTATGAGATCAAAACCTAGGTTAGACCTGCTCTTCTTGCTGGAAAGGTCTTCATAGACACCAGCAGGGGAACAGAAGGATCCTTTCCTTTATACAGACTATCCTGGTTTTGTTTAAAATAAAATTGATTCTCTTTTAATGAGTCTTCCTTATAGCGAAGTTCTAAGTAACTGCATTTTTCTGAAACTGGCTGAATATTTTACAGACACTGTCCACTCCAAAGCTGATAACACCTAATGTTTATAGTTACACTGAGTTAACGGTAGGAAAGGAATGCAGAAAAAGGCCCTTGTTTATAATTATCACTATAGCAGCCAAGGTCACCGGCAGATCTCATAAGTCCCGCCAGTGAGGAGCTGTAAAGCATCATACCCACGGGGAGGGGCGGACAGGACTCGATATTGACCAACGATGTATCCCATGCCACACACGTCATACGCAGGTTAAAGCTGGGGGATCACTGGGGTCTCGCTCTCTTCGTCCATGGCTGCCTTCTGAAGTGGACCCTGCTCGTTGTTCTACCTGCGATCCCGATCCAGACGGCGATCCGTGCATTCCTGAGTCCAGTTCCTGCCCACTGGAAAGTCCAGTCCAGGAATTCCTGATGCTGGTGGCACCCAACTCTGGGAAACTTGGTATCGGCTTTGTATATTTTACATTATTTCTCTTATTATTAATATTATCAGTATTATTAGTAAAACTTTTAATATTCAATTTGTCAGTCTCTCTCCCTTTTCCTCCTTTTCCCTTCCTCTGGTGGGAGGGTGGGGGTTAATAGAGAGCATCTGTCACTCCGTTTATTGATGCCCTGCTTTAAACCGTGACACAGACGTCTTTAATGAATTAACATAAGCTGCTTAAAATACTGGTCTAAATTCAGGAATACTTTAAAATTATTAATTTAAAAGTTATCTTAATCTTCTCTGCATAAAACATGGAAGGATTCTTTGAAATATTTATCTTTCTAAGGCTTTCTATTTTTATTTTTCTGGAAATATTATATTCCCTTTCCCTTTAAAATCTTTCATTTACAATCTCTCTGTGACCAGAAGATAATGAGTCTTAGAATTGTTTTCAAGATGCTTATGATTCCCTGGAGTATTATTTCTTATGTGAGTCCTCAGCTGTTGAAAAAGAGAGGTTACTCCTGCTAAAAAGGATTGAGCATCGTACTTCTTGGTTTTGGTAACTCACAGAAAATGAGTTTTTAAGTAAGTACAAGATCCTTCCAATCTCTCTTTCTGCAAAGACTCTCTGTTGCCTGGTCTTCGCTATTAGGATTTGCTTTGGCTTTTTTTATATCAGGTTCCATTCTTTGCTATTACACAACAGGCACCTCGCTCTACTCAACTGAATGTTCCACGTGCTGCTGCGTGTCGAACGTTACTGATGAGCCCATACCAGCGAAAACACCCAAAAGACAGTCATTTTGTAAGTGCATTTAGGTCTGTGATTTGTGTGTGTTTTGATCTGCCTGTAATTGCTGAGATAGTTGATCCTATCCTAATAGTAATACCTCTGAACATAAATTTTGTTTTAAAGTTTAGATCGGTTTATTCTGACTCAGTCTGTCCATCACCTATCTAACGTGATTTATGACCTGTACATACTTACCTAGGTCTTACTGGCTGCGTTTAGTAACATAACCTCATTTTAAATTTCCTTTCCAAGGAAACTCATTTTTTTGTAACCAGTTCAGTACCATAGACCCTGAAATTTGCATTATGTTAAGTCTTCACTGTTTTTGTTATAGTAGTCATCGTGGACAACTATTTTTGTTCCATGTAAACTTTTGCAATACAATGATGACAGCAAAGTGACTATGAACTTGATTTGGTTTCTCTTTCATTTGTGAGCACATTATATAATGTGTGTAATAGATGCATAAAATAACAGTCAAGGTAAGGAGAATATCCTAGCAATTCATATTAAAGAGAATATGTTGGTGGTCTTGGGCAATACTGTGTTTCCAAGATATCTATTAGTATTTTATACTGAAAAGGACAGTGTTAGAGATAATAGATATACATTTAGTTTAGAGATGCTACGATTTCAGCTGAATATATTGAAAATACCTGGAGGAGAGGTCTTACAAACAGACTAAAAGATCGTAACTTGCTTAGCTTATCAAAAGATCTGGGTTAACTTGATTTGAATAAGTAAGTACCTTCACAAAGACTAGATAGGACTTTTTAATTTAGAGCAAAGCAGTAAGAAATAATGGCTGGAATATAATGCCATACAAACTCAGATGTGAAATAAGACATATTTCCTTACCGTGTAATAATAACTGATATAACCCACTGAAAAATGGTAGATATTTAATTTCTGGCTGCTTTTCTGGGAAGCATTGTTTACTCCTGTGTAGTCTAAAGAAGACAATATGAGGTAATGGTTTTTCTTGGCTTCGACATCTATGACTAACTCCATCATTTAGCTCATTTATTTTAAAAAATACCAACGAGCCTTGCATTGGTCCTGTGAGGACTGATAAGAAGTTCGTAACACTGAGCAAAATTCATTTGTGATTTTACCTATCCTGAAAGATGAAAGGTAGATGCAGAAAGGTTTTTTAGTGGTAATAGTATGTTTCTTGTTAAGTCTCACAGATACTGTTGGAAATGAGCGTGCTCCTAGAAAACTGAACACAACAGAAAAGGAAATGGAGGCAAGTAAACATAAATATTATCACTATATTGTTGTTTTCATTGAAGAACTGGAGAAGAAACAATTCTTACACTGGGGAAGTGCAAAATGCTTTCTCTGAAGGCAGCGGGGAGGTGGCTGGGAACTAGAGCTATTGTGAGTGTCTTCCAGTACGAACCGAGGCATCTGGGAGCTGCATGGCATCGGTTACTCCTTCCTGTGAGTGGTTGGGGGGTTTTCTCCCTGAGAGTTAACCACAGTCCTCTGCTGCTTGACTGTAACTTTCCCACTACATTTCTGTCCTCTGACTCTACCCCTCCTCTAGCCACTTCTTCCCTGTTACCCCCTGTTACCTAATTTCAGTGACAGCCACATGTCCTCGGCCATCCCACTCTGTGTGGATACATGTGAGGGCAAAAGCTTCCTGTTAAACAGTTCTTACGCTAGGATCTTTGGCTACGTGCTAATGAAGACTAGGTTTAGTATGTCTGCAGAGACAGATGTCTTAATGCAATCTGAGACCTGTTGACTCATGTTGTGATTCCACAAACACTTCAAGCCAATCGAGGAGGCCTCCATCACATCCTAGTGCCTAGTTCCGAGTTCTCTTCTTAACTGTTTTATGCTGGCAAGACAATTCATGTTCTTGTGGAGCAAATAAAGCCAGGCAATTAACATATTAAAAAAAAAAAAAAACACAAAAACAAACCCCATAGGTTTAGTTTTCTTGTGGCTTCACAAATGCTTTTGCTAGCAAAAGAAAGGCATCAGCAAGGGTCACGAAGATGATCAGAGGGCTAGAGTGCCTCTCCTACAAGGACAGGCTAAGAGAATTGGGGCTGTTCAGCCTGGAGAAGAGAAGGCTCCGGGGTGACCTTCCAGCACCCTTCCAGTACCTGAAGGGGCCTACAGGAAGGATGGAGAGGGGCTTTTCACAAGGGTGTGTATTGATAGGACAAGGGGGAACCGCTCTAAACTAAAAGAGGGCAGATTGAGATTAGATATTAGGAAGAAATTCTTCACCATGAGGGTGGTGAAACACTGGCACAGGTTGCCCAGAGAAGCTGTGGATACCCCCTCCCTGGCAGTGTTCAAGGCCAGGTTGGATGGAGCTCTGAGCAACCTGGTCTGGTGGGAGATGTCCCTGCCCATGGCAGGGGGGTTGGAATCAGATAATCTTTAAGGTCCCTTCCAACCCTTACCATTCTACGATTCTATGATTCTTTGCCCATTTCCTTTCAGTCACCTTAAAGATTCTTTCCAGAAGTAGCTCTGAAAAGTGATTGCATACTCATAGGCGGTCTAATTACTGTGAAAGTAGATAAATACTGTCAGAGGTGTGGGACAGCAGGTAGAGCTGCCTCCCAGACAGTTCAGGCTTCTGTAAAAAAACATAACAGTTTACATTTGGGGCCAATGAACTCAGAAGCTGAGCAGACTTAGAAGCTAAGTCCACTGTTACGGTTTTAATCCAGGAAGCACCTACCAGAGATCCTTCCCTCAAAGGGAAAAATAATCACTCGGTGCTAATAATGTAGTTTGGTACCATGTTCCAGAGCATATGTAAATACAGCAAATGGGTGTGTATGTGTTTGGGGTTTTTTTTTCCTTTCAAAGTTCCTTTTTTCATTTAAGAAGTTCTTTACAGGGAAAAGGGTGGGAAGTCAGATGTGAAAATAGACTGGGTGCAGAGGCTGATTTGTACATACAAATAGAACATTTGATCCTGTTGGAGAGTCCTAAAGTACAGAACTGATCCTCTTTCAGGGTTCCACAGGTAAACAGTTAGCTGGATGAATGCCACCTAGCCCTTTTATTTTCTCAGCTAATGGTGTTTTCATTTGAACACAAAAGACTGCAGCATTCCCAGAGATCTTTCTGTTAAAGTTTCGTATTTCCTGCTTGTAAAAGCTGGGGGGAATGGCCTTGTAACGTGTTTCTGGCATCAGATGAGTAAGGAATGAGGTAGGATATCTCCCTACCCAAGGTTTATGTCATTAGCTGAGGAGTGAGTCAGCCTTTCATCTTTCTGAAGTAAATAAATAGAATTCTCTGCAATTTACCACGGGTGGTGGTTTCAGTCATGACCTTAGAAGTTTGTGTTCTCTTTGCTCCATGCATTTCTCTTTGCTTTTTTCTGAAGAGTAACTGCTCGTTGTGCTTTTTCAGTGGATCTTTGCTACAGTTTTCCGCTTCTTTCCCGACTTTGTTACATATCACGTAACTAACAGACAGGCTAGGTCTATGATCAAATCAGTGCTATTTGGCAGTGAAATGTGCAGCTATGTTCCAGATGCATGCTGTTCGTTTATATCTTTTCAGGAAACAGCAAGATCTAGTAGGCATGGCATATCACAAAGGTGCAAGAAATACACTCAGCTGCTGTATTTCTACTTCTTCCTCTGGGCTTTTAAGTTAGCTTTTAAAAATTCCTTAATCTCTCTATGCTAAATGTGATATTGTATAAATAATATTTTCTGTAATATTGTGAGATATCACGATAAAAACACATCAAAAGTGCGAAGTATTGTTATAAATTTACATTGCTATTGACTAACTAGATAACTTAGGATCCAAATAAAAAACTGTTTCTCTGCTAAAACCATGTTTTCAGACTTCATTTAACTGCTACATGGGTTTATATGTGAAACTTTGCAAAACCCTGCAAAGACTTTGTTTCAGTCTGAGATAATTAAAACACATACAAAACCCAGATTTTCCTTGAATTGCCTGAAAGAAAATGTTATTTTACAAATCAAATAAGTAATGGCAGGAATAAATGTATGGTTAGCATTGGTTAAATACACTGTTATGAATTAGTTCAGAAATAGCTGCCTGATAATAGGGGTTCCCCAAGCACAACAGGCTTAGAGTAGCTAGATTTAACTGACAGCATGGACTGATGTCACTTGCTCTATGACATTCTGTGGATATATAACTTCTAAGGTAGTTATTGCAGTACAGTGGTAGTCATGTGTTCTTTTTAATATATGTATGATCAGGGCTCAGACTTTATATAAATCTAGTATTTGGCACTTCTAAAACATGAAAGGTGTAAACTATTAATTGTACATTCATTTTTTTTTATTTTGAGTATATTTAAAATGATGGAGTGATTACTATTTGATAAAGAGCCTTATAGGTTCATAACTGGATACTATTGTACACCAACAGAAGCTGTTCCTTTATATCACAAGCATATATGGACAGTTTAATACAAGTACAGTAATCTTGATTTCAGAATAGTTCTGTACTGTATCTTGAAGTCTAAACTTACTTATTCGTGCACTAAAATACATACATTTCCAAAAAGAGTTTTCCTATTTGCAAAATTCTAGGAATAGAAAGGTTCGTTATACTGTTAAAAAAGACATGAAGGTGCTTTAGTGTAATTAGAATCTGCATCACTAACTATCTTAGTGAGAAACTGGTGTTGTATATTCCATACTTTCATGTATTTCCATTGTGAGTTTACTGGTTTTCTTTTAAACATCTACAAAATTTTGCAGAACAGCCTATCTGTAAAGTGATGCCAATGACAATGAGTTCTAATAAAAAGTTAGTTGGAGTAGCTATTATTTAGGTACAGCAAGCTTTCTCCTCAATTCTGAACAAACTAAGAATTTTTAAAACATTTTCTGTATTTTGCATGCCTATTAAAAAATTTCTGTTAGCACATGCTAATCTGTTTCTAAGGTCTTCTCGTTCCTCTTGACTATCTAATGCTGGTTTTCTCCTCTTGGTTTTCTTTCTGTTTTTAAATAGAAAGTGCATATAAATTCCGAAGGAAAGAAAGTAGTGGTATTTGCAGCTAGAATGAGCATTAAGTGATAATCCTGTTTAACAGAATAGAATATAAAATGCTTTTTGAAGCATCGTGTGGTATGTTAGTAGTTGTTGTTTATATTCTCTTATTAGATAGCAGCGCAAGAGTGATCTTAATTGTGTCACCCATGTTCATCTCCCATCAAATTACCAAGCAGGGAAAAATGGAGAGGTTACCCACTTTTGCATAAGTCTGGGACAGAATTACCCCTCCCTGGAGCTAATGACTAAACAAGTCAGATCACATTTCAGCCTTTATTCGGGTCCTTCACAGAAAGACCAAACCTACCCGTTCTTGGTGACGTAGCATCTAGAGTTAGATCTATCTAGACTATCTAGGCTTAGTATCTAGAGGCAGAGGCACGTTACAAGATAGAAGCTACTGTAGTAGTAAGAGGTTTTCCATACAGGTCTACCACTCTTGAAGGTATTCTATGTATCTTAGTGAAGATATGGTGCATATGGATTCAGGTATTATAGGTGTGAGAACAGTATTATTTTTTTGAAAACGACAAAGTATTTCAAACCTTCCTTAGTAATTTGTGGCACTTTGGGAGATTATTTTTTAGCTTACTTATTGCAACGTTCACAAGAATTTTTGAACTGAATTACTTACTATAAGAATCCAGCTTCTGCAACCCTACATACCGTCGCATTCTTTTCTCAAAACTTACAAGAAAGATGTTTTTCATTACATGCATTGGAGCAAATACAGAATTTGTATATCTATGTAAAAAATATTCACCACATGTCACTGACTTGGCCTGATATGATCTATGCTCCAAGTTCAGGCCTGGTGAAAAAACCCACCTGCAAATACCTAATGAATTGGTACACGGAGCTTTGAGTGGCATGTGTGAAGGACTACTTGTTTTTATCCAGAGAATGCATGTTACACAAGAAGCTGGTACAATATGGAACAAAGCTTCAGCAAGTAAAGCAAAATGTGATGACCAGGTGTTCACCAATGTAAGTTCATGTAGTTCCCTCAAGTGATACCAATCTTTGCCCACTAAGGGTCTCTGCTATTATTTAGCATACAAATCCAGTAATAATCAGCATGCCCTGTTCTTTGCAAACTGCCATGCTAGCCGTCGATATAGCTCCAAGGAAAGCAAATGTCCATTAGCTGTTGATTGTATGATGTAAAGTTGCTGGTCTTTCTTGGGTTTTGTTGCTGTTCAGTCCTAGTAGTAATATTGTTTTGATATGATGATGTCTATTGCTCTGATCTACCCTATTCAGTTGTCTTCAAACAGTGGTTGTACAGCAAACAGGAGGTGGACAGGAAAATCTTTTCCTCTCTGACCATTAGGCGGAGCTAAATATCCTGTAAATGGAAAAGTTGATTTCATTTCTTTCCATCAATTTGTCCCCACTTCTGTTTGGTTTTGATGTGCTTTCAGTTTTCCCTGATAGAGAGTGGCCTTTTTGTTTAAGCTGCTCTTGCGAAACTTCAGACACTGAAATTGGTTTCTGTGTTAGCTAAAAAGCTGAAAATATTTTCAAAAGTTCAGCAATAAACTGGTAAGAGTAAAGGCTTCTTTAATTATGGATGTTGTCAAGCTGTATCTTCTATGGAACACGAAATGTGTATCACAGTGTTTTAATACAATGTGTTAATCCGTAGCGAATCCTTACAACCATCATGTTTTCTAAAGGAAGCATACCACAGAGGCAGAGAGGATTTAAGCATGTGTGTACAGTAGTGAAATCCCCCAAATCAATGTGTTTACCTGTATTACTTAAGTTAAATGAAAGTTTAAGCACTTTATTGGATTGGATCTTATGTATTCCTCTTGTGTCTGGATTGCTGCACTAAAATATCTGTTGAGATAAACCTGCTTATCTTATGGACCTTACTATACCTATCTACCTACCTACTTTTCTGATGTGGATTTTTTAATGGTGAAAACAAGCTAAAATTGATGACCTGGAAGGTCTTGACACATCAAATGGATTTAAATGTGTTGTGTCCCGTCAATGTTGCATTGGCTTTGTGTAGGCAGAAAGTTATTGCACACAGATACAGTTACAATAGCAGGGTGTAATGTGAAATGCGAATGTCCTATTTTTTTTTGTAATCCACAGAATATATAACTGTACTGAGGCAGGGGAGGAAGCGGATGATTTGTGGTTTATAGGATTTATTCTTCCATATAGTGGTGGGAAGAAGCACAACAGGTTCTAATGTGTTAACAATAGTGTGTTTTTTTCAGAGAAAGGGAAAATATTTCAAATTACAGCTACTCCTTCCAAAATTCTGTAAATACATTTGTGCTTATTATACATAGACAGAGCTGCTGTTTAAGTATCTATTTTGTTTGTATTCCATGGAAATAATTTGAAGAATTCTTGGCTCTTCCCTCCCACCATCCTTCATACTATAGCCTTTTGTAAAGATTCTGCAATATTTTTCTTGATGTATGCGGTATTGATAAGAAGGTATTTAAAAATTTGTTTCATTGCCTAAACTTTCCTTCCTGCTGTGACACATGCTTCTTTCCAGATATGACATACAAATGTAGAAGCCAGCATTGTTCTAATATGTTTAATTAATGTGGTTTTTTTTTAGAAAGACTGTAAACTCTAAGCCATAAAATATTGTTGAATTGGCTAGATGACACCTGCAAGCTAAAAGCAAATCATCCAACTGGCTTTATTGAGGAGAAAACTGTACATTAGGAAAAAACCAGTATTTCTGTCAAGTAACTCGTTATTCTGTGATATTTGAGGGGCAGAAATTGTAAACCATCGTTTGCTGTAGTAACGCCTAATACTGTTTTCACCAAGATGATAATTACCACCTCTACTTGTTGTCACTGTTTTGGAGTCTGACTGAAAGAGTATTTTCTCATGAAGTGAAACAGTCCTGGTTAGTTGTCTCAGTCTGCTGAAGGCTTTTACCCTCTACAACACAGTGTCTTCCTGGCCCTTGGCACAGCGAAATCTATTCTGTTTGCCGGGTCTTGAAAAGTTGGGAGGAATGTAGTTTAGGCTGACGTTGCTTGCCTGCTAAGAATGGGGCATCACAGTAGCCATGTGACTGGAGTTGGCCATCCCTTAGTGTTTTGTAGGAGTAATAAAGATTCTTGGAACAGAACAAGTATATAGGTACCCAGGGAAGGACAGAAGTTTTTAGAGTTAGTATGTTAGTTAATCTTACTGCTCAGCACATTCATATCAATATTAATTTAACAGGAATTAACTTTTCCCTTCAACAATTTTTGTGCTGAACTGGGCAGCACTTTGGTCATGCTAGTATGGTTAGAGGTTTCGTATACATCTTACACAACATGGTATGCTTACTTCTGAATAATTTCTTCTTGAGCCATTGTTTCACTCTTGTACAGACAGTTTTTATGCTGATGTATGTGGAATTGCAAAACAGAATTGTTACTTTCATATGAAACTTTGATCAGACTCGTGATAGTGACAGGTTTTATGCTGTATATCTTACGTAGACTTTAATCAAAGTGTAATGTAATGTACTAGAATTACTGGTAATGCCAGCTGCATCGCAGCACAACACCAGGACAGGTCTAGGACAGCATTTTTCAATCAAAAATTTCTTTAGAACTACAATTAAAGAAAGATAGGAATATACACCTCTTCTCAGAAAAATGTAAAGGATACCACTGCAAACATGTGGATTCTGTATTATTTACTTAGTCTGCAAAGGAATTTTTAAGCACTGCTATCTGCAACAGCATTCTTTGTAGAATTCTGAAGGCAAAACTGACTCTTTGGTTTTAGTTTGTTTCATTAGTCTTGAATGGGCTAGCCAATAATTTCTAAATACCTTAGCTTAATTGAACATAAACATGACTGAACATGAGCTGGCAGTGTGCCCAGGTGGCCAAGAAGACCAACAGCATCCTGGCTTGTATCAGGAATAGCGTGGCCAGCAGGAATAGGGAGGTGATCGTGCCCCTGTACTCGGCACTGGTGAGGCCGCACCTCGAGTACTGTGTTCAGTCTTGGGCCCCTCACTACAAGAAAGTCACCGAGGGGCTGGAGTGTGTCCAGAGAAAAACAGTGAAGCTGGTGTGGGGTCTAGAGAACAAGTCTTACCAGGAGCAGCTGAGGGAGCTGGGACTGTTTAGTCTGGAGCAGAGGAGGCTGAGGGAGGACCTTATTGCTCTCTACAACTACCTGAAAGGAGGTTGTAGTGAGGCAGGTGTTGGTCTCTTCTCCCAAGTAACTAGCGATAGGATGAGAGGCAATGGCCTCAAGTTGCATCAGGGGAGGTTTAGATTGGATATTAGAGAAATTTTTTTCACAGAAAGGGTTGTCAAGCACTGGACCAGGCTGCCCAGGGACGTGGTTGAGACACTATCCCTGGAGGTGTTCAAAAAACATGTGGATGTGCCACTTAGGGACACGGTTTAGTAGTGGACTTGGCAGTGTTAGGTTTACGGTTGGACTCGATCTTGAGTATCAAGTCCAACCTAATGAGTCTGTGATTCTGTGAATTTTCATTTGCAAGGCAGGTTCAGGATCAGTCAGGCACAAATCCAGGCACTTTTATCATGCCTTGATTAGGTACGGATCAAAAATAAGAGACTGAGTTTAAATCCAGTTCCTAAGCCAACGGACAGATGGTGACAGGATGCAGGCCCTGTATGATGCTTCTCACAGCTCTTCCTCCCAACAGCTGTTTTCACAGTAGTCTCATCCATTGATTATACCAGATGTTGAACAAAGACAGCTAAACCCCTAGGTCACTGGGGAAAGTGCTTTCAGAAGAAAATACATAAAATGATGGTGACATGGCTGGTCAGTGCAATTAAAACCTGTTATTGTACTGAAGTTCCTGATGTATATTTCATATACTTATATACCAGTCTTGCCACTAATTAACAAGTAATTGCAGGATACTGAAATCATTGCCCATGTTATGTAACTCTGTGTACAGTACTGACATTCCTCTTGTATGTAATGTGTCTTTTTTGTGTAGACCCAAATATTGCACTTCATTCAATGCACGAGTTATGCTGTTGATTCCCTAAAAGTTTTGCTGAACTGGATCCACAGGCTTTCTGGAGCTTGTTTAATTTGTTATCTTAAAATTTTAAATGCAAGCATTACTGCTGAAATTCCATGAGTGCTCTAAGCCAAGTCAGACTGGTATTGCCACAGAAAATGGTGGATACCACTGTTTTTATTCCCTGCAGCTTGCTGCTGTCCCAATTGCCTTGATCCTTAGCGTCAGCACAGGTCTTCCTATAGGTCATGATGATTTTAACCTGACACTAATGTTTGATTTAGAAACATGATAATTAATTCTGGAAATTAATTAACCAAGCAGCTGTCCATATTGTCTTGGCAGCGTAAAAGACCAGACTAGTGCAGAGGTAGAGACAGAAACAGAAAGTCAATAGCAGGGACAAGGCAGGATCATCTCTTTTAATGGACATGCCAACTCAGATAATTTTCATCTACTTTTGCAGCACCAGGATGCGTGCTCTGGACTGTACACATCAAGGCTGTGCTGTTATGTAGAGATCTCAACAGGCTGGACAAATGGGCAGATAAGAACCTCATAAAGTTCAGCAAGGGGAAGCACCAGACTCTTTGCCTGGGAATAGCCCTGTGCACTGTCATGCTGGGGACTGACCAGCTGAAGGGCAGCTTGGCAGATAAAGCCCTGGTGTTCTAGGTAGACACCAAGCTGGCCATAAGGCAGCAGCGTGCCTTTGAAGCAGAGCAAGCCAATGGTGTCATGGGGTGCACTACACAGAGTATTGCCAGCAGGCTGAAGGAGATGTTCCGTCCCATTTTCTCAGTGCGGGTGCGACATGGCTAGTTTCTGTCTCCAGGTCTGGCTGGTAGTAGGCTCCCTGGTACAAGAGAGAGATGGGCATCCTGGAGCAAGTCCAGCAAAGAGCCAAAAAGATCATGAAGGGCTTGGAGCATCTGTCATACATGGGGAGGCTGAGAAAGCTGGGACCATGCAGCCTTGAGAAGAGAAGGCTAAATATAAACACCTGATGCGGGTTGCAAGTAGATGACATAAGGCAATGAGCACAACCTGAAATACAGGAATGGAATGATCACTTAAACATGGTAAAATACTTTCTGTTACTGTGATGGTCATCAAACACTGAACCAGGTTGCTCGGAAGAGCGGTGGACTTCCACCCTTGGAAAATACAGAACTCGGATACAGTCCCCGGCACCCTGTTGTAGCTGACCCTGCTCTGAGTGTGGCGTGGGACACCTCCCAAGGTGTCTTCCAGCCTCCATACTTGTGTGATTCTATTAAGTGGAATGCATGGTGCATGGAAACAAGTCATTAGGTACCCGCAGTAATTAGTATTGTCACAAAAATCATACTGCCTATTATATTTCTTACAATTAGTTATGTATATCTTGCAGAATAGGCACGACTAGAATGTGCAGTACTCAAATTTTCAAGTGTGGAGAATGTACCATACAACTTACTATCATAAGATGAAACAAATAAGGTATTCACAATGAGCTGTCATTTAGTAATCAACATACAAATATTACAAAGAAGTGTGGGCATACTTTCACTACCTTGTCTTCATTCATTTTTTTCATCAAAAGACTTATTCTAATTGATATCTGCAGTAAACTTTTTATTAGCAACAATGGGAGCTTGTCCTGGCTTTGGTTAGAACAGAACCGGTTCATTTTTAGTTCTGCTAAGTAACTGCGTTTTTCTGAAGCTGGCTGGGTATTTTACAGGCAGTGTTTGCTCCAAAGCTGGTAACATCTAATGTTTATAGTTACATTGAGAGTTGAGTTACATTTCCTACCTAAAGGAATGCAGAAAAAGGCCCCTGTTTATAATTATCACTATAGCAGCCAAGGTCACAAGCAGATCTTGGAGGTCCTGCCAGTGAGGAGTTGTAAAGGGTTTTACCCGCGGGGAGGGACGGACAGGATCGGTGACCTGATATTGACCAACGAGGTATTCCACGCCATATACACCAGAAGGCTGTGCTGCCATTCAGCGTGACCTGGATAGGCTGGAAAGCTGGGCAGAGAGGAACCTGATGAGGTTTAACAAAGCCAAATGCAGGGTCCTGCACCTGGGGAGGAACAACCCCATGCACCAGTACAGGCTTGGGGTGGACCTGCTGGAGAGCAGCTCTGCGGAGAGGGACCTGGGTGTCCTGGTGGACGACAGGTTAACCATGAGCCAGCAGTGTGCCCTGGCTGCCAAGAAGGCCAATGGCATTCTGGGGTGCATCAAGAAGAGTGTGGCCAGCAGGATGAGGGAGGTTGTCCTTCCCCTCTACACTGCCCTGGTGAGGCCTCATCTGGAGTACTGTGTCCAGTTCTGGGCTCCCCAGTTCAAGAAAGATGAAGAGCTACTGGAGAGAGTCCAGCGGAGGGCTACAAGGATGGTGAGGGGACTGGAGCATCTCCCCTACGAGGAGAGGTTGAGGGAACTGGGCTTGTTCAGCCTGAAGAAGAGAATGCTGAGAGGGGACCTTATAAATGCCTACAAATATCTGAAGGGTGGGTGTCAGGAGGATGGGGCCAAGCTCTTTTCAGTGGTGCCCAGTGACAGGACAAGGGGCAGTGGGCACAAACTGAGGCACAGGAAGTTCCGTCTGAACATGAGGAAGAACTTCTTCCCTCTGAGGGTGACGGAGCACTGGAACAGGCTGCCCAGGGAGGTTGTGGAGTCTCCTTCTCTAGAGATATTCAAGACCCGCCTGGACAAGGTCCTGTGCAGCCTGCTGTAGGTGACCCTGCTTCGGCAGGAGGGTTGGACTAGATGACCCACAGAGGTCCCTTCCAACCCCTACTATTCTGTGATTCTGTGATTCTGTGATATACATAATTCGCAGGGTAAAGCTGGGGGATCACGAGGGTCTTGCTCTCTTCGTCCATGGCCGCCTTCTGAAGAGGGCTCTGCTCGTTGTCCTGCCTGTGATCCTGATCCAGACTGCGATCCGTGCATTCCTGAGTCCAGTTCCCATCTGTTGGTGAATCCAGTCCGGGACTT
This sequence comes from Opisthocomus hoazin, assembly GCF_030867145.1. Lineage (NCBI taxonomy): Eukaryota > Metazoa > Chordata > Aves > Opisthocomiformes > Opisthocomidae > Opisthocomus > Opisthocomus hoazin. Next base: position 25,864,037 of record NC_134454.1, on the reverse strand, counting down.
GCTGGTGCCTGCCCGGCAGCCACGCGGCACCCAGCTCAGGGAGACTCGGTATCGGTTTTGTGTATTTTGCCTTATTTATCTTATCGTTAATATTATGAGTGTTGTCAGTAAAACTTTTAATATTCAATTTGTCAGTCTCTCTCCGTTTTCCTGCTTTTCCCTTCCCCCGGTGGGAGGGCGGGGGTTAACAGTGTCTGCCAATCCGTCCATTGCCGCCCTGCTCTGAATCGTGACAGCTGCAATGAACCAAAAAACTCTTAATTTCTTGTAGCTTCCATAGTTGCTGGAAAAGGAGAGAAAATAGAAGTAAGTCCACATGATCATAATATGTTATTTTTAATGTTGTTACAAAAACATGTAGCAGTTGCAAGATGTCTGGATGATATCCAAAATGACATCTGGAAACTACCAGAATACTAGCTTGCTGCTATCTATATCTAAGATGTTAGTAAAGAGATATAGGAAATGGGTTTTCCTAAATAAATATTTGAAATTATTCTTAAAATAATATAGCTGTAGAGCAGTAACTTTTACACAAAACTTCAAAGAAGTAGTATAATTCACATAAGAGCCTGTGAGCTTGTAGAGCGTATGTATGAGCATATTGCATGAGGTATGAGGTACCTGTCATTCGAAGAAGTAGGTGATACAATCTGAAAGTTGATCACCGTTCACAATACTGTACCTTCCTTCTTATGTGAAAAGAAACATTAGAGCTGTAAAAAATGTCAAGATATTTGAACAGTTATTTTATGGATAGTTCATTTCACTGTGGAGCATTAAACGTGGTCTAGCAGTGATACAGCTACAAAAGTTTCCACACTTTACTGATACTGATAAGCAATGTGTGGATATGCAAAGAATTGTAGTACCACATGGATGGAGCTAAAACTTAGATGTTTTTAAAAGCAGTTTTAAAATAGATCCCCAATCAGCAATACACATCAACAAGCAAGAAAAGAAATTTTCTCATTTTAAGTTATTTAGGTACTTTGATTGAAGCTTTGTGAGAAAACCTAGAGGATCAGTGCTGGGTTAAGAGTATCAAAAGAAAAATGCTGAAAAGCTGCGAAAGTTGCTGAGAAGGAGGAAGATTCGTAGGCTTATGAATTGTATAGTTGTTCACTGTAACAGTCCATAGGTCACGTCTACTCATTTTTTATTCAAATACGGAGCACACTAGAGTTTGCCTGGAAGCCAGCAGACTTGACCAATTTGATTGAGTTCATAAGAGTTGTCTTTTGAAAGAGGATGTGAAAGTGAGCATGAAAGTTAAGTCATTCTGCAAAAGCAAATGCAAGACTCAGGCTGTTTCGCCTGGAGGAACAGTGCCTTTGCATCAGAAGTATTAAATTATATGTACTTTCATGGTTTAAAATGGTGTCTCAGCCATTTTACAGCACAGTGCTTTACTTTTATGTTTTGATTCAGATCTAAATAAACCATTATCTGCCAATAAATTAAGGAAATACAACCTTTTTCCTCAGAATAACTGTCATAGCAGAGTGGCCCCCAAATCCTGAGAGATTTATGCAATACCTGCTGCTCCTTGAGGGATGGTAGACAGATCACTTGGAGTATAATCCAATGTTGAGTGAAGTTAATAATTTTGCCAAGAAAAATTTTTTAATGTATTTTTTAAGTCTGAGAATTAGGATTGTCAGAAGCGGGGTGGCTGTTTAAGAAAAAATGTTCTTCCACTCCTGATTAGGTACTTATGTCCTTTATCAATTATTGGTGCAAAATCATTCTGCAAATAGTTATTAGTGTTATTGCCGTAATTTCCATGAAGATGTCTGGTGCTCCAAATAGTCTAGATTACAGTTTGAAAAGACCCTTGTGGTTTTGGAAAGTGAGTATTTTTTCTTTGGGATGACATTCATTTACTGATGTTGCTGTTAGTGGTTCCAAAATGTGAAAGTTCTTACGAAACAACAGCACAGAGCCGGGTTTTTTTGCTTTTCTTAGTTGCAGCTGTTTTGAGAAACATTACATGCCTGAAAAAGAAGCCACAATGTTTGTTTTCTGCCAGAATCTCCATGTCTTCCAGCTTTATCAGAAAGAGAGCTTTGTAAGTAGGCTTCACTGAAGGGACTTAGCAAAAGGTGAGGTACTAACATTACTTATTTAGTGGAACAAATTATTGTATTCCTGCTACTTGACTAGTTCTGCCCTTAATATTTGTGTAAATGTTACAGCCCTCAGAGGGCTGATGAAGTAAAAAGGACGAGGGAGAAGATACCCTAATAGGTGAGTCTGTTTCCTTTCCTAATTTTTTAAATCAAGGGTGTTGATTTTAATACGAAAGACTAGGCAAGTACACAAAGAAACAAAGACAAACTAAGGGAAAGGTCAAAGATGAAGTATGAGGCAGTCGTGGTAAATATATATATAGCAGTCTGGCAATGTTTGCCTGACACGTTCTGCGATATTACAGGATAGGGGAAATGGAGTCTGCTGACTTCACGCATGAAGCTTGTTGTCTGCTGACTCACTGACTCACTTCACTTCCAGAAAAAGTGGTTCCTCAGGACAACTTCAGAAGTAGCTGAATAGTTCTGAGGAAAGTCAAGGAAAAAAACCTGAGTTTTTAAGTGCAAGCGTAGCAAAGCAATGGATTTTAACTTTAAGTGATATGCAATCCTTTTTTTAAATTTTTTTTAATGGCAGTTTAGCTAGAACAGGAATATTGACTGAGCTAAAAGCAAAGCTTCAGTAAAACCTGACTGTGACGAAAATAAGAAAAGCTGGGGAAGCGCAGGCTTTTGTTAGGGGTCAGGAAGAAAGACTAGTGATATTCTTATAAGTAATGGTTAAGGTAGGTTCCACCTGCTTGAGATAGTAAGGGGAGATGCCTCCCTGGTAGTATTTTGCACACGTTCGGAAAACAGGCCTTCAGAAAGTAAGCCCTCTGGGGTGTTCCCCTTGCTGAGATAGGAGGGACATGGATATTCAAATGGATCTTTGTGCACCTGTGGGCTCAGTGCCTGCTGGGATTTGGGTGAAAAATCGCTCGCAGAGCATTCTCGGTGTTCGTTCCTATGTGACGTTATCAGCAATTTCATCAGTTCAATAATTGTGACTGGACATCTGCCTTAATACTTGTTTGAAAGACCAGTCACAACCTTAATGCTATTTACTTACCAAGCAGCTATACTTGGGATGAATTTCTGAATCTATTGGCCTAACTTTTTCAAGCAAAAGAATAGTTACCTCTTTTTAACTAGCATAATAACTTAGAGCATTCACTTCCCTGCTGCGTCATCCTTCTGCTTTTAAGCTTAACTATAGAAAGCTTAAGTATCTGGCAGAAGAAGGAAAGAGCCAAAGAAGGCTGGAAGGAGCAAGAAGTTGGTTTGGCAGAGCATGAGAATGGTTCTCAGGTCTTGAGTGAGTTTTTTTTTCCTCTCAGCAGCTGTTGGTTACTGGGGCTATGAAATATACCTGCTTGAAGAGCCCTGAAACTATCCCTCCTGCAGGATGTGCTGAGGGCCAGTTTAGTACAATTGAGGACTGTCCTCCCTCCAGTGACCTTAGAGAGATCCCTCCCAGAGACATCCCTTCCAGACAGCACTGCAGGAAGTCCTCAGCTTCCTGTGGGAACTGATCTAAGGTGCTGCCACTGCACCGTAGCGCTGTCTATTGCCTGGCCATTGGCCTGTGAATCTTGGCTTGGACCCCAACCCACAGGATAACGTCCCAGCCTGACCTTGGACCTTCCTTATCACTATGGGCCTGCCTGGCCATCCCTTGTTATCCTTACAGGGCCTGATCCTAACTCTGAATTGCTGACTTGCGTTTCTGGCTTCACTTTGGTCTCATCACCTTGAACTTGCCTGATGTCCTGGGCTCTGGGCTGACTCTGGCTGCCGTTTCTGGCATCGTGGTTTAAACCCATCAAGCACCTTGCCGAGTTTCAGCATCCATGAAAGGACGGGAACGACTCTCACACGCATTGGTACGATGCACAGTCGGATTCTTTATTCTCCTGCTTGCGTGGTTATATACATTTGCCATATCTGTACACGCGATCACGCTTACATCGGATAGGCTACAGACATAAATCACACGCTGTTCACACGCCCCACATTCCCTTACGATTAAGGGAACTTAACTATGCACTAACGCCAATAGCAACAGTCTGCCTCCACGTCCTTGAACACATCTTGTTTTTGCTAACCCACACCGTGTACACTATCAGAACTTTCTCAATGGCTATTCTTAGCTGTCTTTACCAGCAGCCTATTCAATTATGCTGTTTTGCTTAAGCGGCCTAGTCGTGCTAATTCTCAAGCTACATCGACCCCAAGAGTACCTCAGCCCCATACAGCCATCTGCTCACTCCTCTCCAGTGGCTTGAGGGAGAGAATCAGAAGGGTGAAAGTGAGAAAACTTGTGGGCTGCAATGGAAGCAGTTTAAAGCAACAGCTGTGCATGAAAGCAGAGCAAAAATAAGGAATGAATTCAGTACTTCCTATAGGCAGGCAGCCATTTCCAGGAAAGCAGAGCTTCATCACATGTAACGGCTACTTGGGAAGATAAACACCATAACTCCAGAAGTTCCCCCTTCCTCCTTCTTCGCCCAGCTATTATTGCTGAGCATGACGTGATACGGTCTGGGCTATCTGGTCAGTTGGGGTCAGCTGTCCCAGCCATGTCCCCTCACAACTCCTTGCCCACCCCCACCCTCCTCGCTGGTGGGGTGGTGTGAGAAACAGAGAAGGCCTTGATGCTGTATAAGCACTGGCCAGCAAGAACGAAAACCTTGGTGTGCTATCAATGCTCTTTTGGTCACAAATGCAAGACATAGCACCATAGAGCTACTATGAAGAAACTCTATCCCAGCCAAAGCCAGTATACCTCAGCACGTCCTTCTCATCTTGCTTAGAGGCTGTGAGACATGTCTGTGGCTGGCAAGCTTTTGGGGTCTCCCTCAGCTCCCAGCTCCCCTCCCTTAGGGAGCAGCCAGCCTGTGATGCACGGTGACAGTTAGCTCAGGTCTTCTTGAGTCCTCAGCCCAGACAGCCAAACCTCTGGGAGGAAGGATGCACTCACAGTACTTACATTTGCTAAGGGATAATACTTTTCTGCTACCTTGCTTTACAGGTAAAGGACTAAACAGAGTTGTTACTAACTTTGTATACGTTAGTATACTCACATATATAAAGGTTTGGCATTTATTTTGGTGTTTGAAGCAATCATACTGCTAGGTATCCTGGGAGAAAATTGTGCCTGTGAACATGCCTGACAGAGTCAGAACAATGAATAGGGACTGTCCAGACCCAGGAAATTAGGAACTTAGGAACCAGAATTAAGTCTGCTGATAGAAAACTGCTGACCAAGAAGAGGAACTACACCAGTCTGTAACAGGTAAGCATGACGCGTATGCCTTCCAGGAGTATATCTGTAAAAAAATCTATAAATAAAATTCCATTGCAGCCTCAGCTGGTGTTGGTGCACTCCCCTAAAGAGATTGATAGCCTTGAGTGCTCTATTACATCTTGCCCTTTTGTAGTCAAGCTGCTCTGTTCCTTGCATGATCCATTGTATGACTGGAATATGCAGTTCCAACAAATAAGCTTTGTTCTTGTTCTATACGTGTAATTCAAGTTGGTTTTACCTTTGACCTGAAACCTCTTATGAGCACAGTTCCACTGGCTTACTGTAGAGTTTTTCATAGGCTCAACATCTCTTGTTCATGTGCTTACAGAACGGGGCTTTACAAATAGAGTAACAGGGTACTATGCCAAGCCCTCATTCAAACTGTTTCAAAGTGAAATCCTAGGAAAGACCACTCGCATATGAAATTTTATTTTGGTGAAAATTAAATTCTGCGAAGTTTGTTCTATGATGATCTTACTGCATGATTACAGTGTTGTACAGGGGAGACACAACTTTTTCTCATTTCTCCAATACAGTTGGAACAGATTGTTATCTTCTACTAAGGGTTATCAGAGTTTCAGATGTAGAAGTTGAGCTGCTTGTGTGAATTATTCATTCATCAATCCACATGAGGCAAGGTGAGATGAGTTAACAATGTTTTTTGAGCTATCTGAAATAGCTGAAAGTTTATTTTGATGGACAAGGGATGGGGAGTATTACACACCTGGCTTATTTGGCAGATCTGAGAGGAGATTGACATCTGACATTGCACAGAACAGCAGATAGCTGGGAACAGGTTAGGGTAGCATATTCTTCTCCATTTCTTTATATTATTTTGTCTTTGCATTTAATCTGTTTGCAGAGATGTCAGAGAGGTATGAACTCAGTGGTTTTGTTGACTAAAATGCCTTTCAGCTTCTCTTCAGTGAATTTTGTACAGGTTTCAGAATACGAGGTCAGAATGTCCTGAATCAAATATGGTTGCTCTCCTCCATAACAAATGGTGGATTAATATAGTTGATCCATTAATTATATGTGAACTTGATACAAGTGGATAGATTAAAATGGGTAATTACTCAGGTATCAAAAAAAATTGTGAAGGTTCATGACCGATGGAATCCTGCCCTGGTGTTATAGACTGCCTAAATGGGAAAGAATATGGGAAAGAAGACCTTCAGAACCTTCAGAATACACTTAACAAAATATAGTGTAAAAGCTGGAACTCTTCCACTTTTAGAAATTCAACTAATTGGGGACTATATTGTAAATTAATTATTAAATCCATTATTGTAACTATTAAACTAATTGAGGACTATTAAATCCTGGATTAAAACGTCTAAGTGGAATTAAAAATCATAGCCAAAGCATCTGATGTTTACTGTCCCTTGGCAAACCAGACGGCTTGAGGAAAACAATTTTTAACAAGCAGATTACAGGAAGTCCAGTATTTCTGTGACAAGAGATTTCAGGCAGCCCCAAGTTTGTACTCCAGCTGCACTGTTACATCCCTTGGCAGCCTGTGTGCTCTGTTCTTCATGCAAAGCTATTACTCCTATTGCACATAGCCAGAAACTTCCACGGGAGAAAAGGGAATCATCATAGATGAGCCTCACAGTGTTTAAACAGATCAGTTTACAATAAATGTGAGTCACTCGTGGATGAATCCTATTTCTCCAGTCAGGACGAGCTGCCTGTACTTGGTAAGGCTAAGGTTCAGCCCCACTGGCTCTCAGTTGTCCAGTTGTACCCCTACTCCTCCTCCTCTTTTCAGTCACTCCAGTTCCATGTGAGATACTATCAAAGACAAGATGCTGGTTAATGAAGTCTTTTCTTCTTTGGCTTCTTGAGGTTCCTAAGCGTCTGCTACAAATTTGTTCGACAGACATACCAATGTAGGACTGTAGATCAAACTTCCCCAGGCCAAGGGTCACTGAGTGCATCTCATATTTATTTATTAATAACATAGTAATGAACTCAACATTTTTATTTTACAGTTGAGAAAATTAAAGCACTAAGAGCTAGAACTCAGCTTCTAAGGCAGCCTGATGCTGAATGGCTGACTTGTGCATGCTTTTCAGAGGTGTTGAGTATCCAGGATCTCCAGCTGAGGAAAAGTTTGCTCTTGTGCAAAGTCATGTTAGCTCCCTGCCCAGACTTTCCAATTTGAAAAAGGACAACACTACATTATAAAGCACAGTAGGATATTAATCTAAAACCAGTAACATTAGTATTAGTGGTTTATTAAGTTAACTTTACTGCTGCTTTTGAGCACTTTGGACAAGGGGCTCTATATCTGAATATGAGAAAAGCATTCAGAAGTGAACCAATTAAACCTCATAGCATCCCTGTGAAGTATTTTTAGAGAACATATGGAGAAACAAAGTAACTAGTTCCAAATTCTGAGTTAGTGTGGGTCAACACAGACAGAGTCCAGTTCCACAGCCTTACACTCCAGTCTGACTGAGAGACAAGCGTCTGCAGTCTGGAAGCCAAGTAACACTGTTGGTGAAATGGGATGCCTAAGCTTTGCCTCTCAGTGCTCTGCCTCTCAATGGAGCTGATGAGTTTGAGAGGAATGGCATGCTAACATAGTGATAAAAACTTCTGGATCACCAGTTTTGTGTTTAGCCGGTACGAAGTCTAAGAGACGCCCTCTGCATTAGCAGTGGGTTTCAAACCTAGATCTGCTGATTCTGATTCCCCTGCGTCACTGACCAGAATACATCGTCTTGTGTACGCGTAGAGTAATTCCGGCATCTTATGCCCACTCTGTACAGTACAGTTCAGCAAGTACCTAACAGCCTGTTTTAATAGTAGTGTTTGATTTAGCAGTTTGGTGAACTCTGCACTACAGTAAAAGATGAATCTTTTTTATAGATTGTGGCAAAGCAGCCATGTGGAGTTTAACCAGTGTTTGTTAACATTTCAATGCAGTAGTTGCACACCAGTAGCTCATATTCAAAGCCAGTATCTTGTCAAAAGGACACTTTTCGGTGCTCCCCAGGGACATTAGTATGTTTCTAAGATAAACCCCTTTGGCCGTGTTTAAGAAAGAAGCCATAAAGGTGGGGAGCTTGTGGAAACCTCAGAGTAGCAAGGAAGGACATATGTGAAGGAGCAAGAGCAAAGCCGCAGTGGAAGCCTCTTTGGTTTCCAAATGAGAATGTTTCCCACACTGTCAGACCTGAGGCTTGATTCTGTCTCCAAAGGCTTTTGCAGTAAGATCTTGGGCAGCTAAGTTAGCATAGAACCCATGAAGTCTGTAGTGCTAAAATGATTTACAGTAGCTGTCTGGCCTCATTTTCTTTTTCTCTACAAGTAAAAGATTTAGATTGGACATTAGGAAAAATTTCTTCACTGAAAGAGTGGTCAGACACTGGAGTAGGCTGCCCAGGGAGGTGGTTGAGTCACCGTCCCTGGAGGTGTTCAAGAAACATGTAGATGTGGCATTTCAGGACATGGTTTAGTAGGCATGGTGGTGTTGGGTTGACAGTTGGACTTGATGATTTTAGAGGTCTTTTCCAATCTATGATTCTATGATTCTATGATAAAAGGAAATGCAAGCAGAGAAAGCTTGAATGTTGTGTAGTGAACAACTCCTAGATTTCTATGTAGTGTGGAAGAATAAATAACCTTCCAGTAAGGAAGCTTTATGAAGCTCTTTGAGCTTAATAAAGCTCTTTGAGCTTAATAAAGGAATTTCTCAGACTCAGATGAAAAAGGAGTAGTAAGTTGCTAATAAGTAGCTGGTTTCTAAAAGAAAAGAGAATGTTGTTTACATGGAGAATTACAGGAGGTTATCTTAACATCTGAGGTGGGAAAGTCTTATAGGAGAGCCTATGGGAGAAGAGGGAAAAGTACTGCTCTAAATGGGAATATTCTGGTAAAGGAGCTACCTTTATCTTTGAGGAAAAGTGGCTGATTGAGTTTCTGTGGAACACTTTTCTCCTAGGATCTTCAGAGATTGTTTAAGGCTTTTCTTAAAATTACCATGTTTGACCAGTTACTGTTTTATCTAGGATTTAATCCTTTATGTATTAGAGACCTCTAGTAATTTTCTTCTGTCGTAAGGAAAACAGGATAGAATAGTATTCTTCATCATTGAGGAGAAAAAAAGCTGTGGAAAGAAAATACTGTTCACATATGGCATCGGCCAACAGTCATCTTTCTTTACAGGTCTTTCCTTTACAAGTGCACGGGGCTTGCAAGTGAATGTGACAGAAGTGGCTGAATCCCATCTATGTTAAGAGCACCAAATCTCACTTCGTTGTTTGCTTTGGAATACACAGTCAAAATTCAGCATAGCAGTAATGGGACCTGTATCTGACTGTAACTAAAGTTTTTCATCATAACTTAAAAACCAGACTGTAAAATGGTGATAAACAAGGAAAATCAAACTAAAATGATGGTGTCTCATATGCTATAGCCAGATAGATTGGTGTAACTTTTTTAGGATTGCCTGTGAGAAGCTTATTTATGCTGTGTTCCTGTGTGCTGCATGGTATAGATGTATTCCAGAAAGCTAAGTAAATATGCAGCACTCATATAGACTGTACTTTTTGTGGTCAAATTTAGTATTTGCTTTAAAAAAACAAGTGATCTGAAATGCTCTCTGAAAGTGAAAATTTCTGGTAGCATGTAATATAAACCCCTAAGGGCAGTAGAGAGGGCTAAATTGGTGATAAGATTCTCCTTGAATGTGTTCAGTCTTTTGCTGAACTTCAGGATGTTCCAGAAGAAGGCACAGAAACAAAGGCCTTCCTATTGTTTTTCAATTTCAAGATACTGGGTCATTGGTATGATTTCAAACTTTGGAAGTGTTTCCATTAGCGAAGCCTTGGGTACTACTTGTCAAGTCAACTCTGTTAGATGTTTTACTGCTCAGTGAAGCAATGTGGGTTTTGCTGGAATTCAGTTTGCCTTTCAGTATTGCAAATGATCTGCTGTATGACTTCATAAATGTCACTTCTGCTTTCCATATCTGTCATAAATAACAGCAACGTCTTTCATTCCTGCAACCTGTGGAACTGTATGTGTGTTGCATAGCTTTGTAACTTGTTAAGCACTGCGGTCATAGAGAATAATCAGGTACTTGCAGTGCTACTGAACAACAAAAAAGTTTTATTTTCTTTTAAGAAATAGAGTAGATAACATAAGGAGTAATCTCAATCGCACTTTGCCATGTCACAGAGGTCAGGAGTTATATGATTAATAGTAACAGGTCTTACGGAAAACCCCAGTAACTCATTGCACACTTACAAAGGGCATCTGAATGTTACTGTATCTGTCTGAAGTATTGTGTTACACCAACAGTCATCCTCTTGAAAGAAGGAAATATACTCTGCTATAAATAACTTGAAATATGAAGGGAAGCATCGCATTTCAAAACGAACTTGGCTTACTGGAGATATTGAAGATATGGTCTAAATAAAAAGATGGGATGAAATTTACTGCAGTTGAATGCAGGATGTTGTCTGATATCAAAATATCTACACAGGCACTGGACAATGAACAATTTGTCAGGCAGGTGTTCAGGGATATGAATTTTTTTTTCTTCTGGTATGTCATTATAAAGTAATTTGTCTTTTAAAACAGACTGCCTTGTTGATAACTTCTGTCATGGCCTCATCTGGTGTGTTTGACCATGTAAAGCCTGAAAACTGCAGGGCTATGTGTGGGCTGAGGGGAGTGACAAGGTATAAGTCACATGAGACATGAAGGTCTGCTGTGCTCTTTCTGAAGGTGCTGCGTGTTACCATAACAACACATTGCTGCCTAGCCTTCCGAGGACATCTGGCAGAGTTGTAAACAACAGTAGCCGAATGAATGAAAATTTCCTGTACAGTACGTAGATGTGTCTAATTGACTCCTTGTCCCTCCCAAGCCAGCATGACTCGGTCCCTTTCTCTCTTCTTCTGTCTTAATTAAACATGTCACATCTGGTGTGGGGGTGATTCATACTCACTACATGGGCATGGTCTGCCTGCAACTGATAGTACTTTTTCTTGCCTATGCCTTTCTTCACGTGTTCGGAGGAGAGCTACCTTTTACCCAATTCCTCTCTTTTGAATCAGGTGTCAGGTTAACTCATTTACAGCTGAAGAGGTAAGAGGTAATGATCTTTGGACAGCTAACACAAGATAAGACACATCTGAAGATAAGTGCATTCCAGAGGAAGTGAGGCGTGTTACAGAGAAAACTTGCAGATCATGCTGCTCAGAAACAAAAGGTGGGAGTGCTTTACTTCTGGGCAGTGCAGAGTAAGGATGCTATTCTTCATAAAGACAATTAGTGTGGACTCACAAAGGAGGATCATGCCTCACAAATCTGATATCCTCTCCTGGAGAGGGAAAAAGCAAGTGAGTCACAGCAGGGGAGCTATTGACGTGATTAACCAAGACCAGGGGAAAGCTTTTCATACAGGAAAGTATAAAAGGCTTAACCCCAAAACCAAGGAGTAAGGTAGATAGACAGCTTAAGTGGGTAAGGAGTTAATTGCAAGTCCAAAGACAGAATGGTGCAACACAGGATTACAAAGCCTAGAAATGGATTACTGTGGGATTGGAAAGAAAGAGGAAAAGTGAGAATGCTGGGGGAAGATAGCCTTGACAGTTGTGTTATTTCACAGGTAACAGTCTCAGGGTGTCCAGCACAACTGTGTTGATTCCCAGTTCAATAGAATCACTTGCATCTCACATGACAAAGCAACTTTGATGAACATGGAGAAGAAAAACTTCCTTTGAATATTAGAACTCTTTAAAGCCACAGGAACCATATAATCAATTGACTTGATTATTTATGTTGTAGACCCTGAACCACCTATCTTTCACAGCTCTGAACACCTTCTTTTTCTTTGTGTCCCTATAGCAATACTGGCTGCTACTGTAGTGCTGGTGCTACCGGTAAGAACTTAAGGCACAGTAGGCATGTCAGAGTTTTCTTGTGCTTCTAGCTCACTCCAGACAGCCTCAGACTGTGGCTGGAAGCCGTCCTTTAAAGCCTGCCAGCTTCCTAAGGCTGTGACTGGACATGCTTGCTTGAAAACTGCAAAGGGCCACCTTTTGTGCTCTTTGTTTTGCAGGACGAGCGCATGGGTAGTTTCTCCTAACGTGGTTAAGAGTATGTCTCCACTTCATTGCTTTGAGCAGTTGTCATAAAGACTGAGTAAAGACTCTGGTTAGCTATCTTGTTGTGGAAGCATGCCTACTTTTAAATAAAAGTACATTTAATCTGTTGGGAGAGCTCTCACTCCCCCATTTTTGACTCTCCAGGATATCTCTCCATCCACCAGCTGTGAGGACAGGCGAAGGTCCTTGTATCAGATCGTGCCAATACGCCAGTGCCCTAGCTGTTGGTCACCTCTGGATCGGCATGTTAGACTATACCTGTTCCTAAAGGAATCCTGTCAGCCCACTCAGGTCCCTACAGGCATTATGACTGCTCTCAGATCACCCACCAGGTTCACAGTCCCCGGGGCTGGAGCTGCCCCCAGCTGCCCGCTGTCCACCCTGGCTGCCCTGCTCCTGGCTGGAGCGGTGGGACCTGGGCCCAGCTGGGCTGCTCCACAGAGAGCCCCCAGCTGCCGGGGAGCCACCAGCCCACACTGGGCCCTGGGCACTGCAGCAAGAGGAGCGCAGCTCCTCCTCTTTGCTGTGCCAAGGTTGGAAGACAAGCTGGAGGACATGATTTCTATCTATCGCTGCTGTCTATGGCAGAGATACGTTCCAAAGCCTGTGAGACTGAAACCTGAGCTATTCCCTGTAATGAAGGTTATTATAATGACTTTGAAAGAGATGCACCCAAGGGTAGATATGTTTATTGTCTAAGCTACAGTTTCATGCCTTTTAATTTTTTTTCTGAAGTTAAGAATAGGTAGGTTGACTTCTGTTCTAAAATGTTAATTAAATGAACTTGGACAGATGAACGTGCTAATGTGTTATTCAGCTTGAAAGAGTGAAACTTCTTTCATTAGATGCATTACGTGACGTTAGACGTCTGCCTTTGCCCCACCGGAGAGAAGGGTGGGGCGCGCTATTACTGCCTTCCTCTGTTAGTGATGGCTGGCGTGGCATGCTTTTGTGCTGCCTGTTACTACTGCTTGACTCGATGCTGTCCTGCTTTCCTTTTCTTCAGTCTTGGCTGGGACCACACCTATCTCTGCTGTAAGATACTTGAGAGATTTGGTCCGTCCACGAGGTAACACTCCCCTCTTGTTACCAAGACAAGGTTGTCAGAAGGCAAGTTCCTAGTTTTTCAGAATTTTGGATAAGCCCCTCTTCGTTCATGGAATACAGAAGGGGACCTGGCTGTGAAGAAAAACATGTCCAGAATCTGAATTCCTAGCCTGCCAAGGACTGTTGAGGTGTTGATACTATCTCTAATTGTTGCAATTCTGTCAAAGTGTGTCCCTGGGCCGCGTGAGTCGCAGGTGTTCCTGTGCTACAAATAATGGTGATACACATTAGTAACTGAAATCCCTGGAACACTCTAGAATTCCCAGCACAGACACCCCTGACAAAAGGGTTTAATTAATTTTGTGGTTGTCATGGGTGCATTGAATGTTTTACCCTTGAGAAGCCACGTGACTGTGAATGAGAAACAAAAGGAGGTCTCAGATAACAACAATCTAAGAAAAACAGTGCAGTGCCTGTAAAACGTTTGGTACGTGTCCTAACAGGGGCATAATAAAGCAGTCCAGGGAACTGAAAATTCCGGTTTTGTTCCATCTGTTCTACTCTGGAACAAGAAGACAGAAGTGATTTCTTCGCAGACCATTCTGGGAAGGTCTTCTTGAAATGGGCTGGAAAAGCAGATGACCTCTCCCCCAGCCTAGGAGGATAGCGTTCTGCGGGAGAAAGGGTCAGAATCTCCCTAGCAGTAAGCAAAGGGCATTTTGTGATACTGTAGCATGTGAATATACATAGTAAGTAAATAGTAAGAATGGACGCCTTGTATATTTTGCTACCAAGGCTTTGCAAGAAGTCTTTTCTTGCTTGTAGGTAGACCTCAGACTCTCCTCGGTGCTCAGCCCAACCAGGAAAGGTGCCTTCTTCCCCTTCCCTGGGCAGATAATGGTATTTCTTACTGTACTGCTCTGTATTGGTAGGATTTGTTGTCCTGTCACGTTGTTGAGCAGAAAAAAGAGGTCTACTGGTTTTAAGCAGCAGAAGTTAAAACAGAACCCGTATGGCCGACTTTTGTATAGGGAGCAGAAACAACATAAAGGAGTCTTTGTACTCTGTGGCTTAGAGATAAGGTACTTTGTTGTCGACTGGAACCATTAAAACAATTAAAGTTTTCTGGGGAGGAAGTTACAATTTCCTTTAGGAAAAATATTTGTGCAAAAACCACTGGCCCAAGTAGGATTTGTTGGTGCATGTTTGTGGCGTGTGATTACCCTTGAGGCCTGAATGTTTGTTGTCAGGCTGTTCCATTCTGAACAATGTGATAAATACAACTTTAACTGTAAATCATGTGTTTGGACCTTTGCCCGCACCTCTTTTTCCCTGCTGGTTTGATATCCCTAACTGCGATGCGCATCTCGTTTGTTTACGGGTTAGAAGTGAAGTGCATGATGGGCGGAAGGAAACTTCACAACTCACGGGGAGTTGTAAGGCAGGTATGTTTATTGCAGCGCTGGGTGCAAGGGGGACCACTCCTCTTATCTTGCACACCGAGTCACGAAGTATGCATCTATTTATTACAAAGTTTATCTAAGTAGGCTGGATTATTACAATTAGTCCTAGAATAGGCACGATTATTATAATTATTTCTAGGAATTCATTATCATACTCCGCCCCTCTTTAGCACTTGTACAGTGTTGTCTGGTGGTCGTCTGTGGGGGTCTTCTGGATGAAGGCTCGCAGTCCACCTCACTGTGTGCTTTCACCTTTGGCTCAAAAATTCCTGAGCTGTGTTGGCTGAGTTCCAAATCACAGAACCAGTTTCAGCTAGAGGGGGGCTTCTTACAGACAACAAAGTTCTGGTTATCAGTCCTTATCGGTCCTTGTTTCTCTTCATCTGCCTCGCAAGCAGTCCTTGTTAGCTACATTTGGGCTCACAGCAGTCCTTGTTAGCAAGGTCACAAAGAACAGAACTGAAGTAATGTCAGTGGTTAACTCTCATCTTAACACAGCTGCAAAGCTATGTAACAAAATTAAACAAAGTCGACATCAGTTTCCCACATCGAGTACCCCCGGGGTCAGGGAGGTCACAGCACGCCGGACGCCTGTCCGGATCTGCTGAGGTGACGACCTGTGAGCGCGCCGAGCCGAACGCCCGGTGCCGGAGGAGCAGGCCGGAGGCTCGGCTGCCTCCCGAGCGGCGGCGCGGCGGCCTGGCCGCCTCAGCGCCGGCTGACCCCGGACCCAGCCCGGACGGGACGCGCCCCGGTGGAGGGGTGCCGGGCGGGGGGGGGGCGGTTCCCTCAGCAGCGGCCCGGCCGGCTCTCTGGCCTCGTGCTTCCCGCCGCGAGGAGACCTGAGGGATCCGCACGGGAGCGCTGGCACCTCGTCCCGGCTGCCGTCACCCGCCTGCTCGCCCCGCCCCGGGGCAGAGAGCACTGCCCTCAGCCACGCCTCCGTTTGTGGCCGAGGCCCCGCCCGCTCGGGCGCGTGGCCGGCACTTGCGGGCAGCACGGCCCCGCCCCCGCCCCCCTCCTTCCCGCCCCTGGGCGGCCCGCGCCCGACGGCGGCGGTCACGCGCGGCGCTGATGACGCGGGGCGGCGGTCACGCGACCTCCTCTCGCGAAAGAGCGGGCGGCGCGCGGGCCGGCGGCGGCCGCTCTCCATAAATATCGGGGCGAGGCGGGGCCTCCCCAGCCAGTGGTGGCGCGCGTGCTGCGGGCGGCGGCTCCCTTCCGGTCGCGTCTGTTCCCCCGCGGGTGAGTACGGCCGCCCGCGGCCCTCCGGCCCGGCTCTCTTCTCTTCGGCCGTAGGGGGACCCCGCGGGGCTGGCTCCGCGAGATGGTGGAGCCCGGCGGCGGCTCCGACTGCGTCTCGCCGCGGGGCCGCCCCCTCTGTCTCCGCGGTCCACCGGCCCAGGTCCCGGTGCGTTTCGGTAGGCTGCTTGAGTCGCTCCCGGCACCAGGCGGCCCCGAGGCGCTCGGCCGCCCCCGGGAGAGGCACCGGCCCGGCCCGGCCCGTCCCTGGCGAGGCCCCGGGGGCCTCCTCCCGGCGCAGGGCCCTCCGCGCTCCGGCGTGCCTCTTCGTGCCGCTTTCGCCCCTCCCGTCCGTAGCGAGGGCGGGAGGAGGAGCGGAGCTTGTAGCTTGCTTTGTCCGCCTGCCCGTTCCGGGCCTGCCGCCGGAGTGCGGCCCCGTACCGCGGATGCGGCTGGGGCGCCTCGCCCGGCCGCCCGCCCTGGTGGGATGGGTCGGGTCCGACCTTTGCCGGCGCCGAGGCTGTCCGAGGGGTCTCGGAACAGCGCAAGGCCCTAGCTGTCTTCACTGCCTTCAGGAGCGGGAGTAAGTTCACAGACGAGCGCTCCTATTTTAGTGACTGAAATGCAAATCCGTGGCTTGATCTTCTGGGACACGCTGCAAGCAGTGAGTAATCCTCAGAGGAAGGGCCCCTCTGCCTTCAGAGGCCGGGCGCTGTGCTGTTTGCCCCTTGCCCAGTGCTGCAGCCTGCTTTGCCCTTCAAGGTGAACTTCAGTTGTGCTCTGAGTAATCGGACCTGTAGCACTGTGTGAGAAACACAGCGAGTTTCAGTACTCGATGGGTGGGAGGAAAGCTGCTGTAACACTTGTCTGTTACGTGTTTGTGTATGTTCCGTCTGCAGTGGTTAGTCTCATTACAGGTGCTACCTTATGGCCTCGTGTGTGTTAATATGTGCAAATATGCCTGTCAAATGTCAACAGCATGCCGTTGTGCTTGTTCCCCATTATATAACGGCAAAAAGTTTTACTTGAGCACAGGCAGAATATTAACACACTCCTTTTGATAGTCATACTTATGAGAAGGACAGCTGCTGTTGGCTCTTTGACAAACCCAGCAGAAAGCCTTGAACACCACAGTCCTTTTGAGGACCAACTTTTAGCTTGCCTTTCTGTTGCCTTCATGTATTGAAGTTCTTCTGGAACTTATCATATGAAACCACGAATGCGAGAAGTACTTCTTGCAGATTTAGTTCAGCCTGCGTGTGTGCACAGGGTGACAGTGTGCTTCTGTGTGCTGCTCTCCTTGTGTGGTACTGCAACACCCCTCTCCCTTTATAGGGTTTGTATGGGGAGAGCTGTTACTGTTTTCTCTGTGGGAATACGTGTTGGACAGTAATTGAGTAGTGTAGGCATATTGAATGAGTGGTGTCCGCAGCCTGTTTCAGTGTGGGATAGGTAATGATCAAGTCTAAATTAGCATAAAGGAGAGTTATTTTCTGCAGTGGGAAACTCCTGTGCTCTGTGTGTTAGAGGAATGCGAACTTGAGCAAGCTGAGGAGGGGAAGCCCTACCTGGGCATCAGGCATGGCACTAGAGATAGTGAGCTTCTTGAGTTTAGTGGAATGACTTGTGAGAATCGAGCTGAGGTTACTGAAACCAGTATTTCACCTCAGTCTTCCATGTGTTTTCAAGATTTGGACAGCAATGATGACTCAAATGTCAAACTTGACTCCCTTAGACTAACAGAAGATCTAACCAGATTGAAGGTATTAGTGGTGGATTCTTCATCTGACTTAGACATTCTGAACTAGAGTTTTAATGACTTGCTGGCTGGCGTTTCATTGTCATGGCTCAACGTATTAAGCCCAAGTGTGTCTGTTTCTTCTAGAAAAATAAATTATTCCACCAGTTTGTAGCTTTTTAGTAATTCTGGCATGAACTGCTGTATCTCAAAGCCTGTCTCTTGCATAGGCCCTACTTGTGTTGCCTAAACCAAAGTAATTAGAGAACAAAGTTTCGGATTTCTAAATTGTTATAAAATAAAATGTAATCCCTGTATGCAAGAACATGAACATCCAAATCCCCTTGATCAACGGGGTTGATTACAAAAGGGTTGTTGGTTTCAAAATATAGTGATTAGATGAAGTGGATATGAGGAGCCATAACTCAGATATGCTTCTTTTACAGGCTGTGTAAGATTCAAGACCTGAAAAAATGGCTTTGGCAGCTATCAATCCACAGCAGGTACATCTGAGTTAGTTTAGCCCCATAGTTTTTTGTCTAGTTCAGGAAAAAAATAGGAGTGAACTTACCTCTTTCTCTTTTAAACAGAACATTGTATCAAGGGTTGTCAACCTTCCCTTGGTGAGCTCCACCTATGATATGGTGTCCACAGCATACATCACCACGAAGGATAACCATCCTTATCTGAAGTCAGTATGTGAGATAGCAGAGAAAGGAGTGAAGACGATTACTTCAGTAGCCATGACAAGTGCTATGCCTATCATCCAGAAGCTGGAACCACAAAGTAAGGCGAAGATGGAGTTGTTGATAACTTTAATTCAACTGATTGCTCTATATATCCAGATGCACTTAGTGTAGCATGCATGGTCATCTATTCTGGGGTACATCAAGAGGAGGGTGGCCAGCAGGTCGAGGGAGGTTCTCCTTCCCCTCTACACTGCCCTGGTGAGGCCCCATCTGGAGTAGTCTGTCCAGTTCTGGGCTCCCCAGTTCAAGAAAGATGAGGAGCTGCTGAAGAGAGTCCAGTGGAGGGCTACGAGGATGGTGAGGGGACTGGAACATCTCTCCTACGAGGGGAGGCTGAGGGAGCTGGGCTTGTTCAGCCTGGAGAAGGGAAGGCTGCGAGGGGACCTAATATATACTTACAAATATCTGAAGGGTGGGTGTCAGGAGGATGGGGCCAAACTCTTTTCAGTGGTGCCCAGTGACAGGACAAGGGGCAATGGGCACCAACTGAAGCATAGGAAGTTCTGTCTGAACATGAAGAAGAACTTCCCTCTGAGGGTGATGGAGCCCTGGAACAGGCTGCCCAGGGAGGTTGTGGAGTCTCCTTCTCTGGTGATATTGAAGACCCACCTGGACAAGGTCCTGTGCAGCCTGCTGTAGGTGACCCTGCTTCGGCAGGAGGGTTGGACTAGATGACCCACAGAGGTCCCTTCCAGCCCCGACCATTCTGTGATTCTGTCATGCCGGCCTGGGGTGCTGTTTCAGGTAGTTGACTGAACCTGTTGCCTGGCTTGTTGAGTAACTGATTACAGATGGGTATGATTTAACAAAAAAAAAATCCAGAGCCAAAATGGATTCCAGCTTTTGTAATGCTAAACTGGCTGACTCCTCTTGCTATGTGAGATGGTTATGTATTCTCTTGCTCAACACCTTCCTCACCTTTCACCTGGTTTCAAATGCGCTTTGTACTTTCTTGCACTGGGAACAACTTGTGGTTAAATTTGGCAACTGTCGCAAGGCTGTTGTAACCAGGAGCCTGGTTTCATGAAGTGGCAGAGGGCCAAGTGTTTCAACTTGTTCTAATAGTTGCTTCTGAATATCAAATAGATTTTGGTCTGAAAGTGAGCTTTCTTCTGGCACTGTAAACCGGCCTTGTTCTTGGCATTACTGGGCACTGTTGCATATGAGCTCTGTTTCAGGAAGAATTCTCAACTGGACTTATTTGTACTAAGGAAAAAATCCACAAATTATGACCAACTATTGTAATTTCTTTTATAGTTGTAGTTGCCAACAACTATGCATGTATAGGTCTAGACAAAATTGAAGAGAGACTGCCTATACTGAATCAACCCACTGACAAGGTAAGTTCTTTCCGTATACATAGGCTAAGCAGAAGAACTAAACACCCTGCTTCTTTCTATTATCACTATAAGTATAAGGAGATAGATTTCAATAAGCCATGCCTGAAGCACAGCTTAGAAGCAATGAGGAAGTAAAAGGTGTTTCTGTAGAATTGTTTGTTGCCTTTGGGAGGCCATTAAGCCTTTTTTTTAAAAAAATTTGCCCACCATTTGACATATCTGTCTATAGCTGCCTTTGACTAGTGGGCATCTCTTTTAAAATTTTAATCCTTGTCTGTCTCCTGCTCAGTGTGAAGCAAGTAGTGCCTGAATTACATTTGTTGTAGTGTTTTGATCTGAAGGCTCTGTGGCAGTTATAGTTTGTTTTCTCTTGTACATGTGTTTTCAGGGCAGAATTTCTCCTAGATAACCAATACTTGTACAAGCTTTAGCATAAGTTTATATTTTCTGGATTATGTAGCTCTCCGTAGTGAATCAGCCTGTTCCCTATGGCAGGTTGTTGCCAATGCCAAGGATGTAGTTGTTGGAGCCAGAGAAGCTGTAACAACCACTGTGACTGGTGCCAAGGAAACTGTTGCTCACACAATCACTGGAGTTGTGGGCAAGACTAAAGAAGCAGTGCAAGACAGCGTAGAAATGACCAAGTCGGTTGTCAGCGGCAGCATTAACACTGTCCTGGGAAGTCGTGTGGTGCAGATGGTGAGCAGTGGAGTGGATAGTGCTCTCACTAAATCAGAGACCCTTGTAGACCAGTATCTCCCACTTACAGAAGCAGAACTAGGTAAGACCAATTCAAGGTTTGATTTTGTTGGAATGCTTGTATTGGGGAGAAGCAATCAGTCATCCATTTATTACTTGCTCATAGTGGGGACGGGGCATGTGCTTCCCAAACTGCCTATTCCCTTGCTGGTTGTAATAGCATCTTCTCAGGGAAGCAGAGTGAAAGTAAGGATTTCAATGTATGATGGTCTACCAACCTACCTTGGTGTTAAAGGACTACTAAACAAGTCCACCATTCAGGTGTTACTAAGTGAATAAAATTGCCTCAGACCTCTTAAGTTTTCTTCCAGTTGCCAGTTTGCTTGCTTTCTACATATCTAGAGAAAGAAGCTGCAAAAATTGAAGGTTTTGAAGTTGGAGTTCAAAAGCCAAGCTACTACATTAGACTAGGATCCCTGTCTTCAAAGGTCCGCACTCGTGCCTACCAACAAGCCTTAAACAAAGTTAGAGATGCTAAACAGAAAAGCCAGGAGACGATCTCTCAGCTCCACCACATTGTTAGTCTGGTAAGTCTAAGCTTTTGCTTGAGGTGTGAAAGGCAAATGTTGGCATAGTTCTGGAGTGTAGAAAATAGCTGAAAGAGGCATAGGAAAACTGGAATAGCTCTCAGACTAAATGCATTTTCTAAATATAAAGTGTTTCCCATTCAGAGCTTTTCACCACTATTCAGGAGAGGTCCTAAATCAAGCTGAGCTGTAAACTAATGAGCATTTGCTTGTCATTTCTATTTCTGCAGTGCTTAAAATTACATTTAAAATTATATTCCTGTTTTAGAGTGCTGGGTTTGACACAGACCTTATTCAGTGAAGAAAGTCTCACAATTTGGAAACACTTCAGTCCTTTAAGACCTTTTCGTTAACAAAATGTCGGCTTCTTTGTGGGCTTGCTGTTCTTGCTGTGGGTATATCTGAGCATTCCTGGGTACTTCAGTAGCCTTATTCTAACAACTTACCTTTATGTACAGGACAAACTGTGCATAAAGAGTCAAGGCCTTCTGTACACTTTCAAATCCTTGTGTAGGATGCTAGTGGGGGAGGGGCAAGTAGTTCAGGCAGTGATACACTACATAACTTCTCAAAACTGCTTGCCAGTTTTCCCTTCTTTGAAGAGAAGGAACATACTCTTACATTCACTAAAGTCTTTTATACTGAACTTCTAAAGTATTTAGAAAGGAGGCTACAAAGCAGGTAAGGTAGGGTAGCCCTAATAGAACTGTTTGGACTCTTTGCTTTACTTCCTTATTTGGCTGTATTTCAGATCGAGTACGCCAGAAAGAACATGAATAGTGCCAATCAGAAACTTCTTGGTGCTCAGGAAAAGCTTTATCAGTCCTGGGTAGAATGGACGAAAAATACAGGCCAAAACGATGGTGATGAACCACATAGCGCTGAGGTAAATAGATGTCAGTGTACACCAGAAGTGAATGGATTGTGTTATTGTCAAGATAACGACAAACTAACAGTCCCCAAAGTACGCAGCACCTTAACAGCACAGAAGCTTATGTGCAAATGTGGAATCTGAATGCTGAAGCTTAGGGCGGCTGACTAGTAACTGCTATGAAAAGTAGAGGATACCCAAATACTTAAATGAGTAATTCCTGCAAATAATATGGGGTTCATTTGCCTTTCAAGAGAATGCTCATCCTGTTTAGCATGTGAACCTTGGGGTATCCATATCTAGATCAGCTAGGACTTGCTTATCTGATATGGTCAGACCAGAAATAACAATTTGTCAGCATAAAGCATGCTTAGGCACAGCCTCACTGAGGCTTATACGTGGCTTTTAACAGTGGTTCATTGATTAGAACATACTTACCTGCTGTGACTTGTTATCCAGAGTTGAAACAAGAGCTTGTTTATCTGTCGCTGGGTAGAAGCTACCAGTGTCTCTGTTCCACAAAGTACTTGAGTGCTGTAGAAGTGTCAAGTACTTTCAAGTCTCTGACGCTTCAGACTTAAGACCTGTTTTATGATCTGCTATAGCTTCATCTTACTTACATCCCCTTTACTTTGTTTCTTTATGTATCTTGAGGAACATAAAGCTGCTACAGTCATAAAAAGATACTAATGTGCTGTTACACTTTTTGTTTCCAGCACATTGAGTCGAGAACTCTGGCTATTGCACGGACCCTCACTCAGCAGCTTCAGACCACCTGCCTCACCCTGGTCTCAAGCCTGCAGGGGCTGCCACAGAATGTGCAGGATCAGGTTTACAGTGTTGGGTCAGTGGCAGGTGATGTCTACCAGAGCTTCCGGTCAGCATCCTCCTTCCAAGAATTATCAGACAGCTTTCTTACCACTAGCAAAGGACAGCTGAAGAAAATGAAGGAGTCTCTGGATGATGTGATGGATTATCTTGTTAACAACACACCGCTCAACTGGCTGGTAGGTCCCTTTTACCCACAACTGCCTGGCATTCAGCATGCTGAGAGCAAAGGTGAAGGGGAGAAAAACTCCAGCCAGAAAGACAAACAGCCTGAACACACTACTGAATAAACCGCATAGCATGCATGTACTCTGCTGACTGACCAAACAAGTGGCCTTAGCAAGTGTAGGCTGCCAAAAAAGCCTTGGAGAAAAATCTATAAACATAGGAGTAGGGGAATGATAGAGAGAAGGGACACTCACACATGGGCTGTATTGTCCTGTGTAGTTTAGCCATTCCAAAAACTCAGACTGTCTTTAATGCCTAAATATTGGCAGCTTGCAGTTGTCAAGATGCCTTGTTTGTCTGTCAAGAAACCTCACCATGCTCATTAATAGTATTAATACCATTAGCCTAAATGAAACCTACCGTAGCTGAAAGCATTTGATTTGATGCTTAATATGTACCAGAATGGTATAAAACCCTTACATACATTTAATGCATTTAAAAGCCCTGCAGTCTAGCTAGGTACGCTTAAATTCCATGTTTGCTGCAGATCATGCATTTGATTATTATGGATCTGACTGTCTCAAATTCTACTGCTACACAATTTGTGACAAAAGTTCTGTGAGTGCAGAATTCCAGTGCTGAAAGTGGGGTTTCTGAACGAGTCAGCTGGAGTTACTTGAATGCTGTGACAGTGCTAACATTTAACTATATAAAGGTAACTATTTTAAAACACAGTAACCTGACCACAGAATTGTAGGTTATCTCGAGTTTTCAGGGACCCATAGGGATCATCAAGTCCATCTCCCTGCTCCTCGCAGGACTACCTAAAACTAAACCGTATGACTAAGAACTTGAACTGTTGACAGGCTTGGTGCCGTGACTGCTTCCCTGGGGAGCCTGTTTGAGTGACTGACCAAACCATTATCAATACATTTTTTGATATGTGGTATAAAGACAAGATTCATGCTGTTTGTACACAGATGCCTGCTGTTGTGTGGGTGGTTGTTTTTTTTTGTAGTTGTCTTTGTAATTCATTTTGTATCTTAGTAATAAATGCTTCAGTAGCCAAAGTCTGTCTCCATTTCAGTGGTGTTTAAAATAAATGTAACTTGCTGTTCTCTGACTCCTTCTGGGTCCAGCAGAAAGCAAGCTTGAAATGCAAATGAAGTAGACGCATTGAAAATGTATTTCTGTATGTATAGATGAGTACGATACTGCTGCAGCATTTCTTTCCTCCCTTTTAGTTCCTGGGCATCTTTCCAGTTAGTCTTAGCTTTAGTACTGCTTTTTTGGTGCTTGCTGTTGCCTGCCTTTACCGATGACCTAAGCTGTGAGCTGATGGATCTTCTAATATTGAGAAGAGAGGGATATGGACCAAAAAAAACACCCTGTCCTGCCTTAGCAGACTGCTGGCTGCCTGCTTTGGCTGCTGGCTCCTTATAAACAGTATATACTCATCAGCTGCCAACACCAGTTTTAACCCGTTTGTTTGCCCTGTTTTGAACCTGAGTGGCTAATGTACATTAACACTTAGCTACTTGGGTGGAATTGTTCCTCAATAAATCCTGTCAATCCCTCCCCTGGAAGAGAATTACAGTCACTAAGAAATAAGCTTTCTTGGTTTAGGGCTGTCCAGGTAGGTTCTGTCTGTGTTCCTAATGCATGCCCTACACAACTTTGAGTTGCGATCACTGAGTGTAGCAATGCTGGCCACCATTTTCAAAGAGGTCGCCAAACAGCGTGAAGCAAAAATGGAGTTCAAAGGAAGCTTTTTCACATGTTGGTACATGAAACAATACCTCCCCCAGCACACTGTGAGCACTAAAGGAAAACACATGTAGTCTAGCCCTCTAAGGTGAGAGAGGCGAAGTCAGGGTCGGTCTAGAAGTGTTAGGGAGACTGTGCTTTAAGCACAATATTAAACAAAATTGTAACAGGATTACAAATAAAGGTTCTGTAACTTCCAGCTTTAAATAGTTGTTGTTTGTAAGGGGGCTGTTTAACACGTAATTAACATGAGGTGGCGAGATACTCCTTTCCAGCTAAGGCCCTAATTAAGACTTCTGGAATTCTTTCAGCAATTAATTCAGATTAAGTATTGAATCAATCCAGACAGATAATAGCCTTTTTTTTAATCTACATTTGTAATAAAATTGGTAGAGTGCATCCACTGTTGTAGAAGTGCTCAGGAATAGCATGGGCCTAGTCAGGTCTGGGAGCAGCTGGCAGTTCAAAGAAGGGAATTCCCATTGTTATGTATTTTAAAATCTGAAGGCTGTGGGTCTTTATTCTGCGGTAATCAATCAAATAAGGTACTCAAACTGTTCACTGTCATTTCAGGACTGAGAAATAA
The DNA here is from genome assembly GCF_030867145.1 of Opisthocomus hoazin. Lineage (NCBI taxonomy): Eukaryota > Metazoa > Chordata > Aves > Opisthocomiformes > Opisthocomidae > Opisthocomus > Opisthocomus hoazin. The sequence continues at coordinate 25,838,443 of NC_134454.1, read as the reverse complement.
ATAGCACCATCTAGTATTAATACAAGAGCAATGCATCTCTGTTCTGTCTTAAGTTGCACTACGGTTTCATACTCCCTTAGATGGCTGTCCAGCTTTACTAAATGTCAGCAAGCAGATCAAGTAGAAACCAGGGAAAAATGTTACCAGCAGAGACCTTCAAATCGTTTCTTCCTCACTGGGCACTATTGGGTGGCTTCTGTGTGAAGGTTACTTTGACTTCTGATACCTAAGCTACAACTCGTGGCTGCAGATAGAGGAATGCCTGGTTAAATGCTTGCCTAATGGTTGGGCTCATATAATAGCTTGTTACACCAAAATGCTGTGCACAGGTTCATCTATCATGCTGTTGTGGCGTGTGGTTCTTTCGTTGGACCCTGCTCCCCCTGAAAGTGTGTAAGTTTCTATCCCCCCCCCCCCAATAGAATTATGAATCCTTCCTTGGAGGAGAGGATGGATGAATAACAGCAAATCACTGCATTCCTGGTTTATTACATTGAATAAAAGTATCTGGATTGAAACTATTAGACTTTCCTAAGAAGGACAGCACTGGATGTTTAAACGAAATTGCAACTGTAGCTTGCATGGGTATCTTCCTGCTGGTAATCTCGTAGAGCATATCCCTAGACTCTATTCTAACTACAAGACTATAAATAAAACTTGTTATTTTTCTCTAGCACAGTTAGAAAGAATGACTACTGGAATGTCCTCTGGAGGCAAGAATGATATGGACACCTTCAAAATCCCTCTTTGTTTTTTTTTGCCACAGTGGACTGAAGCTGAAGTGCATGCTAATAACTGCTGAAAACTCTCAAATAGGAGGAAAACCTAAGACATTAACAGAGCAGAGCCTGCTCATAATTTTTTCCTGCCATCTTACCTGTTTCTCTATAATTGCGTGTGTCAAACAGCTCAGCTACACTGCACAGAAACTTGCTTGCTCTTAGTTCAAAACCACTTTTGAGGATATAGCTTGGGCTAGAAACCTTTTAAAAATATAAGACCAGATATGTTGAAAATTATAGAAAATAGTCGATCCTATTTGCAGCAAGGCAGATAAATTAGATTAAATGGAACAGAGTGTCAAAGGCTGCTAGTCACACGAATACTGGGACGGTAAAGGTTAGAATACGAATAAAGTAATTATCACTGGTAGTGTTATTTAGGGTTTATTTAGAATCCAGAAAATGATTGTTTCTCTTTAAGAGATCACTCAAAAATAATTAATCTCATTTGAAACTTCCCCTTTCTAGGCTCATTTAAGAGAACTATTATTCTATCAATGTTGGTAATACTTTGCTACAGAAGTTTTAAATATAAGCATTTGTAACTAGCTCCATTCGGTATAAAAGTTCTGCAAACATCATATTTATAGCAGCATTAAGGACTGGAGTTGCAGGGATATAGCTAGTTTGCCTCAAACAAAAGAAAGGTGGAAGGCTTTTGAAATCTCTCCCATTACTTAAGATGACTTTTTTTGCAAGAAGTTTTTCCAAACTGCAACTTACGGTAATACTATATAGCTAGTAAAATAGGTGAAAAGATTTGGTAATAATTGATGAATTATTTCTCTTTATTTAAAGAAACCAAAACCAAAGAAAGGAAAACCACAAAAAACACCCCAAAACTTACCTAAGCCATGTAATTAAAAAGAGAAAATGGAACCTAACTTATATTTTAAGTGTGATGTGTTAGTCGTTTGCATGATCAGAAAGTCTTACCTGCAACAGCTTGCTGGAGGTATTACGCACAGTCTTTTGTTAAATGTATTTCTCTTCATACTAAGATGAAAGTTATATTTCTTTTGGATAATACGGTCCCTGATGACTAAACGTAAGTGCTTGTTCTGAAACTGCACAAAGTAAGAACCATCTCTCAAATTGCTGGCGTCTCAGTTCTGAAAATATATTAAGCAAGAAAAAGTGGACTAAGTTAAAGTTAAGTTAGTATTGGCATTAACATTTGTATATGAAGTAGCAAAACACTGAAGTATTTTTTGCACTATTCCATGCAAGCATTTTGCAAGTTTTGCACTATTCTGTGTAAATGATCTAATCACATCTTCTGGAGAAATGGCATGAAGAAGAGTCATATCTGGCCTTACTCTTTGTTGCAAGAATTTACTTACTGCTTTGTTTCAACTTCCTATCAGCTGTGAAAAGTGACATGGAAATACAGGTCCTCTACCTGAGCAAGCCCATAACACCAAGGGCTTTGCATTGCTTTAGTTAGACTGGTGCAGATGTCAGAATATGCTATTTTAATACAATCTAGTGTGTTCAAAGCTAGAGATAAATCATACTGATATCAACCATGTTTTACTCTGATGCTGTCAGATACAGTTCAATTTGAAATTCTTTCATGGCTATGAACATCCTACTGGTGTGTTAAAGGAGTTAGCTGCTTATAATGTGTGCATTAAGGAGATGAAGAAAGCACAAACTTAAATTCGAGCAATTATCCTGTTGTCAGTAAGAACAACATGGATCTAAGTAATAAAAGTGTTTTAGACCTAGGATATCATGAAAAATCACTGGTCAAGACACAGTTACCGAACATGGTCCCGTGCCCTGCTCAGTGTAAATACAGAAAAAATCAACTTCTTTAAACCATCCAGTTGGGCACATTTTTTAAAGAGTTTGCATATGAACTACTGGGCCTTAGTTTTGTTAAGATATTCCCATTAGTACTGTAGTATGAAATACAGGGTCATGTGCTGATAATGGGAAAACTTGTTGATTTCTCTAAGTGCAGTAACTAGAGTTTTAGGTGAACTGCCATAAGCAGAAAGATGCAAGACAATGGTTGCTGGTAGAAAGATGTGTTTCCCCCATTTCTAGTGCCTTTTAATTTTTTAGCAGACAAAGATTACTGATCTCATTTTGATCAAGCTTAGGTTCTCAAAGTGGTCTGTGCATTGTATTCACACTAGCCCCTGGTAAGTGACATGCTGCTTAAATTCTTCTGAAGCTCTGTTTCTCTTAATATTTTAATTAATATTTATAAGTCCATGGTGCCCTATGGCTACCTATTCTCTAGGTAACTGGGTGATTCATGTTCAATGCTTCAGAGCTATCTACAGTGTGATAGCTGAAACAGTAATCCCTTTATCCTTTGATGTGTTCTCTGTTCTTCTGACGTCTTCATAGCAGGCAAAGGATACATTTGTCTTGCATACTAGCTTCCATAAAAGTCAGTCATAAGCAAGTTGCTTGCAGTTAGGGGATGGATTAAATCTGCTTCTCCAGTCAGCACTGAGTTTAAGGTACACAAATGCCTAGAAGCCCCTTCAAGTTGCTGCTTCTTTGTACATGCAGAACCAAAGCCCTGTCAGCACGCAGCAATCGCTGTGTGCTGATACTGTGCCTGGCTCCAGGTATGTCCCATCATCCACATCAAAGCTAACCATGAATCAAACCATAGATTGAAGTATTTTTCACTTGGGGCAAAAAACTTTTGGTTATGAGTAAACTGCTTAATTATATCCCATTTTTCAGAAGTGCCTAAGTAATCTAAGTCCTACTAAGGGGACTTAAGGGTTGGGACTTAAGCTCCTAAGTGTCTTAGCCAACATTTTTAGAAGTGTGTTACATCCACGTATCCCCTAATGTCTCTGCCAATTCCTGAAACCTGGTGCTGCTTAACAGTACAGAATACTATAGAGGCCGAAGCAGGATTGCAGTTCCAGGTATTGGTTTCCTCAGGAAAGGTTTGATGTGGTTGGCAGGCACACTAGTTAGTGTAGGGCAATCTGTCTCAGGCTCCTCAGGGCAGGTTACTTTGTGCAGCCCATTGCTCCCAAGGAGAGAAGAAAGCCAAAGTAAGTTTAAAAACTTCCTTTCTTAATTTTCCAGTCATGAGTTTCACTACACACACTGCACTGAGTTCTGTTCTGTTCCATCCCTACTATAAAATCCTGCTTTCTAAGCAACTGGTCTACATCTTGCATAGTGTTTTGTCTGTCTTAATGCTGTATGTTCCATATGTGACGGAGCATATTTCACTCTGTATTTAGTATTTTGGGTCTGATTTCTAGCGGTGCTAAACATGTCTCCTGATTCCAGTGAGGAGTATGGCACACATTTATTTAGTTTTACTTTTAAATTGATTGCAATTTCATTCCTATGCAGGTTCCAGATTTCACTATTACAGACCTGTCTTCAGAGTCAGATGATATCCCAGACATTCTGGATTTGGATGAAGATGATCAACAAGACTTTTCACGCACCAACGGCCCTTACACTACAGGGCAAAGAGCTGAATAAAGAGAAGCATAGAAATGTTGTTTTGATAAAATGTACTTTTGCCATGTTTAACTTCTATTTCTTCTTTTTAAAGATGCACCTGCCTAGCTTAGGGATTTTGGGGATATTTTTTTTTAATCATTACTGTTTTGCTTGGCTGCATCAAAATTCCAGGTTTTTTCCACCTAAGGAATGCATGCCGCATTCATTCATTAGCACGGGTGTCAAGCTCCAGTTCTACAAGCCATGTATAGCCTAGCCAGTGTATACAGCTGATCTAATATTTGTTAATGATTTGTTCTCTTGCTGGCAGCAGCCATGAGAACACCCCAGTGCTTTGCATAAAGGGTTGCCAACAAAAGGAGTTGATGAGGATTTCCCCACAAAATTTCCCCTTTCAGCCTACATGAAAAGCACTTCTGCATCTACCTCTTTGCTGCTGGTAGGGGTAAGGGACTTTGTCTCTCTCACATTCTCTCAGGTTCTTCTTGTTAGGCTCTGTACCCACAGAGCTTAGAAGCCTAGAGCTTCCCTTTGGCAAGAGTGTTTCATGCACTAAAGACTCCCTTTTTCTCTATATGCCTTCTGTGTGCAAAAACTCTGGCTATCCTGATACTATCAGTTGTGAGGGCTGCTACTAGAAGAGAGTAAAAAGCAAAGTTTTCCAGGAATTAGGATGACAAAAAAAAAAAGGGGGGGGGGGTAAGCGACTGTAAAAAGCAAGAATAAACAGAGGGCAAAGAGATATGAACAGATGTGAGACAGAAGAAAATGGCAGAAAAAGAGAAGTGAAGGCAGGGGTACTTCTGGTGACAGTGATGCGCTGCTTATGTTTCGGTAAAATCTCAATCCAGTATTTGCTATGGAACGTTGACCCGGCATGTGCTTGCACGCAGTGACTTCTGTAGGAGCTGGGGCGAACGGGAGCTGGCTTGTTACACTCCTTCCAGTGCAGAGATCTCCCCGGTGTGACGGCAGCGGGCCTGGAGATGTCGCGCGATGCTACCTCGGTATGGCTGTGGAAGCATCGCTTGGCTGTTGGTGTAGCTGCGCGGCTGGCACCCCCGCTCTCTCGTCGCGTAACCCTCGGTTGCTGTGAAAACCTTGAAGTCTAGTCACTGAAATGCCTTGGAATAAAAGTTTGAACCACACAGCCTGCGGCCGGTGCCGGGTCTTGCTTGGTGGGTGCGCTGTAACCTGGTTGCAGCGGAAGAGCCCTCTGGGGCTCGCCCAGCCCCCTCGCCGCCCGAAGCGCGACGCCGTCTGCCACCTCGGGTTGCGTCAGGGGAGGTTTACATCGGATACTGGGAAGAATTTCTTTACTGAAAGAGCGGTCAGGCACTGGAACAGGCTGCCCGGGGAGGTGGTGGAGTCACCATCCCTGGAGGTGTTCAGAAAACGTGCATAAGTGGCACTTCGGGACACGGGTTAGCAGGCACGGTGGCGGTCGGTTGACGGCTGGACTTGGCGATCTCAGAGGTCTTCTCCAGACTTAACGATTCTATGGCTCTATGACTCATCAGCTCCCGCTGCGCGGGGCCTCCCCGGGGCACGTTTCGAGCCGCAGCGCTGACACCGGGCGCCCGCTCAAGATGGCGGCGACGCCGCCGCCACACCGCGGCCGCTGCGCCAGACGCCCCGCGGGCGGCTCCCGGCAGGACGCGCGCCTCGGCCGCGCCCCGCCCCCGGCGTCTCCGTGCGCGCGCCCGCTTCCGGTCGGAGGCGGGCTGGCGCGAGGCGTTGTGCCGTTATCGCCTGCGGGGGGCGGCGCAGGGACCCGCGCGCGGGAGTTTTGGGCGGCAGGCGGAGCAACATGGCGTCGCCGGTGTGGGGGACTCTCGGCAAGGGCCGTTCGCTGATGCGCCTTACGCCGCTCGGCGCCGCCGCCGCGGGCGTCCGGTGGGAGAGCGACCATCTCTGGCTCTACCTGCTGGCGCTGGGCCTCAGCACGCACGGTGCCTACAGGAGCTTGCAGCTGGGGCCGTAAGCGTGAGGGAGGGCCGGGGACAGCCGGGGAGGGGAGAGTGGGAGGGATATAACATGGCGGTTCGTAATCTTAAGCGGCCGGTGGGAACGCTGTGTGAGCGGGGCGATGCTGACGGCTTCTGGCGCGGCTGTGTGTTTGTCCGCGCAGGAGGATGTTCGACAGGCCGAACGCCCACGCCTCCGCTGTCGTCTTCGCCTTCTTGTTCGCCAAGCTGGACGTGCGCCGCTGGGCGGCAACCTTCCGGTGGGTGCTCGGCTCGCGCGGCGGCCGGCGCGTTTGCCGTGTCCTCCGGCGGCGCGGCCCGGGGAGGGGGGCGGTCGGTCGGGACTTGACCCCCCCTGGTCGCGACTCCGTGGCGTGTGGGAGGGCTTGCCGCGGTCGGAGCTGTTCCCGACGTTGCCCGTAACTTGGCGAGTGTGGTAAGAGCTTTCATAGCGGCACAGTAACCCGCCTTTCCCATTCGTTACCCTGACCGGGCAGCGAGAAGCGTTTCCCTGTTGTGGATTGCTGCCAGGACCTTCGGCGTGGCAACACCCCCCCCTCCCCCCACCTCGGGCTTTTCCTCCTGTAGCTGAGCTGTGTTATGTTACCTTAGGCGTTAAAGAAATGGCGGGAGGAAGAGCGGTGATGTGAAAAGGGTCAGCGTTCCCAGCACGCTTTTTGTCCTCTTCTCTTCTCCCCAGTTAAAAAGAGCTGCGGACAATCCTGTCTGTGAAATAGTCTGTAATTAACTTACTACGGCAAGAAAACCTTTAACATTTAACGAACTTTCAGCTGTTGTTGGTCTAGGCTATATCCCCTCATTTTCTGGCTCCTCCAGGAGGCATCACTAAGAAATCTTTGTCTTAGTCTTGTTCTTATAATGGTTATTTAGGTGAGTATGTGAACATGTTTTGAAATTGCTGATGCTTTTTTTTTTTTTTTCCCTTCTTTCCCCCCATCTGTTTTAAACGGAAAGACACTATTCCTTGGCATTAGGAAACTTCACAGATCCTCAGCTTCGGAAGGAGTGCTGTGACTGGCTAAAAGATATTGCAGTGAGTATTACGAAAAGTGGTGGAAATTGATGCTCTACTGGTTTCTGTGACCTCATTAATTTTTTGAGAGAATATATGGTGTTTTTCAGGAAGCTCTTTAAATAAGGTCGCTTTACCAAGGAGTTCAGTTTTACCTTGTGTCTTATTTCACATAGTTTATGTTAGATTAGTTTGAGGGAAAAATAGTGGCATGGTGGAATTTAGATGAGAGACTTAATCTTGGGTCTTAAAACTGCTGTGGCTTGCTTCTGAATAATGCTGTTTGGTTAAACAGAAGTCTAGAGGGTTTCTCAACTCTGGGTGAGAATGATTTTCTTCAGCTTGAGAGATGTTTGCTTAAGTTGCCTGAAAAAGTGTTTATTATTGTCAAAGTGGTTTCAGATGCATTTTAACGTTAGTCTTTATGGGAGATGGGACTAATGTTTGAAGTGAGCTTTATAAAGGAAAGAGACAAACCAAAATTGATTGCTTCAGGTATTGTTGGTTATGATGTTGTCTTCTCATGCTGCCTTGGTTTTAGTGATAGTTCTAGAAATCAAGTCTGTATGTACTGGAACACCTTTATTTTTTAGTAACAATGGACAAGGTGAAAGCCAGCTATGCATTTGAGTAAAATAAAAACAGAGCAAAGTACGCTGATTAATGACTTCAGCAGAAAATACGAAAGAAAACTTGAAGGTTTTTTCAAAGGTAGGGATTACCAGTTATGAGTCAGGAGGGCAGAGATTTCTAACATTTACCCAACACTGATTTCAGTCTGTACTTTAAAACTTTTTCATGTACAGAGCTAGGGATGGTGGGGGGAACATTCAAAAAGTTTTAGTGTCTCCTGCTGACTAGAGTAGATAACAACTGTGGTGGCAAAGTAGTTTAGCTTTGCATCAGGCTTGCTAGCAAGTAGGCTGCAGTATTTTGCTATTCAGCTGAATGTTTGATGGCTGTTGTTTGGGCTTTATTTCTTAAGTTAGTTTTGTGTTTAAAACCATTTTAACTTTTCTAGAAAGAAAAAGAAAGCCGTCTTCCAAGAGTTACACCTTCCTCACTTATTTCTCCTGGTGGTCATAAATTTGTTCACCTGTTGTATCGGTTTGCAAGATATGTAATGACTGAGGACTTGAAAAGGATCTCCGTAGGTAAGCTCTAATGGAACAATTGAAATGCGTCACTTGTGGTGTTTGACAGTGAATCTGTCAAGTCTTTAATGTAAGCCAAGAGCACTAAGTACATCTGAATTGGCTGCTCAGTTCAAAATCTTTCAGAAGGTTCTGTGCACTTGCATAGAGCTTCTGCTGATAGAATGATGGAGGTTGTTTTGATTGCTCCAGAGTTCATCTGTGTAATGCTGTACACCGTTACCCACACAAGCAATGGTTTGGCCCAAAAATATTGGATCACTACACTGTAACCTTCCTCACAACTTTGAGGAATTCTGAAGGATCAGAGTTGTCTGTTCTAGGCATCTTGTATTGTTTTGGTGACCTAAAGAATAGCGAAGGGGAGTGAGAGCGAGGGAATGAAGATGTGTACAACAGGAAGAACTGGCAAAAAAAGACAGTTCACTGCATACTCTATTTCAGTCCAGGTAAAATGGGCATCTGGATTTGTGATTCAGTTCAAACTAGGTAAATTAGGAAGTTGTGTGTTTGCTGAAAGTGAATGATGTAATCCAAACATTAACTCTCATTTAGGCACTGGTATACCTTTTGCTGAAGCTGTGAAGTTGAGGCCTAAGGATATGTACATGGCAAATGCAAGACACAGAGTCGCATACAATAAACTTCTGCAAATTTTCGTAAAGGAAAATCTTGTTATTCAAGAACATGAGAAAAAAGCACAGTAAGTAATGCATTTAAAGAAATGGAGTCTTTTCATAAAAGCTGACTTTTGTATGTGTTTTTAAAAGGATTTGAGGAGGCTGCATCTACTTGACGTCATGAATTCTGTTGAGCTCCCCATTTTTTCCCCCCTTTATCTTCTTTAGTTGACAGTTCTACTGTTTGTAGGGTCTTTTGTGAAGCTTAGTAGTCTAAAGAAATTAGTTCTTCAGTTAGGAGATGCTGTATTTTGGAAGATACGGTTACTTGGACATGAAAAATGATCAGGGAATTCTATGTGTATAACACGATGATTTCTTAACATTTTAATATCTTGGAATATAACTGTCTTGGGGTGAAACATTTGGTCTTTGCTTAATCACTGTGGGACACATTTTATTTATGTAATCCTTAATTATTTCACCAAAACTATGCTATTCTTTATTCTTGCATATGGAAAACATTCCCAATTTGAGAAACAGGAATAACTGGAACTTTCTATGCAGGCACAGAGGTGTATATCTTTGGAATTTACAGAATTTTGAGTGGGATAGTTTACATGACTGGAGCACTGTCATGGACGGTTGCAAGCTGTTCAGTAAATGGCAGAAAACAAGGAGGAGTTGCAGTGTAGGTAGAAGAGCAGTTTCAGTGCGTGTAGCATAGCTCGGTACAAGAGGACCTGTCTATTTCATGCCTCTGGATCAAGATCAGAGGGCTTAGCATCAAGGGAGACCTTGTGGTGGGTGTCTGCTGCACATCTCTTCCTCCATACCAGGGAAGGTGTATGAAGCCTTCTTCAGACGAATCAAATGCACCTCAGACCTCCAGGCCTTGATTCTAACAGAGGGACTTACCTTACTCTAGTATTTGCTGGGAAAGCAGTTCAGTGGTGGCATTAGCAATCTGGCAGATTGGAATGCATCAAGGATGACTTTGTAATGCAGTCAGTGTGTACGCTGAGTAGGAGTGGTGCGCTTTTGAACTCACTGCTTCCAAGTAGGAGAAACTTTTCTGGAGATATAACTGCCAACAGGAGCCTTATGGTCTCTGCAGCCAAGACTATAGACCTTAAGATCCTAAAGAACGTGAGGAAGACAAGTGGAAGAATAATGACACTGGACTTAAAAGAGCAGATTTCCATGTGCCTGAGGAACTGCTAGGAGGTATTGTGTGGAAAGCAGAAGGGCTCAGGAGTGCTAGGATATTTCTGGAGATCCTTGTAGAAGCTCAAGCATGGTCTGTCCCCTTAAGTGGAAAAAGAAGCAAACATAACAAGAAGACAGTCTGGTTAAAACAGTGAGCTAGTGATAGAGCTCAGAATCCAAAGAAGCAGCATATGGAATATGGAAGAGGGGACTGAATCCCAGAAACAAATACAGAAATATATCTTAGGTGTGCAGTGGTGTGGTTATGAAGGCCAAAGTTCACCTAAAGCTGCAATAACCTGAAAAAAGGCTTCCACAGGTATGTTATTAGGAACTGGAAGTACGGGGAGGGTTTAGGTCAGTGTAAGCTAAGTTACAGGTGTCATGGGCTGAAGTACCTAATGCCTTCTTTGCCTCTGTCTTCATGGGTAAGGTCAGTAGGCCACTCGCTGTGCCAAGAAGCAATGATTAAAGAAGCAACAAACCACAGATAGTAGAAGAGGGTAAAGCAGAGGTTCATGTGTGAAAAATGGACATACATGAACCTTTACTACCTGTTAGAATGCATTCAAGGGTTAAGATATGCTTACCTGGCATCATTTCAGAATGGTTCGGTCATCTTTGGAAAGACAGAAGGCTAGCTGAAGGGATGAGTCCAAAGGGTGGTAGTGCCTCCAAGTCTGACTGGTAGCTGATAACAAGTGGTGTTCCTCTGGGGTTGATACTGGGTCTTATGCTAATTGTTGTCCTCATAAGGCATATGGATCACAGGATTGAATGCAGCCCCAGCAAACTTGCAGATGATGCCAAACTCTAATGAAAGGTAGATGCACTGGAATCAAGAACTGTTATGTGGTGAATGGCTTCACGGACCCCAATCGTGTGCTCGATCAGAATCCTTTTATTGCTCAAGTGAATACCTTATACACTAATACAAAAGTTACTAGAGCCAATCAGCTTTGGATTCGTGGCTTTGCGAATGTCAGTTCACAGTTGTTGTTTTCCAGGATCTTTTGCAGCTGGATGTGTGAAAACAGCTGATCTCCTGAGAACAGAGAAGGGAGGCACAGGACGCGCTGATCCTTCAGGGCCATGAGACAGTGCTGTTCTGTCTCAAATTATATGGTTTCCCACATCTCCCCCTTTTTTGTTTAGCCAGACACTGTTGATGATAAGAGCTGACATAATTCGGCCTTCAGCTTTCTACCACTTTCTCAGAGGCCCACACAAGCTACAGTACTAAAAACAGACATAAGAACACAAATGCTAATAGAAGACATAGAGATGTGAAGTGCATACCATAACCTGCTGGGTGTAAAGAAAGATCAAATTAACCTGAGAATGATACACATAGATGGCAAATCTGTTACCAAACATATGGGTGTAGATTGATTTACTTGCATCCAGTTTTCTTTCTGTGTGGATGGTGGGATCCAAGCACCGCCTGACCACAACGTATCATTATTGCCAATCAGAGGGGATGCATCCCACTATGTCAGGAGTCGAAATGATGGTGGATCAGTGATACAAGCTCAGTAAATTTGCACTTGGGCTATAGGTATACTCATCACACATACAAACATCCATAACAATTAGTATTGGCTATTCATATTAATCACCTAGGCTAAAATCAATGTATCTAAGGGTATAACTCATTAACTATATACAATACCTGCAGAACTCACCAAACCAAAGACGCAAAGGCAGTTACTTAGTCCAGAAAAATCTGTTAGATCACAGGAACCAAATAAATCCATCAGAACACAGAAATACAAACACTATGACAACAAACACATAAAACCACACAATCTTAGTTGCGACCGCACACGCACAAGCACACCAAGTTTTCAACATAAAACTAAATATTACAAATAGACAGAGACTTACAATAATACTCAACATCTAACAGACAAATTCTCGACCCTTGATTTCAGGAAGAGTACTCTCTTTTTAGTTTGCTTTAGGAAGGGTACTTTCCCTTCTCTCCAGGGATACAGCCCAATGCTGTGAAGCTTTCACTGCAGCTAACAGGCAAGCAACAAGAACTAATACTAGAAGAATGCCTTTACCTTATTGATGGTCCTTGCTCAGAACTTCTCGGTTCAGGGATCAGAGGTTCTCCCCGAGAATCCCTCGGTGCCGGCTGGAGGTCCTGCGATGCCCCGGATCGTTGAGGTTCAGGAGCAGGGTCCCATCTGGGTTGCCAAAATCTGTTACTGGAAGGTGGCAAAATAATTTAACTCTCCAAAACTTAATTTTGGAGTTCTAGAAAGCAGGCATTCTTTACTGCAGTACTGGATGCACAGCGAGTAGTTCTACCCAAATGTGCGTACCGAAAAGACACTACTACTAGATATTTATGCCATGTTAACATACATAATCATTACATTTCTGAGAAGTGCTTATCATTTCCCCCCCCCTATTTTTTAATATATATATATTAATGTCCTTTGTACGTGTCTATTGGCACCTCTGGGCAGTTGTTGGGAGCCCTCAGATGAAGGTTCATACCTTTCCTCACGGTGTCTGCTAGTTGACCTTTGCTCTTGTGCTGACTGAGTTCTAAAATCACGTATACCATGTCCTCCAAGATTGCTTCGTTGTACAAAAGCTGTTGTGGGAGATAATTGCCAAATACGCAAGGAATGTATTAATCGGTGTGGGTGGTGCACCCACTGCAGCCATCAGAGTACTTGTGTTTGCTGTAATTTATTCAGTTTTCCCTGTGTAATAGGATCATCCAGAGTGGATCTCTTCTACTTCCACGTCAGAGGTTGCTCCCTGAGAGTGAGCGTGGTCATTTCTGGCATCGGATTCTGCGTTACATTCTTTCAGCTCATGATATGGTTTCACATATTTTGCTGGTAACCATCGAGGGCCTGTTGAAAGAAGAACACACGCATACCCTCTTCCCCACGTTATTAGTGCTACAGGACCTGTCCATTGCGATTCCACAAATTCTTTATACCATACCTTTGGTCGAGCCACAAATGGAGGGACCATCCCGAATTGGTGGTCAGCTGCTGTTGTAAATAACTGATGATCAGAACGATTTAAAAAATTAAGTACATACAATGCTTTGTCTAACTGTTCCTGTGGGGTAACACTGCCCATAGGATTCCCCCTTTTTTGTTTATTTAACATAGCTTTGAGGGTCCCATGGACACGTTCGACAATGGCTTGTCCAGTAGGAGAATGCGGTATACCTGCAACATGTTGTGTACCCCAGTCCTGTAGGAAAACAGAAATTGTCTGTGAAACATAAGCAGGACCATTATCGGTTTTAATTGTTTTTGAAACGCCACAGTGGCAAAATATCTTAGCCAGTGGCATTTCATATTGCGTGCCTTTTCTCCCGTATGTGCAGTGGCTACCAGAAACCCTGAGAAAGTATCCACACTAACATAGAATCATAGAAAGTTTTGGGTCGGAAGGGACCCCTGGAGGTCATCTAGTCCAACCCCCCTGCAGCGAGCAGGGACACCACTAACTAGATCAGGTTGCTCAGAGCCCTGTCCAAGCTGGTCTTGAATGTTTCCAGGGATGGGGCCTCCACTGCCTCTCTGGGCAACCTGTTCCAGTGTTTCACCACCCTCATTGTAAAGAATTTCTTCCTTATATCCAGCCTAAACCTACCCTCTTTTAGTTTAAAACCATTACCCCTCGTCCTGTCACTGTTGTCTCTACTAAAAAGATTGTCCCCATCTTTCCTATAGGCTCCCTTTAAGTACTGAAATGCTGCAATCAGGTCTCCCTGCAGCCTTCTCTTCTCCAGGCTGAACAAGCCCAACTCTCTCAGCCTGTCCTCATAGGAGAGGTGCTCCAGCCCTCGGATCATTTTTGTAGCCCTCCTTTGGACCCGCTCCAACAGTTCCATGTCCTTCTTGGGCTGAGGGCTCCAGAGCTGAACGCAGGACTCCAGGTGAGGTCTCACCAGAGCAGAGTAGAGGGGCAGAATCACCTCTCTCAACCTGCTGGCCACGCTTCTCTTGATGCAGCCCAGGACACGGTTGGCCCTCTGGGCTGCCAGCACACATTGCCGGCTCATGTCCAGCCTTTCGTCTATCAGTACCCCCAAGTCCCTCTCAGCAGGGCTGCTCTCGATCCTTTCATCCCCCAGCCTGTATTGATACTGGGGATTATCCTGACCCAGGTGTAGGACCTTGCACTCGGCCGTGTTGAACCTCATGAGGTTCACACAGGCCCACCTCTCCAGCTTGTCCAGGTCCCTCTGGATGGCATCCTGTCCTTCTGGTGTATCAACCGTACCACTCAGCCTGGTGTCATCTGCAAACTTGCTGAGGGTACATTCGATGTCGCTGTCCATGTCATTGATAAATATGTTGAACAGCACTGGTCCCAGTACGGACCCCTGAGGGACTCCACTCGTCACTGGTCTCCATCTGGACATTGAGCTGTTGACCACTACCCTTTGGCTGCGACCATCCAACCAATTCCTTATCCACCGAACAGTCCACCCATCAAATCCATGGCTCTCCAATTTAGAGAGAAGGATGTTGTGGGGGACTGTGTCAAAGGCTTTACAAAGATCCAGATAGATGACGTCCATTGGTTTTCCCTTGTCCACCTTTGTTGTTACACCATTATAGAAAGCCACTAGGTTGGTGAGGCAGGACTTGCCCTTGGTGAAGCCATGCTGGCTGTCTCGAATCACCTCCCTGGCCTCCATGTGCCTTAGCATATCTTCTAGGAGGATCTGTTCCATGATCTTCCCAGGCACAGAGGTGAGGCTGACAGGTCGGTAGTTCCCAGGGCCTTCCTTTCTACCCTTTTTGAAAAGGGGCACAATGTTTCCCTTTTTCCAGTCACTGGGGACTTCCTCTGACTGCCATGACTTTTCAAATATCATGGAGAGTGGCTTGGCAACTACATCAACCAGTTCCCTCAGGACTCTGGGATGCACCTCATGAGGTCCCATGGACTTCTGTATGTTTAGATTCCTCAGGAGGTCCCGAACCTGGTCTTTACTACAGCTGGAGGGATTTTACCCCCCTGGTCTTCTTCATGCCATCCATCGACTCGGGAGGGGTGAGGAGAGAGGTTGCCAGTGAAGACTGAGGCAAAAAAGTTGTTGAGTACCTCAGCTTTCTCCTCATCTGCTGTTACCAGTTTGCCGGTCTCTCTCATGACCATCTTTTTCTGGCTGACATACCTGTTAGAAGCCCTTCTTGTTATTTTTCACATCCCTTGCCAAGTTCAGCTCCAGCTGTGCCTTGGCCTTCCTGACCCCATCCGTACACAACCGGGCAGCTTTATTATACTCTTCCCAGGAAGCCAGTCCCTGCTTCCACTGCCTGTGCAGTTCCCTCTTCTTCCTTAGTTTGACCAGCATCTCTTGTCTCAGCCATGCTGGTCTCTTCCCTTCTCTGCCCGAAGAGAACATGTACATAACGCAGTCAGCCAAATGTTGATGTGTCTACCATCACTTTGCCACAACTCATTAGCTTGTAAACCACGAGGGTTCACTCCTGTATCCGATGATACGGGTGTAATACGTTGACAATCTGGGCATGCACAAACAATTTCTGTGGCTTGCCCTCGGGACAAAGCTAATTGTTTACGCAAGGAAGAGGCATTTTGATGAAAGAAGTTGTGAGATAATTGGGCTTGCTCAAAACTGCGTGGCAGTACTGCTGCCATTGTCAATTTGTCTGCTACAGCATTTCCTTCAGTTATTGGTCCTGGTAGAGTAGTATGTGACTGTATATGCATTATGAAATACACATGTACACGATTTTTAAGTAGTGTAGCTAATTTCAATAGCAAGGAAAAAAGTTGTTTGTTATTGACCTCTTGTATCATTGCATCTTCAATGTGTTGAACAATACCCACAACATCTGCAGAATCTGCGACAACACTGAGTGGTTCAGTCGAAAACAATTCAAAGGCGTGCAAGGCCGCTGATAGTTCAACAATTTGTGTGGATCCTTCAACGATTAAAATAGATGATTGCCATTCTGACGAATCTGTTTGTTTCCACACAACTACAGCTTTATGTGTTTTCCCTGATCCATCCAGAAACATTGTTCATGCTCCTTTAACAGGAACAGGAACACATCGTTTTTTTGGCTGCAATGGAATTTGAGAGAGAGAATGTAACAGCTTATGTTGTGGAAGGGTATAACATATGTCATTCAAATAATCAGCTGGAGCGGCTTGCAGCAATAAGGATTCCGTGATCAGTACCACAAAGTCATCTTTAGCCAGCGGCAGGTAAATAGTATCAGGCTCACATCCTGTCAATTGCTGACAGCGATTCCGACCTTGTGCTATTAAGGACACTGTCATGTCTACCTTTGTGGTTAATGTTTTCATGGGCGTATGAGACAAAAAGATCCATTCCAGAGTCTTCAACTCCTGCGTGTTAACACACCACTGACCTAAAAGAGCATAAGGCTGGGAAAAAGCATAAATTATATACAAATCTATTGGTAACTTGACATTGATTCTGGAGGCAAAGGAAGTTGCGATTTTATCCAAAACTTTCTGCAAGACAGTTTTTGCTTCTGGTGTCAATCTCCTGGAAGATAACAAATCTGAGTCCCCTTTCAACAAGGTAAATAAAGGGGACAACTGTTCAGTTGTGATGCCTAAAAGGGGTCATACCCAATTAATTGTTCCTAATAATTTTTGTAAATCATGAAGAGTGGCGACCTGATCAACAGTATGCAATGATTGTGGGAACACTTGTGAAGTAAAAAGTTTCCATCCTAGATTCTTCCAGGGCTGCTCTGTCTGCACCTTCTACAGGTTACAGATAGCCCCGGAAATCTTTAATGACGATTCTAATTTAGCGAAAGCAGTGAGCAGCACATTTTGTGTTTCAGCAGCAAGGAGGCTGTCGTCCATAGAGTGATAGAAGTAGATCCAGCTGAAGGATTGCCGTACTTTTAGTGCTGCATCCACGACTACCTGGCAAATCGTGGGGCTACTCATCATGGTCTGTGGCAGAACGACCCAATGGTATCGCTGCATGGGTTTGCTGTTGTTAACTGAAGGCACAGAAAATGCAAAATGAGCACAATCATCAGGGTGTAAAAAAATTGTAAAAAACCAGTCCTTTAAATCAATAACAGAAAGAGACCAATCTTCTGGGATCATAGCTGGGTTAGGGACTCCAGGCTGTAGCGGCTGCATTGGGCTCGTTACTGCATTTACAGCCCGCAGATCTTGCAATTATCTCCATTTACCAGACTTTTTTGGAATGACGAATCCAGGGGTGTTCTGTGGGCTGGTAGGTGGTACCAGGTGACCTAATGCCAGCTGTTTGTCCACAAGGAGTTCCGCTGCAGTAATTGAATTGTACACACTTTTTCCAACCAAGGGCTTGGATGTAAGGAAAACGGTTCTCGCTGAGCCACTTCTGGGTCGGGGTGGGCGCGCCGGGGGCGGGGGGGGGGGGGCCGATGGAGGGGAGCTCGGCAGGAAGGGGCGGCCACGGGGGGCCGTGTGCCCCACCAGGTGTGAGGTTCGCTGACCCGCCTGGTGCGGTGGCTGCTGGCGCTGCGGGCTGTGCTGCGTTGGAGGGACTGCGCGACTTTAGGCTGGAATTCACCCTGCTTTGATCTCAGGTCGGGTACGCCGACGGCTGTAGAGTGACCCTGTTGTACGTTTTTGGTTGCAAGCTGAAGTAGCAAGATCTCAGCGGCTTGCTCTGGTTCAATTTGTCTCATAGTAGCAGCTTGTAGCCGATCTAAAAACCGAACATGGGGTTCCTGAGATCCCTGTTGAATTGACACTAAAGACATTTCTCGCCGGCCAAGATCTGGCACCTTTCGCAAGGCCTTGAGAGTTAAATCTGTGGCTTGCACAGATACCGGTCTTGGCCGTGTCGCTTGCGCTTGCCCCGTGGCGTAATTATCTTGACCCAGCAACTCGTTTTCTCCAGTACCTAATCCAGCAGAAATTTTCTCCATAACCTGTACAATTACAAGTTCCTTATATTCTGATGCCCAGACGGTATATTGTGCAGATGACAGAACCATTCTAAGTATTGATCGCCAGTCAGAAGGGGTCATGGCAGAGGATTCTCCTATAGCCTGTATGAGGTTCATAGTAAACGAAGCCTGGAGACCATATTCGTGTATGGATTTCCGAACTTCCTTAATAAGCTGGTATGGTAAATAAACATACTCTGGGGCTTGGTTAGGCTTATATACTACAGGCATAGCTTGAAGGATAGAAACATCTCCTTTGCAGAGCGCATCCATCCTACATTTGTCTAACAACACGTTCGACCGTCCGACAACATTCAGGGGTCCCGTACGAGTCAGAGGCTGTGTAGGAGCCAAAGAGGGGGGTGTAGGAGCAGAAGGGAGCGTTTTAGGAGCAAAAGGGGGGGGGCTTTAATAAGTGACATCTGTGATACTGATTTTTGTTGTGTCTGTAAAATTTCATCTGCTGTGGGGGCGGGGGCTGCCGTAACCTTCACCGGAGTTAGCGGCGGGTATAAATCAGGTCTATCCTTGGTGTCTGTTTCTCTGGGATCAAAAGGATAGTCAGATTCTGGCAGATCTACCCCCCGCATGCCCGGTGTTGAGTTAGGGGTTTCATCCTGCGCAGGACTAAATGTTTCAAAAGACTGCAGCTCAGTCTGTTCCTGCTTTTGCGAGAACGGAGGAGGGGCAGCCGACACTTGTAAGATAGTTTCTGCGACTTTTAGAGCATTTAAAGCTGTATACACTGTTTTCCAAGTAATAATGATTTCGTCAGGGACTTCAAGCTGCAAGTCCTTTTTTGTCTGCAAATTCCTCCCCCACCTTTGCCCACAATGAGCTATCATATGAACCTGAGGAAGGGTACCATGAGCAATAGTCTCTTATCCAAACTAACAATTTAACCAACTTTGATACTGCAAACCCTTGTTCTTTCAAAATTCTTTGTAAAATCTCTTGATGGGGCTTTTGCTCCTTTGTAGCTGAGTGTCCTATCTCATAAATCCGCAGCGGCTCACCTCAAATCGTTCCAGCGAAGGGTGATGTCTCCCCTTGTGTGTGTCCATGCATGCATATCTGTCTCCTCTTGGTCCCAGCTGCGGTTCGCCACTGGTAATGATCTCCAACTCTGAATATCTTCATGTCCAAATATCTTTATATCCAAATATCTTCATGTTCGAAAACCCACTTTCAGACGCCATCTGTGGTGAATGACTTCACGGACCCCAATCTTGTGCTCAATCAGAATCATTTTATTGCTCAAGTGAATACCTTATATACTAATATAGTAGTTACTAGAGCCAGTCAGCTTTGGATTTGTGGCTTTGCAAATGCCAGTTCATGGTTGCTGTTTTCCGGGATCTTTTGCAGCTGGATGTGTGAAAACAGCTGTTTTGGTTTCGGCTGCCGCCGGCAACAAAAGCGCCACGCGGCCGCCCCTCCCCCCGCTGGCGTGCGGAGGAGAAAGGAAAGAAAGAGGCAGAAACTGGTGGGTCAGGATAAGGGCAGTTTAACAGAACAGCAAACGGAGGGAAACAGGAACAACAACGATACAGATAAGGAGAAAACACAACCACGAACCGTACAACAGCCGCTCTCCCGAAACAGGACCGACGCTGCGCCCGCCCAAGCCGCGAGTGCGTTCCCGCCGCGCCCCCCCCCCACCGGAACCCAGTGTGACGTCACATGGTATGGAATACCGGGCTCTGTTTGGCCAGGTGGGGTCAGCCCCCACCCCCCGGCTGTGCCCCTTCCTGGAGTCCGGTGAAAATTAACCCTGTTCTGGCCAAACCCAGTACATTATCCACCCCTTATTCCATACCATCTACGTCATGCCCAGGTCCCCCATTGTCCGGTTGATCACCACCACTTCTCCTGTCTCCAGATATCATTCCCTTAGTCTATGGATCATCACTCTAAAGTGTCCGTTGAGTTCATTTAATCCATGACTTCGGGCTCCATCTGTCGTTATGGTCTTCCTTGGCAGGGCAGGTGATGTGTGGTGATGGGCGGTCCCTTGCTGCATCCAGAGCTCACGGCTGATGTATCTGGTGCGGCCTGTGCCCACAGTCTGCAGGAGATGTTGATCTTGATGAAGTTGCTGGATGCCAGTTGTTGAAAACCAGGTCCAGTTCCATCATCACTGTGCTCTGCTAGGTTTTCATCGAAAAAGTCCATCCTTCTTTAATCTGGAGAATTCTTACTATGCTACTACTGGTACAACATATAACAATTATAACAGTGATAACAGACAGTGACAGGGTTATTTAACAACTAACTTTATACAATTTATTTATGGACTATTCTCGCCCAAAATTAAATCCCCATGAGGTACACATCGGACTTCCCCATCCTTCCGCATTACCCACCAGGTACACCCAGGTCCTTGAGCAAAAGCAATCCCGCGGACGGGCTTGCCTTTGCCTGAGGCAGGACTAACCCAAACCGTCTTCCCTAACATGTTCCGCATGTGCACTACAGGGACTTTATCCCCTTCTACGGGGCGCTGAGGTTTTGACTGGGCAGGACCAGCCCGGTTGGTGGACCCTCTGGTGTTAACCAACCAGGTGGCCTTTGCTAAATGGGTATCCCAATTTTTGAAAGTCCCACCCCCCATTGCCCTCAAAGTGGTTTTTAGCAGCCCATTGTAACGTTCGATCTTTCCCGAGGCTGGTGCATGGTAGGGGATGTGATACACCCACTCGATACCGTGTTCTTTGGCCCAGGTGTCTATGAGGCTGTTGCGAAAGTGAGTCCCGTTGTCCGACTCGATTCTTTCGGGAGTGCCATGTCGCCACAGGACTTGTTTTTCCAGGCCCAGGATGGTATTCCGGGCGGTGGCATGGGGCACAGGGTAGGTTTCCAGCCATCCGGTGGTGGCCTCCACCATTGTGAGCACATAGCGCTTGCCTTGGCGGGTCTGTGGCAGTGTGATGTAGTCAATCTGCCAAGCCTCCCCATATTTATATTTTAGCCATCGTCCTCCATACCACTGAGGCTTTACCTGCTTGGCTTGCTTGATTGCAGTGCATATCTCACATTCATGGATAACCTGTGCAATAGTGTCCATGGTCAAATCCACCCCTCGGTCACGAGCCCATCGGTATGTCGCGTCTCTTCCTTGGTGGCCCGAGGTGTCATGGGCCCACCGAGCTATAAAGAGTTCACCCTTATGTTGCCAGTCCAGATCCACCTGAGCCACTTCAATCTTAGCAGCCTGATCTACCTGGTTGTTGTTTTGATGTTCTTCAGTGGCCCGACTCTTAGGGACGTGGGCGTCCACGTGACGGACTTTTACAGCCAACTGCTCTAGCCGGGCAGCAATATCTTGCCACAATGGGGCAGCCCAGATAGGTTTACCTCTGCGCTGCCAGTTGTTCTTCTTCCATTGCTGCAGCCACCCCCACAAGGCATTGGCCACCATCCAAGAGTCGGTGTAAAGATAGAGCACTGGCCACTTCTCTCGACTGGCAATGTCTAAAGCCAGCTGGATGGCTTTCACCTCTGCAAACTGGCTCGACTCACCTTCTCCCTCGGCAGTTTCTGCGACTTGTCGTGTAGGGCTCCATACAGCAGCCTTCCACCTCCGCTGCTTCCCCACAATGCGACAGGACCCATCTGTGAACAGGGCATACTGTTTCTTATCTTCTGGCAGCTGGTTATACAGTGGGGCCTCTTCAGCACGTGTCACCTCCTCCTCTGGCGATGCTCCGAAATCTTTGCCTTCTGGCCAGTCCATGATTACCTCCAGAATTCCTGGGCGACTGGGGTTTCCCATTCGGGCGCGCTGGGTGATCAGAGCGACCCACTTACTCCATGTAGCTTCGGTGGCATGATGCGTAGAGGGGACCCTCTCTTTGAACATCCAGCCCAGGACCGGCAATCGTGGTGCTAGGAGGAGCTGTGCTTCAGTGCCGACCACTTCTGAAGCAGCTCGAACGCCTTCATATGCTGCCAGAATCTCTTTTTCAGTGGGAGTATAGCGGGCCTCGGATCCTTTGTATCCCCGGCTCCAGAACCCCAGGGGTCGACCTCGAGTCTCCCCTGGTGCTTTCTGCCAGAGACTCCAGGTTGGGCCATTCTCCCCGGCTGCGGTGTAGAGCACGTTTTTAACATCTTGCCCTGACCGGACTGGACCAAGGGCTACGGCATGAACTATCTCCCATTTAATCTGTTCAAATGCCTGTTGTTGCTCAGGGCCCCATTCAAAATCATTCTTCTTCCGGGTCACGTGGTACAGAGGACTCACAATTTGGCTGTAATTTGGGATGTGCATCCTCCAAAAACCCACAACACCCAGGAAGGCCTGTGCTTCCTTTTTGCTGGTTGGTGGAGACATAGCTGCTATTTTGTTGATGACATCCATTGGGATTTGACGGCGCCCATCCTGCCATTTTATTCCCAAAAACTGGATCTCTTGAGCAGGTCCCTTGACTTTACTTCGCTTAATGGCGAAACCGGCTTTCAGAAGGATTTGAACTATTTTCTCCCCTTTCTCGAAAACCTCCTCTGCTGTGTCGCCCCATATAATGATGTCATCGATGTACTGCAGATGTTCTGGGGCTTCACCCTTTTCCAGTGCAGTCTCGATTAGTCCATGGCAAATGGTGGGACTGTGTTTCCACCCCTGGGGCAGTCAGTTCCAGGTGTACTGGATGCCCCTCCAGGTGAAAGCAAACTGTGGCCTGCACTCTGCTGCCAAAGGGATGGAGAAGAATGCATTCGCGATGTCAATTGTAGCGTACCACTTGGCTGCCTTTGACTCCAGCTGATATTGAAGTTCTAGCATGTCTGGCACGGCAGCACTCAGCGGTGGTGTGACTTCATTCAGGCCACGGTAGTCTATTGTCAGTCTCCACTCTCCAGTAGATTTTCTCACTGGCCATATGGGACTATTAAAGGGTGAGCGAGTTTTGCTGATCACTCTTTGACTCTCCAGCTGGCGGATGAGCTGATGAATGGGGAGAAGGGAGTCTCGGTTGGTACGATACTGTCGCCGGTGCACCGTTGTGGTCGCGATTGGCACCTGTTGTTCTTCAACCCTCAGCAACCCCACAACGGAAGGATCCTCCGAGAGACCAGGCAAAATGGACAGCTGTTTAATTTCGTCCGTCTCCAAAGCAGCTATGCCAAAAGCCCACCGATACCCCTTTGGGTCCTTGAAATAGCCTCTCCTAAGATAGTCTATACCCAGGATGCACGGAGCCTCGGGGCCAGTTACAATGGGGTGCTTCTGCCAGTCCTGCCCAGTGAGGCTCACTTCAGCCTCCAGTACACTCAGCTCTTGGGACCCCCCTGTCACTCCCGAAATGCAAATGGACTCTGACCCTTTGAACTCTGATGGCATTAAAGTACACTGTGCACCAGTGTCCACTAGAGCTTTATACTCTTGTGGATCTGACGTGCCAGGCCACCGAATCCACACCGTCCAATAGACACGGTTGTCCCTTTCCTCCACCTGGCTGGAGGCAGGGCCTCTCTAATCCTCGTCAGAGAATTTGCTGCTCACCTGCTGTAAAAAAGACTTGGAGGTCCCCTCCAGAGGATCGGAATCAAGGTCAAACTGTCTACCTGGTCTGGAGAGTTGGCTTCTGGAAACTGGAGCATCACTTTTCCTAACAGAATCCCCTTTGGTGATTGTTTTACCTCGCAACTCACGGACTCGTGCCTCTAGACTTGAGGTGGGTTTTCCATCCCACTTCCTCATGTCCTCTCCGTGGTCACGCAGGTAGAACCACAGGGTGCCCCGGGGTGTATAGCCTCTGTATTCCCTCTCCTGAGCAGAGAAACGCCTGCCCCTAACAGCTGAGACACTGGCCCGTACAGGTGGGGAGTAGGACATATTCCTGTCTAGTCGCTCGACCAGTTTCTCCACGGCTGAGACAAGGGAGGAAGAGAGACTTTCCTCATATTGGCGGAGTCTGACAGCCACCTCGTCCACTGTTGGTGCGTCCAGTTTACAACCTTTCCAGTTGGTACCTTTCCAGTTTACAACTGCCAGTGAGTTGGCATGCGAGGAGGGTGCACTCCGCACAAACTTCCTCCACATGGATTGTGAGCACTGGAGTTCATCTGGGTCTGTGGGTACCTGCTCATCGTCTGTGTCACAGTAAACCAGCTCCCGCACAGCTAATTCCCTCAAGTACTGAATACCCCTTTCCATATTGGTCCACTTGCCAGGATAGCATACAAAATCGTCACTGAAGGGGTACCTCTCCCTCACGCCTGACAGAAGTCTCCTCCAGAGGCTGAGGATTTGTTCCTTTTTCCCAATGGCCTTGTCAATGCCCCCATCCCTGGCCAGGGATCCCAGCTGCTTGGCTTCCTTGCCCTCTAACTCCAAGCTGCTGGCCCCGTTATCCCAGCACCGCAGCAGCCAGGTGACAATGTGCTCTCCTGGGTGGCGGCTGAAGTCTTTGCGCATGTCTCGCAGCTCGCCCAGGGACAGGGACCGGGTGATGATCTCTGTCTCTATCTCCCGTGATGACCCTGGCTCATCATCATCCCTCCCGGAGCGATCCGCTCTCTTTGCATCTTTCTTTAGTTTTACGGGGGCGACTGCTACCTGCACAGGTTGGTCATTGGGCTCAGTCACTGTGCCTGTGGCTGGAGCTGGGGCTGGAGCAGCTGCTGTGTCCGCTGGGGAAACCGAGGCAGACCCTGCAGCTGTGGCAGCGGCGGTGCCAGTCTGGGGGGCTGTGACTGCCTGCTGGGCTGGAGGGGCTGCAGGGCCGGCTGGGGGGGCAGCGCCAGTTGCAGCGCCTGCCGCTTCGCTTCCCCCCCTTTCCCCTTTAAGGCACTGAACAGTGTTGAACAGGGCTCGGTAGGCGTGGGCCAGACCCCAGCACATTGTGGTGATCTGTGTCTCTCTGGAGTTCCCAGGGTGGCAGCACACTTTTTTCGGATATTTTACCAGATTATCCGGATTCTGTATTTGTTCAGGGGTGAGTTTAAAACACACCGGTGGTGCCCACTGCTCTAGACATCTGCCCATGCTGTCCCACACACCCAGCCACTCACAGCTATCCAGCCCCGGGGCAGGTCTCTGCAGGATGTTCTTAATGACTTGCTTAACCCTAAACAAAACCCAGAACCCGTTCAGCAGGCAGAACAAAAGGAGAGTGCTGCCCTGAGCATCCCACGGGTACTCGAAATTCTCAAAAGCAGTTAGGACCAGCCTGAGGAAGAGAGGGGGGGCGAAAGAGTGGGGGAAGGTATCCCCTTCGGCTTTCCCCACAGACTGGGTTTGATTATTAACAAAATCTAAGACATAGGATCCGAGGTACGGAAATGACCGCAGTGCCGCATGCAAATACAAGACTGATTTCATGCACAGTGATGTTATCATATCATAAGTCGATATCGTACAGTACAGTAAAATCATAATCCTGATCCTTTTCCCCGTGACGATGAATAGCACCACAGGGAACAAGTACAGCAAGTACGGATTCAAAAACCACAACCATCTGATGAAAGACAGAAACATTTTTACCGGCGACTATTTAAGTAACACAGAAAAAAAAAAAGTGCCTACAACAAAATTTAACAAAATCTATGAAAGCAGTTTTAACACCCGCTGCTCAGCCCTGCCGTTATCCCCGCCCCACGTCTGGGCGCCAATTTAATGTTTTGGTTTCGGCTGCCACCGGCAACAAAAGCGCCACGCGGCCGCCCCTCCCCCCGCTGGCGTGCGGAGGAGAATGGAAAGAAAGAGGCAGAAACTGGTGGGTCGGGATAAGGGCAGTTTAACAGAACAGCAAACAGAGGGAAACAGGAACAACAACGATACAGATAAGGAGAAAACACAACCACGAACCGTACAACAGCCGCTCTCCCGAAACAGGACCGACGCTGCGCCCGCCCAAGCCGCGAGTGCGTTCCCGCCGCGCCGCCCCCCCCCCGGAACCCAGCGTGACGTCACATGGTATGGAATACCGGGCTCTGTTTGGCCAGGTGGGGTCAGCCCCCACCCCCCGGCTGTGCCCCTTCCTGGATTCCGGTGAAAATTAACCCTGTTCTGGCCAAACCCAGGACAACAGCTTATCTCTTGAGAACACAGAAGGGAGGCACAGGAAGCGCTGATCCTTCAGGGTCATGAGACAGTGATGTTCTGTCTCAAATTATATGGTTTCCCACACTGTTACACAGAGGGACCTTGCTGGATTTGGAGACTTGCCCAACAAGAGCTGTGTGAGGTTTAATAAAGATGAGTGTGAAGTCTTGCACCTGGGATGGAATAATGCCCAACAGCAGTGCAGGCTTGCAAGCAATTGGCTGGGGAGCAGCTCTGCTGAGAAGAACCAGAGCTGGGAGTATTGTTGGGCCACAAGCTGATCATGAGTCAGCAGAGTGCCCTGGTAGCCAAGAAGACCAGCAGCCTCCTAGGCTGTATGAAAAGGACCACAGCCAGCAGATGAAGGGAAGTTTTTCACTCTACCTGGCAATTCACAGAATCACAGAATAGTAGGGGTTGGAAGGGACCTCTGTGGGTCATCTAGTCCAACCCTCCTGCCGAAGCAGGGTCACCTACAGCAGGCTGCACAGGACCTTGTCCAGGCAGGCCTTCAATATCTCTAGAGAAGGAGACTCCACAACCTCCCTGGGCAGCCTGTTCCAGTGCTCCGTCACCCTCAGAGGGAAGAAGTTCTTCCTCATGTTCAGACGGAACTTCCTGTGCCTCAGTTTGTGCTCGTGGCCCCTTGTCCTGTCGCTGGGCACCACTGAAAAGAGCCTGGCCCCATCCTCCTGACACCCACCCTTCAGATATTTATAACATTTCTAAGGTCCCCTCGCAGCCTTCTCTTCTTCAGGCTGAACAAGCCCAGTTCCCTCAACCTCTCCTCGTAGGGGAGATGTTCCAGTCCCCTCACCATCCTCGTAGCCCTCCGTTGGACTCTCTCCAGTAGCTCTTCATATTTCTTGAACTGGGGAGCCCAGAACTGGACACAGTACTCTAGATTCTGTGATTCTTTGAGGCCTCACTAGGGCAGTGTAGAGGGGAAGGAGAACCTCCCTCGTCCTGCTGGCCACACTCTTCTTGATGCACCCCAGGATGCCATTGGCTTTCTTGGCAGCCAGGGCACACTGCTGGCTCATGGTTAACCTGTCGTCCACCAGGACACCCAGGTCCCTCTCCGCAGAGCTGCTCTCCAGCAGGTCCACCCCAAGCCTGTACTGGTGCATGGGGTTGTTCCTCCCCAGGTGCAGGACCCTGCATTTGCCTTTGTTGAACTTCGTCAGGTTCCTCTCTGCCCAGCTTTCCAGCCTATCCAGGTCACGCTGAATGGCAGCACAGCCTTCTGGTGTATCTACCACACCTCCCAGTTTGGTGTCATCAGCAAACTTGCTGAGGGTACATTCTAACTCTTCATCCAGGTCGTTGATGAAGTAGTTAAACAAGACTGGGCCCAGAACTGACCCCTGGGGGACACCACTTGTCACCAGCCTCCAACTAGACTTAGCGCCGCTGATGACAACCCTCTGAGTTCTACCATTCAGGCAGTTCTCTGTCCACCGACCACTCATCCAGCCCACACTTCCTCAGCTTCCCTAGGAGGATATCATGGGAGACTGTGTCGAAAGCCTTGCTGAAGTCAAGGTAGACAACATCCACGGCTCTTCCTTCATCTACCCAGCCAGTCATGTCATTGCAGAAAGCTATCAGATTGGTCAGACATGATTTCCCCTTGGTGAATCCATGCTGACTACTCCTGATAACCTTCTTTTCTTCCACTTTTCTAAGGCTACATCTGGAATACTGTGCTCAATTTTCGTCCTCCCAGTTTGAGGAGAGGGATTGAAAGGTAGGATAGATGTAGCAGAGGACCACAATGATTAGAGGGTTGGAGAACTTGACAAATATGAGTAAAAGCTGTAGAAGTTGGGTTGGCTTAGCCTGAGGAAGACAAAGCTCAAGGGGTTTCATCACAGTCTTGCATTATCTAAAAAGTAGTTATAGAGAACACGGAGGTACTCTCTTCACAAGCATGTACAGTGACAGGACAAGAGGCAACAGGCCCAAGGTGTTTGAGGGAAAAATCCATCTGGATGAGAAAAAAAAAAGGTTAAAAAATCTCATGTGAGAACAATTAAACACTGGAATAAGTAGCCCAGAAAAGTGGTGGAATCTCCCTTGCTGGAAACATTCAAGACTTGGCTTGACGGGACCAGGAGTAACATAATTGAAGGCCCTGCTTCAGTGGGAGGCTCAACAATATGATTTCCAGAGATCAAGGTCTCCGAAACTTCCGTGGTTTCTATAATTCTGCATCTCCTTTCACCCTGCTTGGGAAGTGGTATTGTTCTTACTTACCTTGTGAGTGCTGCCCTTCAAGAACATTATTCTCTGTAGTTTTTTCATTCTCAAGAAGGCATCAGAACTCTGAAGATCCATTAGAATTCAGCATACTTCAGGCAGCCAGTGTTTCTGAAAATCAGTCCACTGTTTTTATGTGCTTACAAATTTAGTAAAAGCGCTTTGACAAAAGAACTTTGGTGGTCCAGCTGCTCGTACTTCTGTGTTCGGTTCTCTAGTTTTTTGAAACGGAGGGATTTGGGTACTGTGCAGTTGCTGAATGTATTTGGAGGTTTATATTGATAAAGTACATTTCTAGTAGCTTCATTATTGTTCTTGGGTCTAATAAAAGCTGTTCCATTGCAATAGAATAAGTGAAAGCGTAATTGCTTAATTTGCAAATATCTTGGTAGCTTTCCTTGCTGTCTTCCTGGACAAAGTCATAATGAGGAAGTCAAGGATAAGGCGTTTTTGTGCCATTCCAAAACTTCCTCAGTATGCAGATTTGGAAAGAACAAGCATGATTGGTTAGTGATTGTAAGGAATTCTGAGAATAGCAGAGTAGAAACTTGGATTTTTCTAAAAATCTGTGGTAACTGTTAACTTTTTTCCTAGGCTTTTAATTAAAGAAATAAAACAGATAAAGTCTGAATACGCAGTCCTGCAGATGCAGTCTTACAAGTAAGTGTTTTTCCTTGTAACTAAGTTAGCGTATATAAAATCGAATTCTTACTCAATTTTATGAAATATGAACTATAATTTCATTGTAGTTCACTTGAACTTTTGTTTTGCATGTGCATATAGGGTGAAACAAAATGACCGAAACAATAATGACAAAATAGAGAGAATTCAAACGGTGAGCATTTTTTTTTTCTTTTATTGCTGTGACAGCATACTGTATTTCTGCTTACGTTTCTGCAACACTTACTCTCAGATACAGTTATTTCCACTTGTCTACCTGTGATTATGCTAGCCCCTTCATCTGCCTTGATGCTATTTTGATACTCTGTCATTGTAGGTGGCAAACACTTTAACATAGCATTTTTGTCCTTCTTGCCGATGAAGGTCCGCAGTATGTGGGCACTTATAGATGAAATGCTTACATCTCTGAAAAAAGAAAAGGCAGTTGTGGATGACGTACTTAGTATACCTAAAGACTGTGTTGGTCAGTACACTTTAGATGGATCTAATGTTGCGTTTAGAGTTCCACGGCTGTTGGTTCACAGAGTTGAAAGTGACATACATCAAGTAAGTAATTCTTTTTCCTTCTTGTTAAACTGTATGGGTTTTTTTCCCAGTGCCAGGGGTGTCATTACATACGTGTTTTTTAAAAAAAAGAACTTCAGAGATAATAAGAGATAATTGCTCAAGGGTGGAGAAAATGCATCGAATTCGTAAGTAAAAGTTTGTTATGGGTATGCTGCTGTTTTGTATTGGTTATGTTTCAGCCATTAACTTTTTAAGTTCAGTATCTGCATTAGTAAGTGTGCCTGATCAGTACTTGATTTTTTGTTGTTTAGACATTAAAACTAGGATGACCACTTTCACTATTGCTTTAATTAATGGGCATTTGTTTCCAGTGTGTAGTCTATAGAATCATAGAATGGTTTGGGTTGGATGGGACCTTACAGATAATCTAGTTCCAATGCCCCCTGCTATGGAGGAACACCTTCCGCTAGACCAGGTTGCTCAAAGCCCCATCCAGCCTGGCCTTGAACACTTCCAGGGAAGGGGCATCCACAACTTCTCTGGGCATTGCATCCTGTCAACATCTGGAGGAAATGGCATCAAAGACACATGAAAATATGTTAGACTTAATACACAAATATAAGCGTAAGTGTCCGTGTACTTTAGGAACAAGATTTTGTCTGTTCTGTCACTGGGTATACTACCATAAATAACCTACTATGAATAGCTGAACCCTGCTGTAGAAGTGTAGGGGGACAGACAGATTATTTGCATGCTTATTCTTCATGGAAGATCATAGAATGATAGATTTGTTTGGGTTGGAAGGGGCCTTATACATTATGTAGTTCCAATGCACCTTGCTATAGGCAGGGACACCTTCCACTAGACCAGGTTGCTCAAAGGCCCAACCAACTTGGCCGTGCACAATTTCAGGGAGGAGGCATCCACAGCTTCTCTGGGCAACCTGTCCTAGTGTCTCACCACCCTCGTAGTGAAGAATTTCCTTTTTTGTATCTAATGTAAGTCTACCCTTTTTCAGTTGAAAGCCATTACCCCTTGTCCTGTCGCGACATGCCCTTGTCATGCCCTTGTCAAAAGTGCCTCTCCACCTTTCTTGTAGGCCCCTTCAGGTACTGAAAGGCCGCTGTAAGATCTCCCCAGAGTCTTCTCTTCTCCAGGCTGAACAGCCCCAACTCTCCCAGCCTTTCATCATAGGAGAGGTTCTCCAGAATCACCTCCCTTGACCTGCTGGCCATGCTGCTTTTGATGCAGCCCAGGATATGGCTGGCCTTCTGGGCTGCAAGCGCACATTGCTGGGTCATGTTGAGCTTCTTATTAACCCAGTTGTTTTCCTCAGGGTTGCTCTCAATCGCTTCATCCCTCAGCCCTTATTTGTGCTTGGGATTGCCCCAACCCATGTGCAGGTCCTTGCACTTGGCTATGTTGGCCGCACAGGCCCACCTTTCAAGCCTGTCAAGGTCCCTCTGGATGGCATCCCTTCCTTCCAGTGTGTCGACCGCACCACACAGCTTGGGGTTGTCGGCAGACTTGCTGAGGGTGCACTGCATCCCACTGTCTGTGCTGTCCATGTCACCAACGAGATGTTAAACAGTGCCAGTCCCAGTACTGACCCCTGAGGAATGCTGCTTGTCACTGGTCTCCACTTTGACATTGAGCCATTGACCACAACTCTTTGAGTTTGATAACCCAGCCAGTTCCTCACCTGCCATGTGGTCTATCTGTCAGATCCATGTCTCTCCAATTTAGAGACAAGGATTGTGCGGGACAGCGTCAAATGCTTTGCAGAAGTCTGGGTAGATGACATCAGTGCTCTTCCCTTATCCACCAACACTGTAACCCTGTCGAAGGCAACCGCATTTGTCAGGCACAATTTGCCCTTGGTAAAGCCATGTTGGCTGTTACCAGTCACCTCCTTATTTTCCATGTGCCTTAGCATAGTTTCCAGGAGGATCTGCTCCATGATTTTGTCGGGCACAGAGGTGAGACCGACTGCCTGTACTTCCCCAGGTCTTCCTTTTTTCCCTTTTTGAAATGGGCATTATGTTTCTCCTTTTCCATTTAGTGGGAACTTCACCGGACTGCCATGAGTTCTCAAATGTGATGGATAGTGGCTTAGCAACTTCATTCGCCAATTCCCTCAGCACCCACGAATGCAACTCATCAAGCCCCATGGACTTGTGCACCTTCAGGTTCCTTAGATGTTATCGAACCTGATCTTCTCCTACAGTGAGTGGTTCTTCATTCTCCCAGTCCCTGCCTTTGCCTTCTGCAGCATGGGCGGTGTGGCTGGAGCACTTGCCGGTGAAGACTGAGGCAAAAAAAGTCATTGAGTACCTCAGCCTTCTCCATATCCCAGGTAACTAGGTCTCCTGTTTCCTTCCAGAGAGGGCCAACATTTTCCCTAGCCTTCCTTTTACCACCTTTTACCTATAGAAGCTTTTGTTGGTGTCTTTGGCATCCCTGGCCAGACTTCATTCTGTCATGGCTTTAGCTTTCCTAACTTGATCCCTAGCTGCTTAGACATTTTGTCTGTATTCCTCCCAGGCTACCAGGTCCTTGCTTCCATCATCCGTAGGCTTTCTTTTTATGTTTGAGTTTGTCCAGGAATTGCTTGTTCATCTATGCAGGCCTTCTGGTGTTTTTGCCTGACTTCTTCTTTGTTGGGAAGCATCGCTCCTGAGCTTGGAGAAAGTGATACTTGAATATTAACCAGCTTTTGTGGGCTGCTCCTCCCCTCCAGGGCTTTATCCCATGGTAGTCTACCAAGCATATCCCTGGAAAGGCCAATGTCTGCTCTTCTGAGGTTCAGGGTAGTGAACTTGCTATGCCCCCTCCTTACTGCCATAAGGATCTTGAACTCCACGATTTCATGGTCACTGCAGCCAAGGCTGCCCGTGAGCTTCACATTCCACACGAGCCCCCCCTTGTTGGTGAGAACCTCCTGGATTGCTTATGCCCTGCTGTGTTTCGCCTTCAACAGATATCGGGGTGGTTGAAGTCCCCCATGAGGAGCAGGGTTTGTGAGTGTGAGGCTTCTCCTGTCTGCCTATAGAGGGCCTCATCTGCTTGGTCTTTCTGGTTGGGTGGCCTGTAGCCGACCCCCGCTATAACTTCACCAGTCCCTGCCTTTACTTCTGACCCATAAGCTCTCAGTGTGCTCCTCATCTATCCCCAGGTGGAGCATCCTGCACTCCAGCTGGTCATTGACATGGAGGGCAACACGCCTCCTCGCCTCCCCTGCCTGTCCTTCCTAAAGAGCCTGTATCCTTCCATTCCAGCGCCCCAGTCATAGGAGCCATCCCACTATGTCGCTGTGGTGTCAATAAGACCATAGACCTGCAGGCGTGTGCATGTCTCTAACTCCTCCTGTTTATTCCTCAAGCTGCGTGCAATTTGCATAGAGGCATTTAAGTTGGGCCCATGATGAAGCTGACTTACTGGAGTTCCTCTGTGCTGCCTGTCAGGTGCTCTCCCAGTGACCTGTGATCCTTCTCCAGGCTCTGGGCATCTGCTGCTGGCACTGACATAGAACTGATAGGAGTGGGATGGACTGAGGTTCCTCTCCCCTGCCATTGTTAGTTTAAAGTCCTCTTCATCAGCTTGGCAAGCCCATGACTGAAGATGCTCTTCCATTTGCCTGTCAGATGGACCCCATCAGCCCCCATCAGCCCAGGTTTTGCAAAGCAGTTCCCGTGGTCTACGTAACCAAATACCTGGCTGTGGCAACAGTCCTGTAACCATTTGTTGATTTGGTAAATTTTACCAGCATTTGTTTATTCACCATTAGGGTGCTGTTTAGGCCTGCCATATCTTTTGGGCCAGTGGTTAAACAGAATACCTCATCAGCTGAAGCTTTCTTAGTTCATACTGCTTTATAGGCCGCTTTCAAGCGGCTGACTGTAGAAAACAAACCTGAGGCTTAAATCTAGAGTGCCTTTTTTGAAAAATGAAACAAGCAGGAACTGAATCAAAATACAAAGTAGAACTTTGTATCCCTGCTTTGACTACAGAAGACATAACTTTCTGATATTGATGTTGTTCACTAATTCTTTTTTTCTTGCTTGCTATGCTTCAAGTGTTGTACAGGAAATGTGTATGAAGCTGGAAAACTGAATTTCTTAACAGTCATTCAGTTATTAAATGAAGCCCTGAGGACACTGAGAGACGAACGTTGTCACTATGAATTAAAACAATTTCAGGTCATTGAGAATATGATTACGGTCTGCAATAAAATACTACAGAATTTGAAAGCAAGGAGGTAACTGTCTGGAAATTTTCTGTGATTCCTTTTTTGTAGTCTAAAGATCATGTCTTCCTACCTTGTAGTCTTTTCTAAAATAATGTCATTTAGAGTGAGAACATGGCGGTTCAGTCTTTTTCCGTTGCCTCTAGGAAATTCACGTTTGTCTTGATTATATAACTTTTAACTGAGGTTCTTCTCTAGGTAACTACAGCTTTTTGCCCTTGCTTCGTTAATATTTTAGGCTTTGTTCCTGGGGACCTCATTCACTAGCTGATCTGATTTTTATTTTTATTTTCTTAATGTTAATCAGTTCTGGGATTTTAAAACTTTATTTGAAACTGGATTAGGGAAAGTTTAAGTGTGTATCTCTTTGTGTGTATGAGTTTTGAATTCTACTGTTAGAAACCTAGAAGCTGCTTTTAGGTTGTCAGTTTCAATTAATTCTTAGTGCATGCACAGATGCATGAAAAAGTTGATGCATATCAAAGATATTGCAGGATAAGAGGAACACATAATGCTCTCCACCTTTATGCAGGATTGTTATCTCCACCAACAGACACGTTATGTTCATTTTTCATACTCCTATGTTACAGGCTAAAAATAGAGCTACAGCATAGCGTGTCAACAAGTGGATCTATTTCTAGAGAACAGGAAGACTGGGAAGTGAAGTGGAAAAGCTTTCTTGGCCTGTGTCCTCTTGGTTTAACCTTAGAACAGAATCCAGTAAGTAGTGTTCAATTTATCTGATTCTGGGGAAGAGAAAGGGTGAAGGTGAGAGAGGATGTACATATAAACTGCCGTGTTTTATTGAACTCTTAAGCTTTGTATGTAAGGTTAGGGAATCAGCACAATATAGCAGAAATTGCTTTGTGAAGTAGTCTTTCTTAAGATAAATTTGACTTAATGACAGGTGGTGTCTTGATTTGGGATGGGGGATGGAACAATCTTGTCAAGACAGTAGATGGGCGTCAGAGGGCGCTGACTGGTTTTGTCCTTATCCATCCACCCGTGGAAATTGAGGTTTCGTGTGCTATCAGTCTGAACATCTACTGACTTCTGTTTTCCCGTTTTAAAGTGATCTGCTTGATAAGTGAACAATAATTTCATTCTGACACTCATATTGATACAGGGATCTGAGGTTAGCTACCCAGCAGAGAGAGAAAAAGTTGCATGTTAAGTCTGAAGCTGGTTTGCAGAAAAGCTGTTAATATGCAGATTTCTTTCAGCCTGCTTGTGTAACTTTTGTTAATTTTGAAAGGACCTTAAGGTGGCTCTGCCGTTCTCTCCTAATCCTGCAGAAGAAGAGGATAGTGACTTTTATCAGGATCTAGTTTCGGTTTCAGGTGAGTGAACAGGAGAAGCTTCTTTTCCTTCTCCCCCCTCTGCCACAATTGTTAAAAGTTACTTGGAGTCGAAAAGACTCCCTGCTTGCATTTGTAAATATCTTTGATAGTCTCTGGTAATCTGGTTCTGAATGGCTTCCTGCCACAATTGCCTTACATTTTTCAACCTTGCCATATCTCAAAGATTCTCTGAAGGTTTTGATATGGCAAAAAGAAGATGAGGGGACATTGGAAACTGTGACAGATAAATCATCACCACCACCAGGAAGGTAGGACATTAATGAGAAATTGATAAAAAAGCAGTGGAAAAAACAGAATTTTACTTGTTGGAGTTGAGTGTATTGCATCTCTTGATCCTTAGTGGAATATTTCAGTAGCCCACTCCTTACAATTCATATCCACCTGATTTAGCAAGACAGTCCTAAAATAACTGCTACTTTCTCCAGTTGGTGACTGATTGATCAACTGGTTGCTGCTGAATATGATTTGCAGCAGCTGAGTTGCAAAGTTTTAATCTCACTTTTTAACTACATTCTTTGAAGTTTTAAGAGGTGGGTGGAGAGAACAGGATTCTCTTTCTCAGGTCGGGTTGAGATAGACATATGTGTTCAGCATAGCCTCAGAATGAAAGAACAGACATTCACAGAAGCTCTTTTGTGTTTAAAAAAAACTACCTAAAACCAAACCAAAACTGCCCTGACTCCTAGGCAGAATTACGCTAAACCTTCTCAACAAGGCTTTTTTCATGGATCTTCTAAAAATCACTAGGTAGCTTCTATTACTACAGTTCTAGCAAAGGATAGAGCACAAAACAATGGTATTCTAAGAAGTTTTGGCCAGTTTGTCATTTACTTAGTCCAGGGAAGCCTTCATGAGCTTTTGAGTAACACTGTGTTTCTAATATGACTCCCACAGATACTTGAAAGTTGCCTACTAGGAAAGATAGGAAGTTGGCAAAGGAAGGCTGTCCTATACTTAGACAATGGTAGATGTACTTGCACATAAGTCTCAAAGGTTGTCAAATAGTTAACAATTAAAGCCTGCATTTTTTTCTGCTTCTGATTCTAAAGACAGGTAATAGCAGATATTAATGTTTTAAGGTGTGTTCTTCCTAACAAGTGAGGACTGTACCTTACATTTTGGAGAGCTATGCAAGTAGCAGTACACTCGTCAGAAGTGAGAAGACTCAAGTTTTTGGTAGCCAGGTGATTGATAACTATTAGTAAGTTCATTTAGGAACAGACCTATGGATGCAAGAGGCAATTCACAGGAAGAAAATCTAGGGAAAAGAACATTGTCAAGTCTGCAGAAGACTTTCCAGTTATCTTTGCAGAATACAGAATACTTGTTTACAAAATGTGTCACAGAATCTCTTCTTTTTCTGTTTGGTGATCAAGGGAGAAGCTTTGTAATTTATTAATTTGGGGAGGCTGATACACAACTAGGGCGAAATCTGCTCTAATTGTCACGTGTTCTCCCTATAGTAAAATTGCCTTCTGATGACCGGGACGAATTGAGGGAAATCGTAACGGACAGATACGGGGCACACAATATGTAATGGCCTTCTACTAAGGCTCACATGCCACTTGTTTAATTTGTCTCTAAAGCATCTTTTCCCCCGCTAGGATCTCTGCAGTGCCTTTGGAGTCGTCAAAAGATTCTGAAAATGGACATGTGTTAATTGAAAAGGTTATTTTTCAGCAATTTCCTACCTGTCAAAGGAACTAAGCTTATGATGCTTGCTTTTTACATTGGTTGAAGTCTAGACTTAGTATTTGGGAGGGAGGGGTTGGGTTTTTTTGGTTTTGTTTCTTTTTAAAGTAGTATTTCTACACATCTGAATCAGTCCTGTATAACTGTAAAAGCTAACTGCCAGGGACTTGCACTTGCATCTGACTTCCAGTACAACGTACAGTGTGTCACTGATTCCCTGCTTGCTGAAACTGTCATTTTGGTGTGAGCAGTGGTCAGACTTTGATGTTTCTTTAAGCTGTGTGTGAACTTAAGGGTTATAATGTCACCTTAAAGGAATGTGGATGTACAGTTGTCCATTGCACAGTTGTTCACTGTAGTCTATTCAAGGTAGTTGTAGATGAGTCATCTGTGTTCTATGCAACACCCTATCATAGCCACTACTTATGTCCTACTTGAGATACAATTGTAAAAATACTTCGTGTTTACTTACAATTTAAGACTAAAATATTTTTATTGACCAAACACTAAGGCCATTGCCATTCAGCATATGTACACTGTTTTCTTTATCATGTTTTTATGACACTTGAGTTTAAAACATACAATAATTCCTGGATATTCTTCTAGAACTTGCATATTGAAACTTGCAATAGGGAAGAAAAGCCTGTGCCACCGGAGATCTTAGAAAATGAAAACGGTGAGTCTGTCACTTCAGAGATATGGGAGAATGCAGGTGATCATGTTATCCAAGCAGAGTCTCCTGTCAAAAAAGAAGACCCTCTTAAGAAAGCCAGAGATGAACTGGCAGAACAGGTTAGGAAAAGTGATTTTTAAATTTTCGTTTGTTTCTTTTTAAAGAAGTGGTCATTAAGTTCAGAGAACAAATTACTAATTGTATCATAAAATGCCTCTTGAAATGGGACTATGTCAAAAGTTCCTTTTTTCTGCTAGATGGTAATCACTGACTTTTAGGGGTGACTGCCCAATTAAGTACACCCTGAAAACATGGAGCTTGTGCAGTTGTCATACTTATAAATCATGGTGAAGTGAATAGCACTTTCAATAGAATCATGATATGATTTTTATTACCTCTCATATTTTGATACCTGAACCATTGCATATAGTAATAATTCAGCAGTCTTTTTTGTTTCTGAAGTTAAGCAGATTAAATATGTAATAGAGGCTTGGGGATTTTAAGAAGGAATTTAAGTATTCCCTCTTTCAGGTTTTTTTATTTAAGATTTAACTGAGGGGTTTCTTCACTGTACTGTCACTGTAAAATGTGCCACAGCTTGACTTAGAAAGTAAATTGCATCTTTTGCTAAAATGGTGCAGTTATTTTTCATCTGCTAAGATGTTTTACTTAACGTAACTGTAGTTCTTGTCTTCATGGTTATGCAGTTCTTGATTAGTGTCTTAAATTTCTATCTGAGCACGTTTTCTTATTTCAAAGATGGATTCATAGATGAGCGAAACTAGAATGGAATTGTGACTTTGGTCCCGTATGTTCATTTTGTGTTTGTAGGACACTGTGGTCATTGTGAGCCTAAGTAGTAAATGACAGAAGAAGAGTCAGGAGATCCCAAATTCTTTCATCATTTGGAGAATGGGATTTATTCGGAGTCTTAATTGACAAACAAAGAGGCTATAATTTTGCTTTCTCAGGATTTGTCCTTCTCTTAAATCCTACAGGTTGCAAAAATAGTGATGTCCGAGTCATCTCAGAGTGGTGAAGGAGAAGGAATGCCACTAGAAGATCTCATTAGCGCGCTGGCTTTTAACCCATTTTTAACAAGGAAACAAATTCCCAGAACTCCAGAAAATCTGCGTAAATCTAACTCTGTTTTTTGTAATGCTCATTGACTAGAAATGTGATTAGTTCATTGATGTTGTATGTGTCACACCAGAAGAAAAAGATAATTATTTCAGAGAAGCTGCAAGTTATCCTAATGGCTCACTCTGTAACACAACGTAGTAGGCCTAAGATGATGCAGGACTAAGAAGATGTGAATACTGTGAATTTGATTTAACGTAGATTTCTTTTTTTTCCTGTGTAGAATGTCGTTTTATGTTGAGGAAAAAAAATAAGCATAATATAAGCACAGTAGAAAGCAGCTGCACATATTCTGTCTTGAATTGCTTGTGTTACTGAAGGGGCAGAATTAAAACAGATTGATTGAGAGTATAAAAGTATTAAAATTTTACCTTGGCTTGTTCCATTTAGTTACTGGAATTAGAAGCTCATGTGGAAAAGCTGGTGAGACAGAGGGCTCATCGGACGTAGAGATGGCCTCAACTGAAGTAATGGCAGAAGAAGCACCAGTGGATGCTAGACCTGTATTGCAGGAGGCAGCAGACTCTAGATCTGTGTGCTCTATTCCTGCATCTCCTGTACCTGACTTTGATCCTCCCTTGTCAGAAAGTAAGTTCCAATCAAGTTCTACAGAATTGAGACCTCAAGAGCAGATGAGGATAAGTCATACCAGTGAATCTCCAATTTTAGAAACATCTGGAATGCCAGAGAGTGAGAGAACTGAAGAACAGGATTTTAAATGTGTTCTTCTGAACAAAAACTCTGTGAAAGATCAAGAAGAACAGACTTCTCCATATGTAAAGTGCAGCACGAATATTCCAGGTAGTTCAGAAAACAGTAATAGAACAGATGTTCTACCTTCAGACCCCTCTAGGGGTTCCGTAACGGATAGGATGCTGCACTGGAATGTACGTCCATCATTAAGTTCTGTCAGTCGTGAAGCTACCTGCTTGGGGATATTGGAAGAGACATTTCCAGAAGAACTTGGTAATGTAGATCTCAACAACTCTACAAGCTCAGGGTCTGATTTTGATGTAATAAACAGCTCGTATTTAGCAGGTGGTTCAGAAAATAAGGGGGATATTAAGGAGTTCAACACACATAAAGTGCTGAAAAAGACTGCATCTAACAGTGAAGAGGAGCTGCATCAAACACATAATGGAAGTGAATCTGCAGGTTGGAGATCAGACCTAAACCTTGTGCCACAAAAAAGAGGAGATGAATTGTGCAGTCCTCCAAAATTATTCTGCTTGGATGAAGAATTTACCAAGATGCCATCACCAATACCTCTTCATGAAAGAAAATATTCCCTGTCATCTGTGATTGCATCCTGTCAACATCTGGAGGAAATGGCATCAAAGACACATGAAAATACGTTAGACTTAATACACAAATATAAGCGTAAGTGTCCGTGTACTTTAGGAACAAGATTTTGTCTGTTCTGTCACTGGGTATACTACCATAAATAACCTACTATGAATAGCTGAACCCTGCTGTAGAAGTGTAGGGGGACAGACAGATTATTTGCATGCTTATTCTTCATGGAAGATCATAGAATGATAGATTTGTTTGGGTTGGAAGGGGCCTTATACATTATGTAGTTCCAGTGCCCCTTGCTATAGGCAGGGACACCTTCCACTAGACCAGGTTGCTCAAAGGCCCAACCAACCTGGCCGTGCACAATTTCAGGGAGGAGGCATCCACAGCTTCTCTGGGCAACCTGTCCTAGTGTCTCACCACCCTCGTAGTGAAGAATTTCCTTTTTTGTATCTAATGTAAGTCTACCCTTCTTCAGTTGAAAGCCATTACCCCTTGTCCTGTCGCGACATGCCCTTGTCAAAAGTGCCTCTCCACCTTTCTTGTAGGCCCCTTCAGGTACTGAAAGGCCGCTGTAAGATCTCCCCAGAGTCTTCTCTTCTCCAGGCTGAACAGCCCCAACTCTCCCAGCCTCTCCTCATAGGAGAGGTGCTCCATTCCTCTTACCATTTTTGTGGCCCTCCTCTGGACCTAATCCAACAGCTCCATGTCTTTCCTGTGCTGGCGGCCCAAGAGCTGAACGCAGGACACCAGGTGGGCTCTCACCAGAGCAGAGCAGAGGGACAGAATCACCTCCCTTGACCTGCTGGCCATGCTGCTTTAGATGCAGCCCAGGATATGGCTGGCCTTCTGGGCTGCAAGCGCACATTGCTGGGTCATGTTGAACTTCTTATTAACGAGTACCGCCAAGTTCTTTTCCTCAGGGCTGCTCTCAATCGCTTTATCCCTCAGCCTGTGTTTGTGCTTGGGATTGTCCCAACCCACGTGCAGGACCTTGTATGTGGCTATTTTGGACTCCATGAGGTCTGCACAGGCTCACTTCTCAAGCCTGTCAAGGTCCCTCTGGATGACATCCCTTCCTTCCAGTGTGTCGACCGCACCAAACAGCTTGGGGTTGTCGGCAGACTTGCTGAGGGTGCACTTGATCCTGCTGTCCATGTCACCAACGAGATGTTAAACAGTGCCAGTCCCAGTACTGACCCCTGAGGAATGCCACTCGTCACAAGATGAGACATAAACATGCTTCCTTTAGCTGTATCAGCATCTTGCAAGTAGGAGGGAAGGTGCTGATGGGACTTTCTGTGGTAATCTGCAGCAATGGAGTCATCTGAAGTTAAATTTTGAGAGTTCACAAAGTTAGTTTGAAATAGCATGTTTACTCTGAACAAATTTGGCTATTTAGAAATGTGTTGTAGGTAATTTAAACTTTTGTGAGGTCAGTCAGGTGTTCACAGTCTGTAATACCTTATTATACTTTTTATTATGAAATGTCCTGCATTCCATCCTGCTTGTTCCTCACCCCATTTCCAACAGAAGTTTCAACTTTGTTTAACCAGTAGTGCAGTGTTAATTTACATGTGAGATCAATTTTTGAAATACAGTAGTAAAAATTAGCCAGCAATCATTATACACAATACTTTCACCAAAACAGGTGGTATTTAGTGGAGTACTAGGAATTTAACACAACAAGCTAGTCCCAAGGAGTAGTAAGATTTATACTTTATGCAAAGGCTTGCTGCAGTTTAGCTTTCCCTTAAAATTGTGGCTGTACTGATAGCAGATGATTTTACCTTACTTGAAATAGTTATGAAAATTAGACGTGTCATTTCATATATGCTTTTTTAATATACACCAAACACTTTTGGAGCTGTATTTCTGTCAATTAATTGAATATTATTAGTGCTATCTAATACACTTTTTATTCCAGATGAAGAGCAGCTGAATGAGAAGGTAGACTCGGAGGAACCAGCAGCAGGACAGGTCTCAGAGGAACCAGCAGGGGGACAGGACTCGGAGGAACCAGCAGCAGGACAGCATTTGTAAAGCAGAAGCAAAACCATGGCAGTGGTTCACTTAGCACGTAGCATTGTCTCCAAGCACTGCCTAGATGGAGAAGTTGTGCTCCTTTCTGTTGTTTTGTGAAGACTGTATTCTAGTCTCCTTGTTCAGAACTACCACTTACCTTCTCTTGTTCTTCCAATTTCCTGTCATCCATGGTAGCGTTCTGTGTACAGCCCATAATTTAGGTACAGAACTATATATTCCTTTCTAAGTATATTTTTAAAAATAGCAGAGTAGACGACATAATCCTAGAAAATGTGAAAACAAAGTCTCAAATGAGAAATAGCGAAATCCTTGGTGCCTCTATCTTGCCCCTGATTGACATGCGCACCCCACCCAAACCCCCAAAACCAAAACTGAAACAGAAACCAACCCAAATTTTACTTGGTGCTCTACATTATTGGATTCTTATCTCATATTAAGACTTCTGGTCGATATTGCTGTCAGTTTTGCCTGTTGATAGAGGCTTCTCTCGTTGTATAAACTTCCACTGAAGTGCCTGTTTCTGTAGGCATACACACTAAATTTGTGAAATTTTTTGTGGCTTGTGGTAGTGTTAATGCCGTTTTGATTAAGATTTATGATGTTGTGATGTAATTAATGGATAATACAGGTTGTGATGGGATGGGAATGTGAAAGTTGAGATTCTACCAGATAAATACCTTACTGTAAAAGTACTGACCCCTAACTTGATGTGTTTACAGAGTTTTGAAACATTGCTAAATAAAGCTGTTTTTGTCTTTTGGCATATCTTTCTGCTCCTTTCTTCCAGAACAGTTGAAAATGGTTTTAAGAAGACTCTCCACTTGTATTTGGCATTTTCTTTTATCGAGCAGAATTTGACAAGCATTATGAGTAGAGGGTTATGTGGCTGGCTGTGGAAGCTGTAATAGGGCTGCTAATATGTTAACAGCTAAGAGGGAGGTGCTTAGTAGGATATTTGCATGTTGATCTAATCATGGTCAGACAGCCAGAGAACTGGGAGATCTGATCTTAGCTCTTGGCTCTGTGTAATAGGCCCAGCTATGTTCCTTGCAGGCCTGGGCTGTAGAACTTGGTGCTGGTGACTTCACAGAGGTTACCCAGGAGACCGACAAGGCTTTCATGCGTAGGTCACAAGAGGCTTAAAAGCAGGGCCATAGAGCTCTGGCTGGGACACCACTCAAGAAGCCTAGACATGCTGCACCAGGGAAGGCGCTGGTCAGGTGCTATTTGTAGTACAGTCTGTACCAGTGTCATGTGCTCCATCCCTGCTTCCGGAGGTTCCTACACAATCTGACATGTTTGTCCCCAGGGACTGCTCCTGAAGAGTGGTGGTGGTTTTTTTTGTGAGGTGTTTTGTTGTTTTTTTTTTTCCCTGCTACAGACCATCTGCTGAGAAAGGCCTGAACTATAACAGTTGTTCTTGGCACACATGTCTCCTATATCGCCTGTGCCTTTGCATGTGGTTCCGTCCTTGAAGAAGTGTCTTTGTCAGCTGTGCTCCTGTGGGTACGTAAAAGAGGATGGGGGATGGAGCGTGGAGCAGCGGTTACTTGGCTAGCAGGCTGCCTTGCTGTTTAGGACTGCACGGTTATTCACTGCTGTAAGCTGCATATGAAAAGTTATAAATAACTGTATCTTAGAGCATTCTTAAAGCTTCTGAACAGGAAGCATTTTTTTCTCATTCCGTATATTCAACCACGTGGTTCTTGGGTTTTGTCATAGGAGTAAAGAAATGGCAGGGAGGCTTCCCTTTTTTCTTATGTAGGTGGACTGCAACTCTTAAGAGAGCTTTCCACTTTTAGGCTGCAAACTTGCTTTTGGATGGGTGTTAATGGCTTGGAGTCTGTGTTTTAATGTAAAACAAGGTGATGCTTCCTCTGTAAATATGATAGTTGTGGAAAAGATACAGGGGTAGAACTTTACAAATGGAAGAGACAACTGAAAATACCAGGATTCTTTAGTGGTTTTTTTTAGTGTCAATCTGGTGAATGCATACAAAGTTTTCTTGAAAGCAATGATTAGCTTTAGGCCCTTTGGTGTAACATTCATTCTCCCATATTTGCAGGTTCAGAATAAAATTATTATAAGGGAAAAAAAAAGTCTTCACGACTCATTCAGATTACTTGCCTTAGTTTGGTTTAAAGCTACTAAATAATTATGAAGAGAGTTTAAAAGTACAAAATTCCCACCCAGAGTTTAGCTGGTATTCATTGTTGTTGCTCATCATGAGGAACAAGCGCATGTACTCCAAAAAGAAAACCAATAGAAATGATGATACCAAGCAGATTATAAAACATGGTTTTGAGTACTTTGATCAGACTCTGTTTGGTAAGGTACAAATGAATCTGCTCCCTCCGTTCCTTGTTCTGTATGTTTCATTTTTTTTTTTTTTAATCAGTATTTATATTTAACGCTGGGCAATATGTTCTGGAGAGAAGTAAGAGTGACTTGATTCTTATGTTAGGAGGACTGTGTTGTCAAGGACATAAACATGCAGCACTGAGATCTGGATTGAGAAGGATCCTCTTGTTCTAACCAAGTAATGTACTGAAAGATAGGTCTGTCTTTGAGGCTTGCAGTGATCTTTCAGATGCTAGATGAGCTAGTAGGGTAGCTCAATCTGAGGATGTGGTAAATACCT
Source organism: Opisthocomus hoazin (assembly GCF_030867145.1). Taxonomy (NCBI): domain Eukaryota; kingdom Metazoa; phylum Chordata; class Aves; order Opisthocomiformes; family Opisthocomidae; genus Opisthocomus; species Opisthocomus hoazin. The sequence goes on along the minus strand of NC_134454.1, from coordinate 25,793,663 downwards.
TGATAGTGGCCTGTCTTAACAAAAATTAAACTGGATTTTGGGTTGCTACTACCTTGGCAGTTCTGGATTAAGAAATGACAGCTAAGAATTTGGAGTTTCCTGTGAAGACCTGGCCTCAGATTCCAAGTGATATAGGTAAGAGCAGAAATTACGTACCTGTGCACCTTAGGGACCTTTACTGCTTGCAGGTAAGTGCAACGCTGTAGTTTTTGTGGCAGGCACTTTTGTGTCCACTGGTCTGTGGCAGATAGTTAGGACATTTTGGTTAGAGTTGTATTAGAAGGCCATATATGTTGAACTTTAGGATAAAATCCTTCTTTTGTAGAGCAGTGATTTAATGATTAGTGAGGGGGAGTTGAGAGAACAGCAGGGTATTATCAGCAGCTACAGCTACAACTTTGTATATGTTTTTGTGACTTCTTTAAAACGGGGTATTTGCTGAAGTGGAATACAGTATTCATAATGCACAGTGTTAAGTGTCTTGGACACCTATTCTGAAATACCATTCAGAAGTACTTACCCATTAAACTTGGGAAATTATTTTTCTCATAAAGTTCCTAATCAGAAGATTCCTTTTTTTGATTTTCTAAGAATAAGGAATTTGGGCTTCTGAAGTTATGTGCACTGGATTATCATTAACTGAAGTACACAGTGCAAATACCTCACTTCTTTCTCCAGAGGAGAGTATGCTGTAATCTAGTGTAGCACTGCAGAGCTATCAGTGTTCCGCAGTTTAGATTTGCCCATCCTTCCCAGGTGAGTTCCAAAAGGGCAGATTTATGAACTCTGTACTGTTTGGTCTCTTTTTTACTCTGGAGGATTATACTAACATTCTGTTCTTACCAAACATATACACATTGCTCATAAAGGTGTGATGAAGTGTCTGGAATATCTTTCCTCTAAGTATAATGTTAAGTGGTACGATGTTTGGCAGTAGCATATCAAATAATATGTAGCTGTAACAAAACGTAGATTGCTATAGCTTTTGTAGGATAACAGATAACTTTGTAGGTAAGTTTGCAGTCTCTCACAGGAGAACATACATCTGTACTGAACATACATCAATATTTTTATTGAAAAGTAAAGCTATAAGAACATACAATTGACTGTCACTAGTTCACTGAGCATTGAAAAATGCAAATACAGTTCTTTCAATGAGTTTCTGCATGTAATGGGAGAAACGGCCTTAATTACTAGACTTTATGAATAGAAAGTCCCCTCTGTTGTGTAACTGCTGCTTTTAGAATGGTTCATTGTGGCCAGTGGTAGCACTAGCTGTGAGATGGAAGTTTCTACTTTGTGCTACATATGGCTGTGAATAGAATACATATGTTAATTCTGCATAAACATATGTTTTTTGAGTCATTTATGCATTCTGTACTGTCTGTAATGGTGTGGACTGAGAAAATACTTTTTTCTTTTTATCAGCTGGGACAAACAGAAGTAATAGAGGCTATGAAATGTGTAGCTTTTGAAATCAACATGGCCTGTTCCATCACAGCTTTGAGATGTTAGGGAAAGGCTTTTGACTTAGCTCTTCTAGCTAGTAAACTACATGCAACACTGACCAGACCACTGGGGTGTGGGTCCCCTGTGAGAGCTACAGATTTTCTAAAGATTCCAGGATGTTCCATGCTCAGGACTTCTTGGTATGGATGTTTACAACACAACTGCTAAATGATAAGTGACATTTATGGATGTGTTCATATATATGCATGTATGGAAAGATCAGAAATACGTGTTATTGTTCCTTAAGGGGCAAATTCACACCACGTTTCATTCATGGGTGGGGGGTGTGCGTGTGTGAGATGGTGGATGGAGGCATGAGGGTAAGAATTCCTGTATATTAAGGCAGCAGTGTAGACTGGCTTTTCGTAGCAGCAGCAGTGCAACGAGAAGGTGTTGGAGATAACTGGTCAGCTTGTAGCCATGTTTTCTTATTTCGCTTCCCACAATTTGTGCGGATCTGCTGACTGAAATTAAGAACCTGTGAGGGCAAGAACAACTGCAGGCAAGGATTACTTCCTTTTGTGCTCCTGTATCTTATACAAAAACCCCATTTATGTACAAGGAAGTAACACTGAACCTTTAGTAATTCCATAAGATCACAGCTGAGGTTCTTGTAATGCCTTGCACAAGGGATGAGCAGTTGTCCACGGTGTCACAGGGACAACTGAGAAGAAGTAAGCAGATTTTTGTGGTGTATTTGAGGTACATGTTGAAGTGATTGTGTGCTTTTGCCCAATAACTCATAGCTTTCATTGTTTTGCATGTAGAAGAGTGTATATTCATCTTCAGTATAACTGCAGAGAAGTTTCTCAGAGCTGAGCTGTAAATGATCTAAGATACTTGTTAGTTACTCATGAAACTTTCTTTTTTAGTGGAAATTGGGAGAAGAAGGGATGAGTAGGGACTTAAAAAGATATGGGTTGATATTTCTGGTTCAGTCTTCTGTGCTGCATCATTTGGAAAAACTTTGGCAGAAATTACTCTTATTGGTAGCTATGGCAGAACGTTGCATGAGCACTCTATCTTACCATCTGCAATGCTTAACAACTTCAGCTGGGCTAACTTGTTAAGTGTAGCACCATTTGGAGGTAGCTCTTCCATATGAGAGCACTTTTCGGACCATCCCATGTGGTGATACCTACCTACGCTCCAGTCTGTGTGAAGCTGTTCAGCTATGTCTGATGCATTGTGTGTGGGCTTACAGATGGGGAGCTCTGTGTTTCATTGGCATAAAGCACCATTGCAGGGAGTTTGAGTATCTTTCTGTCCTTGTTCTGGCCATTTTAACACTTCTAAATCTTACATCACATCTGATGGCGTTTCTCTGTGGCACTGACAGTGGTTTCTGATACGTTTACACATAGACAGAGTCATCCCAAGAGGTGGATCTAATCTGTAGTCACTCGTGTGTACTTTCTGGCAGCTTGACTGTCTCATTCGGCTGTGTGCATTTTAGTAGTCTGCACTTAGGAATACCAGTCAGGGAAAGCTGCAAGAAGCTCTTCCATGGTTAACACGTAGTACTGCAGGAGCCAGCAGCACAATCGTTTCACTTGTGTTTGTGTCTGGACATCTTTAGTTGCTTAAAGAGTTTATTTACACATTTTTTTTTTTTTTTCCCAAGTAACTGAGCAATGACAAATACAAGTAGAAACAGTCCTTGTCCCAAGCGGCTTTCAGACTAAAAGACAAAAATCTAGCCAAGAAGGCTAATTAGAGATGTGGAAGATGGATGTTTTTAATCAAAATGGGACTGGTGGTGTGTATGCTGTGGCTGCTTTAGAAAATACGTGTAAGAAGAGAAATGGAGAACAGGACACAACTGGCACCCGTGGCTAGTCAAGAAAATGGCAGGTAAAGTAGCCTGTGGGAAAGAAAGGAAGTGGTAAGATGTGTGCTGCTAATGTGGTTCATCAGAATATAAGGGAAAACGGTATGTGTATGCAGGAGCCGTACTGTCCAGATCATCAAAGGCCACGAGATGAGTTGTGTGAGAGTTGTCTGATTCTCTTGTCCTTAGAACAGGCTTACTGCGGCTATTCTGCTTCCCTCTTACGCAGTGCTCCTATTGAATTATAGGAAATGATTGGGAGTAAAGGTTTTGGGCACTGCTTAAAAGCTGCATCCACCATGGCACAAGGGAACTTTGCTGGTCAGCAAGGACAGTGTAAGAAAAAAAAACCAAAACAATCCCGAACAGACTGAATACGTGTTTGGTTACATAATTCTGCACAGTTAGACATCTATGCTGAAAATGCTGTTCCTTTTAACAAGCCATTTGTAACAAACTTTTTTCAACGCTAAATGGCAGGTGCAGCTCTACTGTATTTTTTCACCTGGCATTTTGGTATGTCAATTCTGGACTCCTGGGTACAACTTTTCACTGGTGAAGATGGTGGTGTCATGTTGCAGAGTGATCTAATGTCCCAGAGCTTTCCATTTTACCCTTGGCAATTTTTGTTTGGAAAGTGAGCTGGCCACTGGAGTATGACTTTCCATTTTATTTTATTTTTTTTTAATAAAGTGGGTCTGTTTACATTGTAGCATGTTCTGCTCACCTCCATCTTGATATCCCAAAGTTCCTTCCTGAAGCTGGTTGAAAACATCTTGTTTTATTACAGCAAACTGACATCCTGGGTTTTGTTACTGCCTGTTGTAGTTCTTGTGAGGACAAGAACTGTCCCCTTGCTCCAGTATGTCTGCATCTCGTACTGAGGAGTCCAGACCTGGACACAGCACTCAGATGCCTCTTCCTCAGTGCTGAGCAGAGAAGGGATCGCTTCCCTTGCTGGGCTGGTAGTACTCTGTTCAATGCAATCCAGAGTGCCGCTGGCCTTTGCCACAAGGATGGGTTGCTGGCTCTTGGCCAGCTGGTCTACCAGGACCACCACTGCCTTTTCTGACAAACTGGTTCTCCAGGTGGTTGGACATTGGACTGTCTTGCTGCCTGTGGTTACTCCTCTCCAAATGCAAGACTTTGCATTTCCCTTTGTTGAATTTCATGACATTCCTGTTGATGGATTTCTTCATCATTTTGAGGTCCTTCTGATTGGCTGCAACATGCACAATGGGTCTGTCAACCACATGTCCCGATTTTGTATGATTTGCAAACCTGCTGCTGGTGCCATCTGTCCCCGTTATCCAGATAATTAATAAAGATATTTAATAGTATTTACCCCATTATCCAGTCCTGGGGCACACAGCTGGTGACTAGATTCTGGCTGGACGTTGTGCCACTGATGACAAACCTTTAAGCCCAGCAGCTCAGGCATTACTTAGTTCATCTCACTGTCCACTTATCTAGCCCATACTTCCATCAGATGTCAATGAGGATGTTATGGGAGACAGCGTCAAATGTCTTACCAAAGACAAGATAAGCAACAACTACTGCTATCCTCTTATCTACCAAGCCAGTCTTCTCATTGCAGAAGGCTTGCAGTTCGCTTTAAGCACTATTTCCCCTTCATAAATCCATGCTGATTACTCCAAATGACGTTCTCCAGCCCTTTTGACAGCCAGTGTTTGCAATTGGTTTTCCAGGTTTATTTAGTCATCTGCAGGGGGACTGAGGTTGACTGGCCTGTAGTTCCCCAAATCCTCCTTCTTGCCTTTCTTGAAGACAGGAGTAAGGCTTACCTTCTCCCAGCCCTAAGGAACCTCCACCCAATTGTCACAACCTTTCAGTGATAAAGAGAATGGCCTCAAAATGGCATGGGCCAGCTCCGTCTGTGCTTGCGGGTGCTCCATGGACCTGACTATGTCATTTGTTTAAGTGTTTCCTATTGTGCTGCTCCTCCACTGAGGGCAAGTCTTCCTTGTGCTAGATTTTCCCACTGATTTTAGGAACCACGGACTGCTGAAAGCTGGTCATACCAGTAAGACCAGGGCTGAGACTGAGATTCAAAGGTCATACCCTCACTCTTCAATATAATTAGGTGCACAGGGAGCATGAACAGCCAGTTCTTGCAAATCAAAGCTGTTGATCTTGAAGAAAGATCAAAACCATTGATGTGAGCCAAGAATATAATTTCCTGGGGCTTGACCAGCTGTGCTGCCTTCTTTTTCAGGCAGATTTTCAGCAGTAGGAGGAATAATCTCTGTGATAATACTGGTCAGGAGAGTAAGATTTACTCAACATTTGTCTCTAGGCCTTTCCCTGCCACGTAGCAGGTTTAATACTGACTTCCAGATCTAATCATCAGTTAATATTTCTTGCAACTATTGTTTCTCAAGTAGTGTGGAGTGCTAATGGTGAGAAAATCCTGACTTTATCAAGGACTTACAGTTTAATGCTTTGGCAGTATTTTCTTCCCTTATTGCATAGGTAGGAGAACAAAATTAATATTTTCTTGTATGTTATTTCAAAATTTCTAGTTACTGAACTGTAACGTGAGTGGATTGAGAAGAGTTTTGCAATGTCAGGTGTTCTGATGTAACTTCTTTCAGAGGCATTAACATGGCATTGTGGGAGCATAAAATGCTGGAACATGAAATAATGCATTAAAGTATTATACTATTAAAAAGGGAAAATTTGAAGACAGCTTAACAGAAAAACACACCTGTTTATAAAATCAAACAAAAATAGTTTCATGAAGTTGCCTAAAAATCAACCTATTTTCATGGATTTTTTCCATCAGTACATTCTGGTGGAAAACAGCTGTCAAAAATTACTGTCTCTTTCTATTGAAATAGGGGTTGGAGTTATGATGGCACAGATAGTTGCTCTTGGCGGGATTTTGAAGATAGGTACTGCTATAGCTGTTGAGTTTCTGAAGTCAACTGGGAACTTGTGACCTTCAACCTATCTTCAGTTTCCTTCCTAGAGTCTGTGCTTTTCAGGCTATGGTGAAGCTTATGTTTGAGTGCACCAGGAGGTCTGTATTTCCTGTTCCCTGAGGAAAGGAATGACTGCATATGAGTACTGTATTTTTTTTCCAGCCTTGTTAAACATTCTGCAAGTTGTGCATTTGACTTTTTGTTGCTTGGTCTGCCAGAGTAATTCCTAGACCTGCGTGTTGTACCCCTAGCAATGTGTGACACTCAGTTGAACTATGGCAGCTATTGCCTTCTGAGTAAACTTACTGTGAGTTGTGTTAATCTAAATGTTTGAAATAGTGTCTCTCTGAATAATAATATTTCATGTGAGTCAATCTCAGTTCATCAAGAGTCAGTTATGGTTGGATTAAATGGGCTAAAGAATTGCATCTTTCTGCTGGATATTCTAAGCATCAAGACTAATACCACAGTGCACTTAAAAAATACAGATGAGAAAATTATCTTATCCTCACCATTAGTTTGGATATGCTGTTGTGAAGAATTTGCTGGTCTTCATTGCAAATATGAGAAGAAGTGACTTGGGTGTGCAAATCCAGTATCTCCCCTTGGAATTATCGTGTGCTGGTTTCTCACGTCCTAGGATGTGCCAGTTTGTGAGGGACATTTCCCAGCTGCACATGTTTAGTGCAAAGAACAGGCAAGAGTCAAGACTAACTGGTAGGAGAAATGAGTGGAACGGCATCCATTTATACTCTTGCATTTCTGGCTTGGTTAGTGTAACCTTATTTTGCACGTCTAGTATCAAATTCTGCCTTTCCTGTCTTGGCTCTCCTGTTTACAGTGCATGCAAATAGATGGCTTCTGAAGTATATTTTGTTGTTGCTGGACTGGTGTATGTTTCCAAGTAAAATAATAACTACTACTTAATGCTGAAGCGATTTTGTTCCTCTGGCAGTCACTGTCCAGATTATCGCAGATATGGTAAAGAGTCAGTGAAAGGGGATTTGTGAAAAAGATCCTTGCTCCCTGTGAGATCACTAACCTGCTTGTTTCTCTCTACGTGATTTTACGGCACAAGTAATGTTGCATTGTCTCACTGAGAGATAAAAGCCCAAGACAGTGGGAGCAAGCAAGAATTGATTGTTTTTGAGGTTGTTTAACGTCCTGAACTTTTCACCAGAAGATGGCAGCAGGCTGATGTTGCTCACAAATGTTTCTACTGCTTACTGTTACATAAATGTGGAGATACAGTGCTAAATACTTTGAACCGAATGGTTTACTATAGCTCACAGTGAGAAACTGGGCACGGCAATGCATTGCATGTCAAGGAGTTTTGCGGGTTTGTGGGCCTGGCTGGCTGCTGGCCTGCAAGTCCTCTGCAAGTCCTGGCCGTTGTTCAGTGAAGTGCTTTCAGTTTGACAGTCTTTCAAGAGCATTTATTTTGGAAGAAAAATCAAAGCAGGTAGAGCTGTTACTTAAATAAGTTTGCATTTGCTGCATATTGTCTTTCAGTTCAGCAAAATGTTTCAATCTGTTCCTAGAACTAATTTTCCTGGCCATAAACTTCAGTTAAATGTGAATACACGCTTTCCATGACAGAGACAGCAAAAGCAGAGAAAGGACTGGAACTGATATTGCAGGACGCAGAAAGAATTCTTATTTTCAGTGAAAAGCCTATGTAGATATTGATTAAAAAATGTGGAGTTCAGCAGCTCTTGCAGATGTTTTGTGGTATCTTTAATGGAAAATAAGCTATAATAGCCAGAGAAACAAAGATGTTTTTTACCGTGCAGCCATAAATTGATCTTCAACGTAGTAAATGTTTAGCATGTTAACAAGCACAAAATGTCAGAGTTAGATGCATATATGAATTTTCTATTTTCAGTGCATTCAAATATTGCAGAATAACTTCAACAATGGCAAAGAGCTCCTCCTGAATAATGTAAGGATAGAAAAATGCAGGTGTTTTTCTTAGACAAGAAGTAAAACACTGAATCCAGCCAGTGTGATCTATTGCACTATGGCTTGATAAAACTTAATGCTAAACCTTCAGATTTCCCTGTGTCTGAGGCTGAGTCCCTTTAAGGTGTTCAGTATGGGCAAACACATCAGAAGAGGTTACCTGGCCTAAGGTCACTTGGGCTTATCCAGACCTAGTTGCCAGCTAACAGAGACAAACTACAGACTGAGTCTAAGATGCCACAGTCTAAATATTGCGTGCTGTTGCCACTTGTTCCTGCAGGCTGATTCCTAATTCACATCCATAACAGTGATGTGCCTGGCAGCTGTTTTTAATGATCTGTTTACAGCAAAAGATGCTAACATCCAAAACAAAAAACCAAAATAAAAGATCTGAATCCTTTGAAACTGTGGCTCTCAAGTGAGTCTTCACCTGTGGAAAATTTGGTGTTAGATTGTGTCGGTTAAACTATAGCACACACCACAGACAACAGGGCTGGACTGATCTGCTACAAGCAATGGAAATTCAAGTGTTTTCTTGCTATTATTTTCTTCATTTTGCAGTTTGGTTCCATTAACTGTTGTAAGATCTAAGTTATGTGTAGAGTTTAAAAGGAATATTATGTCAGAAAATTTCAAATTCCATAATCTGAGAGCAACCTTTCCAGATGTATTTATTAAAAAGTAATCATGTCAGTATCAAAATAGTTCATTCATTTGTGACATTTGATTAGCGTAAGATTTGCACTTGCATTTCCGGTAAACACCACTGGTGGGACTTAGAAGTATGTCTGATTACCGCATTTGCATAAGCCAAAAGCCAGGAATGAAGGATGTCCAGTTTCAAAAATTCATGTATATTATTATTATAAATCATATTATGCACACTACTTAGCATTAAAAGGCTGCAGACAGATGTGCGTTCAAAGGGACTGAGTACTTCTCGCTAGCGAGCTAACGGGAGTTCAAGTACCTGCAGTTTAATGCAGTAGTGTAAGGGAGCTTTCAAATGCCAAAGACACAGCGTGTATTTTGCCAGGTTACTCTACAACTCGTGCAAGATGCCTAGTTGTATAATTAGATTGTTTACTAAAAGCAAAATGCAGATCTCCAAAGTGGCCTTCCTTCCTAATACTTGGACACCACTTCTCCCACGCTTCTTTCTTCCCACTTAAGCCCTGGGTGTTCTCTTACCTCTGAGAGCTTTCCCTAATTCACTTCAATCCATTGATATCCCTCTATGCTGTCTATCCTCTTGTCTAAGGCCAGACAGCGCCTTTATTGTCTACTTGCATGGTTCCTCCCCATCCTCGCTCTAAGGACATTTACTCCTTCTAGCCCCCAGCATCTTTCTTGCATCTCTTTACACACCTGACAGCAGCTGCTGCTCTCAGCTTGCAGCTTTTTTCCCTCCACATACCTGACTCCTGTAGAGATTTTTCTGATGGGAAACCTGGAGGAACTGTGTTTTCAATGTGGATGAACAAGGTGTAGCCTCTAGATCCTAGCTGGCTGTTAAAAGGACTGGAGGAGGTCCTTATTGTGCTTACAAATTATTTATGTGCTCACAGACTGCTTCTTCAAAATGGAAAAATCCTGAAGAAAAGCCCCTTCATGTTTCCTACCATTTCCAGAAACTGCTTTGAAAATATTATTGTGCTTTGTCAATTACAGTGCTTAGCAACACTGAGTATAAAGTATTGTGTCAATGTAAAGAGAGTATTCCACAGTCTGGAGTCAGTCTAGGTATTTTATCAGGAGTGCGTGTAGGCTGCATGAAAATTTCCAGAATAATTTGCATTTTTCTGCATAGAAATGACCATATGGGAAGCAATTGTATGCATTAGGAAAAACGGAGCAATTCAAATTCCTATCAGTAGGGTATGCCAGTGATTTAGAAGGTTTGACGATGTGTGTAGAAATAAGAAAGAACACAAAACTGCATGACCATTTTAACACAATATCTCATGAATTTCAGAAAGCAAATCAATCAGGCTGTCAAGAGAAGAAGAACGGGCAGTGAGCGTGGCTTCAGCTCAGTAGGCACAATCCAGCTGACCCACCAATTTTAAATGAAAAACACTGGTAACTTTTGGTAAAGGCAACTGTCAGGGGAGAATTGGGTGGGCTGGCTACTGGGACAGAACCACAGTGGTCAACAATGTATAGTCTAGAACTTCTTCACTGTGCAGGATAGCCGTAGAAGGCAGATACTGATTTCTGAGATTTCTCTTGCCTGACAGAAGCACGGTTTGTAGCGCATCCAAGGACCCCATTCCTCCGGTCTGGTGCAGCATGACAGCACAGACCTCAGGGCAGACGATGCTCACTCTGACCTTCTGATGAATTTGAGCCCTGAAGGGTGGCCTTGTGCACAACATGGAACACCCATGGATGTGACATTTTACTACTTCTCAAGGGGGACTTGTCTTCAGGACGTGTTACCTTCTGTGTTGGATTGTCAGTCATGCTGCCAGTGGCCATGGGTACTTGTGACTTGTGACTACAATTCTCCAATAGCTGTGAGTTTCTCGTAGGTGCTGCTGCTGCACCTGAGTTTTCTACTTTATCTACAGTGGGGCATTTGCTAACTATTTTGGCCAAAATTGAATGCAGTGCTAGGTGATGCTCTGGCTGCTCTGACTTAGCACTTGGTGCCAGGTGCTCTGCCTTGAATGCTTTGGCTTCTGTTCTAGCTATATCGTGCTTATGCGTATGTAATTTCCTAAAGAATAACCTTCACAAGTTAATGCCTTGTAAGAAGTACACAAGTTGTAGGTTTCCAGAAAATATTTTGGCAGTTTTAATTAAAAGAACGTATTTTTTTCCCCAGAACCTAAGAGTGCTTGCTGATTTAGTTAACCTGATTGTAGTTAAAACTAGTATTTAATAACCTACCTAAAGCTTATGAGAGTTTAATTCTATTTTTTGTTGTTACAGTTGCCTAGTTTAGGAACTCTGAAGGCTTCATTTTTTTTCTGCCGAAAGGGCACTAGTATTCAGAGTGTCACAGATAGCTGTTGACAAGCATCTGAAATTCACTCTGTGCAAATTTACCCTCATTAGAATTTGTGTAATCTGGAAGTATCTTAGGTTTCTGTAAAGTTTTTTAGGAAAGCAAGATGAGCAAAAGACCTTAATAAATTCTAGCACCCAGGTTTGCAATATTTAGGCATCACACCATACCCAGAAAGAGTTGGCCAAAGGCAGAACCAGAAACTTTTAACTAAGTAGATGGCCCTTTAATAATACACTGGCTACAAGAGAAAGTATTTCAGGCAGATTTTTTATTTGGTATGTCACTTATCCTTCCGTAACTCTTACTGCTCTTTATTTAAGTGTCCAAAAAAATGGCTCATGACTGAGTAGTTTGACATACTGCAGCCTGGTGCAGGTTGGCATAAAGACTAATATTGCTGGTACTGAAAATAGGTGAGGGGAGCGTACTCTGGAGGCTGGTGTCCCTTGTGAGTGAATGGTTGTAAACTATTTGTTAGTGCATTGGCATGTCTCCAAGCTCTACACTGTCTTTTAAAAAGCTTTCAAATATGGAAGGCAAATTATCTGTGGCAGCAGATTTCAAAAGGAAGATAGGTATCTACATCCCTTAAGTAGCCTTGTAAATAAGTTTCAAGCCTAGAAGGACACCTGATTAACTAGTATGACCTCTTTCATAATGTACTTTTTTGTCTGGTACCTGCATTTAAAGCGATGGTTTGTAACTGAAGAATAACCAGTAGCCTTGATGAAATTTTGTCCTGTTTTCATCTGGGATAAAGTTAATTTTCTGCTGCTGTATTTTGGATTTAGTATAAGAAGGTAATACGCTGATGTTTTCAGTTGTTGCTAATTAATCTTTCCAAGTTTCTCATATTCAGCTAAGGAGCAGGTGTGCAGGAGCTGGGAGGGAGCACAGACAGACAGACAGCCAGGCTGGCCAGTGGAAATATTCCATACCATAGATGTCACACTCAGTTTATGAATGGGGGTTGACCGAGGGCCGGAACCCTTTTCTGTGAGTTCGATCCCTTTTTCTATGAGTTTGATCTTTTCTGTGAGTACAGCCTTTTTCAGTGAGTTCAGTGAGTTCATGAGTTGGGCAAAATCTGCGAGCTCTATGAGTTCCGTGATCACTGCTCAGAGACTGGCTGCACAATCAGTCCTTGGGCAGTGAGAAAAATTGTATTGTGTATAGCTTGGTTTACATGGTCTTTTATTAATTATTGTCATTATTACTTTCTTTGTTGCCGTTTTAAACATCTTTATCTCAATCCATGAGTTTTACTTTTCATCCATTCTCTTCCCATTCCTGGGACCATTGCGTGGTCCTAGTTACTGGCTGCTGGATTAAACCATGACAGTCCTAAACTTGTTGCCCTCTACTTGTAAGAAGGGATAAAATGGTAGCGTTTGTGCAAGCTATATATCTTACCAAAAGAAACTGTTTTTTTCAATTCCATATCTACTTCTGTATATTCTTGATGAGGTTCATGCAAAGAATTTCTGAAGTTCTGGTTGTTCGTTGTGCCTCATGAAATGTATTTTGATAATTGATTAATATTTAAGAAGACCTCAGGGAGATCTATAGAAATGTTCATGATAAATAGAACAGCAACAGTGACTATCAACTGTTACTTGTGCTTTTAGCATTAGCGCATAAATAGCCACATGCAACAGTAATATAGACATCTAATAGAATATTGTGGTAGAAACTGAGCCATATATGCAAGGTTTGTATGTCTCTATATTTTTCTCTTGCCATTCCCACACTTCAGGGGGAAAAAAAAGTAAACAACAAAAAAAAAGGAGATGATAGTAGCTACAACATTGTCCATGGGGCCTATGGTGAACCTACTATTAACAGGCCCAGTTTGACATCAGGTATGTGCATCTGTTTGCAGAAAGTGAGACTGCTCAAAGTTTTCACCAGAAATATACACTTTTTCCACATTTAAGTGAACAGAACCCATCCGAGTTGTCATGGCAGTTATTCTTAGTGATTGTTAGTTATTGTTTTCTTAGGATTAGACAATGGTGACCAATTCAGGATCCAGTTCAAACTTACAACTGGTGGAAGTCTGATAAAACAGAGATGAAAATACAAAAGGCATTTTGCTACAAGAAAGGATGGACTAGGAAATCAATTTGTCCCTGAAAGGGCTGACTGTGTATCTTCTAAGTCTGGAAATATGGAAGCCCATCACCTGCCAGCAGTGAAAAATGACTGATTGTCCATGTTTCCATTTCTGGAAATGGAAAGCTGTTCAGAATTTCAGGATTTCTGACAGCTTGCTCATGGCTGGCATTCTTTTATACAGGGAATAGTTCAACAGGAAACTTAAATTTTTCCTGATGTGTGATTTAATCCATTTGATTTTTTTCCCCATCCAATGTTCTTCACGGCTTAAGAAATTCCATCCTAACAAAGCAAGCTGACTGTCTCTTTTAACAGTTGGCAAAAATATGCCTGCAATGCTCTAAGCTAGATGGACTCTTAGAGCAGCTTATGATCTTTCCGTGCTCTTTGTGTTGTGAGACTGTATTGCCATGTTGCTCACCAGATTTTTCCATTGCACTTCAGGTTGTAAATGTAATACAAAAGTAGAAATAGTGGAAAACTGGAGTTCCCTTTGCATGGGGAGGGACAAATTTAATGTAGGAGTGAGGGAGCCGTTTGTAAATCTTCCTCGCCCCCCTCCTTTCCATTCTTGGCTTGCATTATGCAGAGTATGCTAGAAATGACATAGATTACAGCCAGCAGATGTTAAAGACCTTCTGGCAAAGTTTTATCAGTACTTGTCTTCTGCTTCCTGAAAGCTGGAGCAGTTGGTGAAAACATGCTTTTGGAAATTGTTTTGCAGAAGCCTTCATTCTTACAGACACCAGGCTTGGGTCCTGTTAAAAGAACACAGGACCTTATTTCCCTCTCAAGTATGCCTGTGGTACACCAGTTTAAATCTACTGATTGCAGAGGAACAGCTCCTCACTTCGCTGGTGCAAAAACAAATTTCCCGTTGAATGTATTGCTCCAGGTTCTCTGAACCCATAGCAATTTTTAAAACTCTGTTCAGCTGTCTCATAAAAAAAATTACTGTTTTGCCCTAGTTTCAGTGGAAATAAGTTCCCATTTTTTATAGCAGAAATTAATTGGTGGAGTTATTTTACAAAAAAATAAATATTCTTTCTTACTTGAATTTGAGGACACTGCGCTGTGGTCTGTACATTTACAGATTGCACAGCATCCCACTGCTCTGTCAGGTGAATCATCCAAGCTTATAGAACATGCTAAAGTAGTATAAAATCTGAAGGAAAAACAAGGGCGTAGGCACAGTGAGCAAACTGTGGGGTTGGATTTCCACTCCACCTGCCTTAGAGATTTGTATCGACTCCAGGCCAGGTTTGTGGAAGTGCACGTGAGCCACAGGTTTTGAGGCAAATTTTGAAAAATTGGATGGGATGCTCGGAGGAATCGGAGACTGCTGGGGAGAGAATTTCCCCTTTCTAAAGAAGAGGGTTGCTGTGAGAGAGGGAAGAGTGGGATGTGTGAGCAGAGGGAAGGGACTCAGGCTACTACCACATTGTAGGGAACTCTGTGGAATCATAGGATCATAGAAGATCTCAAGTTGGAAGGGACCCATAAGAACCGTCGAGTCCAACTCCCTGCTCCTCACAGGACTACCTAAAACGAAACTACATGACTAAGAGCATTGTCCAGACACTCCTTGAACTCTGCCAGACTTGGTGCTGTGATGACTTCCCTGGGGACTCTGTTCAAATGACCAGCCACTCTCTCAGAGAAGAACCATTTCCCAGCGTCCAATCTGAACTTCCTCTGATGCAGCTTCATTCCATTTCCTTGTGTCCTTTCGCTGGTCACCAGAGAGAGATGATCAGCAGCTCCTCTGTTACTGCCCCCTTTGAGGAAGTTGTAGACTGTGATGAAGTCACCCCCCAGCCTTCTCTTCTCCAAGCTGAACAAGCCAAATGACCTCAGCTGCTTCTTTTAAGTCTTGCTCTTGAGGCCTTTCACCATCTTGGTCATCCTCCTCTGCACACACTCTAGTAGTCTGATGTCCTTCTAATATTAAGGCACCCAAGACAGAACTCAAGGTGGGTACATAAAATCCTGTCTGATAATCCTGCCTCTCATTTTGTAGAGGTTTCTGTCCTGGCTCTAACCTTTGAGGGAGATACCTGCCGTTAAAGTATGGCTACACAGCATGATTTCCGCTTTAGGCTAGCGTGTCTTTCAAGCAGCAATGGCCACATCATATTTACGGTTGGACAGTTACCACACAGCACTTCTTTAGCGAGTTTGGCGGCAGAGGCTAAGGCAACATGAGCTTGCTGTCATTCACATCAGTGTCCTTTGTCTGCTGAACAAATGGTAACTGAACGTGGCTCCTTCTTTTGAGTCCCTCTTATTGTATTCAGTTTTTGGTAAAAAGAATGTATTGCTGCACTCTTCTGGTGTAGTGCTGGGGCAGGAAGCACAACCTGCA
Organism: Opisthocomus hoazin; assembly: GCF_030867145.1. Lineage (NCBI taxonomy): Eukaryota > Metazoa > Chordata > Aves > Opisthocomiformes > Opisthocomidae > Opisthocomus > Opisthocomus hoazin. The sequence continues at coordinate 25,777,917 of NC_134454.1, read as the reverse complement.
GGGCACATGGCCCAGATACTGATGTAGCCAGAATTCAGCAGCCACTGAATTGAATACAGCCTCCTTTGGCAGCCCCTGTGGAGTCACTTAGACTTGCTTTTGCCTCCACTGGTAGAAATACGACAAAACAAGTTCTGCTTAGTTTTTTTGGAGGTTGTCAGTTAAGTGAGATTCACTGGTAGAAAAGCTTTGAACAAAGATAAAATATTTTCAGTTTTTTTCCTCAAAGAAACCTCGTTGAGCATCTTGCACTGGATGCACAGGAGCTTCTCAAGATCAAATGGGAGGCGTACCATTGCGGCTCTATATAACACCTTCTGTTCTCGTTTTCCAGCATGCTCTGTCTCAGTGGAAGTAAAGGCAACAGCTGTTAATTTAGCACAAAACCACGGGAAACTTTTTCTGTTTGAAATGAATTCACATCTCACAAATGATTAAAAATCTTTATTGTTTAAGCATTCAATTTTACTCTCAAAACCTCCTCTGTCCATGTTTCCTGAGTACTTGTATATCCATTTCACCATTTTCTTTAATGAGAGTTGGATTAGTTTGCATCCAGTTTGTGATAGTTTCTGTGCTACTGTCATGCCTCAGATGGCCTTTTGGACTTACCCGTGCTTTGCAAAGATGTGAAGGAGAGCAACTTTGGATGTCACTGAGAAACTTCTGCACTTTGTTAGACAGCTTAGGTTCCTTTCAGTTTTCACAGATGTTTCAGTTCTCTGCATTATTTCTTTTTTCTCCCCATCACTCAGCTAGACTGCACTTTCCTTCATCTGAGTATACACAGAAAGTTATCAGCTGGAATACGAGCGATTAGGAAAAGTCTAACAGATTTTTTAATTTAGAACTGAAGTCATAAACATCTGAATTAAACATAAATTTTCTTAAATCTTTGTAATGCTTAGATAGCAAGATTTTATCTCAGCTCTCTGTTATGTAGAGGACAAACACGACATCTGTATTCAAAGTAGAAGTCCAGGGGAGTTCAGAATTGGGGAGCTTGGACTGAAGGATTTGCTTTTACTTCACATTTGTAAAAGGATAATATCTCTATTAAGATCTCACATGTTTATGAGTACTGACACAGAATACACTTTGGTTCAACAGCTCATTCATGAGCATGCATGTTTTCCATTTTTTGGCATAACATTGCTATATCCTGGACTTTCAAACAAGTAACGAATGGGCAGCACAGGGGAATGGGTACCTAGCTTTGTTTCCTGTCTGCAGCCAGAAGGCAATTAATTCACCCAGAATAGTGTTACTATGTGCCAGTCCTGACCTCAACATGTGTGGGTGTACTTTATTTTTGAACCCTTCATCCTATCTGCAAGGACTGGTAGCCATCTGTCCAGAAGAACCTCATGACTGTTTTACACTAAGTCATTGTTCACTCTAGATATACTATGTTACTGACATCTGAGATATTATATGATCAGTGTATTTCAGAGTGAGGAAGGATGACACGATTAATCTATACAATCCATTCCCTAACATTTCAACAGGCACACCAGACGTACCGAGATGTCTTCAGTACTCATTCATTCCCTCATTCCTTTCTCTGAGGCCCTTAAGTGCAGTCTTTCTTTTGGCCACTACTCTTGAAGCCTTGGCATTATCTAAGTCAGCAACTTTTGCTGACTCTCTCCAAGTTTCTAATGTAGTTATTTGCATGGAGTTTGTTCCTATATAGAGTGAATATGCAAGCAGAAAACATAATATCTAATAGTGCTTGTCTTCCATACAATCAGCTCTTGACAGTCAGCAGTCTAGAAGGGATGTTGCCTTCATTCGATACCTCCCTATGGAATGACCATTCTTTTAAAGGTGTTGTTTTCCAGTCCATAACAGCCCTGTTAGCCTTTAATACAGTTGAGCCATTCAACAGTAGATTGGAGAAGTTGTCACTGAGTTGTCTCTGTCCCCTTCATCCCAGTTGGAGTTTACTGACCTCGTCTGCATACTAAGCACAGATAGAGCTCATTGGCATCTGTCTGCAGTGATATTACAAGCATCAAAATTCAAGCATCTTGTTTCACATAGAGCAACAACATTGTCTACTAAAACTGGTTAATCTTTGTGGCTTACAGATGAACCCTCTGAGGACTGATATGTAAACCTTAGTTTTTTAGTTATCTGAAATACCTTTCTAGCTTTCTGTCCAATCTCAGATTTGTATCAAGTGTGCACCTCTCCTTGATCTACAGTAGTGCTATACAAGCTAAGATGTAAAAGAAATTGGTATTTGCTCCATCATTGCTGGTTAGGTGCAGTGTGTATGCACGCACAAGGACAGACCTCACTAGGTCTTGTATTAGTAAGTCACAAATGTGCTGAAATCTGAGAGCTCTGAGACTTGCAGTGAGGATGGCATTATAGTACTTCATCACAGGTCTAATTACACTTTAACTGCTCTCTTGAGGAAGAAGGGTATGAAACTTTGTTCTCAGTTGGAGGGCACAGATAAACCGCTGTATTCATTCTGTGAAAATTAAACCCACCACCGCCTAAGTTTAGTATCCCTGGACATAGATATCTACCTGATTCCTGTCAAGAGCATATTCCAATTTCAATGGACACTGTTTCCATGAATAATTTGATAGTTATTGGATTGTTTGGACCTTTCTTTTGCTAATGTCTTGGGTCAGCTGCCAGAAGTAATGCAGCCACAAATGTTTAGTGTGTGCTCTCACCATGACTGCTTCTGGGATCCCTGAAACTGAGTTTTGGCATCAGTTTCTCCATTGTTTGCTGCATTTAGCTAGAATGAGCGAACTCTGACAACATATGAGAGTTACTCAATCTGCATGATTGTCTGGTTTTGCACAGTTTTTTGGGGGTTAAAGATGGCCGGGATCTCTGAGACTTCCTTTCTACATACTATACTTTCTGTTTTAAATTAGTCAATATGAATTCTTACTTTCATTATTTCAAAGAAGGTATGTATGAAAGAGGTAGGTAGATAGTACTTCTTTCTGCAAATTATCTCTTGTAAACCTTCAGGTACTGAAGTACAGGTAAGTCAAAAAAGCTCTCTGAACAGTATAGATAATACCTAAAATAATACCAATGACAACAATTCATGTTCATTAAGGGTTATTTGAGAGGAGATTAGTAAGACTATAGAAAAGATTTTCCTTTCTTGGTTGCACATGTGGAAAACAAGATAAAAAATATGATGAATAAAGGCAACAGTGGCCATGAGGAGAACAGTGAGCTTAATACATAGCCTTGCTCAGAGTTCACTAGGTCACTAAAAAAGGGTGACCGTGATGACTTTGTGCAGCTTTTGAAAGGGGCACAGCAACAATCACATGTAATAGCAAACCCCAGGGTTTTGTGCTCTTCCAGGGTTCTGTCCTCCTTCCAGCTGCCCTGGATTCCCATTGGTGGTATTCTGATTAGGGTGAATTTGGAAGACTGTGCAATGATATGTTTCATTCTTTTGGCACTGAAGAGTACCGTACATCTGCAAATAGATGTTTCTCTTTTGTTAAACTTTTGTGTGAAATAACAGTGAAGACTCGGTGCATGCAAATTTGTTAAACCTCTCTTTCTCTACAGTCAGTTTTATTCATTTTGGGGTGATTACTGATCCATTTGTTCCAGCATTTGGTGAGTGTATGTGTTGGAGAAAAGTGAAGTTTGGCATCCAGAGTTCGGCATTCTGATAGCACACTAAGGAAAAAGCTTCTGAACTGTGTAGAATCTACAGTTAACCTTCCAAGGGTTTCAGATTAATATTATTTGTACTGTTACGACTTTTCTCAAGGGATCTCTTGATTTTATTGTGCGTTTACTTTTTTGTTTCAAAACTGTTCACTGTCTAAAAGCACAACCTTGTTCTTTCCATATGCCCTTGTCCATAATGTGTTTTCATTTTCCTGATAATTTTACCATATTCAATATTTATGTGTGATATACTTTGACACTTTGCATATGGATGCTCTGCTTCCCTTGACAAACATCTAATCCGTCTTCCGTTCTTTTGTAACTCAGTCAGGTAGCTGGGCCTCTAATTGCATCTCCATTGCTTGGAAGAGAAGAGATTTGCACAAATAAAGACTCACCGTTAGTGATTTTCTTTGCAGCCTGACTGTTGGCAATCAATTCCTGCTACTGGAGCCTGCCCCAGTTCTTTAGCACGTTTTTACATCCCTATGGTTGTTTGGACAGCGTCTTCATTCCACCTAAACTAGAGATTTCTGTAATATTGACTTGATCTGACTCTGGAAATTTGAGACAGTACCTGAAGTAGATTATGTGTTTGAGGAGATGTTGCTTTTCCCTGTGACGGTTAGTCTGAGGACCAATTTTTTTATGTAAGGGGAAACGACATTCTCCTGCATGAAAGTTCAGCCATTTCTGAGCCTTATGTTTTTTCTTTCAAGTGGTAATACCATGGCATCCATGACCTCTGTGGACAGTAAGCCACATAACTGGGATAAATTAGTGTTTTAATAATACAACTTTCTTACCATTCCACTTGCATTTCAAGCCCACTGTGATGATCTTTTACTATTAATCACAGACATTTAAAAAATCAGATAAGTCTGAAAGGCTTGTCTTGAGAAACTCATAAATCTTACATGATCCCTCCTCTTCCTACTCTGGAGAAGGCTATATTTTATCTGTAATTTGCAGAGAGTTGTGTTGGTCAGGGAGACTGTGGTGAATGCAGAAATTGAATTAAATCATCTTGAATTCTGGTCCTGAGCCATGGGCTCCAGGTTGTCCTTCCTAGTTTAAACAAATATTTGATGTAAGCTCATAAATTGATCACATTTAATCTCAGCTTCTGCTTAGATGAACCCAACTCCTTTGAAGGCAGGGGACCTGCATTCTTTTTACCCCCAAGAGTCTGCCACTGTTTCACAATTCACAAAAAACCCTATGTGCTTCTTTGTTGTTATATTTTATTACTAATATTGGTCAGGCTAGCTCGATAGACCTCAATCAAATAAAGTATAATTCGCACAAGTGAAAATCAGAGTAGAGTTAGCTAAAAAACCCCAATATCTAAGCAGACAAACATATCAAATGTCAAAATTTACGTTTCATCAGTTTTTAGAAAATAGGGTACAGTTTGACACTGTAATATCGAACAGTTTATACAGTAATTTTAACAGTTTAGCTCTGACATTAAGGTGCTGGCTTGCCGCAGTCATATAGCAGTGATTTCAGTACTGAAGAATCATGTAATTGTTTTATAAATACTCATTGTGCCAGAAGGAGAAGTGAAGTCTAGCAAACCTTGAAGTCTAGCATTGTTCCACCCCTTGTTAAGAGTCGTGCTCTGTTGTTTACATTAATCTCCAGTAAAAAATATTTTCAGGAATAGCTCTCTGGATGCAGAAGTAAAACTTTCATGGTATCATGTATTGGTGGTGCGTTATCACTGATAGTCACTTTCTGCTCTTAGTCTGTCATACAGTGAATGTTACTGTAAAACCTGTGGGCATACCTCACAACTTAGTGCAAAATAATAGGAGACAAAACATCCAGGTTTACTTCTCTGCCCTATCAAGAAGGATTTATTTGTGGAAAAGTGCTTTTCCCAAGAGCTAACTTTACAATATCTCATTCTGTTGTTGTGGGTGCTAGAGTTCAACAAAGCAAGCAGAATTGTACACACGAAGAGTGGGTGAATACTCCAGGTATAAAGCCACCTGTCTTGCCAGACCATGCTCAGGGCTTAACTCCATCCTAGGGCAAAGAACTTGGCAGCCTGGGTCTCCTGCTGTCTGCAGTAGATCCTGGCCTTTTTGCCATGCTGGGCTGCTGAGAAGTCCCCCAGCATTCACGCTGCCAGCAGTGTCTGCAAGGGGAAGAACATAGCTTCCACAAGCAACCATTGCCTGCCTGCTCCTCTGGGGTCTTTGGAGGGGACTTGCATTACCCACCCTTGTCCTGCTGCTCTGCAGGACCCCTCACCTTCCCTGGTGCTGACAGTGCTGCTGGGCAGGTGCAGGACCCTGACATGATGGTGGCCATCGGGATGTGGGTAACAGGTCTGCAGCAGAGAGCCTGCCTGGTATGGGCAGGGACCTGCACAGAGTCTCTGCTCACGTCGCAGGCGAGTCCCTCCAAACCCTGTGTGTGCAGCTGAGCTGTGAGGGGATAGAACTGATGGTATTAGTGATTAGTTTGTTCCTGATCAGCCATTCCTTACTTGCAAAATGCTACTGCTGGCCAGTGTCTGCACCGTATGCAGGACCATGACGAACTACGTAGTATAGCTATTTCCCCCACTCCAGTCTGAGTGCAGTTTTACCATAAAAAACTAACATAAGGGCTTCATCAACACACACCAAAGCCGAGCTGGAGACTAGCTTGCTATGTCACAGACTTTAAGGGAGTAAGGGGAAGAAAGTGCACTTGGGGGTGAAGTGAAGCAGCAGATTTTACGCAGAAAGAATAGCCAGATCATTTTCCTTTGGAGAAGGAGGAATAAATCCTAGGAATGCTGGAAGACCAGAAGTGTGGCCAGAAAGTGTGGGTGCAGCCTGCGTTTGGAAGGTTTTTGTCACAAAATCCATTTCGGCAAGGTCACATGGACCAGTAAGAGTGAGCATGTTATTCTTTTTTTCATTTTCAGGTTTTTCTCTCCTCCAGTTACGTGAAAGCTGGATTTCTATAAGGTTCCTGAGAGAGCGGGCATCTCTTTTCTCTTTTTTATTTTTTTTGAGATTTCCACTCTAAAGTGTTTTCTTCTAATATTTTAACTGGCAGAGATATCTGCCTTACTCCCTGTAAGGACTCCCCTTGGTTCCAAAATCAAAACTTCTCTAAGGCAAAAAAGAATCTACCAGGACTTCTCCTGATTTATAATTTCACAGAAGAATTTGTAATCTGAGTGAGAAAATGGCTTGTCAAAAAGATGCTGAATTTTTTTTGAGAACTCTGGGCCCTGCTTCCCCTCTCGTGCTAGTTTGGAAGATGATTCAGTATATGAAAGTGTACCCTTGAATGTAGACTGGAGGTTATGTGCATAACTTTAGGTAATGAGACATCTACTGATCCTAGATTTCCCAGCAGTTAATTTAACAGGGACTTTTTTAAGTGTAGAAGCCCTTTCAGATGAGTAATTCAGCTCTGGACGAGACATAGCACTGGAGACCATACATCCAGTAGGGAACACTCTGACTGCAGCAGGAATGATATATGAGACATAAAACCAGAGGCCTCCTTGTCTCACAGTAATTCCTGTGGGCTCGTTCCTGAAGTCCTGAATCAGCAACCTTCACACTGACTCTAGTGGGTTTGACTCAAACCAGAAAGGGGCATAAACTGTTGTCTCTGGGAAGAAATCCTAGAGTGGGATTCCAAATCCCTTTTTGATAGGATGAGCCTTGCTCACCCAGCTCTGGCCTGGTCCCGATGTGGAAAGAAGATGGCCAGTAATGATGGACGATCCATGGTGGTGTTTTAGCTTCAGTCAGGAGGGAGCTTTGTCAGAAAATCATTTTTCTGTTACTGTCCTCGTTTGGGTGCACATTATGGACATATCTCATAGTACCCAGACCGAATTGCTTTCAGAGAGAGAGATGGGCAGAGCAGTGCTGCCCGAGTGTGAGTGAACAGAGACCCCCAAACTCTTACCCTTTTGCTCACTTATCTACAAGCTGAATATGTGGGCAAAGTAGGGTAATAAATTTATGATAAATGGAACAAAAGGGACATGAAATAGAGTTTCTAGCCCAGAACATTATGGCGGACTTGGCTGTATCTCAAATTAACTTGCTTTTTTCTTCATCTAGGTGAACTTGTTTTTCTTAGGCTGTTTTTGTTTGCTTCACGGACATTTTTGACTGCAGGTTATCTTAGTAGATAGAAATAACCCTTTCTTTGTGCGAGTTATGCTTTTGCACACTAAATAATCAAGGCTGAAACAGTCTTTGCAATGCTTACTTATCCACTATTTTGTAGTTGCAGTCTGCCTATATGATAAGGTATTATTCATCAACTACCTGTGAATCACAAACTCCTGTGCTATTTTTCTCCATTGCAGATATCACCGTTGTCCACATCTTCACACCAGGCCTTATGACGAGAGTGAGAAATCATGCATGTTATCAGAGTACATGGAACAATACCCCCTTTATCCTGCCACTCTTCCCAGAGGCTCATTTAAGCCGAAGGAAGCATACAAGACGGCGCAGATACCCATGGATGGCATCTCAACTACAAAGTATGAAAAGTACTGAGAGTGAGGACTGTGACTTACATAACGTGTGTGAGAGAGATATGTAACAGAGAAAAATGATCGGTTTTCACAAGGGGAGCCTGAAAAGAGCAGTGTTGTTGTACAAACACTCATGAGGGCTCTCTGAAGCAAGGATGAAGGTCTGAGGCCAGCTATTGTAGTGGAGGCAAGCAGCTATTTTTCTTGCACTTCCTGGAGGTTGAGTTGTGATCTGATCAGATCCTACAGCATGGGCTGTAGGAGCACAGTAATGGTCTTGTCTTTTGCTCAATTTCCATTTCGGGAAGGCTTCTGGGAAACCAGCAGAGATGTTGTCTGGGAAAGTATGGATGGTAGAGATGTAATTTTCTTTTGTTCTGTGTTTTGTGTGTGTTGTAGTCTTGCTGTGGCTCTGCTGCCCCTCCCCCCGCTGGGGTGCGGAGGAGAATGGAAAGAAAGAGGCAGAAACTGGTGGGTCGGGATAAGGGCAGTTTAACAGAACAGCAAACAAAGGGAACAGTAACAACAACGATACAGATAAGGAGTATACACAAAACAAAACAGCAGAATACAGAGAGCAACTCTCACCACCCGCTGCCACCACGTGCTCCCGAGCCGCAAGTGAGTTCCCGTCGCCCAGCTCCCCCCCACCGGAACCCCACATGACGGCACATGGTATGGAATACCCTGCTCTGTTTGGCCAGGTGGGGTCAGCCCACCCAGCTGTGGAGTCCCTTCCTGGCTTCTGGTGAGAATTAACCCTGTCCTGGCCGAAACCAGGACATTATCCCCCCCTTATTCCATACCATCTACGTCATGCCCAGGTCCCCCATGGTCCAGCTGATCACCACCACTTCTCCTGTCTCCAGATATCATTCCCTTAGTCCATGGATCATCACTCTGAAGTGTCCGTTGAGTTCATTTAATCCATGACTTTGGGCTCCATCTGTTGTAACGGTCGTCCGTGGCAGGAGAGGTGATGTGTGGTGATGGGCGGTCACTTGCTGCATCCGGAGCTCACGGCTAATATATCTGGTGCGGCCCATGCCCACAGTCTGCAGGCTGGAGATGTCGATCTTGATAAAGTTGCTGGGTGCCAGTTGTTGAAAACCAGGTCCAGTTCCATCATCGCTGTGCTCTGCTAGGTTTCATCAAAAAGTCCATCCTTCTTTAATCTGGGTGATACTTACTATGATACTACTGGTATAACAATTATAACAGTGATAACATCCTTGCTCAGACAAGGCTAGTGATTCCCACAGTAACTGTTACTCCTGGACTTTATTGCAACTTCTGAAAATCAGACTCGTAAGAAAGTGCAGAAAGTATTTATGTTTGCTACTTCAGAGCATACACTCTACCAAATACATAAAAATTGCCTCCGCTTGCAAGCCGAGAAAACACAGAGCGTGAGCAGTTAGCCGTCCGATTGCAAGTCTTGCTGCCCTCTGGGAAACACCGGTAAGAAAATAGACCCGGCGTGAAAGTACCAAGGCCTAGTGGAAAAGTGTCACCACGTATTAGAGGGCTGCTAAAAACTCTGGTTTTATGTGGCTAAACTCAGGAGAGAATAAATTGATGGAGTGTATGAGAAGAACTGCAGGGATTGTGAGGCCAGCAAACACTGAGCTGTCACCAGTCTTCTCTAATAACACTTTGCTGAGTGTTAGGTGTCATATTGCAACAGCAAGTCCCTTTGATAAAGTTTGGCTGTACCAGGTAGTGCCATTTTTCATGGCGTCTTGGATGCAGGTTGCCACTGATTTGTCGGCAGATCAGTCCCTCCTTTGTAATCTCCACTACAGGTTCTGTTGTGTTGCAGTAGTCTGGGTGGGAAAAGGTACTCCCACTGCCAGAAAACCCTTGATCACACTGGTGGAGAATTGCCTGCCTGCGATCTGTTACTTGCCTCTGGTGCAGTCTTGGCTATTTCAAATGCAGGATTGTGCAGCAAACTGTGAGTGGCTTGGGAAAGACCCTCTCTGCTACCGAGCTCTCCCTCTGCTGAGGATGCTGCATGCCTATTGTATTCCTGCTTGTCTTTTCTTGGACTCTCTTAAAAAACAATTGGCTTTACATTGCTGATGAAAGTGTACCAAGGGCCTACAACATGTGTGACATCTACAGAAGTATTTCTTGATACTCTTGGATATTTTTTTAAACTTCTGGATTTCTTTTTTTGCTCCTATTTTACTACTTTGCAATGTGAATTCTCTTCCCTTCTGCTCCACACAGACTTTTGAGAACCTCGTTTATTTGCTAAAATATGTAACTAATACAGTATATTCAGAGGCTCAGGCTCTTGCCCACCCAGCATTGGTCCAGATGCAAAGTGCAAGATTAATATTAGGATAGCTCCTGTGCTGACCTTTTCTCCTGGCCAGCTGCCAAAGTTGTGAACAGATCTGCACACCAGTGGAAAAGTATTCTGAAATTAGAGACTGAATTTGCTGCTGCCAGGCAGCAAATGCTCTGCCCTGTACCAAAGGAAAAGCACAGTGCAACAGGTTCACGTTAGTGAATGTTGGATGGTGATGGTGTTTTCTTCTCCAACTTGTTTCCATAATGTTCTGTTGCAGTAAAGTAACTCTACTCCAGTATTTAAAAATAGCTCCTTTACAATGGCACTTGAGAAAAAGCTAACTGTCTGACCATGCTGATGTTTCTTTTGTGGGCTGGTGCTTTGCTGTGAAACTGTTTTGTTGCTGTCTCCCCATCCTGGGCTGAACTGCTGAGCAGTGTATTGTCTGGGAAGGCTGTTGTTGACTCTCTCGTGTTTCCAATACACACTAGATACCCTGCTATAATTCTTGGGCTTTTAAAAGGAGTTACGTCTTATGATGTAACTCCACTGTAGAACAGAGATAGCTTTGTATAAGGCCATTAACCTCACTGGGTGGAGAGAAGGGGGGACCTGGCCTGCCTGAGGTTGTCCAGAGCTGCCTCAGTTCCTTTTTCAGAGTCCGGATTTCTAAATGTGAAAGCCTTGTGTATTTCATTAACTGGTTGTATCCTATCCAGATTTTTTTTGGCTGTGGAGGTAAGGGAAAGTATTAATTTCTTTATGTGTGCAGAAAAAAGAGTATGATTTTTTCCTTAAAAGATATAATGAAATTATTCTTCACAGGAGAGATTACATGGCTCATGAAGTGTTGCCACAGAAACTTAAACCATCTGAAAATTATATCAAGAGTGATGAGCGTATGGATTTGACTTCCACTTATAAACAAGATTATAATTTCTACCCTGTCTCTCAAGTACCTCCATGCCTCCCCTCTGTGACAAGACACATCTGCAGTGCCAAGATGGACACAACAACCACCTATAAAGGTAAGTGCTCTTGCATCTTCTTTCAGGACTTCACTAGTAGCTTCATTTTTCAAGAAGACAGATCGAAATAGCATGCAGTTGTTCTGTCTTTGTGTGCCAACAAGCTGTGCAAGAACAACACAGACACAAATTGCTGGGAATACAGCCCCGCATTAATGCTAGCATTGGGATCTCTCTATATTCACCTCTTTTGCATGTCTGACAGGCCTAAAGGCATCCTAGGTAGAAGCAGGTCCATGTGAAGTTCTGCAAGTGGTCCCAACAGCAGCATCTTCAGGATATAGTGAACATACTCTTGCTACGGTCCACAAGCACTGGTGGACCATAGACTGCAGGGCTGGTCCACACATTCAGTGGCTCAAACACATTGAAAATATGTAGAATTTGCTAGGTGTGAGCAGGTCCATGAAGCATGGGACCCTTTTTGTGTGTGCTGCAGAGTTAGTCTGTGGATGTGCAAGAGACATTTACAGGAATTACGAACACACAGAAATTCCACACAAACATCCAAAGCACTCAAGCTCTACTCCTGGTAATTCAGGTGAACTGTGCATCTAACTATGCCCTTGTTTCTCGGTAGCGGTAACTTGGTGTAGGTGGTTTGTCTTTGTGGCAGCTTTGTTCCTTCCTCTGCACCAGCAGGAATTCTCTTCTGCGTGGGCTGGCAGAAAACTTTCAGTTACACAGTTGCAGTAACTGTGCTAGTTTTAGTAGGAAGTCATAAGCAGAGAACCAGAGGATATTGCCTCCCATCTGCACAGCTAGCAGCTAGCGAACATTGTTAGGCAGATAGCTAGCATTTGTGTATTTCTTAAAATAGTTTTAAATTATTTTGCTAAATTTTAATTTTTATTATGCTGTGCAAATATAAATGGTGCTGGCGTTGTCGCAGTGTACACAATTTTTTTTTCCTTAAAATTCCACGTGATGAAGTTAGAAAATAAAAGATATGTGCATGCAGTGTTGAGATTACGCAGCTGAAATGACTGAAAGTTAGATTTTCGTGCATCTGCTTGTTTGCAATGGCACAAACTGGACTTTTTACATTAAGCACACAGGAAATACTGTCCATTTATAATGCCTTGAGTCTTGAAAAGTATCACCCACAGATGCAAAATACCCATGCTTACACAATTTTAACCACTTTGTTTTGCATAGGCAATGTCACCAGATGGTATTCATTGGAATAGCTTCAGTAAAGCCAATAAAAAAGGCTGCTTTGCGCAAGCAGAGGATCTTTCCTTCTGTGTTTAGATATCCTTAAATTCTCTGTATCTGAACCACATGTGTATCTTTGTCTTTTATCAGTGTTTAGGTCAGCACCTAAACTGTTACTCCAGAGCTCTAATAAAAAGTATCACAGCCACATTTGGTTGTAATTTGCAGTACTTTTGAACTGCAAATGGAAATCTTCATCCAAACCTTGTGAAAGATCAAGTTGCATGCTGGATCAATTCACTTTTAAAGGCCCACAAAAAATACAAGCTTTCATTGTGCTGTTCTCTAAGCATTGCTAGGTTTTACTGATCACTACACAAGTGAGAAATTTTGAAACATGCTATTCAATTAATTATCATAATTTAAATATTTAAGCAACATATGAAACAGTACTGCATTGGTATTAAATTACCATTCCTACTGTATTGTCATACTCCTTTGCACTAAACACACCATATCCCCAATGACACTGTAGGTTTAAGATTAAGCTATTACATATCACATTTAATGTTAGATGACTTTGCAGCTTCAGGTTTCAAAATTCTCATCTCCTCCAAGCTACACACATAGCTGTTTCTATCCATCTGCAGGTACTTAATCTAATTTTAGTTTTGTGTTGCTTGGTTATAGTGAGATGTGCCTAACCCTCCAATAACATATGGTTCATATCCTCCTTTCCCTCCTGTACCCCCTAATGTTTTCAAGATTGTGCTACATGGGAAACTATTAATATCTATGGGAGAAGAATTAGAGTTACAATAAAATTGTAACATATTTTGAAGGAATAGTAGCACTGCTGGCTTACACTAAGTAAAATAAATTCATAATGCCTATGAGGTCTCAGAATGTGTAGAACTTGTAAATTTTTAAAATTGAAGACAGATGGGCTTGCTTGTCATATTTTGAACAGGTTGCAAAGGCTATGGTTATGTCCAAAATGCATAGACTATTTCCCAGCAAAGACGATGGGAGAACCTGTAAAGTTTTCTGGTAACTCTTGTTTGGACTCTGAAATGTCAGATCTCTGAACGAGCCCTTGCTTAGAGATGGGCTGAATCTCCTTAGCTTCTCACTTTTTGACATTTTATTAATATATTCCCTGTAGTGATATATGTTCATATATGCTTGTGGTTCACACTGCTGGACCATCTCTTTTACATCAGGAAAATGATGTACCCTAGGCACAGGCACAAGGTCAGCATCCCACCAAAGTGGTGGTGCCTGTTTATCTCCTATTCCCCCAGAGAAACAGGAGCACCTGGGGCATTTAAACACCTCTGGCACTAGCAAGGCACACAGCCCAGGCTTCAGTGGCACCAACAGCGGCAAATGAATGTCTGTGCTGGTGCATGCAGGCAGGCCCGTGTTCTCAGCTGAGTACACTAATTAGCAGCATGAGAGCAGCTCTGTAGCCAAGGGCCAGGGTGCTCCCTGGGAGGTGCACGGCATTTCTGGCTGCTGCTTCCTCCCTTGTGCCAGGGCAGAGCAACTTGGTTTGAATCAGAAGGGCTTTAAATGGACACCTAATTGGGGCAAAATGTTACTTTTTTTTCGGTCAGCTTCACACTGTAATGAACACATCCTTTGTGTAATTGTGTTTGTGCAGTACTATAGCCACTGCCATTCAAAAGGAATAACTCTGTTTGGACTGGAGAGTTCAAATATCCTGATACCTAATCGCATCATTTACTCTCTAGTACTTTGAAATCCAGACTTCCTTCCTGTGCATAGTCAGCTGGAAGCTTATTTGCCTCATGACTCGCAATGTGGTTTGAAAGCAGTGAAAATTAAAAAAAAAAAAGACTTGGGTTAGCTCCAAGACTATTTCATTTCAACTTCCTACCAGTAACCTTAATGCTGTCTAGGGGAAGTTGCATGAGATTGCTAGGAAGTGAAAAATCAATGGTCTTGCGGTTGCAGCACTGGTCAGAGGGTTAGGCGGCTTTGCAATGGAGTTCTAATGTGAAAGAGTGCAAATCTTTTTAAGCCTCGGTTCCTCATTTTTTTTCCTGGTATCCTGCCGAGGAAGGAAGATAGGAATGTCTCTAAAATGTCACCTAAAATGCTTTCTAAGTCATGAATTTGGATAGCAAGACTTATGGAGTATGGACAATTTCTGCTATATGATTCAATGCTTCAGATCAGTGTAAGCTTGGTCTGAAAATTCCAGCACACAGTTTCTCTAAAAAGGAAGAACAGGAGAAAGAAAGAGTTACAAGCTCCTTCTTGTTTCCTGCTTGTGCTGACAGCAGGCGTACCACAGAGAGCAAAGCCAAGAGCCGAGGAGATGCGACACAGCACAGCTTGCTGACACGAAGATGAGCTGCAAAACCCTTAACTTAGCAAACAGTAGGCAACATCACATCTGTGCAACTGAGAAACCAGTTCATTCCCAAATGAGAATGTACAGAGAGGAAGGGTGGCTCTGCAACTTGACCTTTAAAGTGTGATGGTGGACACCTAAGTGTCCTTGCCACAGAGATATGGGAGGAGACACCTGAATAGCCTTCTGCAGACATAGACATGCTCTGCCTGTTCTCTGAGGAAGCCACAACATAGCTGCAGGAAGGTAAATGAAGGAGGTTCGAGTCAGTGCCATGATACTCAACTTTCATGATCTCTGGTTGTCTGAGCATGAGGACAGCACCCACTCAGTCACCTGCAGAAAATGTCTCTGCAAGACTGAGAATGTAATTTAATGCTCCGTCATGATATTTCACTGTCTCTGTAGGTATGGGTGGGTACACGACTATTTTAATTCCATTTTCTGTATAGATGCTAAGCATTTCCAGGGTTAGCACACTAGTGTATAATGTGTACTACAGCAGCTCTTTTAATAGGATTTGTCAATCATTACAACATCAACAAATATTTATTACAATAGAAAATGTAATAATCAAAATGTAATAAGGTATATGTCTAAACTCATGAAGGAACTTCCTTCGAGCACTGAGATAGGATTCCACTTCTGTTTCAGATGACTATGTGCTGTGGAATGAACTGAAGACAGAGCTGATCAGACCAAATGACAGGTTTCGCCCGACAGAAGAAAAATTTGACTACAGAACCATTGCCCAGGATGACTATCTCTACAGGGGGCCGGTTGCCACTCATAGCTGCAAACCTCTGAATCAGGTCCAGAAAAGTAAGGCTCCCTTTGATGATACAACCAGCTATAGAGTGAATTATGTGCCACATCCTCTGCAGAAATGTCTTGCCTGTAGATGTGAGACATACAAGGCCAGCAAGGTCCCATTTGATGGCCTCACTACCCACAAAGTTTCTTACAAGGGGCTGGCTGGTCAGCCAGCCAAGCTGGCAAAACCATACCAGCCGAAGGTTCCCTGTGATCTTCCGTTTTCCTCTACAACTGAGTTTCAGGAAAAATACCAAGCTTGGCCACGGCCTCCTGTATTCACCAAAAAACCTCGTGTATATCTTCCTTCTCTAGAGAAAATGGACCTTCACACCACTACTCAGATACATTACAAGCACCCAAATGGCAAGCCAGCCAATATGTGTCGACCTTTCGTGCAGTTCAAAAAAGGTACTAAGCCATTCAATAGCTCTTCTGTAATGAAGGAAGACTATAAGCCTTGGCTGTGCAAGAGAGTAGAACCTATCACTCATGCTCCAGAGCTGACTTTGCCAGCAAAACCAATGGATTGCTTGACTACCTTTCAGACCCATTATGTGCCTCATCCACTCACAGTTACGAAAAGCTATAAACCTGGCTGGTCGGGCCCAAAGCATCACACTCCGCTAGATGCTAAAACAGTCTATGCTACCACCTACACACCAAAGGGCATTGTTAGATGTCTGGCCTCTTACAAACACCCACCAGGTTACATCTTCAAGGGAATCGATGCTGAAGGTCACAGTCTCTATATCCCTGCTTCCAAGAGTGAGAGCCTACAAGGTGGACACTGAAGGAAAAAAAGAGTGAATGTTGCCTTCTTGGAAATGGATTCAAAGAGCAGGGCCTCAGGGAGCTACAAATGATAGCTTGACTTTTTTTGTAACCTTCTGTCAAACCAATCACTGATTTAATATTTGGAGAGCTCTTAAAATAAACTTAATTCCCAGGCATGGTTTTATTCTGTATCATTTGCACAAATGAAAAAAGTAAAATCTAGGGAAAAGACACTATGATACTTGTTTCTCTGTATTTTTTTTTCTTTTTCCCACCGAAGTCTTGCTCTTTAATTGAGAGAGAAAACCTCCTCCTGAGATATTAAAAGTGAAATCTTGTAGTAACATACATTATTATTAGCGTAATGGGGGTTCAGTCGCATCCATAATGACAGCGGTAGAACAGCCTCTTCAGATCAATTACATGCTGTGAAGTCACACTTAAAAGTCACAGCTGGATAACAAAGTCTGAAATCTGGCCTTATCAGTCACCCCCATGAAAGACATGTAGAAAAGGTACAATTACTGAATAAATATTATTGAAAATTGCTCCTTCATTAATTGTGCCACCGTGCTGCCCAGAGCTAGGCTATCAGATGTGAGGATGTCATGCCAAAGATGCCACTCCAGGCTGACAAATTAAAAGGGAAGCTTTTCAGTAAAAGCTCTTCACTGCAGGATGCAGACAGGGTACCAAAATTGTCCAAGGGTTGAAATTGTCGTGTGTTGCTACAGTTCAGCCAGCAGCTGGAGTTGTATTATCTTTTGGATAAGGCCAATATTAAGCTCCTGACCAGAACTGTTCATTTCTGTGTCCAAGGTGCTTTTCTGTAGGCTTACAAGTGTTACATTAGCACTATGAAACATACTGGCTTCTTAAGCATATTCTACATTCCTAAATCCCCCTCTCCCTTACTCCTGGCAGCTCTGGCAGTTTGCTTAGTATTTAGCTCCAATGCCAAGTAGAGCTGTTGCATGCTGGAGGAAAGACTTGTGTCTCACCATCGAAGCGGCTGTGTTTAAAGAGGAAGTGGAAGACAATTTTCTGTATAAACATACTTTGAAACTTTTGAAAAGCTTTGAAACCTGTTGGGATAGAAGTCTTCCATAAGTGCTTGCAAGCTAAAGCCAAACACATTCCCCATCTGGAAATGTGAATGCTTAACCCTGAGGTTGGGAAGCCACTGGAACCACCGCCCTAGAAGCACAGTGGCTCTGCATAATTTCAAGTCCTTAAATCAGTCTTAGAGGCCTTTTCTAAGCATATGCTGTAGTTCAATGAAAAATTATGTGCTTGCAGTGGGAACAACTAGGGAAGTCCCTACAGATTACATTATAAAAAAGGGCCAAACACTGTAGTCATTGATGGCTCCACAGAGCCTTCAGAAATTCAGGAATCTGTAAAATATTTATTCACCTGTATTGATCTAGAGTATGTTTGGCATTTTTTTCAGCTCCTGCTATCTTAGCAGCCTTCTTGAACCTTGATGTCTTTAACGTTGAGCTTTGAGAGGGAAATATTTTTTCTTACCCATGTCTTTTTAGTCATTTTTCTGATTTTATTTTTCAGCCTATAATTCTGTCAATTCTGAAACAGAGTTTATATGAAAGAAACAGCTGGGGCTTGTGACTGCAGAAGAGATTGTTCTTTTATTCACGAAAGCTCCTGAACTGTTCTTTCAACTCTGGTATAAGACTGGCAGCAAATGCAGAGCCAGCAGTGTCTAGTGTGTAAATCTATCTTTATTACAGGTTTGTGGGGTTTTTTGCTATATGGAAGTTAGTCTTATCAAAATGAATAGCAATGCAATATGTTACTTAGCATGGGTAATTGCTGGATTTTGAACATTAACAACAGAGGTCTTGATTTTACAAGCAGTGGACCAGCTTACAGCAGCATCAAACAGATACGGCTTGTTTCATTCCAATACTTTCACAGCATGAGACAAAGGTTGGTGTTTTTTTCCTGACTTGTACCTGAATGTATAAAAAACTTCTTAAAATCAGTATATGATAACACTAAGGAACAATGTGGGTTCACTTGAATGATGAAAGGTGTGGTTCCATGGAAGTTAAAGCTGATTAAAGCTTGGGCTTCTGTGGTCTCACCCTTCACTCCACCTGCAGCTGCATGTTTCCCGTGTTGTCCATCTTTCTGGTAGCAACATTAGCGCTATCTGACTGCATCATGGGCTAGATCAGGAGACTGACCTGGCTGAAGGCAAATCAGTGTCTTAGTCATCTTAAGACCCATTTACTTTATTTTCCTGAACCAGTGCACCACACAGTTGCACAGTCACCAACCTAGATGTGGGAGGTCAGTGCAGAAAGAAACACGTGTCTCAGGTAGCCCAGACTTGGCTTGGTTGGAGCTGCTGTGGAAGTGCATCCCCCACTCCCAAACAAGTTGTTCAATGCCTCCTAACTTGGTGTTGCCCTGAAGCAGAGCCTTTGTGTGCTGCCTGACCTCCCTTGGCAGAATGATTTCTTTGACCCTGTCTCTGTCGGCCTCCTCAACTTCAGCCGAGGGGAGTGCTGATCACAAGGTGAGCCTGTCCATTGCATGGACAGGGCTGTGTTTCTGCTCCTCCTGGCCTCCTGTGCAGGCAGCAGTCCTCCCTTTGCTCTGTGATGCAGTTACAGTAAAGCAACGTCTTTCCAGCCTGTAGTTTAATTTTGATTAAAATGGGCAATGTCATTAGAAAATCAGCATAAGAGAAAATTATAATTTGGGGGAGAATTGAGGTGCTTAACACAGAAAATAAAGATGGGCTGCACTGCAGTACACAAGATTTGGTTACTCTTCTCTCACAGGGGATAAAGATGAGCAGACATTAGTTTTACTTTATATTTGTGCCAATTAAACTTAACTTTTTCTTAGAGTGGTCACAGTCTCAGAAAGAAGGAAGTGCAAGGACGAGTACAAGTTAGAACCCCTGAAAAAGAGCTTAAAAGGTCACTGAATTGCACCACATGTTTGTGTAATTGTTTTTGAAGTTACTTACAGAAGGAGGAAAATGAAACTACACTTGTGTGCATGGCAGAACTAGATGCTACTGCTAGATGAATTAGCACTTGTTCTGAAGCCTCTCAGATGCTTTATAGTGATCTTGCCTGTTTTGTGGGATGAGTGAAAAAAATACTACCTGTCCAGTGTCGGAAGCAGCCTTGAGGAGCTCATGAAACTTGCACTCACGGTGCAGCACAAGACAGCACTTGTCACTCCCTGAACAAATGGGAAGAAAGAGGGGAGTCAGCTGTAATCAACATCCTACTTTATTCATTGGTACTTTTGAAGAGCAGATAATGGCATGGATACCTGAACACTGGCCTAAGTATAAAGGCTACTATCAAAAAGTGTTTCAAAAGCCTAAATGTAATGATGAAAGCAAGGGTCTTGATCTTTGCCAGGGTTGAGTAAGCCAGGGCTACTGATCTCAGGGCAAAGCACAATCTGTTAGGCCAAGTTTTAAGCACAAAAGCTGAAAGGAAATGTCCAAACTAAATTTTAGAAAGGTAGCAGCTTCCTGGAAGGTCCTCAGCCAGGAGGCAGGCAGGACTGTGGTTCCTGCCTGTGGAAAGGCTGGGCAAAAATACTTCATTCCCCTGCCCTCAGCAGGAAACAAAATAAAGCGACCTCAAAAGAAAACAAGTTATCTTGAATAACAGGGGAGATAACAGCTGAGGATTGATTTGCATGATATCAGCCTTTCAATCACCTGTGCCTGCAAGGACTGCAAACTCCAGTGCCTCACATCTGCAGGAGAGAGTTATTCCACCTGGAGAAGATTTGCAGTTGGCAGTAGGTGAGAGCTCAAAAAAAATCAGCAAATTATATGGTCTAGAAATATGAACAGGCAGCAAATTTGTGAAAAGTTTATCACTACAAACTCTAAAAAGGGCTTCACCCAATGCTATAGATTGCTAGAGAGAGCAAATTGTCTGCATCTCAAGTGTTTCAGAGGTATGAAGAAAGTGTTGAAAGATAAGTGGTGTGCCTCAGCAAGGACTGAGGAAGTTCATATCTCAGAGGGAAGAAATATCGATCCTGGGCATGGTACTCTGGTAACAGAAGGCCACTGAACTTAATGTACGAAAAGGCAAACACTTTTCTTGCAAGACAAGAATGGAATTTCCTGAGGCATGATAGGTTTTCCCGGAGGGAGCCATATCATCTCTTGGAAAGAGATATTTGGGCAGAGAACTGGTCTATGGGTTCACTGGGATGGGAAATTTCCATAACGAGTTTTCTAAGCAGAGTTTGCTTTTGGCTGATCTTGTTACAAACCTCTCTTTCCCCTGTTGTACTAGTGTCTCCTTCTGTCTCTTTCCCGTATTGGAATGAGTAGTTGTATAATTTGTGCCTCTCTTCTTGATTTTGTGGGAAAATACTGCTTTGGAGCAACCTGATCTTCATTTCTCCATCTGTCCGCTTGTCTGTCCCACAGATGTCCCGGGCTGCATTGAGCAGGGAAGCTATAGGGTAACTCTTAAAGAAGCAATGGTGTGTTTGGCTCTGTATTTTTTGTTTCCACCAGCTTACTAGCACTGTTCTTGCTGGTACAGAGGACTGTCCCCAGACAGGCAAAAGGGCTCATCAGGCACTGCCGAGTGACATTGTATGGGCTCAAGGGTGCTGCTTTTCTGGGTGAGCAGGCCCCTGCTCTGCCTTGCTCTCTGATAAAAAAGTGCCTGTGGGATCCTCCCTGCACAGCTGGATTTGATTTGCTGTGATTTGTGTGTAGTGGGCTAAGAGATTTTTCATTTTTGGTAGTAAAATCACTAGGTTGTGTGCTATTAGTTGAAAACTGACTCCGTCAGTGTTTCAGTAGGTAAAGTGTTTTAACAAGCATGCACCAACCCCATGGGCTATTTATTCAAACCAATAATTTATGCTTTTTTTTTAAAAAAGCAGCATATTGAAAAGGGTGGAGGGAATTCTTCATATAACCCAAACCAACTTACTCCTCAGACTCACCATTAAAAAATTCCTTAAGAGAAAAGAAACCCGTCCTGGCTCCTTACTTGGAGAGCAAGCTGTTCATGGCCTGCCTGGTGTGATCTTTCTGGTTCAGCTTTTATTACTGTGCTTTGCCACTGGCCCTAGGGAGTTTGTAAATGAAGTAGGCTCAGACCTCATGCAAGACCTAGAAGCAGCAGACTACTTGATGGTATTACAGAGGGTAGCAGTAGGGAATGGTTTCCCATGCACGTGTCATCCTATGTGGAGTCCTGGCTGGATGAGAGGGAACATAGTTTGGTGCCGTTGAGCAACCCAGGTTTCAAACTAGAGGTGGGCATTGAGAGCGGCGAACACGGAACCCTGTTGGGAAGGTAGAGCGACGAGCTCGGACCACTGAAGCAGGGGGACTGTTACGTCGCCGCTTCCTGCCACAGTGACGCTTCCTGCCACAGTGCTGCTTCCGCATTGAGAAATGAAGCTTTGCACCAATTGCAGCAGTTTTGACTATATATGGTTAAGAGTAACTAACCAATTAGAAGCCGTAATTGCTTTGCTATATATACCCTGTTTTGATGACTAATAAAGGAGAACGATCTTACTCACATTGGGATGGTATCATTTCTACCGGTTCCGAGTTCCCACTCCGACAATCCTAAGCATGTGTGGATAACTAAATACTTACTATGTAATCATTCACATCCTGATGCTGCTTGAGGAAACAGTATTTATACATAGCCAGAGTATAACCCTCCGGTGTCTCCTTCCCTTTTAGCCACATAGAACTGCATACTTTTATTTATATCTACACAAATCTAAAGCTTTTCTTCGCAAAGGGCTTAAATGCTTAAGTAACACTCTTGTTTTTCGCTCTCTTTTCCTCTCCTAAGAGGTAAGAAGTGTGTTAGCAGGAAGGATAGACAACTGCAACCTGAACAAGCAGCACACCGTTCATTCTTTGTTTTGGCTTATAAGCCCTAGATGTCGGAGTTCTGCAAACCCTGTCCCTTTCCCAGGCCAGGTGAATTGCCTCCCTACTGCTCCCTGGTCGCAGAGCGCTTGCTGTGCCTGCAGAGAGGAGTCTCGGGCCCAGGCTCTGCTCAGCTGTGGCCTCAGCTGGTGCAGTCCTGCCTGCTGTGCTTCAGCCCTGCTGTAGCCTCGGGGACTTCACCAAATGCCTGGTCATTCAGCTGGTAGCCAGGCAATCTGTGTGTCTGAGCAAGCATGGACGTGCCCTGCAAGACAAGAATGCTGCCTCTGGTGAAGGATGAGCACTTTGTGGTACTAGGGTCGCTTTTGTTGTGTGAACTTCGTGTTGAAGCTGCAGTAGCTCCACCAACATGGTGTGCAAAGGAGCGCGGCCTTTAGAAACACGGTCTCCAACTTCCTCAAAAGCCATTGCGCTTGCTGACAGAGGCAGTTGTTTCAAAGCAAGTGTGGAAGCAGCATGGTAGAGTGGAACTTTTGTTTGGAAAGAAGACAGGTTTAGTGACTACATTTCATAATTAAATCAGCTGTCAGGATCAAAGACCTGCAGAGCTCTTTGGAGCTATGTAAGCAAGTGAAGGGGAGAGGAGTGGCCCTGGGCTCTTGTCACTGGCACGGTGAGGTGCGAAGGAGAAATGAGTGTGCAATGGGTGACGCAGTGCTGCATCTCTTCTTCCCATCCGCCACACTTCATGGACAATCAACACGTGCAATTCAGAGCAGCCTGAGGCAATGTAACTTACACATGGTACAGACTGATACAGACTCAGAGAGGGACATTAAAACATTCCCATGTAATCACTTGTTTCTGTGCGAGGTGAGCACGTGCAGGTCTCCCAACATGTGTGCTCGCCAGCCACAGTGCCAAAGGCAGGCACCAATGTAAAGCTGCCATGTGTGATGGGCGAAGCACCATCTGTGGGCTTCCTGCATTAAAAGCGAAACAAAAAGCACTGGCAAGATTCTTGTGAGAATGAACCACATCTGATTGTGGTCATAGTTGGTGATACTGACAGCAAATATTTCAAATGTCACACTTTATACTTTCCACATCAGTGACAGGATATACACTTTGCCCTCAGTATCTCTAGCAATAGTACTTACAAACTGATTTTGTTTCATCTTATTTTGGTTTTTTTTGGTCAATTTTTTTTTTAATTGGTCAGAAGCCACTTTTTCATGTGCTAACCTTGTTTATGTCTGCACAAAGCCTTCTTTACATGACCATGTGCTGGTATACAAGCAGTGAGGAGCCACAGCTGATTATCCTGTTTTAAAAACATTTCATGAACTACTTCATGCTCTGTTTCGTTGGTTTCTTTTTTTATTCGAAAATAACTCTTCCAAAGGGACCCTGCTGTGATACTTCTCTAATGCTAAGGCACTTCTGTACTCTCAGCCTTGCTGCCTCAGCCACCCAAAATGCACTGGATGGCTCAGTAGAGGGTGTTCCAGGTTTTGTAACCATCCTGGCAGAAAATAAG
This sequence comes from Opisthocomus hoazin, assembly GCF_030867145.1. Classification (NCBI taxonomy): domain Eukaryota; kingdom Metazoa; phylum Chordata; class Aves; order Opisthocomiformes; family Opisthocomidae; genus Opisthocomus; species Opisthocomus hoazin. The sequence continues at coordinate 25,753,838 of NC_134454.1, read as the reverse complement.
GGTTGGAGTCTGTGATTTCATGGACTTTTATTCTTCATCTGCCATCACTGATTGAAGGATGAGGCTGACCACTGTATTGGTTTCTCAGAGGGACAGATGGACAGTAAAACTTATTGTCATGTAAGTGTCTTCACACGAGAAATTGAGAATAGGAGCAAGTAAATTGTATCTCAGTGAAAAGGCAGGGGACAATAGAGATAAGCATTGTAATCAGAAGATGAGGCATTGAGATGTGGCTTTTCCCCTTATAAATCTGGATAAATAATATGTTAGGTTGCATATTATTGAAATGCCTTCGTGAAAGATTTATATCAAAATATGGTTAAAATGACTGTGTATATGACCAGGTATTAGATTTGATTCTGATTGACTGGAGAGGAGATGTTGGGTGGAGATGATGAAAAGCAATGTAGGTGAAAATGATCATTAACCAATATGCTTTCAGGGTGAGGAATGCATAAGATCAGTAGAAAAAAAGATGTCTGATTGTCCCTTCACTCAATTTTTTGCAAATTAAAGTATTTGACATCTTCTTTGGTTTAGTTTCCACAAATAAAAGCTGAGTGTGATAGTTAATACATAACACTATCAATAAATACACATACACCTTTCAACAAGAGGATGAAGGGAGTGGTTAAATTGATGATTCCCAGTCTGTGGTCTGCAGGAAATATGCAGAGCCATAATTACCACTAGCAGTTCTGACCTTCCCATCTGTGTACACTGGTAGTCTGTGAGAAAATCTGACATTCAAAAGGGTTTGAAAGCTTCTGTGTTAAAAATTAGACAATAGAATGAAGTTAATTCATTCTGTTACCAGCTGAAATGATCAGTGACTCACTAACAGCTGCCATTAAGAACTTATAAGGACTTCTATGGTCCTGAAAATCTGGAAGAGAGTAAGCACTTTGTTCATCCTTTTCTACACATAAAGGTGTCAGCTTATGCTAATATGGAATAAGCAAATTTATTTATGAATTGGTGTTTGGATGTCAAAACAGATAGTAAAACTGATCATTAGCTTTTTGTTTGATAGGATAACTTACAAAAATATAATAACTTAAAAAGAAAAAAAAGCTTCAATTGAAGTCTGTATGACTACGGCCAGATAGTAGGAAAAAAATTTCCAGCTAAAGGTTACTTTGGAAAACTCTGCCTATGGCATCTGTGGCTTTAAGAGCACGTATGCAGACATACATGCCTGGAGTGGCTCAGCTGTGCTTACCTTGCCATATAATGGGCCTGAGTAGGTCTCCTGTGGCGAAGCTTTCAGTGCTGCATTTTTCTGGTTGTTGCAGAACTGTTTTTCTTCCTCGAGGAAAATTATAGGGAGAACAAAACTGGAAGCTTGCTTTGGAGGTTTTGAAGGCATTTTTGACTTGACTGGTAACTACAGACATATGCATAAAAAGAGAATAATTATTCTCTTGAGAACCTAAGCTGGCCTGCTGTTCATTTTACATCAACACCAGCTTCTGTGCTTTTTTAACTTGGAATGAATGACTGAATTCCCATTGTCTTCAGTACTGTTGCTTGGATGTCTTAGGTCTGGTCTTTGGCTTGTATCTCTGTGTGTGTTTATGTATCTGTGACGTATTCCTTTTCTGCAGTGTAGGTGTCTAAAAAGCACATGCAGGAGCATCATACTAGGTAAACTGTCACTAAATCAGAGCAAAAATCTGTGTTTCCTTTCAGAAAAGACATTGTGTCATTTGTTGGAAAAGGGCAGCAGCAGAACCAGCTTAGGTTTCAAAACTTGATCTTTGTCTGTGTTAAGAGAACATGGTTTTGCCTTTTGTTTCTTCTTTCCCCTCCCCTGTAATTCTGATCTTTACCAGGATTTACCCCTAACATTCTGTGATTCTGTGATTTCCTCTATGTATATACACTTGGTGCTTCAAGGAGTTGCAAGCTCCGTTACTGAAGGCAGCAGCAACCTATAAGCAAAGAATGAAGTAACAGGGGTTGCTTCATGCCATAGGTTGCTGAGGAGTGTCATGAGATGTCTTTAAGCATTGCTGCACAAAAAAAAAAAGGCATATACTTTTACTAATTTCGATGATCCTAGGACCAGCATTGATGCTTTATACTTCTGCAAGAGCAAGAGGCAAGACATTACCAAAAAAGACTAAAGCAAGGCAAATGAAGAAATAAAACAGATCTCCAAGACACGGTGCTGAATCTTAATGGCTGGAGACTTTTATAAACAAGTTAAGACATCGTCTCTTTCCCTGAAGCAGGTAGAACATGTGTACTTTGTGTAACAGCTGTGCACTGTTATCATCATACAGAATAAGGACAGAGTACTCCAAAGGCTTTGCTGCTTTGTTTGGCTTTTGTTTTTAAGATTAATAAACAACACGTCAGACAGCAGTAGATTAATAAGTAACCTGCATTATTTTTACAAAAAGTTATATAAATACAAGTTGTTGTTTTGTTTTCTTTTTAGAGAAAGTGTCCTTTTATAAAATAACCAACAATCCTTATCTTAACTGAGATGCTGCCAAGTCACAATTCAGAGGACAGACATGTGACATTAAATCCACACTGTGCAAAGACAACACAGTGGCCCCTTCAAATCCAATCTTCTTGTTTATCCTATGCACAGTTAGACAGCTACTATGTGACATGTGATCATCTGAAAATGTTTTGCTATTAAGCAAATGAAAATACTTCCCTGTACTGCTCTTTTAAACTACTGTACTAGAAACATCCACCACATTGTCATCATCATCATCATCATTATTATTATTGTTGTTAAGGAATTGCCCTTCATTCCATGCATAATTATCATTTCACAAGTTAAAAACGTCATCCCTCCCTCATGTCATAGTTTATAAAGCACTCTGTGCACAGTGAAGCAGATTCCCAATTAAATGCAAATGCTATTAAAATTAAGAGAAATTCACTATTACTGTTGATTTTTGAGGAACAAAATTCTGGGGAGATTTAGAAAAAAAACCAAAATAGTTTTATCTGGACAAAATAATGTACAATTATTAATATTGCACTTTTTGTACAAGAAATCCTAATAAATATACAGAAAAGATATACATTTACATACATAGAAAGACCTTCTTTTCTTAAATAAAAAGTTACACTGATGCTTAGCAACACTATTTCTTGAAGACCCATTTGTAGTAAGCGCATTCACTGCCAGATGTGTTTTGAAGCAACCCAAACTGAGAGAGTTTAATGTCATGAACATGGCATTGACCTCAAAAGTGGACTCTCAATTTTGTCGAAAAATCCACTTGTCATGGAAGAGGTAATACAGCAGTCCTTGAACAGCATTTCATTAACATACCACAAAGCATGATCCCCACTGGGGGTGACAGGAGAGGCACAGCCAAGCCTTTAATTTAGAGATGTTCTTGAACCAAAGCCTCAGATCCAGATAGCTCTCCTTTAAAGCTTCACGATCCTCAAACCCCCTACTTTGCAGAATTCCTCTAATTTTAGGGCCCTTTTCTGAGCAGAGAGTGTCCAGGAACTAAAAAGATGAAGCACTTCACTGGCTGAATAACCACTGCAGCTGGCCAGGGGGAAAGACTCACAGACAGCATGCAAAGTCATGCTGTGGTTGTCATGTTTGAGCCTCACTTTTTAGATTGCATCTTCAGGGTGCCACACATGGGCTTAAAAATCTGTTGCTTCATAGCAACTGTTTTGTTGTGGGAGGCAGCTGGAGAGGAGCAAGTTTGTTAAAAATTATCTGCATTGGTCCTCTGGGGCTAATGCTGAATCCATTCTGTTTCTAATGAGTAGGAATAACCACAAGAAATCAGGATACAGCTCTTCTCTACATGTTCAAAAGGCTTGGCTGCCAGGAGAGAGAAATTTCACGTTAGCAGGATAGGAAAAACCAGTTCCTCAAGTTCCTTTGCAAAACCCCAGGTCTGAAAGCACCTGAACTCTGGAAACTGGTACTACTCTCTTTTCCAAATAACTGTTAGTAGGATGGAGTATGCAAAGTAGCTCCTGTTGCCACAGATGAATGCTCCTTCCTGCCTGTTTTCTCTACAGGACAGCATTTGCAGGCTTGTACTACAGTCTGTCAATATCAGATAATACTTTCTCTCCTTCTCCTGGGTAGTAATTAACATTATCACCTCACCTCTGTGCTGAAGGCAATCCTCCTATCCCCAGTCCTCCCTCACAAGCACAACCTGGGAACGTTTTCAGGGGTGTTTTAGATTTAGTCACATTACACACCACCCAGACACCAGATCCTCAAAGATCACAAGGGTCTCCCACTGAAATAATGTGAAGACCTGGCATGAGAAGGAGAGAGGGGTTCAGAATGAAAAAAAATGGATCCAATCTTGGATGGAACTAACAGGTTTATAAAGCGAAATCATATGCTTATGTTTGCAAAGCAGTCTAAGATAGATGAAGTACCTGTATACTGCATAGCTGAATGTTTAGTTGAGCCTTTTTTTTTTTCTGATGATACCCCATGATCTGTCAAGCTGTTTGATTATTTGTTTCATATTGTGGTGATCCAATGTGATGCTAGGTTTTTTACTCTGATCCTCTTCCCCAACTGTCTGTTCGTGTATCCCCAGGTATGTACATGGATTATGGGGGAGCCACACTCCTCTAAGGCCCATTGCTAATGGCATGGGGCTCACTGACTCTTTGTGGTCTGCCTTCATGACCATGTTTTGCTGCATTCTGTCTCCCAGACTCATAGAAGGGAAAACTTGTCAAGTCCTTTTACAACAATGATTTGGTAAAAGCTTTTCTTTTTTTTTAAAAAAAGGGAAATAAATAAATAAAATGAAAAAAAGAATTTCATTCCATTTATATTTTCTGTAAAAGTCCTTGCCTCAGTAAAGCAAAGGTTGTGATCCCCTTGTTCCTCCATTTTCATTGCTTTTGTCTTCAAGCTTTTCCACAAGTCCCACAGCAACGCGATTTGAACTGGGTGAGCTGGCAGAGTTTGAGCTGCTTCACTTTCTCACAGTACCTTGTGGTGTCTCTGCACTCCACTGCCGAAAGGGAAACAAAAAGGAGAAATTGTGATGAAGCAATGAAAGAAGGATATCTTACCTGAGAACATTTCATGGGGTGGCCAAGAGGGGGACCAAGACAACTTTGTGGTGGGAAGTGTCCCTATGACCATGAGCTCGACTTGCTGTGAAGACCGAGGGGGACCTCAAGCAGCCAAAGGCTCAGAGAAGAATGTCGTGGTCAGCTGTTGAGAGTCTGGGGAGAGGGCTTCTGAGGCTGCTCCAACAGTCTGTCGGTTTTTCATCTACCACTATTTTAGGGAGGCTCTAGGAGTTTCATAACAGTTCTTAAACCAAAGATGAAGTAGTAAATAAAACTGGAAACTTTAACAGAGTAGCTCAAAGGCACTTTGTCCAACATTTTGCATTGGAAGAGACAGTACGGGGGAGCACGACCCCAGCTGACTGGGTGTTGTGTTATGCTTTTCACATGTGTGTTGCAGACCACAGCCCAGGGTGAAGATGTTAAGACACTATTTGAATTCCCCTAGGACTTAGGTCCTGGTATCGTTTGGGCAGTTTCTTCAGGCCTTCAGCCTTCTGCTTGTGAGCTCCAGATTGGAAAACTGTCCAGTATCCCTGAAAGACCTTAGGTGTGTTTTTGCGAGAGGGATTCCCACTTCCCATGCTAAGGCTGGGAAGGAGTTCATCACAGAGCAGCTGTACAGCCCTCTCCGGTAATGTCTGTGCCAATTAACTCCACTGTTGTCTAGATGTGGGACATTTCTACATAGCAGGAAGAGGCTGGAGGGACAGCAAAGGTCTTGCTTGGTACCTGTAAGCTCCCTCAGTCCTTCCATTCAGGCACCCCAAACTCAGCTTACAGGTCTGGACCTATGGAGTCCACTTTGCCTCTACTGAGAGGGAGTGTCTGAGCTGGCACAGCTGTAGGCAAGCGCAGGCATGTTCTCCTGCTGCTTCTGCCACAAATGCACAGCGCTGGCTTGCATGATAGAGGGTGGAATCTCCCCATTAAAATCAGGAAGGGAAGTGGGAGACAGGGTAAATACAAAGATGATGATTTTAACTTGTGCTGCCTGGTGTCTCCCAAGCGCACATTGCCATAGTGGGGCATTGCTTTCACAGAGGCACATCTTCTGGTTTGTTTTTTTTTTTTTTTTTTTTTTAAATATTCATAAGTTTTCTGGTTCTTTGGCAGGCCCAATTAGTTGCTTGTCACCTGACAGCAAGCAACCTCCACTCCAGGAATTCCCTTCATCAGCCTACCCACTGGATTTAGACTTACTGTGTTTCAACTATAGCCAGCAGTATGCGATTCGTGTTTTTCTTTCTGTCTGTACCATCAATGGAAGTTTAAGACTGCATCAGCCATTTCACATGCTGTTAGCAAGGGGACACAATCCCAGCACTAACCCCATCGCAAGCAAACCACAATGGGCACCATTCCTCCTGGGATGCTGAGTTCTGGGCACCACATTTTGCACATGTTCAGGCTGGAGGTTCCCCAGGACGCCCAGCTGCAAGGTCCAGTGCTGCATTTCTGAGAGACAGCTCTGCCACCTTTCCTCCCCCCACCCCACGCAGCACCGCATCCCGTCCTCTCAGCAATGTACCGTTTTCACAGGGCGTGATGTTGCAGCGCTGCCAGTTTGCCGGCCGTGGCCTCCAGGAGCAGTGATGCTCCAGTATGGGTTTGTTGGTGCGGACATGCACGCAATCCACACGCCGGGACTGAAAGCCGTAGTTTCCGCACGTAGCTGTGCAGACGGTCCACAGGCTGACCCTCCAGTGCACGCCGCAGACATCGGTCCAGCAGTTCTGGGTGCTCAGAGGCCTGCGGGCAGGAGGGAGTGAGGGAGGGGTGTCCCTTCATCAGGCTGCCCATGGAGCAAGCACCTGCCACTCCAGGTGTCATGCAAGCTCCATGGACAGCAAGCCTTCCACAACCCAAACGTTGTTCACTTGGAGCACTGCATGTGTCAGGTCTTCAGCGGGTCCATGTGGGGTTAATTTCATTGCACTGAAAGGCAGTTTCTAACTGCACAGAAGGACCAGACCCTCAGCAGGCGCACACTGGTATAGCACTACTGGATCTATATGAGCATTTGAAATATTTGAGGATTTGGCTGAAAAGCCCTCTCCATGAAGTGCCAAAACAGAGGACCACTGAAAAGATGCAGTGAGTGAAGTGGCAGACAGTAAGACCCAGCAGGGCTTTTTAAAGTTTTTTATGGCTTTACAACCAGTGGGAAAAACTGATTCTCTGAAACCCTCCTTCTCCCTCCAACGCTGTCTCACAGGAGGTGCACAGGCACATTTGGTTCCCACCTGTTTGTCACACAGATAATGAAAATACGTGAGTGGGAGCCAAAGAGCCAATTGTATTAATTTTCAGTCACGACCAGGCATGATTTACATACCTAAGTCTCATGTAAAGTAAATATGTCTACAGTGTTGACAGTGGAGTTTATCTGCAGGAAAACAACAGCTGTAGAGTCCCTTTTTTTCCCCCAGTTAAAGCTCGTGTTTAAATAAGAGAGAAGGAGACTGGCAGCTTAAAGAAGAGATAGCATAGCCTTTCAGTCAGGATTTGGCGTGCCAAGAAGACTTTCCAGTTGTTGGATACCTAGTGCTTTCTTCTGAGGCTCATAGGAACAAATAGCGAAGCCTGGGCTTAAGCCTGGTGAGATTTGCGCCACATAACTGTACGGGTTGCAGCATGACCTCTTCATTATGCAAGGGAAACTGAAAAATCTGTCAGTCAGGTCACTAGTCCATTCAACATGTCTGCAAAGGGTGATGGTTTCAGACATAAGAAATTCCTGTCCTACCTTGGTAAGGCACTGCATTGATCCGAAGACACAGAAGTCCCATCTTTGGTCTGGCAAAATATCTGTCTGTGCTGCACAGCCAGTCGTGGTCCAATGCAAGGCCCGTTACACTGTGAACACAGAAAAATCACTGAAGGGAGCTAAAAGGCAGGACTTGTTCCCCTTTTATAAAACTGCTGGTGAAAAGAAGTGCGTACTGCTGTGCAGTGACTGTTGAGTTTGTGAACACTTCCTGCAGCTCTGCAGGCTTTGAAGGCTGAGCGCACAGTCATCTTCTGCCCTTTCTCACTCTCCTCCAGCAGCATTAAAGTTGCATTTCTGTTTCTGCTTGGTAGATTCATTACCTCTCTTCTTCGAAAGTTCAGTCTTAAATAAATCTGTTAGTGCAAATATAATGCTCTCATGCCGTTAGCAAAGAGCCTATGATCCATACAGGATATCTCAATACATGCCTTTTATTGTGTATTTTTCAGCTTGTACTATCATAATTTATGGGAAAATAGTTAATAACCAAGAATGCATTGAACCAAGAACATATTCCACTCCATTTAATAATTTAAAAGCATTACAAGACAATAAACAAAAGCAGCAAGCATGATGAACATAGCAGATCTGCAAACTTGCTCCAATACTGAGGTTATCCTAACCTATTCAAGCTTATCGATCACATGTTTACTGTTTAACTCTTCTAATCCTCTCCTTCAAACATAATAATAATAGGTATGAAGCATGTATTTGTGTTCTTTTAAAATTATATGAACTCTTAGGACAGAGGGTTTTTTTCTAAACATCTAGAAGTTGTATTCAAGAACTGACTAAGGGTTGAAGAAAGGGACCTTGGTGTGAGGGAGGACTTCTTTCCAGGGGAGGGCTGCTTACCAATTTTTCTGCCCCTTCCACGCCCCCATCAGCAGGAGCCCTATTTCACACTACCATGCACTCCTCACTTAACACTCTCTCTCCACTGCTGTTCCTTCCCTCCCTGATGACTGGGAGAGAGAAGCAGTGACTGACAGGTTTCCAGTTGCTCCCAGTCAACCCCCTCACTGATCAAGGTGGGTGGAAATGTCATTTATCAGAGTATGTGGAGCACTTCTGCAATATCTGCAGAGGCTAGCAGTCCTCATCACCAGCAAACCTGAGTCATGAATGTTAAAATACTGTGGGATTACATGGTGGAGATCAAAATGCCATTAACATTAAAGGAAGGAAACGAATTCATTCTAGAGGTGGGAGTAGAGTAGGTAGACTGTTTATTTTCTCTGTGAGCTGGGAAAGTTGGTCACTACACCTAGACAACAGGGACCTGATACCCCACGACACTACCAAGAAGGCCACTGATCTACTGAGCCACTGAGCCAGTGATATATTCCTAACCATAATTAGATAACAGTCTTCTGGCTTGGAGACTGAGCCATATAGAATCATGTGGGACTCGATTTTTTTTTTAAGCTAGGTAGAAGAAATGTTATATTATATTATATTGCACAGAGATCAGGTCTAACAAATTAATTCAGATCTCTTTTTTGTCTTCAAGTAGTGAACAATAAATTCTAGTAGCTGAAGACGCTTTTTATTACCAATATGGTAAAAATCCCGATGCAGCACAATGTATTGTGTGTATTACCCCAAGAAAATACAAAATGTGTGTGGTTATTAATAGCAAACTATCATATTACTCTAACCTCTAATACATTGAGATACCATTTGCCATTGTTTCAAACTGACTTACCACATGCTAATTGGAAAAGGAGGGAAAATATTTCATGGTAGCTCGTTATATGTCAATACTGATAGTTAATACTCTGAGTGATGATTTTCTCCACCTCTTCTTGCATGGGAAGAAGCCTTGCCTCTACACCTTTATCTTACTCTTCATTTCAGTTCGATGTATGACTACTTTGGTTTTGTCAAACTGCTTTTTCTTTTTGCCTTTGAAAATGTTTATTTCACTAAAAGTGATGTTAAAGTAGTATTGGTATCTGGCTTTAACCTCTAGCAAAACTGGCTTCTGTGGTTTTAAACCTGTGTCTCATTCATCCTGGAATGCTCTACCCCAGTATGAATCATCACTCTGGAGATCTTTGGGCTAAAATCTGTTAGTTTCTACCCCTAACTCGGGGCTGTAGTGGACTCATCAACCTTCACATGGCTCAGTCAAGCTGGAGTAGATAGAAAAGGGAGGAAAGCATATAGTAATGACTGGTCGCAGGTTATAATTGACTGCATATCGACAAGTGTCTTTTCAGGAAAGCTCACAGCTCACAGAGAGACAAAGACAAAACTCTTCTGCAGATTCCCACGATGAAATAAATTAACTCCAAATACTTGAAACACTTGGTATCTGCGGAGTGAAGCTTTTTAACATCTGGTCAATTGTATGAAGCTGCAAGGAGAGTAGTTGAAGATCTGCAAAACAGCATGAAGTCTGAAAACGCTTTAGCCCTCCATCCTGCTTTTCATCACGAAGCAGACCAAGTAAGCTTCCACTTCTTGGCGTTCTCAGGCAACATTAGCAACTTTGTAAAACTGGGTTATTGTACAACCTCCCCACCACAAACCTATCAATCACAACCATCAGTCTTGACTCCTGCCAGCCAAAACTGAAACACACTCATTGAGTGGTAAGGGGAATTAAGACTTGGAGATGGCTATTTCCCAGATGTGTCACCTGTCACTACAAAGAGGAGCTGCAGACCTTTCCACTGGGGAGGATATAGGGTTCTGCACTAAAAGTCATGTTCACATGCAGCATTTCTAGGGAGTGCAGGAAGCTACAGAAATGCAGGCATGCTGTGCAGCGAATATGGAGTTGAAAGAGCTGAGCAAATTGATTGCCTCCTCAAAAGCCTGCAGACCATAATCTAAAGATACCAGGGTGCAAAATAACTCCTCTCATTTTGTGTCATTTTTTTCTAGCCCACCTTATGAGGCTGTTCTTAAGACAGCTGGCTTGTTCCTCACCTGGCCCCAGGAGGATGCCACCCACTCAACACAGGGCTGCCTGTTACAGTTCTGTGTGTCCACAGGGCGCTTGGACATCTGGGCACAAGCCTCATTCGACATTGGGACAGAGGTGCCTTTCGCTGTCAGGCGCTGACATGTCACTCGCCGCATTTGGATGCCTCCACCGCAGCTCCGTGTGCAAGGAGACCACGATGTTACCATCCATCTGTGAGAGAAAGGCAAACAGGTCAGGGAGCAGATATGTGCCACCATCTGCAGGATGATTTGATCAACAGGTCTTCATGTATTGGACCAAACAAAGGCAACAATGGCTTGGTTCAATTAGGATGCAAACCTGGAAGGTGCTGAGTGCCTCAGCCTCCTATAGTAGTCACTGAGAACTGCTCAAAGGATGAAAGCTGACAAAAAAAGCATGTTTGTCATTAAATTATCTTTCTCAAGGGTCTTAGTAAATTTTTCTAGCCTAAGCACAGGAGTTGGGCATGGCTGCTCTGACACGACTGTGCCATGGAGGCCATGGTGGCAGGCTACTGTTACATTGCTAGCAATGACTAGCCCGTTTACAGCCCTTAGAAGGGAAACCTATCTCTGTAAAGTTGCTGGAGTGGCTCACTGGCCACTTTGAACTTTTTGCTGACAGAATAGCCAAAAGCCTGCTGGGTCCTTCTGGTGTCTGCCTGCTCTGTTGTGCCCCCTGACAGCAGAAATAATCTAGAAAAGCCTGAAGGTTGCTCAGGGGTGGGGCTGGTGCAAAGTCAGCTGAGGGACAAAGGACAACTTTATTCTTTCCTCTTGAGCTCAGACCATACATTCGCCAGAAGAGGCTGGTGCTCTGAACCCTTGTGTGCTGGAGTTTAAAAAATCTAGTCCAACTAGTAAAAAGACTGTAACAACAGAAAATAATAATCCAGGTCCAACTCTTAGGAATTTGGACAACACATCTGGTCTCTTTAAGGATCACGAAGTGAAACGCTCGTACAGTCAGTTTTGGGAGGGAGGTAGGTAGGAACAGGAAGGATGGGACTGATTACTGGTTTCCTGAAGAGTTTTATGATCAAGTCAGCAGTGTGCTTCATTAAGTTTCAGGATATTTGGCAGGATTTGTCTATTTTGGGGAGGAAAATAGTGCCTATCATGTCCCTTATCAGCAGTATTCTCCAGGCCCATGGAGAGGCATCCATTGTTATTCCTAGGCCTTCTGCAGGTGACTAACTCCCGTGGTCACAGAAACAAGTACATAAACAAACACACTCCCAACACGGAAAACAATAACACTGCTACTTTTTTTCATGCAGTTTGGTGAGGTTGAATCTGAAGTTTCCACACGCCTCGTAAAGCTCTGCTCTGCATTTCAATCAACTTTTATTTCCAAGATTACATCTCAGCAGTTTCTCAGGAACTGAAGGAGGATTGTGGGCTGCATTATAGTTCAGGGAAAGGTATAAAAAGACATAAACCATTCCAATAGAATTTACTGCCATCACCAAGGAAAACTGCTGCTAATGAGTGTGTTTCATATTTCATCAAATCTCTTTTGCTTTCCTTCTTATGACAGCTGGCAACTCAGAAAACATTTGCCTGCAAAGAGGGGTAGGACTGTATTTTAAAAGGTAATTAAAGAGAACCTTGCTATATACCCAAGACACAGCAAGAGTGGTAAATCTGGCCGTTTACTTCTCATCAGGTCGCTTAGCACCTCTCCTTGCCTTAGCTTAGACTTTCTTTTTCAATACAAGTCCCAAATCACTGCTGAATGAGAGAAGTTGTACTAAATTTCTCTTGAGATCCTGACTACCTTGAAGTGCTTGTATACTGAAACACATCGTGTCCACAGTGGAAATAAGGGAGAGGAGGGAGTAAAAAGCCAGAAAAATATGGCAAAGCACGTCTACATATCTCATCTAAGGAGCCACTGAATTGCAGAAGGAGTACATTTTTAGCATGGAGGGAGTAGAACACTACATTGACTCTCTGGGTAGGCAGTTGGGATGTATTCTTCTTTGCACCAAAGGGTGTCAAAGAAGGAAAGTGTTTTGCATGGGGATGAAGCAGCAGAGGAAAGCCTAAGCGTGGTCAGAGTTCTTCTGAGCTGTTCTTGCTCCACTGTGTTTAACAGTAACTGAAAAATCGGGTTACAGAGGCAGAGAGTTACAATCCCAAGGAAACCACAAACTAGCAATCTCCAAAAGGAGGCAGAACTCAGTCTGACACCCTCTTCATGCCCACTAGATCTGATGAGATGTACCCATTTTACAAAAGATATTTCCACTCTGCTAAGGGATTTCTTTGCATTTGCAGCTACAGTTCTGCCCGTATTGATGCTCAGGCAACACAGGAACTCAGAATAAAACCACCTAAAAGCTGCTAAACCCAGCTTCTTGTCTGCTATGTTGTTGGGATGAACTGGTATGAAGCCATGTGGGACACAAAAAAGATATGACCTTACAGCTCTTGGGTGATGAAACGCCTGTATATACACAGCTCAGAACAGGCTTGATATTTACATCCAACACAGGGTGAGGCTGCAATCACCCAAGACATCTCAAGCTGTGAACTTTGCTAATGAAGTGCAGGCTGTAACCTCTCTATTATTTCCTAACCTAATTACTGAAGGGGTAAACTGTCTTTCTACCATGTACTATTATTGTTTTCCACAAATCTTGCTACAAACTCCCAACTGTCTAGGTAAGCACCCATAAATTCCCTTTCAGACATGATTTTTCTCCAGACAGGCACCAGAGAGGCTGCAATGGCATGATGTCTGGTCCAAAGAACTCTCCAAGCACATCTTAAAAGCATGTATGTCATTTTAACGTGAGACAGACGAACCGTGAAGGGCAGTCTCTCCTGTTGCATGCGATGGGCTGCAGGGCTGGCTTGAACTTCTCTTTGCAGTGGGATATGTTGACTTCGGCCCCATCCAGTAAGCACCTCAGCTGGTGCAGCTGCACCCCTTTGTGGCCGCAGGAAGCTGAACAAGCTGTCAGCTTGTCCACCGACCACCGGTATTCTGCCAAAAAGTGTAGGAGAGAGACATTAACACTCAAAAACTGCCAGCAGGACACCCTTAGAAGTGAAAGTGTTAGAGATATTCTCCTGGATGAAATATTTGGACTTGGTGTCTCAGGTGAAGGGGAGCTATCTACACCTACAAGGCATCAGGCAATGAACAAAGAAGGAACAGGATTCCAGCTGATGTAAGCCACTGACTGTCTTCGGTGTAACAAACCCAATTTTTTGCTGATTAGAAGCATCAGGTATGGAAAGTGAATGACATGGTAGAGCAGTTAAGTGAAGCCAGATGCCAGTGATGCAGGACATGGCATCTATATTTTTAGAGGTTTATAAATATTTAGTAAAGAGATGGTTAACAGAAGTTACCAGCAGTATCTATGATTCTATGATCTTACAACAGTGTGTTTCTCATCAGGTAGATCATAGAGATCATCCGTCCTGAAGATGAATGAGGGAGTTGCAACACACTTAAAATTTTACCACAGAATTTAAGGAAAAGTTTAGGGCTTCTCCACTCCCACCCTGACAACTGGGGCAACGGAAGCTGCATATTCTGTTCCTACCTGTCCACACTGCTCTGTCCTGTGGCTTTATCCTCTTCATCTTATTTATTGGGTAAACATAACAGTTGCAGCTTTTTTACAAGCAAAGGTTTTTCAAGCAAGGAGAGACTGTGAAACTTTTACTTTAGCAGATTAACAGAGGTGCTTCTAATTTTAGGGGTTCAAACTGTGATACCTCTGTCTTGAATTTCTGGACAAGAAAATTGTCCTGACTCAACAAGCATAAGCATAGCTTGAATCAGTAAGGTGTGTTTTATGCCCAGCAGGCCAGAAATATCAGGTTTCGTTTTGGTGAAGTAAAATCTAAGACACTGCAAGGTACCTGGTAGTCCTGCAAACCTATATCCATGGCAGTAAAACACTGAAACATCTATTTCCTGCTGCGCATGACAGTCCTGGCTTCACAGAGGAGAAATCGAGGATGAGAAAGGGAAGTCCATGGCAAGAGCCTCACAGGGCAGCAGGACTGAAACTGGAATATTACCTTGTATAGCCAGCGACGTTTTTTGTGTAAGCGAGCCAGCCTCATTCTGAGCAAGGCAGCTGAATTCACCATCAGGAGCATCACTGACATTGAGTATCTGAAGAACTCGGCCTGCTGCCAGGAGGTGATGCCGCAGGCTCAGAGGCTCGCCGGAGTAAAGCCAGGTGATGTTTGGGGTTGGATACCCATCAACAGCACAACCTAAAAAAACGGGATGTGGAAGAAACTACTGAATACTGAACTTGCTGTAAAATTACAGGTTTTGAAGTAGTCAAAATTAGGGGGAAAAGTTGATTCCACCCCATTTTCCTGATTTTCTCATGATGAAAAATAGGAATACTGTAGTAATGAGCACCTCTTCAACAGCTGAAAAAGGTCTATACAGAAGCCAGTTAATCAGACAGATCAGTTTGGAAATATTTATATCAAGCCTTCTAAGGTTCCCATTATTTTGGTTCATCCTCATTTTTAGTACTGAGAAAAGAAGGATAGCGAGGTTACACACCTAGTATAAGCTCAAGCAGCACACTTGAACAAGCAATGCAAAACAGAACTTGGTCTCCAAACCTCCTGTTTAAACCACAGGGCCACCCTCCTTTCTTATTTTTTATATTAAAAATCAGATTTTTTTGTTACACAAAATACTGTTGAAAAAACAGACATAAAATTGCACCTTTAGGGGTATTTCTTCATAGCAATGGGAAATTCTCCAAACAACAACCAACCAAAGCCATCAACTGAAAAAAAGCTTGATGTTCGGAAGCATTGTACAGGTATGCCTATGGTTCATCAGCACAGATGATGATGTTTAGGTTCACAGTGAGTTCTTTGCCTGTTGAGCTGAGGGAAGGTATCTGTCAGATACTAATGCCTGTGGTCCTCATACCACCTTCATACTTTGCCAGTTTCACAATGAATTGCTGAAGATTTGTGAGACTTGTGTATCCTCAGAAAGATAGCTAAGTTGGCTTGCATGGTTCCTGGGAAAAAAGAAAGGACTAGGCAATTTCCATTGCACAACCCATCCACACCAAATGCAGGGTGGGGAGCCAGGAAAGCCATGCTCAAGGGATAGCATATGTTGCTTGGACTGCATGTGGCTTAGTCTAGTCCTGCACTTCCAAGCATCTCACTGATACATGAAGGGTCTGGCTAAGTCTCTGTAAATGCAATCTACAATGATTCTTAGTTCGTTATCCTGCAGCTTTACACTGTCGTATTTATATTAGTATGTATGTGTAATGAATCACTTAATTGCATAAAAAATCCTTTCTGAAAGAAGTGTACTTTATAAACAAGCAGAACATATATATGAACTTTCACAGTAGCATTTTTCAAAAGGAACGGGATAAAAAAAGGAAGAGTACAAATTTAAAAGACTAAAACATGGAAGACCGTTCTAAGATCAAGGAATAATTCCATCAGCTGATCTTTCTTCATCATCATCTCCATGTCATTTGATTATTACTTCTTATTCACTGAGACAAATAAGGACGTGAATATGATGCCTTTGTAGCTGCATTACACAATGAACAGATGCTGCAATGTGACATTTTTATTGCTGTTCTTCCTTTCATTCTTGTCTATCCACCTGAGGAGATCCTCAGCCAACATAAATGGAGCAAGTACTCTTCCTATGAGAGATGTAAGATAACATAGTTGCTGCAATCAAGATTTTATTTAAATACACACTTTTTCCTTAAGAAATTATCTATACCTTACTGAGGTATGTATCACTGCACAAATAAAAATACCATTTTCATTACTCTACTCAGGAAGGCTGAACAGTTTGATTTCCAGCCATCATCAAGACCAAATCCTTGAAACTTGAGGAGCACACTACTTGGTTTAGGAACTCTTGCTACCCTTCTTTTGGCTTTGGTCACACCCCTAACCTAACATTAGGGACTGGGCTACTATACTCTTTACATGTCTGTCTTTTGCCACTAATCATACCTCCAGTTACACTACTCCTGGCCCATGAGAATGGAAGCTTTCTTGCTTACACAAAGAAGAAGAACTCATACAAGATGGAAAATGTCACTGGTGATGTGTGGCATGTCCCAGCCGCTTTCATGCTGAGAGGTAGATCCAGGCACTGGAGAGACCCTGTCTGCTGATCGAGAGGATAAATACTGGGCCTCTCACCAGTGCAGTGGCTACACAGGTCTCTGCTGAGTCCCCTGTTACTGGCAAGGCCTGCCTGCATCCATGGTGGGGAAGGGTGTGGGCTGGATAAAGCTGCCCTTCGGGGCTGGTTCATGCTCTGTGAAATAGGTATTACAGAGAGCAAGGGCTCCTTGGTGGAAGGTGCAAGAGGCGTGTAGTAGGCTCTGCAGAGGCAATGACAATGTTTTACTGGCAAAGAACCAGTTAATGAAGCCAAATATTAAAAAAGATGGGAAAAGGGAGAAAATGGGCAGAATGAGAGAGCACACACTCCTCACAGTGGTCTTGTCTCTTCCCTTTTTCCACATTTATTTATAAGGGTAAAGAATCTGCTGTTTGTTTTAATTCCATTGGTACAGCCTAATGCAGTTTTACCCTTGGCAGTTCTCTCCCCAACACTCACTTCCTGGCCACAAAGGCGCAGCTTTCTTTGCTGCTCAGTCATTTTTCCTATCTCTGGAAGCTCTTTGTTTATTCCAGCTATGCTTCATTTCACGTTATTCCTTTTGTCCTGAGTACTGACGCGTGTTTTCATACTCTTGTGCTGAAAAACAAGACATCCAGTTCCGAAGATAGTCATTCTCAAGTAAATGAGTGATGTGAAGGATTTCAGCCTTACAGGTTTAAGGCTGCCTAAGTTAAAACCAATGGAAAACAAAGGAATATACAAGAAATGAACAAGCTTAACAATAAGTGACTGTATGTATTTTGACTACAGTATTCTAATTTTTTGTAGCTTGCTTGTCTTGTAAGATAATTGCAGGGATTTCCACGGGTTGGCATGTAGCCGTCACAACTGACAAAGACATGCTGTGAGCTCGGTTTTACTGTTTCCATTTACAGACTGCACAGGCTGAATGAAGAAAGCAGAAAAATCAGTTTGACATTAAACACAGAGGAAGTGAAATTGACTTCAGTGTGCAAATGGTCCTAGTTTGTGCCTGCTTTTCTTTAAAATTTTTTTTCTCAGGCAAAACAATATAGACTTCCTAGTACTCACTTTTACTTGCCTTACATATTATCTCTTCTTCCAAAATGTATATATTAAATACTAGCTAAAGGAACAGCCAGTAATCAATATTATGGGGGAAAAGCCCCAAACGCTATTCCCTAGATATGTTCTACCAGTGAGTAATTATTACTTTTTTCTAACATTTAACAATAAAACTTTACTAACACCTCTGAGACTCATATGTAATGGATACTCCTCATTTGTGTATGCAGAACAAGCATCAATCACGTTTCACAAGTGACATTTCCTATACGATTCACATGTGTATGGATTCATAAGCTACGGGATAAGGTTTTATGCATATTAAGTGAGAATCGGAGTACAATAAAACACATGTTTCATTAATATCACCTACTCATCTCCCAGGAATAATTTTAATACCATTTAATGCAGATTACCAACACCTATTCTCTATTTTCTCCCATCCCTGTGGACATTGACTGCTTTAACCTTCCAAAGCTCAACACCTGTCCCCATAATTCTTGGGAAGGAAAAGCTGGCTTTATTTCCAGACAGCACAGCTATTGCAGAGCTTTAGTGCATCAGAACCCTTGGAGAGGTGAGGAGAGAACATTTTTTTGGGACTGATTCTGAGCGGTGAAAGCTCTGGCATGGGAGGGCCCTTCTCCTCCACTCTTTCTTAAGCAGAGAAAGAAAATATTGTCTTAAGCCTCCCTTCCAATATCTACTGTGACTCTGAATTAATTCAAAGGCAGGATGACTCATGCATGTGCAAAAGCTGGAGATACAAATAAAAATCTAATACAAATGACATCTTTTAGTAGTGAAAATGTTAATATTTCAAGGATAAGAGGGGGGGTGTTTGGAAAGGGAAGACCAATGTTTCACAACAATGATAACAATTTCTTAAGAGGAAAGAATAAATGCAGAGTGCAGGCCAATGCAGCGCCCCGTTATACCTCTGCAACACTTTGTATGTGACTGTAGCTGCAGAAAGACTCTGGGCTACTGTGCTAATGCTAAGAGAACAAAATACGAAGCATGCATCACTCTTTCACTCTCAGACTTGAATGACAGAAAAAAAACAAGTGCAAAGGCTGTTATTTTTAGGATTCCTTTTTTTAGCAGCCTGATATGTTAAATCAGTAGAATGGTATGGAAAGCAATGGTGAAAATGTCAAACAAATTCTGCAAGTTCTAAATATAATTTGTAATACAAGTAAAAAAACCCAACATAGCCTTTAAAATATATATATTCTTAAAATATAGATTATTTTCATGCATTCATATTTGTCTAACTTATAGCTCTCTAATTTACTATTGACCTGATGATTAAACCCAGGCAATATTTCTGATATTTATGAAAGAAGGAATCTGAGTAAAGACTTCAGATCAAGATGAGGAAGTTTCTTTGAAATATCTTTAAACAAAATAGTCCCGCAGTCAGAGCTCACCAAGCTACTTATTGTTCCAACTCAGCCCTGAAGCTGCTGTACCGTGGGAGGTAAACTCACCTTTTCCATTCTCCCAGCACATGGAGGTGCATCCTGTCTTTCCTGAGGCCAAGCCATGTGCCAGGAGTGGAGGTGGAAATCAAACACTTGCCTTCTTTGTCTCAGGCCAATACTTTCATCTTTGGAAATTATTTCCTATTTAAGAGACAGGTCTGGGTATCTTAGCCTGGATATAAACCCACACTGTGGTATACAGTTTGGATCCATTGATATTAATGTCCAGCTACATGCTTGTACCTTGAAGTTCAGTTTTACACTCTTGCTATTCATCAGTGATCACTGGTTGCAAAATAGGCAAATGTTCTTGCTACATTAGTTCAAAATATTTTGAATCAACAAAAAAAGGCTGAATTTGAAAAAAAAGCAATCATTCCCATTGGTTGGGGACTGTGTGTTTCAGGACATCACAAAGTACAATAAATGCAGCACAGAAAGGTCACAGAAAACTTCAGCTAGACATACAAGCCGGAAGACCTATGCCCCTGCCTGCGCAAGACACAGGCATGTACCTATGCAAACATAGAACTAGGAGATGAAGTATGATTGCTGACTACTACTTAAAATGCTTGGCAAAGAAGGAAAGAAGTGATTTGGTGTTAGAACTATTAATTATATTAAAATTGAAATAAAGGAAGCTAAAAAAAAAAAAAAGATCCAGGATTCTGCATATATTTTACTGAATTCTGACAGGTAAGTGTGGGAGACTAAAATACACTGTGCTAAAGTGAAAAATATAGTGCAGCTATAGGATTTTAAGCCTGACAATATTGCCACTCTAACCTCTGCATTCAGAGTTAAAGTATACTTTCAAAATCGAAACAAGATTAAGGATGGAATGAAGAACAAAATGCTTGGAACAAAATATAGAGAAGCCACAGTTCAACCTGAACATTCACAAGCTTGGTGCTGCACTACTATGTTGTAGTTAACACTGTACTACCATGTTCACACTATGTAGGTGAGATGAGACTGGAACAGAGAAATACTTCCCCAGTTTCCTGTCGCACCTGATTTTCCTTAGGTGACTGAAACGAGACATGCATATTAAACCTAAACCAGGGTTAAATCTACTTCCGTCCTGTACCTAACATAAAGAAGAAAATTTGTCAGGATGTATTCAACTTTTTAAAATGCTATCAAACCAAATGAAGATAGGTAAGATCATGTCTGAAAGTTATGTGTATGTAAAACCTGTTTTGCTGAAATGGCAAAACTCAGAGACACATCTTTATAGTTTGTCTTATGAGGAAAGATTTTTCAATATAGTGCAAAGTGCAAATTTAAACAGACACTTAACTAGGGTGTTATGCAAATTACTTCTCAGTACTTTCCTACACTGAATGAAATAAAACTCCTAAAAGATAACGTGATCCTGTAAATCCCCCAAAGAAAAAAATACTGTTAATGTAAGTATAACCTGTATTTTTAATAGTTTAAAGGAGGTAAAATGAACATGAATTTATGTTAGACAAGGAAAGCTATACATTTAGAAATTGTTGAAATAGGCCAATTCAGCTGATGACAGTAGCATTTTTAAAAAAAGAAGGTATTTTAAATAATTATTTATGGCTCCAAAGGAGCAGTTGAAACTTACTATACTAAACATATGACATGGTTTTTAAACAGTTCTCAAAACACCTAAATTGGTTACCCAATGCCACACATCTTGTTGTTATTAGGTATCATTTACACAGCATTTTAAATTCACACCATAATGAACAAAAATTGAGTTAGGCCTGTTCTCTGCACCACAGAGGTTATAAAAAATATTCCCAAACATACAGCCACATGGTGGGCCCCTTAAAAAACCATGGGAATTTTCAAGCTCTGGTAGAAATACTGTTTTCTAAAAACGACTGACAAACGGAATCCGACTTATCGAGAATCTTGTATTACAAGCGTTAGGCTGAAAATAATTACCAGTGGCAAATCATGAAACCAAAGCCTATGAGAATGAATACAGCATGCTAAAATGACCTGCTGAGCTAACTCTGATGACATGACAAAGATGGACAAAGATGCAAAAGGAGTACCCTTCAGTATAAACTTCTCCACCATTGCTACAGCTCCAGTTTAACTATACAAGCACATTTATGGGGGAAAAATAACACTCAAAAGAGGTGTGCAGAGTAAGCACTGAACAATAGTACAGCACAAGGAATTCAGCAAAAGACAGAGCAAGAGCTAGCGTGTAATGTGATTACCAGCCCAAGTTGTGAAGGTCAGTGCTACTGTAGAAGCCTTTCTGTACATCTTAAGCTGATATAAACTCACTATGTCCTGAGAGTTCTGCTGCTCAGGAAAAGTCCTGTGGTGCAAGGAAAATAGCAAATGCAGAGCAGAGGAGGTGGAGGGCAGAAAAGTGCAGGAAATCCAGTGCTGCTTGTTGCAGAGAGGCTGTAAGTTCTGTCCTATTAACGAAGTGTTTTAGCTGGAGAGAGTGCTTCAAAATTGAGAATGGGTAGGTCCTTTAGTCAGCAGGTCAGAAATCTCACAGCCTTTGAAAAGTCCCGTAACACTTAGTCTAGAGCAAGAGGCTAAATTGGACAAGAGGCTAAAAGATCTTCTATGCAAAGGAACTGGCAGAATGACAGGTCTCCAGACATGGGTATATGTACCAAGTCTGATACCTCTAGTTTTTCACCAGAACTTGCCTCACTTGAGCTCTGTATCATTTATATCTATGTTAGAAAATAATCTAGGCCAGTGATCCAGGAAAAGCTGTAGTGGTTAACCCTGTCTGGCCACTGAGCTCCATTCAGCTGCTTGATCACTTCCCCTGCTCTAGGATGGGGAAGAATCAGAAGGGTAAAAGTAAGAAAACACGTAGGTTAAAATAAAGACAGTTTAACAGCGAAAGAAATAGCCATGCACGCAAGCAAAGCAAAATAAAGAATCCATTCACCACTTCCCACCACAGGCAGGTGTTTAGTGACCTCCAGGGAAGCAGGGCTCCATCATGCCTAACGGTTACTTGGGAAGACAAACACCACCACCCTGAACATCCCTCCCTTTCTTCTTCTTCCTCTAGCTTTATATGCTGAGCATCACCTCATACGGTGTGGAATATCCCTTTGGTCAGCTGGGCTCAGCTGTCCCAGCCGTGTCCCCTCCCAACTCCATGTGCAACCCCAGCCTCCTTGCTGGTGCAGTGGTGTGAGGAGCAGAGAAGACCTTGACCCTGTGTAAGCACTCCTCAGCAATAATGAAAATATCGCTGTATTATCAACACTGATTTCAGTACAAATCCAGAACACAGCCTCACACTAGCTACTATGAAGAAAATTAACTCTACCCCAGACAAAACCAGCACAATAGCTTAGAGACACATGTTCAAGGGCAGCAGCCCCTACCACAAAACCAAAATTAAACAGATGTTGCCCCAAAGGCCAGTGATACTATTTTATGTGACAGCATTTTGGACCACTGCTGTAGAACAGTGTTTCTCAGATTAGCTCTTTCATGGTATCAAATGGCAGGCAGGAAAACATCCCAAGGCAGCAGATTGCCTTGAGGACCTTACTCTTTTGACTCTACTTTCAGAGCTTGGCAGTGGCAGGACAAGTGTCTGATTGCCTGAAAAACAAACACTGTATCAGTGTGGTCAAAATCTATGACCAGGCAGAGGTATCATCATGTACCATACACACTGAAATGTACACTGTATGCACATGCAAATGAAAAGTCACACATTTCACCAAAATGCTGCGGTGTAGTCTGATGTAGAAGGAAGATACTGAAATACTGTATGAACTTTATACTATATCTAGAATGTAGCCAAAGTGATAGTCTGATTGGGGAATTAGTTGCAATGATAATGGCATACTCTTGATCTTAATTTTAATTCTCATCTTTATAGAAATGTCACTTACATGGGAATTCTTGGAAACAGTGTGACAAGGCAGAATTTTCACCACGACATAAATGGAAGGCAATGGAAAACACAATTCATAGCACAGACTATCTCATGAATGTACCTGGTGCTTTATCCTCATCGCAGTGGATGTATTATTAGCATAAAATAAAGTTGCTAAAAAATAATTCTTTAGCATTAGAACTACTTTTCAAAAATGATGTTGTGCAAAATAATTTCTCATATAGTGATGATTTTATCTGACTGCTACTGTACAACTTCTGCAGCTGTCTTTTTCCTGAGGGGCGCACAGACACTCTTAATGACTCTTGAGTTTTCTCTTAGCTGGCTTTATACAGTTAGTAAATTACTTTGCATTTTGTATTTTGTATCTCTGCCTCTGATTTTAATGCAGCAGTAATTCCCAAAACCTAGGAAACTTTGAGGAGGCTTATGGTAGAAAGCGGAAGGGCAAAAGGGAGTGAAGGAAAACATCTGTTTCAAGAAGATATATTCTTTCCCTTGAGCGTGTCACCAAATATTGCAAGAGATATGTACTGGTGAGATCAGTTGTGTCCATTTATGGCTTTTCACACTGATTTTGAACAAGTATCAGTTCTGTGTTTACAGATGTTACGTCTCAAAATCAAGATACATAGCAAGCATTGCAGCACTTACTTCTTTGGCTCTGCTGAAAGAGTTTGGTCCTGATCATCAGTCTATCTATAGGATCTGTTTCTTCTCCTAAAGTAGTCAGTGGCACAGAATTTGACTCACTACAATGCACTACAGAACATTAAAAATGTTCTAGGTTAATTTTTCTGTTCAGTGCCATGTCTTGCTAACCCTTACATCTGCAGGTTGGTAAATACTAGCCACAGACTTGACATAGTTCCCTCCAATTTAAAAAAAAAAAATCATACTCAAAAGGCTGGCCATTGCAATAAAGGTGGCTGTCATAATTATATTTTCCCATTCTGCTTTCTGGGGTCTCTTCTAGGCATGTAACTGGCTCTGCTAGAAAATGGGGGGATATACTATTGCCAGTAAAAGAAAAATGAGAAGGAAATACTGGGTTTGGTAAGGGGAATACTTTATATCTTTTAAGTGAAAAATTTTTTGTTCTTACTTTGTTTTAAAAACAGCTTCATCGATAAATAACATAGGTGTTTGCAGCACAAGAATTTGTAGTCCAGCTCTTTGTCTTCCAAAGCAGCAGTGAAACTGGCAGGTAAGTTGCTCTAACTGTTGTCATTTGGGATAGTGTACAAAAACAGAAGGCAATTTGCTTTCTAGGACTGTGTTTGCAGTGCTGCCAGTTAGTAAAATTGTGTTGTGATTTGTGAAGTGAGCAAATTTTGTATGGAAGTCATCAAGGAGAACACAATAGATATGGAGCAACAGTATTTCATTTTTTTTACAATTGACTGTACTTTTCTGGTCATAAAAACATACAATTTATCATCTAACTTTACAGTTATTTTCAGAATCTCCTACAAATAGGGACTTTTTTGCTAAATACACAAAGTTGGACAGATATCTTAAGCTGGGGATGACAGCAAGTTACCAGGGAACAAACGGGAGAATATGTAGTTCATGAGATAAAAGGGGATGGGAACAAGATTCCAAATAACCACCTAGGCTTTTCCCCATAGATTCACTCCTCTCTTCATATTGCTATAATAACCATTATGCTTCAAGACTGGCATTTCATCCAAAGCATAAAACCAGCTTACAGGCCAAGAATTTACATAATGATAGCATCTTCTCTTTTGATCAAAAAGATTGCTGCTCTTTTTTTTTGCCAAAATATGAACATTTCATCAGGATACAGTGAACTTTAAAAATATACATTGCAGCAATACACAACAGATAGGCACTATCTGGAGCTACCATTATCGGAATATTTAATTTTTCTCGGATGTCTTCTCTTTTTAAAGACATTGCTTAAATGTTGCACTGTGCCAGGTAAGAGCTAGATTTTTTTGTTCATTTCAGATCCTAGCCATCTGAACTGTTTGTGCTCCTACTTCTCGTTCAATTCATGAGTCTGTACTGCTTTCCCAAATAAAGATGCATCCCTTCCCTTGCCTGCCTCATAAATGCAGTCCAAAACATTTATTTAATTGCACACAATGAGCAAAGCAGCAATCCCTCTTCCTCCAATATGCATATCCTCAAGTGCACACTATGTATGTTTTCAGAAACCAAAACACATGATGAAGATTTCTGAAAAAACATGTGGGACATAAATCTGAAGCTTTGGGGAAAAATATATCAAATGTTTTCACAGACATTTTCTGTGCAACTCAAAGAGCTCATCTGCAACAAAATATTTGAACAAAGCAACAGATGCCAAGAAACACTGTGGTGTTACAAGCAGTGAAAGTACGTTCGCCTTTAACCTTTTTTCCTTCATTGTGGCATTTTATAGGTACTCCTACATTTCTGTCTTCCTAGAAACAGTAATTTCTGACCTACCTTCCAATGTTCGTACAAGAATCCTCACTTAAATGCAATTCACATATGTAAGTCAAAGTCATTAAAGCTTCAGCTTTCACTGTGCCACACACCTGAAATAAATACAGTATTCTTCTGTGCTACAGTAAGGAGAGGTTTTTATACCGTATCTTGTATCTTTTGACAAGTCTGATGAGGTTTCCAATAAGGTCACAATAAATTTGAGAAACTGTAGTGAATCCCCACCAGGATTTGTAGGATCCTCAGACTTTCTCACTGAAATGTCTTCAAATACAAGAAATGATGAGCTTGAACCCAAATGAAAACAAGCATACTTGATAGGCCCAAAGCCTTTTCTGCAGATGTGTTAGAAGTCAGGAACACTGGCTCCTACAGCTTCAGTTTTGCCAAAATTAACATTTACAAAGCAGAAGACCCATGTAAACGTGTCCAGGCAGTTATGTAAAAAATTTCAGTGATATTGGTAGCATAGATAAGGAAACTCTACTGAAAATGCATGAACTTAGGATGTTCCTTTAATTCAAAAAGAGAATTCCACCAAGTAATCTGGCCTTATAGAAGTCAAATAGTCAAAATATTGTTAAAACCCAAAAGTTCCTATCAGGTGACAAACATGAATTTCTACCTGAGGAAAAGGGCAGAGTTTCTCATAATACTTTCACTACCAACATTCAGGAAACCTGTATTCAAAATTTAAAAAGTCTCAAAGACAGAAGCTTTAATAAGATTAAGATCTAATGTGAAATCTTTCCAAAGAAATACAAATTGGTGTCAGTCCAGAAATTTTCTGTGTTCTATGTTTTGTGTGATATAAAGTCTTCCTGTGTGCCTACCTTCAACCATGGATGTCAGAAAGTTCATGACAGTCTGTTGCTCATTAATAACTGTCAGTTTGTGCTACTGAAAAACCTAGAAATATTCCCAAGCTCAGGGGTACTCGCGCTTTGAGGGAAGTCCTATCCTTCAGATATGTAATTGAAGATAACACAGAAGTGTCTACTACACAACCTGACAACAAATGTGAGTGATGGAGAGGACTGTAGTACTCTACACGTACTTCCAACAGTTGTGAAGGAGCAGGATAAACATCAATCTGTGTAAGCCATGATCTACATCAGACTCTCTAACCAGGTGATAAGTTGGGCCTAGAAAGCTAACCAAAATGTCAACAGTTCAAAGAAGGAAGTACATAAGACAAAAATGGTCCTGCAAGCTCATGCAAAAAGGTGTTTTACGTTAGATCTTAATGGAAGGGTTGCTGACTCCAATGGGCAGGGCAGCATGGGTCTTTAACAGATCTTATCCTCTGCTTCTAAAGTGAAGACACACTGTATGACACACAGCTGAATGACACTTAACAAGGAAAAGGAAGACCTCCAAACCAGATATTTGCTTCATGGTCCTGACCTTTCCCTTCTGCAAACCCCCCTGAAAGTTATGTAGAAGAAACCCATAGGAGCTGACACCAGGGCAAGTTCATTGCTTCAAATAGTTGAAATGACAGTGGAAGCACTGCACAATTCAAGTCTGTAAAAGCAAGCGCACAGCATGTATGATAGTCTAGAGGCTCCTCTCCTTTCAGCTTGGATTGTTAACTGTTGCTGTATTTTATACAGTTGTTAATTTCTAAACAAGTCCTTATTTGCACCTTTTATCTTCTGTTGCTGTGCTAATATTTTCTGGTTTGTTCGAGGCACAGAACAAGTGTTTAACAAAGTTTTGATCTGCATTTTTCTTAAACCCTGGCAAACCCATACCTGAATTCATTCAGACTTCTAACATAAATTTTCACCTTTGGTGTCTTTTAACTCCTCTAAAATATAAAGTTTCCCCAAAGCTTACTTATCACTACTTTTCTTCACACTTCACTTTGCAAATGTCCTATTTTCATTCTTTATTCAACAAATCCTCATATGCTTTGGTTTCCAAACATCAGGTCTAATTCAATGCCTTCTGAGTCCCAAGAGATGCCAGTGCCTGCCAGCAGACAGACAAGGGTCCCTATACATAGTAATTTATGTATCTGAAGTTCTTACGTGGGGCATCCAGAGTATATAGAGCAAATACCCCAACATAATCAATAATGAAAGACCTAAAAGGATTAAAATGAGTTGGCTGGGTGGCAGAATAGAAAGAATTAGTGGACAACTAATTGCATAGTTGAAAGATACGCAGATTTTGTTTCCCATGCAGCAATATTTCAAGCAAAGGCTGATCATGAAGGTATCACAGTAATCCATGATAAACTTAGCCACAGTGTTGGAAGACTGTGGAGAGACTAAATTTTGGAATAAATATAGAGTCTTTGATTGCAGTCCATACTGATATTAGTTTACAGAGTAAACTAGATGTAGATTAGAAAAAAATATCTGTGAAATGAGTCCTTTTTAATTTTTTCAGCAATAAGTATTCTCAAAGTGGGTGAATCCAAATTCCTTGGTACAAGTACAGACAATGTATTTAAGTAACATACATGGAAGCTGAATGCTTTTTTCATTTGTTTCAGTGATGGAACATGATGTGGCACACCAGACTGTCACTTTCTAATTGATTGGATAGCCCGTTCCATGCTGATTTTTCATTAGAAAAAGTCTCTCAGGAGATTTCCTTAGGTTTTAATAATACAGACCTCAAATTTAGGTCAGTAAAAATTCAGTGAAGTTGAGGGAATTGCCTCAAGAATGAAACTGGTTTGCTATTTTGCTATTAAGATTCATGGAGTTTCCTTGCCCCTGAAGTGAAATGGCAGGGTACAGGGCGAAATGGACAAATGAAATTAATTTAGAGGTGGTTATATATGAGCAGTGCAGAACACCCTTTGTGGTTCAGTTACTGCTTTCAAACAATAAAAAAATCCCTACAACTACTACAGACCTCTTTTTGGAAACCTGAGAGGAAATGGATGAAACAGGAGTGTGACCCAGTCTTACAAGAGTGAGTACAATAAAACCATACTCAAAATGATTTATTCAATGCTAATAAACAACTTCAGATATTCCCTCCACCAAGGACTATTTCAGTGCAGTTTTTGTGAAAGCAGAAATGTAATCCAGAGCTGTATGCTAAAAGCCATTGCAAAAGTATGCAGATGTCAGCCCTGGGGAAAAGTAAGCTGCACAAAACTAAAAACATAAATGGAAAGCTCCCACTGTGAAAATAAAATCTTAAAATTGCTACTAAATGTAAGAAAATAATGTTTTGGAATGTAGTAACAAGGCCATTAGAGAAGCTGTCTGCCTATCTGGGCCTGACAGTAAAGGCTCAAGATCAGCGTGAGAAATGAAATTTTAAAACAAACATACCCTGAAATTTAGAAAAGGATGAGATTCTCTTTGCACACAAATCACACCCACCGACCTGAAAAGAGTTGACAGCATATAACAGAACTTGCAGTGTAAAGAGGAGAAAGCTATATGGAAGGCAGAAAAAGGATGAAAAAAAGAAAAGCATTTCATTTGGGATTACTTCCTTATTCGCTTTGCGCAGACATTGATTGTGTGATATAATAAAGAGGAATAAAATGACCAGAATGAAACAGAGAGCTTGCAAGAGACAAATGTCATGAGCGACAGGCAAAACTCTAGAAAAGGCTCTGAAGAAGGAGGATATACAATATGAACAAGAGACATACAGAAGACTAGTACCAAAATGCAGAAGAAAAGAAAAAAAGAACAACAAGCATTTCTGCTTTTAGATCAGCTGGCACTCCAGTTTGTCATGTCTTGTGTTGAATGAGATTGCCAGCCCCTCAGAGCAGGGACTGTCTCTTACAGAGTGTTATAAACCGTGGCACAATGGAGCCCTTACTCTGCAGGCAGTTCTGGGGCATTACATTAATAAAAGGACCTCCTTTTTTTAAATGAGTTTCTGAGTTCTGAGAACAATTGGCAGTGATTATGACTGACAGTGTGCTGTCGGTTTGATGCCTTTTGTTCCATGGCTGCATAACTGGATGCATAACTGTAACAGATAACCCTATGCATAACAGTAATCTAAACTCTAAGCCCTCTTTAATCTAAAAAAATTTTAAAGCACTAGACTTACCAATGAGAAGAGAGTTTCCTGGACTGATGGTCATTTTTGTTCCTGAAGGAGAGGTCAGCACTGAATGAGTGCTGGTCCCAGCACTGGAGAGCACTGCTGACAAGTCTTCTAGGTAAGGAAGAGGCCGTGGAGGTTCTGGTAACAGATTGGGAAACTGAAGTGATGAGCAACACTATAGTAGAAAATATCTCAGAGACATCAAAAAAAACCACCACCAGCTATTGCTACATGATTTGCCATGGTGTAATATTACCATTTCAGAAGGGCAGTCTAAGCAACTTTGAGGAACTACTAAAGGTATGTTTTGCCTCATGTTAGGTAAGGCACTAGAGAAACTATTCAAATAATATCTGCATCAGTATGATCACAAAATAAAAGAAATTTTGTCTTAAGCCTACCATGGCATTCTGGCTGAATCTCTTCATATGTGACAAAGGTACACGGTATCAGGAGGTGCAGCAACTTGGATGAAAGAGCAAATTTGTACAGCATAGAAGCTGAATCAAATGTCCATGGCAGTCAGTGGAACATTTTTTAATGCCTGCTACAGGCTGGATCAAGCCCTGATTAAATACGGTTATAACCCTGCCAAATCCTGTGGTGTACTTAGGCAGAGCTCCAAAGGACTATGAGTTCAGAGCTCAGGAGGATCAGTCTATGCTGAGAACTGCAGGATTTAGTTCTTTACTAACCATAAAGCTATTTTAAAAATTGATTGTGTTGCCTATAATTCCAAATTCTGTTTGCCATGGAAATGATGGGATATTTGATTTAAGTGAATGGTAGCTTCATCCCATTTCAATTAGAGCACGGCACACACTAAGCGAATTTTCTATTGCTGATCACTTTCATCACCAGAATTATGAGTCATGGATGCTTGAACTGTTTCTTTCCATCTAGAAACTGAAAATGTGATTTGCCTACAAACACTTGCAGCTTAATTAACTCACAGTAACTTTAAAAACTACGCCATTTATGAAGATCAGAGAAGGATTTAAAGATCATGGAAGATTTTATTTTCAGGCTGAAACCCAGCTGATTTTTTTCCCCAGATTTTTTAGACTGATTTTCTACAGCCCAGCTGATTTTTTTCCCCAGATTTTTTAGACTGATTTTCTACAGCCAGTATGGATTCACAGGGGAAATCATGTGAACATTCATAAAGGGTTTTTAGTGTTGTCTGTGTAACTGAGAAACCACACTTTAAAACTTCCTCTGAAATATGCATCATCCACGAGGCCTGTGCTTACTCTACTCATGAAAGATGAGAGCTGTAACGGATGCTTTAATGGTGTTGCACTAATAACAGGGATTAGATTTCAAAATTTGACACTTCGCTGTCAAATGCACAGAAGCACTTACAAAGTTCAGCTGGATCATTCATCTGCCTGACATGGAGAAATTATATAAGGTGTGTTACTGGGAAAGGAAACCCCTTTCCCACACATCCAGTTATCACCAGGTAACACTTCCACTCATACTTCACAGCTGACATTGTCTTTTCAAATCACCTAGATGGGCTTTCTGTCTGTTATTTAGAAACCCGAGAAAAAGTAAACTTCACCCTTCACTGAACTTGGGAAGTGTTTTTTAAAAGCATGCTGGCTTTATGCATCTGTTAGGTGTGAAATGGGCCAGTATCAGACAGTCTTGTACGGACAGGTTGCTCAGCAGAGAAGAGCACTTCACAGGGAAAAAGTGGCATCATTTTCATTTCAAATGATCCACTTTAAGAAATAGTTAATAAATGCTTTTCTTAGCTAGTAAGTCTGAAAGAGTGAAACTGAGTATCTCAGGACTGGGAGGTGCAGTCCCTGTGCTTAGACATTTTCTCCTTATCCACCTTCCTTTTGCCATCACCTTGTTTCAAATGATGTTGCCCAGAGAATAAATACAGACTGATTGTTTTCTTGGAACAGGGCTGCCTTTATGTCATTGCCTCTTTCCACGTCCTCTGATTAGTTCTGCAGGCTAGATGTGCCAGCAGCCACATTACTATTGTTGCAAGTGCAAAATAACCTGGACTTACCAAGAACCAACAGCTGGGAGCTTTCAGTTACCTCCCCACGAAGGTTGGCTGCCTTGCAGGAGTACAACCCCTGATCTGACAGAGAAACATTTGCAATTAGCAGCAACCCATCATGCAGATGGTGAGTAGAGGACAGCTTGACTTTGTTCTTATACCAAGTAACTTCTGCTTCAGGAACACCTGGAAAAACATTGACAAAACTTAACACAAGTAAGATAGTGCTTGTTAAACAGTGTTATGGTTGCTACAGACAAAAATGTTAAGATAGAACAATTAAAACAATATTTTAATATAATTTTTAAGTGACATTTTTTACAGTTCAGAAGTGTTTAGTCAACTCTTTCACACTGTCTGCATTTACATTTCTTAGGTTCCCTGTGCGACAGAGTAGAAGCATTAAAACCACATTCAAGTCTTCCCTTTTAGTGTCCCAAAATTTATTATAAAAGTGAGCTCTGAGCTCATCACTATTAAAAACAAGCCTCTATTGGATGAGAACAAAGGTTAATCTAACCTAGTATCCTGTCTCTGGAAGAAAACCATAAACTGGTGCCTCTCGCAGCCTCCCACTAATTTCAGCTCAGGAACTTTCTGAGCCAGAAGCAGTTTCTGTGCAATTAGGAGTACTCTATGGACTTCTCTTCTATTAATTCATCCAATCTTCCTTTTTGAAATTATGCAAAGAATTAGTATTTACATCTTCAGAAAAGGAGTTTCACTGGTCTCACTAGGAGTCTTCAGACAACAGGTTGTTACACATTCATAGCCCAGTGTAGGAAGAAATGCTTCCTTTTGCGTGCCTGGATCTCAGATAGAGCTATCTGTCCCTGTTGGGTACCCTCTTGTAGGCGTGGGTTCTTATGTGTAGCTGGCAAGACCTTTGGTCTTGCAGTAGACAGTATTTCCTTGGCATAAGGATTTCTATCTTGATTTAAATTCATACCAGATCAGGCAATTTAGTCTCCTGGACTACTAAAAAATTGGTTCACGTGAAATGGTGTTGGAAGTCTCAATAGATGGGATAGACTTGTGGAGCTATGCTGGGGAAGAAATGATACAATGTGAACCCATGGCTGCAACGAGTAGCACATCACTAATCCCGGTAGCTGCTGGAGTGCATGATCTCTCATTAGCAGTACCCTCTATTTGTGGGAGGCAGATAGTCTCTTTCACATGAACAGGCAGTTTCCTCCTGTTTACTGTAGATTAAGGGCATTGTACAGGCAGTTATTCTTAAGTATCTGCTACCCACCTAAGTCCTTCCCTGACCTATGTCATGGCAACATGTTCCTCTGCCCATTGCCAGTACCTTTCAGTTTGTACCTCCATGACAAAAAAAATAGCTCACTCTGTCATTTCTGTGGCCTTGGCGTTAGTAATATCTCACTTAGGCTGTGCTCACTGAGCACAACCACCCATTCTTCTGTATTCATAGTGACCACCTGATTGCAGGTGTCTCGCTAATCATGTGCAGATGGAAGTTGGAAAGGGAGATTTTCCCTATTCTTCCACATCAAAGCATTGTGGCCTTTTTTCCACCTCTCCCAGAGTCACCTGGTGACTTTGCCAAGACATCTGGAATGAGTATGTCTGATCTTGGCAGCCAGAAAGGAATGCTGAAGCCCCGTAAGGGCAGAGGGTCTCATTTGCGTTCAGAAAGTAGCAGAAAGCAGGCTGTAATGGACTGCAGGGTTTTTCTTACCTTTGCCTGAGGGTAAATAGCATATGCTAATCTGGACCCTTCATGATAAACCCAGAGAACAAATCATTCTTGTCTATGATGCTGTTTTCCAGAGGCTTACCCTTGTTTGTGTTGCTACAACTCAGCTTTTTCAAAAGGATGGACTGTTGGCCTGTTCCTGACTGCCCCCCCCCCCCCCACTGGGATAGGACCAGTACACAGCTCTCCATCTGGCTACTGCTCTTTGACCTATGTGGCATGGGTGGGCTGACCACCACTTAAAACCTCACTCTGACTTTTTCCAGAGCATCAAGGCAGAGTCCTCAGGGGAGTTCAGATAACCACTGGATAGCAAAAAACTCCAACCCTTGAGTTTATTCAAGCCTATATGTTTATTGTGTTTCCATTGTGGAGAAAGGAAGTCTGTGAGTTGAGCTCTGAAAAGCAAAGGAGAGAAAGTGGAGACTCTTCCAGTTCTGCAGGCCCTGAGATGGAAAAACACTCACATCCCAGCACTTGTCTTCCCAGTGCCACCCTAAGGAAGGGATGATCCACTCTCTCATGCAGTCTAAGCTCCTTACAGTGCACAGGTTTTCACATTATGGCTATTGCTGAACTTCAACATCAAGAAATGTACCTCAGAAATAAGCAATCACAAGATCATAAAATCATAAACCTTTCCCCAATTACAACAAGGGCTCCTCTTATTTCTTTGTTTTGAAGACTAAAATTGGGTAGACCTTTGAAGTTTTTCTTGAAAATAAAGGAAGATAAGTGCAAATAGTGGGAGAAGAGGAAAGGATGAGGAGTGCTGAAGAGGGTAAAGAAGAAGGTGTGTTCTTCCTCTGTCTTTGGTGTGAAGCTTCCACACTAACAGGAGATTATTTGAAACTAACCTGGAAAGCTGTTCCTACAGTTTGGCTTAGGGAAGATAAGCAGCACACGTCAGTGAGCAGCAACTTCATTTTCCCTTGTGGTTCCACCTTTAGTGACACATATAAGCCTCAAGACAGGAACAGGAGGCAGCCAGCACAGGGATGAACAGACACATCATTGCATAGCATTGCCACAAGGGGTAGTAAGAACATTTCAATCAGTTTTGCTGGGTAAAGGAGAATGAGAGAGGACAGAGGGCTGAGTGTGTTTCCTTTGCAGAAACAATCAGACACTGAAAGTTTGAGCAGTGCCAGCTGGAAACAAAACTCACTTTTCTGGGCAAATGAGACTTGAAGTGGTGAATAGTCACCCGCGTCTATTCTTCTTCAGCTTTCCCCACCATCACTGTGCAAGTATCCAGCAAAAAAAGGCTACCTGGGATATACAGCAAGCAGAACTGTGCATGCCAGTCAGGATAATTTTCCTAAACCAGGAGCTTTTGGGGAAAGGAAGCATAGCAATACAAGAATCTGGCAGTGGTGACTTGTTTCCAGTGCCACTATATTCCTGAAATAGTGACTTGCATGTCAAAATCTGGTATAGCTGATGAACAAACACGGGTCATAAAGAAAGGTAAGAACTAGAAAAATATAACCTCTAGCATATAAATGAAATACAGAGGAAAAGAATGTTTAGGAGAGTTGAAAAAGCTGCAAGCTGCAACATCAGAGAGAGAAGGATGTATAGGGCAGGATGGTAATATATTTTAAGTCACTATTCCAAACCTGTTCTGACTCAACAGTGACTAATGGTACATGACACTTTATGGGCAAGTCCTCTCTTAACAGTCTTATGGCCTGAAGGATACCATGGGCATACTGGATCAATGGGCTGAGGCCAACTGTATGAGGTTCAACGAGGCCAAATGCCAGATCCTGCACTTGGGTTGCAACAACCCCGTGCAATGCTACAGACTTGGGGAAGAGTGGCTGGAAAGCTGCCTGACAGAAAAGGATTTTGGGGTGCTGGTTGACAGTCGCCTGAACATGAGCCAGCAGTGTGCCCAGGTGGCCAAGAAGGCCAAGGGCATCCTGGCTTGTATCAGGAATAGTGTAGGGGAGGTGATCGTGCCCCTGTACTCAGCACTGGTGAGGCTGAACCTCGAGTCCTGTGTTCAGTTTTGGGCCCCTCACTACAAGGAGGATAATGAAGTGCTGGAGCGTGTCCAGAGAAGGGCAACAAGGCTGGTGAGAGGTCTAGAGAACAAGTCTTATGAGGACCAGCTGAGGGAACTGGGCTTTTTTGTTCTGGAGAAGAAGAGGCTGAGGGAGGACCTTATTGCTCTCTACAGCTACCTGAAAGGAGGTTGTAGTGAGGTGAGTGTTGGTCTCTTCTCCCAAGTCACTAGCGACAGGATGAGAGGCCATGGCCTCAAGCTGCATCGGGGAGTTTTAGATTGGATATTAGGAAAAATGTCTTCACTGAAAGAGTGGTCAGACACTGGAATAGGCTGCCCAGGGAGGTGGTTGACTCACCATCCCTGAAGGTGTTAAAAAAACGTGTGGATTTTGGGATATGGTTTATTAGGCATGGTGATGTTGAGCCAATGGTTGGACTTGATGATCTTAAAGGTTTTTTCCAACCTATGATTCTATGATTCTATGGAGGAATGCCCTGAGTACTAGACTTTTAAAATTGGTTCTGCCTTTCACGTCCAACTTCATTTTCAATAATAGCTTGGGCCAGACTGATTGAGGCTTCTGATATTGTAGTCTGCTGAACTCAGCATTATACAGGTATCCACAGCAGGTCAGTCTGATCTAATTATTTAGCTAGAATATGTAGTCTAGGATTAACAGAAGGCCAAGATGCTGACACGAGTGGCTGATACAGGAGTGTCTAATCAGGAACTACTGTCCTTGGGAATGAAGTATGTCTTGGAAGAGTATGTAAGCTAAGTAAGATGAATTTGAACAAGTTTGAACTCACAGCAGAAGAATGATAAAGAGTGCCCTTACATGAACTATCTTCATTATAAGACTAAAAATCACAGCCCCCGAGTTGGAGACCCCAGCCCAAGCAGAGACCCTGATTTACCGAACATGTGCAGTAAAATGGGAGGATGCTGCTGTGACTTTAAGTGGAGACAAAACATATAAGGAGCAATGGGGAAAGAGGGTGGTTAAGCGTTACTGTAAAAGTACTGATAACTGTTGCTCGACCAGTATAAATGTTTAATGCACGTTAGCCAAAGGGTGCTAGCTTTGTGGAGTTACCACCTAGCACCCACCTGCACAGACATGAAATAAATTGATATCTCATCTCTGTATGCATATACATGCATAACATGCATGTATGCATCATATGTTGCAAACCGGGTGACAAACTCTGTGAGACAACAGTATCTGAATGAACAGCTCTACAATTTAAGTGCTGAAATCAACAGAAATCTTCCTAGTGGTACTGATGTGACCCAAATAGCTCCCACATCCCATTTGGAAGTGAAATTCCCCACGGCAATCAAATTGCCCATACCAGAAATCCTGCTGGCTTTCTGAAGCTTGGAGAAAATCCTCCAGTTGGAAGTCACAGGCATCTGCAAAACTTCTGCATGACTTTTGTGTGGGATTTCACTTAGGATTAGTTTTGGAGAAGTCTGGGATTGACTGCAATCACCTAACTACATTAAAAATATTCCTTCACCTGTACGGACAAAGTGGCGATGTTATGTCAAGTGAAATAGGGCTGATTTTCAAGCCTGAACAAAACCACACCGCCATTTTTGTGATATAACCAAAATAGAGTTTCATCCTGACATAAGTCATACCAGGGGCCAATTAAACTCTAGTGCATCCAGGACGATCTTGTTTTCCTTGTCTTACATCTAATATCTATAGATTTCAGCTCTGAACACAGATTTTGACAGTGCTTAAGCCTTTCATAAGAAATTAAAGAGCAATATCAAATTACTCCCTACGCTCTGGTAATGTTCTCTTTCATTATCTCTTGTTTTTAAGAAACTTTCTCCAGGCTTATCAACACCTGTCAGCAGCAAGTTTATATTTCTGTCCCTTGACAGCAAGAGCAGCTTTAGAAAATGTCACAACTGATCTTTATACTTAATATTTCTCTTATAAATATTTATTCTGCTCTCCTGCTGACTCTCAGTAAAGACATGTCCTTATATGAGCCAAGACATCAAGATCCAAAACACACACCGTCCTATTATACAGACTATACAGCACAGTCACAGCAACACAGTTTATAACGATGAGATTAACAGACAACAAATTCTGATCTGCGACAGCTCTCAGTTGCTACACTGGCTCAGAGCATCCTGAAATGACTAGAGGGAGAGTACTAGATGGAAAAAGAACATAGCTTTACAAAGCAAAGAGTTTTTTCATTTAGATAAGTTTCCACCTAATTTCTGGATATGTTAGTTTGCTTTCTAATTATGTTCACTTCATTTTTACACTCTATTTTCTTTTTTATTACCAGACATTATTGCATAAGTCATTGCACATTAACTTACTATGATGTGATGGCTTTTTCATTGTTGATGCCTTCTGGGGAACTTTGGAAACTACATAGCTCTAAAGTTCATCTACTCTGAAGATTACACTAGGATACAACACATTTGCTGACTGAAGCAACAGTGCATGTTACTCTTCTCCTTAGAATTGATTATTCTAAGCAGAATGATCAAAAATATAGTAAAAGGTTGGACAAGCACAACACTGATGCTAAAACACTAAGATTGTTCTTACATTAGAAGGAAATTGTATTTATTGTCATGTTCTTTAACAGGTTTTGTGAGATGGTATACTTTCCAGGCATAGGTGAGACAGCTGACAGAAATCACACTGTTCATTGATCTGTCCCCGTATGTAGCTTTTTTTAAATTGCAGTTGAATTATTAGGACTATTTGTATGAAAATAGGATTCTAGTGCTTATAAAATATTTCTGACCTCATTACTCACTCTCTTATTCCCTGCGTAACATCACAGCTTGTGGTTTATTACTTATCATAATTTCAACAGTATTAGCCTCTGGTGTCAAACATTGTTGACATTTGCTGCAGAGGCAGTAGCAGAATACAAGCATCTATGATTAAAATTATGATTTAAGCAAATTTCTTCTGTCATAGAAGGATCCAATGCACAGTAATGCTACTAGATAGCATAAAACTGCCTTCTGGGAGAGAAGATGGTGATTCTGTTGTGACACTGCTAGAATTTTCCATTGTGGATGTACATTGTCATACTAGCTAGGCTTCACAAAATTGCTAGAGATGATATTCCTCTCAGAAAAGGCACTGAATCTGTGTCCCTGACAATGCTGTACTCCCCTCCCGTAGTTTTCTGATGCTACAAGAACTGTGTCAGCTTTACTCAGCCACCTCTTGTTCTTTTCATGATGTCTGTATACTGAAAGGAAATGGCTGCATTTCTTAAATCAGCAATCACTGTCTACATCTGTGGAGCCTCCCCATCTGCAGCTGAGAGAACCCAGACAGAGAAATCCAAAATAATTTATGTTCATACAGTACTTAGTCTCTTTCACACACTCAGTCAGTGCAGGTGACCACGCAGGGCCATGGGGAAAAAGAGAACAGTTCTCATCTCCTTTTTGCTTGAAAGACAGTGGACATCAGTCTGATTGCAAGGGAGTGTCCGGTGTCTGTGTTGAGAGTGCAACAAAATTACCGAATTTACTTATTCATGAACCACTAGGAAAAATGATACTGTGTTTTTCTTTCATTAATCCCACTGAGAGTAATTAATAATTTGGGATCCCAGCCTAATGTTTGAACAGCTATTATGCATGCTTTGCTAAAGGACAGATGACCAAACAGTGAAACTTGAGCCAAATACTCGTTTTATTTAAGAATCTGCATAGGGGTGTGTTTGGCAGCACTTGAAGAAGCAAAGCTGACAACCACTAAGTGCTTGAAACGAGTAGGAAGTGTAAGAAATGCACGACATTGGTATATATGCAGTGCAGAAGGTTATGTGGAGTCATCTGAAGTAGCTGCTAAGGACAAGAAACTAAAGCAAAGGTCTCAGGGACTTCATACAAGTCTCCACTGCAGATAGTTGTGTAACACTCAGCATGGCTCACTTTGTGTTTTCTAAACTGCTCCCCTCCCTTCCCATTCCCCCTTATACTATGCATGAAAGTGTAACAAATCAAACATGTGGCCCTGGGTCTTTAGAGATTTCCCAGCTCTCTTTCTCTTCCTCCTTCTCTCCTTCCCGTACCATCATCATTCCCACCAACAGCCGTAGGTCAGCAACACATAGATCAGGTCAACCTTTTGTAGTCAGTATTGGTAGGAGGCAAACTGCCGTTGTAAGAGTGAGGGACATGCAGTCTTCAGCTGGAAAACAGTTTCAGGGAGAACATTGTTCCAGCAGAAATCCTCTGAATTCCTGCACTCCCAAGATCAAAAAAGAAAAATCAGAAAAAGTGTGTGCTAACATGCCCTGAATTTGAAAAACGACAGTTCGGCAGGAATAGAAGGAACTAACTGGAGTGGACTTTGCAAACCCAGTCAACGAGGAGATGAATCAGTCCACGCTTGTATATTCTCATCAAACACCACCAACAGGTAGGAATGCGTATCAGTTTTGTTGTATCCACATTACACGGTGTATCTCTAACAAAGATGCCCGTCGTATCATCCCAGACCATTCTTCTGAAGCTGCTGCTAGTGTTCATAAAAGGAGGACATTTTCTACGCTAAGAATTAATGGAGGCAATGAAGTTTGCCTGAATCCTGGGAAAACCTTGCAGTTTCACCCAGCTGCACTTGGAGACACCAACTCAGCAAAGAACCCCACAGAAGTTTATAGCCAAAGGCACCCGCATGAGAGACCAAGTAATTTCTCACCTGCAACCTGGCAGCTGATAGTAACATTTGCTCTTTGGATTGTTTTCACTGTGCTTCCAATATCAACAGTGACAGCAGGTGATTCGGTGTTGATCACAGTAGCTCTTGATGCCTTTATCAGTGGCTTTCCTGTATAAAAGAAGCACCACAGTTTATCAGACCAAGCACACTGGACTTGCATGGGACATATGGCCTGGGACACTCTGTGTGAATGTACCTACACAGCACAGGTGAATAAGGGAAAATGCTGGAGTAAAAGGCCACCTGCTCTTTATAATATTACAGTGTCACCAAATTCCATGGGAAAAGCTATCCTGGAAAATGAGAACCACCTGAGTCAATAAACAACCGTAGAAGTGGAGCTGCAGCAAGATGTTTACCTGGTACTGCAACTAAAATACCACACTTTCCTGAAGACCAAACATAGGGAAAAGAAGCCTGAGTGATGGCTACAAGCACATGAATAGAGCAACATGCAAGCTGTTTCTACACATCGATCATGTTTTCTTTAACCTATAGTGGAAACATTTGGATTGGGAAGACCAGACCACAACCAGAAAGTTTTCTCATAATGGCTAGCATAAGAAGATGAGGGACATAAACAAGCTCCTTTTTGTCAGATAACCTGTTCAATCTAAAGCCTGCAGTAACAGTGTTCTGCATTATTTATCTCTGGCAAATATACCTGCTTTGCCTGCAACAAACTTTTCAAGTTGTTTTCAGTGTGCTTCCAACATCAGTGACAGCGAGTAAGTGGGTCAAGGTGTTGCCCTGCTGTTGTGCTTGTCTACGTGGGATTAGTTATGGTGTTTTCCACCATCAGAGGCTCGGGGACCCTTCTGTGACCTTTTTGGCAGGGACAGTGTAAAGGCATGCCTACATGACACAAAACAGCTCAGAGATACTTGGGCTTATCTCTGAGAGAGGGGGGTGAAGCAGCAGAGCTGACAGAGTGGGGTTGAGGAACCCCCACTCCCAGCCAAAATGCTTTGCAGGCAGGATGTTGGCAGGAGGGGCAGAACATGATGATGCCACTTTCAGTGATATGGGACTTGGCTGTTTTTGACTCAGTGTTGTATTGTGAATCTTATCTTCCTCCAAAAATCTATAAACATTTTTTTCATCCCCTTTAAATAAATGGTCAGACACAAAACAGGTTCAGATATAATTTGCATCAAGAAGCCATAGTTTTAGGCTAACGTCTACCACTGGTTTAATTTGTGTGTTAATCTGGAGGTGAATGAGGAAGACAAGATGGAGGTGAGAGAAAGAATTTGGTTTCATTGAGCTCATGGACAGTGCTGAAAATTTAATTCAACACGAACTATAAATTGCTCCATACAGCTGTATTTCCAGGGCTTTTAAAAGATGCCTTTCATCTGGAATTTCTGTTATATCAGTTGGGTTTCTTTCGCTATTTTTTTAAATTTTTCTTTTGGTACTTTTAATGCCTAAGAATAGCAAAGTAAAATATTACATTTTATTGTTAAAATATCTCCAAAAGTTTTGACACTTTGTGGCTAAGCCTAAAGAAAAGAAAGAAAAATTCTTCAGCTATCTATCAGCCTTTTATTTTCCTGATTGGGTTCTAGAATCTCATCAAAAGATTAAAAAGCTATTAGCTGTTCAACCCATAAACAAGTAGCAAACCCCTGAGAAAAATGGAAGCGTATTCTACAGTCTTTTTTTCCATGCATGTGTTAAAATAATCAGAAAATTCTTCAATGAAATAAGCTTTCGGCCCTGCTCCTGGTCCCTCTAAGTATGGTCTCAGCTTTCCAATTTTTTTGGAGAAAGTACTTCCATTATGCCAAAAAGGTTGTTGCTTTGTTTCAAAAATTGCTCAGTATCTAATTTTGATATTTATAGCCTCGTTTCATAAGACATTCAGTTCTTTGCCTTGCATGTGAGATGGAAAGGTATACCAGTTCCTAAGCAGAGTTCAGCTTGAATTTGGGATGCATGAACGTTACCTCATCTAAAAAGGCTAAACTGCAGCCTAGATAATTAATTATAACCAAAAAGCCAATATCCTGCGTGTGCCACATATACACCTATTGCTCTGTTTATTTTTCTATAGCTTCACACAAAGTTGTCTCCACAAATTACACTGTACAAAGACCATGGCTTTTAAACTCACTGGAGCAATATGGACAGAATAGCAGTTCTGAGTGATGATTTTTTAACCCTATGTTCAGCTTCTTACTAGTGCAACACAAGAGGCTTACTGTGAAATCGCTTCTTATAAAACTCTATACTGCCGTAGCAGCAGGACCACTGCCCTGCTGCCTGGGATTCAGCAAAGATATTCCTGATCTGCAGTAGTGCAAAAAGGATCAGTCTCTTCATTTTTGCCTACATGTAACACATAGCTCTGATGCAGACCTTCCTGTTTCATCCTGAGGGATTCAGCTGTTCTTCTAAGCGACAGACAAGGTCTCTTTCCAGTTGGTTTACTGATCATCAGAGCTTCACTGCTGGCCATTACTGCATTCTTAGTTTTTCTTTATGCTCCTCTTATCTGAAATTTTCTCTGTGGTGTAAAAACCTCAAGCTCATCAACACCTATTCCCTCCTCTAATCATATGTGGCTAAATTGGCAGCTGATGCCAGATCCACTGTCTGCATGCTGGAGGTCTCCAAGTGCTTCCACACTCAGGACCAGTAAACTGGAGAGGTCTGAAAAATCAATACGCTTTCCAGCGTTCCTAATGTGTTTCCTTTTGCCTTTTTGATAAATAGGGTCCTCCTCTAAGACCTCTCTGCTTCATTGCAGTCCTTAGCTGTCTCTTCTGTCCCTTTGTCTTACTGAACAGCTCCTCATTCACATTTGCTGCTCTGTCCTTCTACTAGTCCTGATGTGGTTGTGAGCCTGCTGAAGCTGCCTGCCAAAGAACCCTGAAGCAGCTAGACTCACACACTACCTCTCATTTCCCTTGGCTTTTATTTGGGTGAATTGTCTTTAGAAATGAAATCTAAATGAATAAAAGATATTTAGTCTGCTTTAGAACTTAATTGTTACTAGAGAATCATAAACATAGAAGTTATTTTTTTGTGAACCTCTATTTGCCAGCAATTGAAACAGTGTCAGCCATGCTCGTGCCACAACAGACTGAATATGATACAGGGCTTGATCCTGCAAGGGGCTAGCTCTTCAGCTCTGGTATTTTTCAGGCTTGCTTAACGTAAATCTGACTAAGTCCTTCCATCAGTCTGTTAGGCTTGAAGAGATCATTGATAGGTTTAGAATGAAGCGTATGAATGGGGAGGCTTGGACTGCACTGCCCGTATAGGCTGTGGATAACCAGGATGAACACTGTCTTGAGAGCACGTCAGACGCAGCAAGTGAGAAAAAGCATTGATGTCTTGCAGAAATCCACAAATCTCACAAACTGCCTGCGAAACCTGGACTATGCCTCAGGGTTTTCCAGAGTTCACACCCTCTGTTTTCACCAGTGTACCTCTGCTGATCCACCTTGCCCACCCAGCATCTACTGCTGTCTCTTCACCCACAAATGATTTCTGTCCAGAACCACACAAAAGGCAGGCACCATTCTGCAGTCAGAGAGAGTGGCCTATTACCTGCTAGAGTGACAGCAATGGAGACCGAGTCAGATCCAAGGGCATTGGATGCATTGCAAGCATAGAAACCCACATCAGCTTCCACAGGCGCTAGAATCTGCAGGGAGTCATCAGGCTGAAGTAGCATCCTGGTGTAAAGCAGAAAGAGAGATGTAATAGCTTCTTAGTTTGTGTGAGCATGAATACATTTACAGGGATTTTTTCAGGTTTAGATAATTCTTTTATAGTTCAGGCCTTTAGTTACATTTAAAAGTCTATTAAGAAATGTAAAGTCTTACATTAAGACTGTGAGCTGTGACTACTTATATTAAATTTTAGTCTCATTCCCAGTTCTTCTACTGCTGGTATGTGTATCACAGAAAGACTGCTTAGTACTTAGGACATCTGCCCATGTTTTGTGAAACCTCCTCCTCTGTCGTGTCACTTCCTCCGTGTTGTTGAGTTGCCTAGCCCCCCTGCCTCCCAGTTCTGCAAAGTAGGAGTAGTAACAGCAAAGAATAAGCCAAATCGTTGCAAGGGAAAAATCATGAAACCTGCTGAAGCTAGGCAGAAGGAAGTGAACAAAAGGCTCAATGTCAAAGCCTGAAGCAGGCCCCAAATTCTTTGGTTGCTGGGCAGTTTGTACAAACTCAGTCGTCTCACTACTCCCCTAACAGTCAGTGAAGACGGAGGGGAATTTCTCTCATGAACTGCTTCTTCACAGTCTGTTTTTGTAGTGGTGTAACTCCATCAGGTCCTGACATAGAACTGTTTAAACAAAAATTCTGTCCATTGGCTCTTGTCAATGCTTAGGTTCTCTTATTTTCAGCACAGTATTTCATGATTATTGTTCCTTTCTCGTAATTATTTAGCTGAAACTGTTGAAAAAATCTAATGATAAATTACTTCTCTCATCAGCAGCTTTCAGCAGCTGTTGTACGTAAACTCTTAGTTAAGGCTGTGATTGACAGTGA
The DNA here is from genome assembly GCF_030867145.1 of Opisthocomus hoazin. Taxonomy (NCBI): domain Eukaryota; kingdom Metazoa; phylum Chordata; class Aves; order Opisthocomiformes; family Opisthocomidae; genus Opisthocomus; species Opisthocomus hoazin. The sequence goes on along the minus strand of NC_134454.1, from coordinate 25,708,950 downwards.
CAAGGGTGAGAGTTGGGGAGGTATACACCTGTAAAACACAAGCAATAAAAGTCTGCGCACAGACCCTGGAATGAATGAGTTCCTTTCTACTCCCACCCGCCCCCCCCCGATGAAAACTGTTGTCTCATGGACCAAAAAGCAGCAGATACTTGATCTTGCACAACGTTGTGGGTGGTAGATCTCTAAAGCAAAACAGATTAGGGCCACCCATCCAAACCTACTATAGAAAAAAATCCAGACTTAAAATTCTTTTTTGACCCTTTTTTGAGTAACAATAATTATTAATGAAAGGAAAGAGCTGCCTCTTGTCAACCAAGTTTTGCAAGTGTCTGGCAAAATGTACATTTGCAAAACAAACTTTAATCACTTTTAAATTGCATCTTTGCTTGCACAGCAAAAAAACCCCAATGGTTGAAAGAATTCCCTCCCCACTTCTGCTTTCAAGGATCTTTTCTTTCTTACCACTGGGTCATAAACAAGGCAGAATTCTAGTTAACCACTGCTGACAGTGCCAGCAACTAACAAATTTCTTCACTTTTAAAACTACTGTTAGCATGCATCAGTATCTCACATGCAAATTTTTTAGTTTAACACTGACTGGTTCAATCTCTACATGGAATTCATCAAAGCTTCAGAATTTGTCCCAAATTATACTATCACATAACAGTTAAAAGTTGTGTGTATTCTGCCTGCATGTGTGCAAAACAGTAAGTAGGCTGGTCAGTCAGTCCTACATCAAACAACCCCCTAAAAAAAGTTTTTAGAAAAGTTTCTGCCACTTTCAGGTTGAGGAAAGAGTTTGCTTAACGTTGCGCCTTGTAAAACACAAGGGATCATAATATGTTTACTGTTAATAAACTCTGCTGATGTAAATCTGTCTTTGTCAGTTTAAATCACCTGCAGATCCAGCACAGATATTTCCAGAAACAGAAACAGGTCAGGTAGGTACCTGACTTTAAAAAAAAAACAACTCCAATGCAGCTCCACCTTCCTATTTTTTCAACTGAAGTTTTAAAGTCCTTCTCTAGAAACAAAAATAATGCTGTCTTCTTTTCAATAATTTTTTCCTGTTATTTGTGTGTCATGATTTGGCATAGGCACTTTTCTTGAAAGCAGAACTTTTATTATCCCCCTTCATATAGCATGATTTTGGCTGGATTCCCTATTTGCTTGTAGGTTGCTATTTTTGTAAGGTATTGAGTTGCTTGTCAGTGGTGACAAAACTACCGGTTGTAGCAGTTCTTTCAGTCAGCAGCGTGTCTTCAGAATCTCATTTGTGGACTTAAAATAATACAGTTTAATATTTAGTCAGTCTCATCTTGGTTGCTCCACATGGCATCGTCTCCAAGACAAAAATGTATTTTACAGGACCTGCATCAGTGACTAACTCAGATGGCACCTCGCAAACACCTAACTCTGTATCACCTACTGTTTACATTCTGTTTCATGTCCATTTGTAAAATACATGTCTGGTTTGAAAAAGTTGAGTTATCAAGTACCTATGAGTTGCCAGTGATGGAAATAAAATACTTTCTATCATTTACAGAAGTCTCCAGACTTTGGTATAGATACTAGCAGCCTCTGAAACTGCACTCAGAACCCAGGCGGGTGTTAAACTGTTTAACCTTAGGAGAGAGTATGGATGCTCAGGTTAAAAATGCACTCAGACTGAATATGCAGACTCAAGTCAAGGGTCTTTTATTGGAACCACACAGATATTTTCAACTGCTGCAGCTTTTTCTGTCATATGTTTTCATTCTACTGAGTAACTGAAAATCAGCACTTTTTTGGGGCCTGTGTTATATCTTTTTGTGACAGTACCTAGACTAAAGCTAAAGAAATTAATTTTTGCAAGTGGAGCTATGTAGTGGGAGTTGTACATACTTTTAGGTGGATGGCACATCTCACGGAAGCAGGCAATTGGAATAGAGCCATTCATTGCTACATCACTGATCCAGACAAAATCCATGGCCCCAGTGCATGAAAATAAGTGCCTTTATCTCAGTATTTGGTAGTAATACAGATAGCTATCACCTGGCCTAAAACCAGAGCCTATGCTCTAAAAGTCACAATACAAACCAGATCCTCCTGGAATCTCAGTATATTCAGTAGGACACGAGCTGATGGACTTCAGCACAACGCTCTGACCTTCCTCACCAGAAGTTATCTCTTAGATACTAGTACAAGGAGGCCCACCTATATTAATTATCTTATTCCCGATAAGACAGAGGTGGGCTGGAAAACTGGTTTGTTTTCCATTCAGTGGCTGGAAAAGTATGAAGAAGACCAGCTGCAGAGCTGAAAGACAGCTCAAGCATAGCAAACACTACTGCATGCAGATGGTCTTGCAGTTTACAGCAGTACACTGTGAGACTGTTTAAACTGTGGCTTTCATTTACACAGCTGACTGGCAGCCAGCAAAAGCATTCTGAACCAAAACCAAAATACTGCTGTTAAGCAGCCAGCAAAACATCCACAACCCAGTTTTTATATGCACCATGATTTCTAAACTTCCATTAACTCTGAAGTTACAGATGCTAAGTATCTCTGAAGCCCAGAGCACTGATCATTTGCTCCCCAGCCCTCACCAACCTGGAGGAACCATAAGTGATGAGTACAGAAGGAATTTCATAGAGTGGAAATTGCCTCAAAATTTAAAGAAGAGTTGTCAACGAATAACGCTACTAACTGGCAAATAAACTGTACTTCCCTGAGTCTTTCTGATGGAAATTTTGAGCACATACTGTTGTTTGATAATGCATAAATACAACACAGCATTTAATGCTATTTCAGGGAAACTGAATGGAACAAAAAAGGTTGACCGGCATTGTAAAATTTAAAAAAAAATCCAAACTAAAATTTCAGAAATCATAAGACTGTTATATTGTCAGCTAAATGAATCTGCCTGTTGCTACATCAGGTCTGCTCATACAGTGTGAAAGAAACTTTGCTCATGAGTGTACTGTCCAGCTTAACCACATGTGGACTTTATGTAACCTCCATTCCCTTTCAAGATTACCATAGAAATCACAGTCCTTTCAAGTACAGAAAAAAAAATTCCTTAATGGCACAATTCCAACAGGATGTAACCACTGGCAATGGAAATCTATATATGAAATTTTTGGGGGGCCATGAAGATATTTTCACAGGAATGTGGCCAAAAAAAGGGATACTCTAGGCCCAAATCTTGATTAAGACTGCATGTGATTTCCACAGGAGATACATTCTTGCTCTTAGTGTCCCTTCCCCCTGCAAAATTTGCTGGTTTTTGTGTGAAACCTAATATACTTACTAGCCTTCAGACACAGAGAGACCAAGAAATTCAGTACATTAGAGAAAAGAACAATTTTGTCATGGTTCAGTTGCCAAAATGAGAAAGGAGCTAATAGACTAATTGTATAACTATGTGGAGGGAGCAATTGTACCTAAATCGAGATATTATTGGTTGATCCACAGGCACCACACTGGAAATTAATTTTTGCCTTGACTCCATCTTTTCTCATTCCCAGCTGACCTTATGACTAAATTCAAATGTCTTAGCTTATTTGAGTATCTCATGCAGAAAGAACCACCAACAGATCCCTGTACTGTTCTGTTGTACCATGTTGATTAATATAATTGCCTCTTGCACTCCCTGTCTATCCTTATATACCGCTTTCTCACAGAACAGAACGCGAACTTAAAATCTGAAGTATACACATGAGAAAAATGTATGTTGTCAACACAGTTAAGCATATCACTAGCATTGAAAATAAACTCTTTCTGTGTACCCTTGTACACAGACGAGTAACATGAGTGGTAGGCAGGTAAAGGTTACCTGAAGGAAAACCAGCATAATTTCTGTGGTATGCTGGTAAAGGCATTTTGTTACTCAACTTCTCAGGCTACACCTGGGGTCAGCACACAGCAGTTTGAACATATAAGGATGCACCATCTCATGTCAGAAGACTAAGGCTTAGAGGTCAGTGTGTTGAGACGACAGCACAGCTGCAAATAGCTGCAGAGTATGGTTCCACATTTTCAAGCCTCTATCAGAACACACACAGGGAATGATGACTGTAATACTGCTTCAGGCTTATCCTGGGGCAGTTTTACACAGATACTTGTATGGAAAGCAGAAGCCTCACTTAGTCTTCTGCTACGACAACAATGTCTGACAGACCCTGCTGGAACACTGGGAGAAATGCAATTCCTATCTCCCGCAAGGGATAACAGTAATAGTAATAATCAATAATCAATCTTTGTATCTTAAAACCAACCTTCATATAAGAAGCCTTCACCTTCAGATGGGAAAATATTCTAAGGCTCTCAGCCTCCAGCTGTGGAGTGCTCTGTTGACTATGTTAGGCACTTATCTGATTTAGTACTTCACCAACTCTTCTTTTTGCTTACTGAAACAGAAGTAAAGCTCCTGTTTACCACATCAGATTTACCCAGCATCCAGACCTTGCTGCAGAGTTACAGTGTCCTGTTTTCCTCTTCACGTGTGTTAGCCCTGCTTTATGCTATGAAATCACACTACAACAAAATATGGTTCTGTCCATGGGACTGGTAGGCAGTAAAACATGGAAATGGAAGAGTCAAAATATCAATTATTTTCTTAAAAGTTAAATAATATGTTTTACCTATCATTGTATTTCACCTCCTCTCCATTCTTAGCCCAGCTGATGGTGGGCTTTGGGTTTCCCACTGCTTCACAGTGAAGCAGCACACTCAGTGTGCCACTGGCTAGGACCACTGTCTGTCCGAGGTGAGTAACAACCTCTGAAGCAGAAAGCTGTTGTGCTGCTGAAATCTTTCGGAGGATGGCAGGCTTTTGATGAGGTCTGCGCAAGTCATTTGCCAGGTCTACTGAGGCAGGAAGAAATGCTTCAGCAGATGATGTCCTTAAGGAGCTGGTAAATCCAGAAACGTGTCTGTGGAGAGGGTACTCCACTGAGGTTGAATCTATTGTTCGCCTTGACGCTTTGAGGACAGATTCCTGGTGCTCCAGGTGGCTATTGAAAACCTCGTGAGCCAGCTGCACAACAAGCTGCTCAGTGTAGACATCTTTAAGCTCCTCAGGCTGTTGAGACAAGTTCCTTATGATATCATCCAAGCGTTTCTGCTCTGTGACCGTAGTAAATGGCAGGCCATGCTCCCGGCTCTGGTCCTCCTCTGAGGATGCATTTCTCTCTGTAGACTCCTGGGCTTCCCAGGATTCCAGATTTTCCCCTGACCAGCCCCTGTGCTGTAGCAGCCTTGAGACAATTTCATCGTACCGGCTGCTGGGGTCAGCAAGGTGCCCTCGCTTTTCAGCCTTACTCCCATTGAAGAGAATCCCATTGATACGTTTCTCATGTGCTCGCAAGGCTTCATTTAAGCTGGCCCTTTGCATGGCCTCTTCCTCCCTAATACCACCTGGCTGCCCAGCAATGATCTTCTTGTTGCTTCCAATTAGTTTAATTACAAAATGCTCCCAGGCTGGCCCTGCTTTGCAGGTGTATGTCCCAGTGTCTGAAGGCTTCAAACGATGGATTTTCATGTACCCATAGGGTGCAATGGTGATGTGAGCTGAGCTGATAAGCCTCTTGCCATCCTTCTCCCAAGTGATCATTGATTTCCGGAACCTCCTTGTGGGGCACCGGAGAATAACGGAGGTTTTGGGCAGCAGGTAGGCATACCCACCCACAATAAAGTGTAGTTTCTTCTGCTTCCTTGTCTGGATGTAAACTTTCTTTACAGCCATAATATGGGGGCTTTGCTTATGAGCTGGCCTGTTGTGTCCTGAAATATCATAAATACTATTAGTATGTGATACCATTAAACAAAACAAACACTTTAGTTTCATGCTGGCAGCATTTGAACCATTAGGCAGTAATGGGAGAAACTGGCCACTATCTGCTGAACATTAAGTTGGAGCTATCAAAATAACAAGGTTCACTTTTGGAATGCAAAAGTAGTTCTGCTCAAGGTACATGCAGAAACCTGAGAGCCAGGGACAAAAGCTTTATCGGAGGGAGAAAACTTGAGTGGAAATGTAGTTCCTGTTCTTAGAGTATGTTCTTAAATTGTTGCTTAATAAATACATTGAAAAGACAAGTGTTTACCATCAAAACCCTCAATAACAACACGATCTTGCAGCTCACAGTGGTGAGGAAGAGTGAAAGTGCTGCTACATCAGGGAGTAACATTAAGCAGAATGAAATTGTTTGGACCAGGCTTAAAAACATGGTAAACACTATTAAAGTGCCCTAGTTCAGTATGTCCTTCCAGTTTCCAGATCTCTATGACAGAGATCTTTGTTATGAAGCACTAGACAAAGCAGCTTAGGTATATTCTTCGTAAATGCCATGCAACATTCAGTCACAGCTTGGTTTCTGAATGTCAGATCTTCTTTTCTGCCTGACACACCCAACACATAGCATTTTCAGAGATCATAGCTTTAAGCTGAAGCTAGGCTAACGTTCAAATTTCTGTGTATTCAGTTGGCTTACTGCAAGCGAGGTATGGGCATACAGGGAGTCTACTGCTCTTGTGAAGGGCAACAACAAATGCATGAAATACCAACATAAAATACATCTAACTTCTGTTGCATGGTTCATTAGAAATCCCAGGTCATAAAGGGTTCTGGGTAACATAATGAAATAATACGTTTTTAAATGATCTTCACCAAAATCCCCTACCAACCATTTTCTTTGCAGCTGTTCTAGCAGAGCGTTTATTTGCAGCTGCCCTCAGGCTGCTGTGCTGTATCTCTGAGCTTGTACATTCCAGTTGTGAAATCTAGATCTAGATTTAGGTCAGAATTTTGAGCCAGTTCTTCCACAAACTAGTAGCTCCTTTCCAGCACATTGGCTCAAACCCAGCTCCAACAGAAAAATTTATAGCTCTCGTCCACTGACTTGTTCACAGAGCGAAAAACTCAGCAGCAGCAGCCACTCTGCAAGACTGAGTAACACGCACAAGAGAAGGTTACGGAACAGATGACAGCATGGATTTCTTAGTGAAGGGGGCTTTCCAAGCCCCCTTTCCCCAGACACTCCTAAACATCTCTTTCCCACTTACTTGCACAGGTGCCCAGTGCACAGGGCCTGATCAAGGATGAGAATGGCAAAGGTGGACACAGTGAGGAATTGATGATGACAAAACTCCCAGCTTTCAGCATCTTTCTGCAAATGGCATTGCGACTCTGGGTGCCCTCTCCACAGCTCACTGAGCACTAGGAAGAGAATGAGAAACATTAGGAACAAAGTGTATTAAGAGCAACAGGGTGCTCCTTGCCACACATCCCTCCCCCCATCACCTCCCATATCACCTCCCATACCCACATTGCATACTCATACCACAGTACAGATCAGTTACAGCTTTCAAAATGTCTGAGTGGAGTAGAGCAGAGCAGCACCTGGACATTCAGTTACGAGCAATGCAGGCACAGTAGGGAGATGAAATATCAGGTATTTTCTGTCCTCTGAGGCTTTGAATCTTCCCATGCTCGCTTTAACACTTTATTCTCTCAGACGGTGCCGCTTGTTTGAATGTTGCTATGCTACAGTACAACGCTTGTATTTGCACTTTGTTTCTGTATGTCTGTGTCTGCTGGCTGGAAAACCCCCTGTTAGTAGCCAAGAGCGGACCATACTGAGTTGCACTTCACAGGTGCATCCTGTTCTGCTAAAATCTGGCCTAAACTTATTCTTTGAGTTTTACAATTGCAGATCTATTAGAAATAATAAATGGGTGAGTGTTTCTGATACCAGTGAGTAACCTCAGCATGGTAGTTACCACACACGGCTTACACAAAAGAGTATAAACCCTCTAATACCAGACTGTGGTGCTCGATGCACAGGTCAGTATTGTTCAATGGAATTCAGCGTGCTTACTTTATTTCATTTCATATTTATATATACAGCATCACAGAAAGTGACAATTCCATTGCACTGTGACCCAGGCAGCAGTCTGTAAAGGTGCTGGAAAGTGGGTTGAGTGAGGTAAATTTGGTAGCACAAAGATACACATGCACTTCTGTCACATGTAGATGCACACATGAGGCAATGGGAAATGGAGATGAAGTAAGGGGGATAAAACACACTAAGGGTAACAAAAGTGAAAATGTGGAAGCCTTCAAGTGAAATGGGGAGGAGAGAGTGAAGTCAGATTTTATATTAGTAAGTGCCAGTATGCAGAAATGTGAGTTATACGGATGTCATCATAAACCATGTAGCAACTTCTTGTGAAGGAGGACAGATCAGGAATAGAATTTTCACCTTCACTGTCAGAATGGCTATATGTCTCCTGGCAGCAGACTTCATGAGAATATCCACTTATTTGAGTAAAATGTCAAGACAGATCAACATACAAATGGTGCAGGTGGGACAGCTCTGTGAGGTGCCCCGTGTTTCTTTCACAATTAAGGCAATTTTTACCTCCTTCCATGAAAGACAACTGGGAGAGCGGTGGCAAAGATTGCAAGATGGGGTGTGACTTTTGTGCTTACGGGCATTAAAATGTCAAATTTTATATTCATTTACACTGTCAAAAATATAAAGGAAATTTTTCTTAAGCCATATGGGGCCAGAAGGGAAGCCTGAGGAAGTGCAAGAGACTTCAGTAGAGTGAGTTTGTTTTGCCATTCCTAAACTGAAGGAAGGAAGTAGCTGGTTAACACTGTAAAAGCTGTGTCCTAGAATGAAAGAGGCTTGGTGTCTGTAATGATGTGCCTACAGCAGACAGCAGGAATGCCTCCCTTTTATTCTCTGGGTCGTAGGGAAAGGTTTGACTGGCCACCAGAGGAAAAGACTGTTGACATCAGAACAGCCAAGATTTGGGAAGAGAAAACAGTTAACTTAGGGCAATAAAGATAAATCTTCGTTGATGCCTTGAATGGACATAAGAAAGAGCATGGGAAAAGTCAGGGATTTATTGTTTTGAGCGTGACTTGTGTTTACACCAGAAGGGAGGTCTTGATGGTTTGGCTGGATGGCTAAACCACATCTCTGTAGGCAATCTCCAAAGAGGAACACTGAGCTAGTGATTACGTCCACTACCAGGATTATAAGGGCAGATTACAGCACAAAACAGGGCATGACATGCTTTATGCAGTCTGAACTCATTTGGCTCCTTTATCTCCAGTGACCAAGCAACTTCATTGCCAAGAACAGCACAATATTCATGCATACAAATAACATACCTGTGTCCAGTTGGAGAGAAGCCACTCATTGGGACAATCCTCATTCTTGCAGGCTTGCTGGGTAACTGGCCTTGGTGTGGAGCAGAAGGTTTCTGGCAGCTCTAGCAAGCTTCCATCTGCCAGGCGCTGCTTACAAAGTGTATCTCGCTTCTGGACACCACTGCCACACGTCTGCGAACACTGTGGGAGGTCAAGATCAGCTACATTACATCACACTTGCACCATCGCAACTTGCAGCACAAATTACTTGTGAATTTGAGTTGAAATCCACACTCAATTTTGGGCAAATAGAAAATATATTAAAAAAAATCTAGATGACAAAGCAGACTTCTTTTAAAAATGTAAAAAGTATTTTGGAAAGTGGAAGAAGCTTATTTTGTTAATATTTAGAAAAACTGCTTCAGTATTTCTGAAATGTTCTGTTTTCAGGCATTTGTACAAAAGACACATGAACAACAGTTCAGAACTGCAGTATGGAGATGGAAAAGTTGTCCTTTCCTGTAACCACCAACCAGAAAATGAGACACTTGCACAGGATGTGGAAGATCTACATGATCTACATTCCAATGTATCTGCCTGAGCTCTGACTGTGCTACTGACAGTGCCAGCGAGAGTGGAAAATTCTTCTCCAGCAGTAGATGATACAAGACCTTCATTTCTGGGATTTGATTATACATATTGCATAGTAGTAGCTATGAAAAAAATAGTTAGATTGAACCAAATATTTAAATTTAGTTTGTTAAAAAATGGTTTGTATTAACAAAAAAAAAAAAAAGAAAATTTGAGAGTATTGTAAATAAAAAATTCCCTAGTTTATCACTTTGTTTTTTCTTCCTTTTGTAATTTTCTCACCTCTTGTTTCTGACCTGCATGAGCTCTATTGCTAGTGCAGCTCAAAACATAATTGTCCAGCCCAAAATTCCTGTCCTTGAAGTCTTGCATTATGTAACTTTTCTGATTTTTAATTCAAGCAAAAGTTACGAATCAGCTACAATCTGGTGCTAGTGTCAGTAACTAGTTGATAAGGTTAATATAATAAACCATTAAATATCCATGCAACCCTCTTATATTTATGGCTGTCATGACAGCAGTGTGTACTCTTTCCAAAAGGTAAGGAGAAGGTTTATTTGAGTCAAAGTAAATTGGGATGAGCAATATCCAAAGAACCCACCTCCCTTCTCTCTTTAATGTAAATATCCCTCTCTGTATCTAATTTCTTGCCAAGCAGGGCAGGAAATTTTGAACAAGCACATTTAATAGCTTTCCCAAATCTTTTTTGTAAACTTGGTTGCTCAGCCTTTTTTTCTGAGGATCTTTTTCCTGAAGCTGGTAGCAGGCTCCCGATTGTCCTGTTCAGTCCAGCCAGCTCAATTCCTTTTTCACCTTCTCCTAGCAAAGAAGAGAGGGGAGCTTGCACTACACTGACATGACTACGAGTTGCTTATAGCTTGCAACATGGGAATCATGCCTAAGAAAAAAGAAAACGTATGAAGAAATATTAAAACTTAAGCAGTTAAAAAGGGACTGTTTTAGAAAAACTAGGAGTCATAAAAGCCCCTTCTCTCTTAGATAGAGAAAGCTGCACAAACTTTAATGCTAACCTGATTATATAAGATATACATTTTCCTGGAAAGGCAGAAAGGAAGTGCAGAAAGATATATTTATATTCAGTTTGGTTTGCTCACTAATGAGTAAAAAGAGCTTTTGTCCTACTTAGAATGTTGCAAAGCTCAAAGGCTTTCAAAAAATTGAACAAGTAAAACAATACTTTAGTTTTCAACAAAAGAGAACATTTATCAAGCCTTCATTTGAGGACAATTCATTCCCAAGGAGAGAGTAAATCAAGAAAAATACAATTAGAAGTATTATTTCAAGATTGCCTAAGGACTGTCATCATACACCAGAACCAAAATGGGTTAGGCACTGTATGAATAAAACAAAAGCACGTCCCTTCTGTCAGTCAGTCTAATCCCAGGAAGTGTCCTTGCCCTTCCATCACTACCAGATAAAAGAGTAAAACAAAACAGATATTTTCTCACTTCTTGCCTTTCAGTCACTTAAGTAACTTTGTCCCATGAAGAATAACTTGCTACTCAGCACCAAACTGTACTGCCTGGAGTGCCAGAGAGAGCCACATGCAGTAATGAGATTCCTCGTTGTCCACAGGAATGCTCTTCTAGGACAGTCCTGGATCACTGCACTGGAGCTGTGCCTGTACCTGTATTTCACCTCTGGAGCTTTCACTACCCTGGGGTTTTTGCTGATTTTTCTTTAGTGGAAGCTTCCAGCCCTCACATTATTCCAAGAAAGGGGATAATCAGTGACAGCAACATCTGCTTGTGTTTACAGGCAATACGAAACAGCAGTTTTTAGAGGATCCTCATTTGGACATACCCATCTGAAAAACGTGCTTTGTCTCTCTGCCATTCAGAAAGATCTCACAACAGCTTTACAACAGAGAAATCTGCTTGTACCACAGAGAGGTTTCACTTCCCCAACGCAAGTAGGTAAAACGTGGCTGTTTTTGAACTATGTCTCCACAGCTTTTGAGCAGAGCCAAGCGTGATATCTCCTGACATTCTTTTACAGGAGATCTGGGACTTTGCCGGAATACTAACTTCCCGAGCGGCATCTCCTCACATTGCTGCCTGATTATGCCTAGTTCAACAATCAAGTAAACATGACACAAGGCTGACATTAAATTCTGCCAGCTAGTCGTTCCTGGTTTTGTGCTGTCTTTTCCCATATGCTGGTGTAAGCATTTGTGTGGCTGCACAGTGAACCAGAGTGGAAAATTAATCTAGGCTAAAGCTAATTGTGTTTCTGGCTAGCTTTAACCAGGACCATTGCATGATTGCACAGCACTTCTGGAGAGATAAAGAAGTAGGCGCTGTAAGGGCAAGAAAGAGATCCCGCAGCAGCCATTTTCTCCTTTGGCAGAAGTGCTGGCATATGTCATCCTGAACTGCTGGTGGAACAGTGGCCTTGGCATCTCTCACAGCAGTTGTTGCTTTGTTATCTGTTCTGCTCATACAACAATCTACAGATTATCATTAACCCAAAGAATTGATGGTCACCATTAGAAGCAGAGAGGGAAAAGAGGCCATCTCTCTGCCTCAGCACATGTCTATGAGCATCTATGCACATGCATACAATGCACAGAATTCAGGCAAAATCACCATTTCCATTGTCTGGGAGACAGAGAAGCTGGTGTCTTCTCAAACTTGTGGAAAAAGGCAGTTAATAAAAAACACAGGGCTATCAACTGTCACTCAGCATCATAACTGCTACCAATTTGGTGCTGTAGCTGAATGTTTGAAGTGATGTCATTTTACGGCAAGTCCTGATTACAGAGACAGTTGAGGAAGGGGCTGTCCTACCCCTCAGCCCTCCCAGGTGGTTTAATTTTGCACTGACCTCTGCTTAAGGTGGTGGGACTACAGCAGTACAAGTTTTTTGCCTTACTCTCAAAAATTAATTCTCTGCTATGACTCTACAGTAAGATAAAGCATCTGCAAAGGAAGTAAATATTTTTCTCTTAGCAGCCCTTTCAGTTGTTTTCTAAGGCCTGACACATGAAGATTTATACAGGACTTTTTACAATATGCAGAAAAAATAGCTAGGAAAAATATTACCAGTTTTCCCATACTGACACTGTTGTCAAGCCATTGTTCTAATTATCTTTGGAGCAAGGCTAGCACCGAGCAGCTGAGAAAGAACGCTGGGACTGAGACTACAGTGCTTGCTCCGTAATAAAACAAAGGAGGATGAACATTTACTAATGGATGACTCCCATTTGGGTCTGCAGAGTAGATGTTTATAAGGGCCTTGTAAAAATGGAAGCTCATATTCACTTTCCTGCAGAAGCATGCTACTGAAAACAACATAAACATCCTAATGGATTTAGCTAAGAAACAGAACTATTTAAAAATAAATAGTCTTTAATCTGTAAAGGGATATTTAAAAAATTGCTTGGAATTTTACAGCACTGATAATTATTGTGTGTTTATCTGCCAGGAGCACTGGGGCTTCTAACGGCATTTAATTCAGACAACCCCTCCTTAACAAGCATAAAAGGACTTAGAAAAGAAAACATTGCTCATTGCAGTTTAAAACTTTTGTTTGTTTGTTTGCTTGAAAGTATTGTGAGAGAGTGCTCTGAAAAGCATGACGAACTCCACAGATGAGACCAAAGAAAAGGCTTCAAACCAGGCTGTATGGAGAACAGATGTTACCCTGTAGTGTCGGTGAAGTTTTAAAGGACTTTCCTTTGGGTGAGGAGGGCACCTTCCCGCAGGCCCCTCCGTCTCCCCATATGTGGGGAACCCTTTCGGGGATTTGGTGATAGGAGAGGTGTTGTGGGTCCCTTAATGCAAGGAAAAAAATCCTCCTGCAGGGTTTCTTCTCCTGGAGGTCTTCATGGCAGTTCTGCTGCATGGCTGGAGTTCACCTCCAGGAGAAGTCTTAGCAACTCACATCCTGTCCAAATGGTTTTTTCCCTCTCACATTGCAGGAGCCAAAAGATGTAACTATCCCTAAGTACAGCGCACTGGCCTGATGGTGTAGATTTTCACCTGGAGGTCACGAACGCGAAACCTGCGTGAGACTGAACTGCAAGACCTGGCTTTCCTACAGGGTGGAAATAACCGGAGAGGTTGGTGGTGCAAAGAAGCAAGACAGATGTCTTTAAAAAATGAAAGAGTGGAAATTCATTTTGATGGGTTAGGCCTTTGTTTTCTTGCACTATACTCATGTAAACAGAGACAGAAGACTATAGGTAAGAAAGTATTTTCTTTGTGCTGTTTTCTCCTGGTGAAAGGTAAGTACAGGAAATATTCCGTGCCCATGTAGGGAGGAGCTACATGCACAGCTGGACAACCTGCAAAGCCTGTGGAAGTAAGTAGAGAAGAGCTATAACGTGATCTTTGTTAAGCTGCAGCAATGATTTGCAGCACAGGTTCCCTTTCTCCACCCAGCCCAGAGAAGGCAGCAGCTAACACAAAAGGTGTGAACTGAGCAGTTTAATTTAAATCCTGATTAATATGCTTATTAAAGCCTTTATACTTAATCAAGCTCCCTCTTCCCTAAAATCTGCTACACCTTTCAAAAACACAGCACATTTGAGACCCTCCGAGCAGGTACAAAAATGGATAAAACATTACTTTAGCCAGGTGGAAATAAGCGTGGTTACACTGGTGAAATGTTCAAACATTAGCAAAAATACGCCTGGAAATTGCTCTAGCGGAAACTGTTTGGTACCATTCTAGGATGGCCTATAGCTAATGGTCATTATTAACAGAAAGTCAATTTTTCAGCATGGTGTAATGTACGTCTCTTCTGACTATTCAAAAAAACTCACATAACATTGCTTTCTGTAAGGACTGTGGCCAGTTATAAGATTTCAACGAGCATAGGCACTCCTTCTAGCATATACTGACTCTGAAATGCTTGACTTTGTCATATTATGCACTAGTAGAATACGATTTCCTATTTACAAACACAGGATTTATATATGACTACAGACTAGAAATATTCAAAGGTATAACCAAGAAAATACATGTGTGTGAATATCAGTAGACAAATTAAACAATGAAATATCACTGAATTGTTTTAAACATAGGACTAATGCCATAGGCTAGTGATCTAGCTTTGACAGAACATCAGGCTGGCATAGCTTTCTGTTACTGGGATGGCTGCCCAAACTCAGAGCCCTCCCATGAAGTACAGCTTCACAGACTTATCAGTTTCATTAGCTGAGTACATTAACATCTCCCCGGCTGTTAAGTAAAGAGCAAATTTTATAGATAGGGACTGGATGGGCATAAGTAAGCACCGTGCCAACTGCTCATAGTTTTCTCATAGGATGGAATGAATCTTTGCACTCAGCAGAAGTGAAGATTTAAACAGGGCTTTTGCTTGCACCTTCACCATGCAACAAATTTTCCCTTTACTTCTGACAACAGGGCAGGATCCTTTTTTCCTGTGTGGTATTGTATCCAACAGAAGCATCTTTAAGTCTTTTGAATTGCACAAGTGTTTTCATTTGCAACCAGATGGTAACAAATAAACTCATTTCACTTTGCTTTCCAAAGACAGAAAGTCTTGCACAGATCCATTGTGAAGACAGCGATTTTCAGCATTAGTGTAATAAGGCATCCATCTCCCAAAGGGAAGTGCCCAACATTCATATGTGACTCTGAAGGATGAGGAATGCTCCTTGCCCAAAACTGAATTATTATTTGAGAATATACAGAATACCAAACACATTTGAGATTCTCTCCTCCTTCACCCTTACAGCTTTGTATTCCTAGAAGCCTTGGCATTGCTAGCCCAAATCCACTCGCTACATCTGACCATCATATTCCAGATATTTTTGTCTGGAACCTATAGCCAGCTGTTAAGAGCTTTTTTAAAGAGCACAAAGTCATGTTTTTTCAGTTTTTTAATGGCTTGTCAAAATGATTAATGAATCCTCTTGAGGGGCTAAAGCAAAATGATGCATCAATAATGCATGTAAAGACCGCTTAGAGCAGTCATAAAATGATTACACATACTTTCTTACCTCTTGCCATTCTGTAGGATACCAGGAGGGTGGGCAGTCAAAGCGATTACAGGCTTGCACAAGGGATGGCTTAGGTTTATAGCACAATTCGTCTGCCAAAATCACGGTCTCGTTAGTCTCTCTTGATAGTAGATGAGAACAGAAGACATCACGTGTCTGCAATCCAACTCCACAGGTGAGACTGCAGGTGCTCCATTTTCCAATCTCCCATCTGTGAAGGGGTCAGGA
This sequence comes from Opisthocomus hoazin, assembly GCF_030867145.1. NCBI lineage: Eukaryota > Metazoa > Chordata > Aves > Opisthocomiformes > Opisthocomidae > Opisthocomus > Opisthocomus hoazin. The sequence goes on along the minus strand of NC_134454.1, from coordinate 25,692,991 downwards.
GAGAAAACCTTAAGCACAGAATAAAGTCACCTGAATTTTTCTCTATTTATAATGACAGATGAAGTGAAAAAGCAGTAAATGAAAGGGAATTCTCCTTCTCTGATCACCACTGCCCTTCTTATACCTGCAGGATGAGGCTAAGAAGAGTATTCACTGTTCCTCTGTTCTTTTGATTTTTGTCAAAAGATCTTGAACTTGAAGTCTTTGGGACTCCTACAACATCATAGGAACATTTTTGTGTCCTAGATCAATAGGTGTTGGTGTGCAGGTGCTTGACCAATGTATTTCAAGACTGAATGGATTTAATTAGCTGGGTTTTTTTTCTGTCTTTAACAAAAAGGAGAAGTTATCAACGAAGTCCATCAAAGAAATGTATACAGTGAATAGCTGAGGAGGAATTTCTTCCAGAAGATTCAGCTGTGATGTTCCTGATGGAGTTTTTCTTGTTGTAGAGGTAGGGAGTGCTAAAGCCTTGAGAGATGCAATGGGAGAGCAGGGAGGTCCTCTTCAATCCCTGGGTGAACACCTGTCACTGAGTCAGCCCTCAATTGCACTAGCTACATAAATTCTGCACCAACAGGATTGTTGATGACTGAATTTCAGTGTTCATCACATTAAAACCAGATTTCTGTTGTCTGAGCTGTGCTGAATACAACCCCTAATTCTGTCAGCCATACGTAGAAAATTTTGTAAAATATCAGGTCTTCCACTCTTGCACTCTACTAGAAGACACTTCAGAGATATGCAGAAATGTGTGCACAAAAAAGTCCTATATTCAGAATAAGAACATAAGAAAATTGTCTTCCCATGAACTTTACACAAAACACTACACTGACCTGGACATACTCCCACATCCAAAATGAGAGTATGAGATCCAGATACTGCCTCTTTTTCTAATGCTGAAGAATTGCTTCCTTTCCTGCATGATGTTCTTGAAACTGATTGCTGGAGGAGTAAATAAAACATTCAGGACAAGGAAGGCTCAGAGAACCTGTCCTTGAATCACAGTATCACAGAATCACAGAATCACAGAATGGTAGGTGTTGGAAGGGACCTCTGTGGGTCATCTAGTCCAACCCTCCTGCCGAAGCAGGGTCACCTACAGCAGGCTGCACAGGACCTTTTCCAGGCAGATCTTGAATATCTCCAGAGAAGGAGACTCCACAACCTCCCTGGGAAGCCTGTTCCAGGGCTCCGTCACCCTCAGAGAGAAGAAGTTCTTCCTCACGTTCAGACGGAACTTACTCTGCTTCAGTTTGTGCCCATTGCCCCTTGTCCTGTCGCTGAGCACTACTGAAAAGAGCTTGGCCCCATCCTCCTGACACCCACCCTTCAGATATTTGTAAGTATATATTAGGTCCCCTCGCAGCCTTCTCTTCTTCAGGCTGAACAAGCCCAGCTCCCTCAGCCTCTCCTCGTAGCAGAGATGTTCCAGTCCTCTCACCATCCTTGTAGCCCTCCGTTGGACTCTCTCCAGTAGCTCTTCAACTTCCTTGAACTGGGGAGCCCAGAACTGGACAGACTACTCCAGATGAGGCCTCACCAGGGCAGTGTAGAGGGGAAGGAGAACCTCCCTCGACCTGCTGGCCACACTCTTCTTGATGCACCCCAGGATCCCACTGGCTTTCTTGGAAGCCAGGGCACACTGCTGGCTCATGGTTAACCTGTCGTCCACCAGGACACCCAGGTCCCTCTCCGCACAGCTGCTCTCCAGCAGGTCCACCCCAAGCCTGTACTGATGAATGGGGTTTTTCCTCCCCAGGTGCAGGACCCTGCATTTGCTTTTGTTGAACCTCATCAGGTTCCTCTCTGCCCAGCTTTCCAGCCTGTCCAGGTCATGCTGAATGGCAGCACAGCCTTCTTGTGTATCTACCACACCTCCCAGTTTGGTGTCATCAGCAAACTTGCTGAGGGTACATTCTAACTCTTCATCCAGGTCGTTGATGAAGAAGTTGAACAAGGCTGGGCCCAGTACTGACCCCTGGGGAACACCACTTGTTACCAGCCTCCAACTAGACTCAGCGCCACTGATGACAACCCTCTGAGCTCTACCATTCAGCCGGTTCTCAATCCACTTCACTGACCACTCATCCAGCCCACACTTCCTCAGCTTCCCTAGGAGGATGTTATGGGAGACAGTGTCAAAAGCCTTGCTGAAGTCTAGGTAGACAACATCCATGGCTCTCCCTTCGTCTACCCAGCCAGTCATGCCATCGTACAAAGCTATCAGATTGGTAAGGCATGATTTCCCCTCGGTGAATCCATGTTGACTACTCCTGATAACCTTCTTTTCCTCCACTTGCTTGTTGATGACCTCCAGGATAAGCTGCTCCACCACCTTTCCCAGGACGGAGGGGAGGCTGACTGGGCTGTAGTTCCCTGGGTCCTCCTTCTTGCCCTTTTTGAAGATTGGAGTGACACTGGCCTTTCTTCAGTCCTTGGGCACCTCTCCTGTCCTCCAGGACCTCTCAAAGATGATGGAGAGTGGCTCAGCAATGACATCCAGCAGCTCCCTGAGCACTCGTGGGTGCATTCCATCGGGGCCCATGGATTTGTGGACGTCCAGATTGCTTAAGCGATCCCTCACACAGTCCTCCTTGACCAAGGGAAAGTCGTCCTCTCTATAGGCTTCTTCTCTTACCTCCAGGGCCTGGGATTCCTGAGGGCCAGTCTTAGCACTGAAGACTGAAGCAAAGGTGGCATTCAGTAGCTCTGCCTTCTCTACATCCTCTGTCACCAGGACACCCACCTCATTCAGCAGCGGCCCCACATTGTCCCTAGCCTTCCGTTTGCTGCTGATGCAGTTGAAGAAGCCCTTCTTGTTGTTTTTGATATCCCTTGCTAGATTCAATTCCAGGTGGGCTTTGGCCTTCCTCATCGCATCCCTGCACGCTCTGACCACATTCCTGTACTCTTCCCAAGTGGCCTGCCCCTCTTTCCACATTCCATGGACCTTTCTCTTCCACCTGATCTCCGCTAGAAGCTCCTTGTTTAACCATGCAGGTCTCCTGCCTCCTTTGCTCGATTTCTTTCTCAGGGGGATGCACTGCTCCTGAGCATGAAGGAAGTGACGTTTAAAGAGCGACCAACACTCTTGGACCCCCCTGCCTTTGAGAGCCCTGGTCCATGGGATTCCTCCCAGTAGCTCCTTGAAGAGGGCAAAGTTAGCCCTCCTGAGGTCCAAGGTTTTGATCCTGCTTATTGCCCTGCTTCCTCCATGCAGGATCCTGAACTCGACCATTTCATGGTCACTGCAGTCGAGTCTACCTCCGACCTTCACATCCTCCACCAGTCCCTCCTTGCTTGTTAATACAAGGTCCAGCAGCGCGCCTTTCCTTGTTGGTTCCTCCACCACTTGCATCAGAAAGTTATCATCGATGCTCTGTAGGAACCTCCTGGATTGCGCCTGCCTAGCTGTATGGTCTTCCCAGCTGATGTCAGGGTGGTTGAAGTCCCCCATGAGAACCAGGGCCTGTGATTGTGAGGCTGCTTGCAGCTGCCTGTAGAAGGCCTCATCAATTTCCTCCTCCTGGTCAGGTGGCCTGTAGTACACACCCACCGTAATGTCACCCGTGTGAGCCTGTCCCTTAATTCTAACCCACAAGCTCTCAACTCGTTCGTCATTTGGCCCCAGGCCAAGCTCCATGCATTCCAGTTGCTCCCTCACATACAGAGCAACTCCATCACCTCTCCTTGTTGGCCTGTCTTTCCTAAAGAGTCTGTAGTCATCCATGACAACATGTCAGTCATGAGAGTTGTCCCACCACGTTCATCTGATGGCGACCAAGTTGTAGCCGTCCTGCTTTATAATGGCTTCCAGCTCCTCCTGTTTATTGCCCATGCTACGTGCATTGGTATAGACACACTTGAGCTGGGCTGTCAATCTCACCCCTGACCCTGGGTGAGGGTCTTTTTGAAGAAAGCATAACCAGTCAGAAACTAAAGAGATCAATTATGAAGAAAGACACCCTCAGGCTTCAGGAAGGATGGAGACAGACAATGAAGGAAAGTTATGAAACACGTCAGCAGCATGAAGCAGGATATGTGGAAGAAGCAGAGGAAAAACACTAAACAGTCTGAGACTGTCAGTCAGTGGAAACTGCTCAGCGCATTTAAAATGCATCGTGTTAGTAAATACATTGTGGAAATAATCATTCAAGGTGCCATCCTACAGTCACAGAATAATTCTAACTTCTCTATTTATTTTATAAAGTTGTTTTGAGCATTTGTTCCCTCCCTCGCAGCAACATCCATAACAGATTTAAACAGCTAGCAGGTAAAAAGTATTTTTTGCTCCCTAGATGATAACGCTGATGGACCAAAAAGCCACATTGCTCTCCTTCTGTGCTCCATCGTTTGATGACATTCTCTGATTTTATAACAGGACAGGATATGTCCTTAGCATCACTGTAAGCATTAATGACACTATAGTTCTCTTTTAGACAACAGCCTTTGTTCTGTTAGTAGCAATGACAAAAATGTATTTAACCATTTCTAACAATGAACATATCTTGGATACTGAATTAGAAGTCGCCATGGTCACTTTCCAGGCCCTAATCCACAGAAGGCCACTAAAACCTGATACATGTACCAGGAGCTATTTAGCAGTGGACTAGGAGTGACATCTGGCAGCAAGTTAAGCGAATCTGGAGTATGTTCTCCATATGAATGATCTTTGGGGAGAGGTCTTCCCAGATTTTCCCATAAAATTGTCAGTCAGAATTAATGTGGATATCAGCTACCCTTCAGTTTTGGCACAATCTAAAATAAGATATTTGAGTAGGTGCTGAAAAGAAAGTGTTTTTGTATTTCAGAATCTATTTTGATACATGTTTAGTTGCCAGAGTTACTTTTATTCAAGTGACAGTAATAGCAGTTGCCTTCAGCAGCTCATTGTTTTTTATTGGTATAAGTGCATAATGTTTCTGTTGGCCGTTCCCATCTCAGTGGCTAGTAGGCCACATAAAGTCTTTGGAGATCTTGGCTTGTGCAGAAGTGGGTGTCTGTTTCTTCTTCCAGAAAGAAATACGGTGTTTCAGTAAAGAGAAAGGATTTGTTCTACCAATGTTTGAAACTTCTGTTGCAGGTTGCATCTCTTGCCCTACCCGTAACATTGGTTTATTCATAATTCTTTCCAGCTGCTTTAAACAGGAGATTCCTTAGAGGTCTTCAGGAAATCTGAGGTCAGATTTTCTCTTACCCTTGTACTTTCATAGTCCCCAGTGACTTTTTTGGGCTTTCATAGATACAAAGTAAAGAATGTAGAGTAGAGCAGAGATGCGCAAGTGGAGTAGGTATGTGCAAGTAGCTAAACCCATAAATGATACATATTACTGACAGAATTTCAAAGTGCTAAAACACACAGAGTGATGACCTTATGGACTAGAGTAGAATAGAATAGAATAGAATAGAATAGAATAGAATAGAATAGAATAGAATAGAATAGAATAGAATAGAATAGAATAGAATAGAATAGAATAGAATAGAATCACTGGGTTGTAGAATTTTTTTATAATAGCTAAAGGTGCTTCCAACACCTTGAACTAACATTAACGTACTAAATTTACAATTTAGTGTCTAAACTACTTGTACTGTTGGAGATAATAATAATTTTTTTTCTTAAAAATACTGCTTTTCTGTTGTAACACAGTTTTACCCTTACTGTAGAGTGTTATGTGATGCTAAATGAAATAATTCCTGTCTTGTTTCATGTGGTCTTTATCTGTGCATTTTTTTGTCTCTTTTTTCTTTTGGGTGTTTTGGCCATATTGAACTGATTCTTCCAGTGTGTATAGCATACAAAAAAGAATAATGCCATCATGTCCTGCATGCATCTGACAATATCTGAATAAAAATTCAAGTAGGAAATAATCCTATACTTAAAAAGGTGAATATGGTAGTTACATGATCAAGCTAAGGGAATCTTGTGCAAGCCAAACTGGCATCTTTGTGAGCTGACCATGGTTGTTGTTAAGGTACAGACTTCAGGAAAAATCTACAATGCTTGCTATTTTATAGCCCAGCTGAAAGTCATGGGTTTGGTACTTCCTGTATTTCTTCCCAGAGCCCGATGAAGAAATTGTATGGGTTTGGTCCGAATCATTCTTTTTATCCCTCCTTCTTTCTCCTCCACTAGTGCCAAAAGCTATACTAATATGTAGCAACACAGAAACAACATCTTTTCAGCCTTTTTTTACAGCACGACTTTGACACATCTGTGCCCCTAAACCCCTGGCTTGTCCTAACTCTAGGTCTATCAGTTCATCAGTGGTCTGTCTCAATCTCCTAAATACTGAAGTATTGGTTAGGTTCTTAAGCAAAAACTAGACTTTCAGAATATTTCAGCTACTGTACTTCATAAAAAACAGCATTCAAAAGGTTTTCATCCTCTGCAGAGGCTGACATACATAAGATACATTGAATATTTGAACTGATTGAAGAAAAACTGTATTAAAACAAAACTATAGAGACATTTAGAGACGGTTAACAGAGAGAAATATGACAGGAAAAAGGCAATTCATAGGGCTGGATGTGTTGAAATGGATATGTGTATATTAGTGATGCAAGTATTAGAAACGTATATGTGCAAATTTTTCAAAAGAATACAAGTAAAAAAAAGTTTCTACTCGAAATGTACAGGGAGCAGAGGATGGTCCCAAAATACAGCTTATTTCAAATATCATCACAAATTCAAAATACAAAACTGATCACAGAAACTTTTCACTTTCCAAGTGAACAATCTTCTGGTTCCAGCAGACTGTTGTGATGCCTTAGTAGTGTTTTTTAGAGCTGATGAGGCATATGGAGGCATACAATGCATGTGAAGACAGGCAAACTAAGTAGTGAACCAGATCTGACTGTTCGAGGCAATGGTTTTCCTTTAGGTTTTCTTGTACAGAATGCTAAGAGTGTGGTCTAAAAACTGGACATAAATTCATGTAAAGCGCAACCAACCAGAGCACTAAATTTCTTGCACTTCCAGGAATTACAAAGTAGCAAAGTAAACTAGGCAGATTTTAAACGGCAGTTTAAAAGAGTAAACGGGCAGATTTTATGAACAGGAAAACTCCAGTTAAGAAATATAACAGTCAGTTCATATGTTGAAACTGTAATATACTATTAATTTTATGAACTGTAGTTGTAATTTCTAAAGGGTCAATGAGAAACTGTAATTTTCTGGAACATTCTTATTAAATAAGTTAGGATCGACTAAGCAGTACTTATGCATGTGCTTAACTTGAGGTAAATAAGCAGTTTCTACAATTAATAATGGACAGTACATTTTAAAATCTGATATTTGCAGCTCCCTTGAATAAAAGAAAGAGAAAATTGTGAAGATTCAGTTGCCAAAAAAAGGCCCAATTATCTGGAAATCTTGATTTCAATCACAGTACAATTATTCTGTATCATTAATAAAGGTCTAAAAACTTTAGAGTTAGAACATCAGAGCTCTCAAAAAGCAGCTTAACCATGCTATTTCTAATAAGTGAAATTATCTTGACACAGTTAAAAAAATCTTGCCTATGAACCCTAAATTAAACTTTATCATCTTCTACTTTAATGAGTTTCAAGTTTTGCAAGGGCCCATATATTTCATTAGAATATAGCCTGGACATTTGTGATCAACTCAAAATTGTTTAAAAGGAAAAGAAAAAATGCTTCTAATAATAACATAACATAAACATGAACTTCTAAATAGTTCTATACATTTAATATTAGTTAGAATTGAACTTTCCCTCTTTCTTCTGACAGAACAAAAACATCAATGTCAAATTGTGCTCAAGCAGTTCAGGTGAAGAACTGAAGGATCAAGTGAGCAGGATCTTGTTCCTGGCTCGTCACTGAACTCCAGAGATGACTGAGACTGGAACTGCTGAAACATAGGCTAGCCTTTGAGTATGTGAATATGCCCTCTGAGACCAATGGGAAGACTCAAGTGCTGGGCTGGATCATGCTCTTCTCCCACGTATGTCTCAACTTCACATTTACTAAATCTTAACAAAACTTTTTTTTTTTTTTTTTTTCTCTTGAGCTTCGTCCCTGTGGTCTGCTTAGTTTGTGGCCATACAGCAGGGATGATCTCTTACTCTGTCTTTATCTAGTGCTTAGCACAATGGGGCTCTCAGCTTTAGAGAAGCCTCTAGGCATCACCATGTTACAAGTAACAACAGGGACTGTTGCCTCAGTTTTGAAATGCCCCTCTTATTGCTACAAGAACTGTAGCCCACACAATAATTTTGCTAGCTGGGTAGACCAGAATGTGGCACCAGCTAGTAAGCAGCTACTCACGGCAGGAGAAGCTGCTAGAATTACAGTGGTTGCCCCAGTGGAGCCACCAGCCTTTAGAACAAAGCACTTTTGCACCCTGATAGTCAGGCTTGAAAAAGTAAATTATGTAGGTTGATTTTGAAAAACGTATATTCTTGAGCCAAAACACTATGGAGCCAACAGCTTTGGATCAGTCCCTGTATGCACAGTATATATGGCAAAACCCAAAGCATTCTAAGCTGTTAGGTGTTAGGTGTAAAGAATATTTTCTAGAGATATATGATTTCATCTTGACAGAATGCCTTCAAACACTGCCAAGAAAATTGAACGCTGCACAGGAAAAGTAAACACTGTTCTACACGAAGACCTCCCAAACGAGTTCTAAAAAAATGAAATTATTGTCATTTTTGTGTGGCTAAACCATATGAGAGTGATACAAAAGAACTCTTCTTATTTCTGAAATAAACATTCATCAGAGGAGAGAGATTTGCCTGGAATCGTCTCACTCAACACCTGACACCTGCCTCTATAGAGACTTTCCTCAGTGCACAAGGGCTGGGTGGCAGCTGTGTATTAGGCGCATGCAACACACTGAGTAGATCACCTGCTATGTCAATACTGGCTTCCTCTTGTCCCCTGTCAACCTGTGTGTCCTCTATTGGATCGTGCAGACTGAGAGGTCTACTCAGAGCCCACACATCTCCTCACTTCCTTTTCTGTTATCAATCTGGAGCTGTGTTTGTGGTGAATCTTCCCTTTTCACAGGTGTGAAAGGCTTTCTTGAGGGTCCTTTAGCAGATATATCTCGGGTTCAGTCAGTATCCTCAGTGTTAGGTCATAAATACCATCCAGAATGTGATCTTAAACTTAGGACAGCAGAGAGAGTTACTGTCAATCCTGTTTGGGTAGCATACTTTTCCGCAGAGAAGGTACAGGATTGAGATAAGGTCTCCCAAGTCAGCTCCTGTCTTTGTAATCAAATTAGTCCCAAAGGAAGGGGCGTAAACGTAAGAATTTAACTACAACTAATTTTGCATTCAGCTGTTAAATCACTCACAGTAATATCAGACTCCTGCTTGAAATGGATTGTGAGAGCTAAGACTTCCATCAAGGTGTTTAAACATGGATCTAACTCTCTAGGAAGTGATCTCCTATGGTTCAGTTCATGTTAGACAGAACGTTATGAATGCATGTACAATGTACACATGTCTCAGAGGAAAACTGAGATTTAATGAAGTTTTTAAAAAATAAATACTCGATTAAGAAATAAAAATGAAAAGGCAAAGTACTTTTAAATTAGTAGCAGCAGAAAAATAATTCATGCTTAGCTGTTGTTCAGTGCCAGCCTGACAAAAGCTGTTGTTCAGTGTAACCAATGCGACAAGGAAGCTGAACAGGCAGGGAAGGTTTCAGGGGATTGTGGTGCACAAGGGAGAGTGAGGTGCTTTTCTTCATGAAGTGTCTTCCTTGCAAGTGAAGGGAATCCATTAGAGAGATGCCTACACAGTCAACAGATGCAAGCAGATCAAAGGCTCAAAGAGAGTGCTCTGGGAGCTGACAGAAGTGGCCTGCATTCACTCTGTAGAGTCATCAGTATCAATGAATATTGCAGCCCATTATAGCTGAACGTGGCGGGGAGCCAATATTTATATAACAAAGCCAAACAGAGGAAAATAGAGCAGGAACTCAAAAAAAGTCAGAGAAGAACAGAGGGTTAAAGGAGTATGCAGCAACTTTACAAACGGCAGTTTTGGTTGTTGGAGTAAATTTCTGACATGATTCAAGCAATGTATATGTGGTTCCTTAGAGTAAGAAAGTCTTGCTGTCCCTTGAGCTGAAGGCAGAGAACATCAACCATTAGGGCAGGTCAGAAAAGAGGGTTTGTGTTTTTCTGCCAACACTTTGAGCAGTGGGAGGTTGTCTAGTGGGTATTTCAGCGGACTACTGCAGATGAAGAACGCATGAACCACAGAGAAACATGAAAGGACAACTTCAAGTAAGGGAACAGGTTTGGCAGAGAACTGGTTTGAAAGATGAGCAGACATACTGGCTACTGAAAAGTACCTCACAAGAGACTTTTACTCTGTATGCTAACTTCAGGATTAAGACAAATGATAGCAATGCCTGTCTTTGATATAGCTACTCAGATCAGATTAAGCTTGATAGACAAATGAGTACCAGTTTTAATCTCAAATTAAATCTGGGCTCATGCTTAAAGCAGAAACTTCTTACAAGTAGGTTGTTCGGTATTTTATGTGAGATACAATAAAGATAGATCCTTGGTAGCCCCTTTCAAAAATGAAGATAGGAAACAATTGAGGAATAGGCTAAATTTGTGTAAAGGTGGAAAGCCGATTAAGAAGTAATATAGGCAGGTTTGAGGAATAGGACAGAAATCGCATGAATTGCATTTGTGATGGGAGGGGGCAGAAACTGAATGCGGAGTGCAGGGACGAACACCCAGTTTGGGAACTACAGTGGAGTGGGAGAATAGCGCTTGCCCTAAACCTACACTGAAGCAATGCAAAAACCACAAGAACCACTGATTTATGAAATAAATTGTGCGCCTCTGTCTATGAAGCGCTCTCATGTGGTTCTTCTGAAACAAGTAGAGGGACAGTTTAACACCCTGTTGCCCATGAGAGAGCTGCTTTATGTCAAAGAGTCCCTAGCTCTTTTCACGCTGGTGCTCTTCGTGCTGGACTGGTCTTACAAGCCTATACCTTTTCTTAGGACTAACTTTATGCCACAGGGAAAATGCTGAAAAACAGCTGTTCCTAAAGGAGAAATCAACAAACTTACAGACACTAGAAAACAAAGAAAGAAAAACTTCAGCAGGTGAGAAAGACATGCAATGAACTGATTATTTGTAATCCGAAATATCTTCTAAAATTAAGCATTTTAAAAATGAGATCATTGAAAATGCATGTAGGTGGAATGCAAAGAATACACAAAAGACCTGATTTCACAACCTGTAAGATCAATATTCATGAACATGTGATTTTATCCCACAGAGCAACAAGACTCTCCCAAAAACTAAGGATGTCTTTGCTGAAACAGTCAGTGCAGGAGATGTCACTGAATTGGACAGAAAAAGAAAACACATTAATGAATGAAACAGTGTTCAGATAACAGTGAGTCTGCTTAAGTAACTGTCTAGCACGTTCAAGTTTTATAAGAAGTACTGCCACAAAACCAACAGATAAGATGAGCTTCTTGCTGACCTGTCTGGCAGCATTACAGGGGTAGTATTTTTATTAGGACGAACTGTTCCCAAAAAGTTTCACCAGTGCAGAAGGTACAAACACACTGTTTCTCAAAATCAGGCATACAAGTTTTTTCTCTAGCTTTTTAGCAGAGGGAGGGGAGAATAGTTGAACTTGAGCATGTGTATATATATATATACACGGCACTATGACTGAACTTGGGAAACTCCCAGTGCCTGCTTATGCTGGAGTTCCCTTCAATGGCCTTCTTGCAACACACAGTAAGACAGTGCAAGAATTTTGTTCCAAAGGTGCATCCAGATTCAATATTTCCTCTTTACTTTCCCCTTTGAGATTCTGAAACAGTGACTGATAATTTATTTAGTAACTCATTCACTCTTCTGCAATTAAAGATGTTTTTCCTCATATTGACATGCAGAGATCCAAACACGCAGGAGCTCTTCACACAGAATGAGTAGGATCTAAACTCGTATTACACCCATAAATCACAAGAACAATCATGATAAAGTATTCAGATTCATGGAAGTATCAGCCAAGATCTGCTTCTGACTCAAAAAATGCATGGAAGGAAAAGTTGTTATATTCAAAGTGATGGTGTCAGAAAAGTTGCCATGTATATAGGCAAACTTGTGGTAAAACACTTTATACTTAAATCCAAATAGTTTGATTAATATATGTTTGTGTGGACAATCCACAGACTACAGAATGGTGACTTAATACTCTTCTCCCTTAACTTTCCCTGAATGAGAAACTGGATTATTGAAGAAAATTACTTTAGGCAGTACAGTTTGCTTCCTCATGGGAAGGGGAATGAACCTGTCTGATGTATCTGAACACCTTTGTTCAGCTCACGAACCATGACAGTGTGACTATTATATTTATAAAAAAAAAAAAGAAACCCCAAACCTCATCCAATATAGTTATAACAATAAAAATCTGTGGATCTATCGAGAGGTAATTAAATGCATTGCTGTTCACCTCTGTGTGAGTGGTTCAAGACTTTCCCAAGGCTGTGAATGACTAAGATCTACTAACAGCTGGTTACAGTGTAGAGTAGATAAGCTTAGTCACATTTCTAATGGGTAACTGCACACAACAAACTCTGCTCCATCAGTGAGACCTTCAATGCTTAACAATGTTAGCAGAGAGGACAGAGGAGTGGAGGTCACCTAACGAGAGATGGAAATTTTCATGAACGCAGATAGGAGGACTTGCTGTATTTCTGCAGACGTGACACACCTACCTGGCAGATACAGCACTCTAATCAATCTGGCTCCTTCCACAGGTACTTAATTCACTCCAAGTTGAAGGGAAATGAAGACACTTCATTTATTTAAGGTGTGAATCTTTCTGATGTGTATGGTACAAAACTGTACAATATATTTTCAGAAGTTAGGACCACATTTTTATTCTTCTTTTACATACCTTACCATCCACAATGGTTTATTGGTTTGGAAGTATTGGGTGTTCCTCAGACTACTGCTATAATCAGTTACTTCAGCAGTACTGTAAGTGGAAGAGACAATGGTGCTCTTCATTTCACCCCTTTTTAAAGGAAGTGATGATGCAAAGTAAATCGATCATTTATTTATAAGAGCCTGTAGCTTATTTCACAGGTAAATGCTGCAGTGAAAAATTTAATCCTGGCTACAAAACATTTGACTTAACTTCGTATGTGACACAATAGCAAAGACATGCTTTTTATAGTCACTGATGGGAAAGCTTCCTTTTGGGACTGATATACTGCTGTTGAGGCAGTAAATTAATACTAAAGAAAACTGAGAATAAATTTTGAGAAAAAAAAAGAAATAGAAGTTAATGTAGTAAGTGCTGAAGTGAGAGCATATTTGTTCAAAATACTGGAAAATATCAAATGGCAGTGAATGTTTATTTCTGGTTAGCACAGGCATTAGAGAAGCATGGAGAGAAGTAGACTGTGTTAAGGTGACTAAACCCAGGAAATTAACAGTGCCAGGAAAAAAAGAACAGAAATTGTCCTCTGCAGAAGGATGACTTTAAGCTCATACTGATCACAAACTAAGCTATGGAAAACCTGTGGTAGGGCGTGGTGAGATTGTTTCAACACAAGGGTGTATTAACTTCGTGAAACTTGTGATCTGGAGATTTGTATAGAGGAAAATAATCTATCTACATATATAAGATTCGGAATAAGAAGTATGATTTACCATTCTTTGAAGTAAGAAGGAAATATGGTATAAGTTATTAAAAAAATTACTTACAATTGCGCTCTAATATTTTATGACCCTAGTAGTCTGAATGGAATATAAGCCAAAATGGAGGAAAATGTCTATGAAATCCTCTCTAATGAAGGAATCACCATAACATTTATAAAAGCAAAATGGCTGGGAAAGAGGTCTGAAATTTTAAGCTAGAAGAGCTGGAGGCAGGCTGTGACAGAGACTCCTGAGCTGCTCCACTGAACCTGGAAACTTGCAAGCCGCTTTGCTTCGCATTTATGTGTGACATCCACGGCTGAAAAGGACCAGTTGCTATGGGTCCCCTTTGTGACTTCACTGTAACTGCTGTTGAATGTCATGGAGCATGCAGTTACTGCCCCACCGCAGGCAACACGTTCAGCGAGAATGTGGAAACGTGGCTTGTCAGACACATCTTGGACAATTTCTTAACAAAAAGAAAGTTGGCTCTCCCAGCCAGCTCCCCCACTTCAATACTGAGCATGACATCATATGGTATCGAATATCCCATTTGGCTAGTTTGGGTCAGCCCTCCCAGTGTCTTTTGAAAATTAACCCTATCCCAGCCAAATCCAGGACAGGCACAAATAGACAGTAACACCATCATTGCCTCATTAATGCTAATTCTAACTTAGACCTCTGAGAAAAGACTGCAACAAAACAAGAAACGGTATGTCCTTCCAGTAAGGCTATACGGCAGTGTCAATAGACATAATGACTTGTAAATCTTTTTACCTTTTTTGTGAACTAGATGCTCTAATATTTCACCAGAGCCATGCAATACACGTATGCATTGACACCCTCCAACACACAGAGGTCACCTTGAATGGATTACAGAAATCTCTGGCCCTTCCATGCATGCTGAAATTATTTCAGACTGTTGATGGGAGTATATCTTCAACTAAGTCTGACCTAACAGCAACCTAATTCCTGATGTCTCTAAATGAATCGAAAAACATGTTGATCTTTTTCTCGTTTGTAGTTTGACTTCATTTGGTAAATGAATTAGAGCAAAACAGATGGACAATACTGCATTCATCAAATAAATATTGAAGTAATAACAGGTAATTCATTGTACAAACACAAAACAAACAGATGCAGGGGAAAAAAAAGATGAAAAGGAAGAGAAAAAGAAGATATTGTGCAATGAGTTAGACTCCAGCCTAACTCAGACTATCTTCACCCGTCAGTCAGGTATCAGGCCCACTCGCAAGGTTTCCTATCTTATCTTGCTAACAACAGAGTCCTGAAGGAATAAAGGGAGAGTATTGGGGTGAAATCATGTGCTATTCCTAGAGCTGCCTGCTTTTTCTTCACTGTTTTTTTTGTTTTTTTTTTTTTTTTTTTTTTAGCATTCAGCTGTCCTTTGTTGTACAGGAATAAAAGTTCAGTTTTGAAAATATGCAAGAACAAAGCTGTAGAAATTGCCTGGAATTTCCTCCATTTTCAGCCATCTGGCTTTCATTGCTTTGCTTCACTTTCCCCTCCTCCATACATGTTTACCAAATCTTTTCAACACACATTGACCAAGCTATTGAGAAGTTGTAATTTATAACACAGTTACAACATTCTCTTTCACCCCTTTGGTAGAGTTTGTTGGATCATCACCAGCTGCTGATGCTGTTGCTGTTATAAACAAGAGCAATTATATCTGATTAGATGATGACTGCCCCTGTACTTTGGGCTGTGGAGGCTGAGGAAAAGACACATTTTGGACACGAGACATTTTGTTGTTGAAAACAGTAAAGCTGATATTGAAACAGGGTTTTTCTGATTGTTGTTAAAGTAATTTAGAACACAAACACAGCAATTAGCAAAACTGGGTGATCTGCCCTTTCATTTTTTGAGCTTAGAGAAGAAACTTCTAGACATTGAACAGATATTCTGCATTTACTTCTGGGAAGACTGTGCTCTGCTCAAGTACTGATTTGTAATTCTGGAATTGATATAGCTCGATTGACAGAAATTAAGTAACTGAATGACTGAATTAAAATGGTCGTGGTCTTCATTCCTCTTTTTCTTGGAGAAAGCATACTGGGTCTCCCAGTACATCAGAATGGACTATATCCTTTTTATAGAAATACCAAACAAGGGTATACCAAGCTAATGATATGAAATTTTACTCGGTACCCACTGTGTTGAAAATTGGTTATTAGCTTCCAGCTTACCAATCAGCTCCACATAGTTTCACTTTTTCTTAGTTCATGCAAAATAGGAATTTTTTTCATACTGTTTTACAGGAGAAAAGGAACTGGGCTCTTTTTCTGCTATTGTTCTTGAAGCCTAAGCAAAAACTCTCAACAAAATCTGAAACCACAGGAAACTCAGCTGTTCTGGGATTTGAATATGGATGAAATCCTCCAATTTTGTATGCAGCTCTTCCTGGTTCTTCTTTCTTCTGTAAGAATTTTAAGCATGAGATTTTGCTGAGTTCATACAGCTGTGAATAAGTGAAGACAGATTTCAGTGGTTTAGTTTTTCTGTGTTTCTTCAGTAGACTCAGATTAGTAATGTACTAAGATATTTAGCCAGAATTTCAATGGAAATTATAAAGCTCTGTCAGCTGTTATACAAGCACCATGACTTTTCAGTGTTCTCATAAATCTGAAGTATTGCTAGTATTTTCTAGTTTTTAACATATTTTCTTCCAGGAGAGACCAGAGCAATTAAGAATTGAAGATGATGACACCACAAACTAATTTCAAAGTGAAGGATTAAGTAAGTAATAAAGTCTTCTAGTGAGTAATGAAGTCTTCTAGTCTACCCACATTTATTCTCAGTATGGAGCAAAAAGAACAGCAACAGTAAAGATCCCTTTAGTGTAATTCTTCTTAAGTGTCGGAAAAGTATGATGAAACAAAACCAGAATGAAACTACTCTTCACTGACTACTCCTGCAATATCTGTCTTGAAGTGTATGCCTTCTGACTCTCCAGAAAGGCTGACTCGATTCTGTGGTTCAGTGCTTTTATTTATCTGTATTAAACCAGCTATACCAACTATTGACCAGGAGAGGCTTACACAACTAACCCTTTGAGAAGCTACGAAGAATGCCACAGGTAATCAAGAGTGCCTGCTGCAGAAACAACACTGAGCTTGGAAATTCTAATTTTTAAATGTTCTCCCTCTTAAGGTAAGCAAGATCGTGGACAGTGTTAAATTCTAGATATACACATTAAATTCTAAGCATGCTGGGCTGCTTCGGTTCAAGAAACATCCCTGGAATAATTTCTCTAAATATATTAGGAGGCAATTTTCATTCTCTTGGGCAAGACTTTTTCTTCATGTGTGGACAACATTCCCGTGTCTACTGACACATTCGTCACTGTCTCAGTTGCCTTTTCAGCAGACTGACTCATCTACCCACCACAACTGCATGCTTGACAGTCACTTACACATCAAGAATGTTTTAGGAAAGGATTTTTTATATTTTTGGCTTCTCTTAATGCACTTTAGCCACTGGAAAACACAGAGAAGAGTCAACATCAGGAGACCAGCCAGCTGTTCCTAAACCGTCAGCAAAAGCTCTGGGAATTGTCAGTGTTCAACAAATCACATTTTGGGAATTTCTGTAACAAGGATCTAAGTTCAGAGCCATAGTATATAGAATCATAGAATCATTAAGGTTGGAAATGACCTTTAAGATCATCAAGTCCAAATGTCAACCTAACACCACCATGTCTGCTCAACCATGTCCTGAACTGTTGTGTCTACACTTTTTTTGAACACCTCCAGGAATGGTGACTCAAACACCTCCCTGGGCAACCTATTCCAGTGCCTGACCACTCTTTCACTAAAGACATTTTTCCTAATATCCAATCCAAATCTACTCTGATGCAACTTGAGGCCATGGCCTCTCATCCTATCCCTAGTTACCTGGGAGAAGAGACCAACATCCACCTCACTACAACCTCCTTTCAGGTAGTTGTAGAGAGCAATAAGGTCTCCTCTCGGCCTCCTCTTCAAACTAAACAACCCATCTCCCTCAGCCACTCCTCAAAAGAGTTGTTCTTTAGACCTCTCACCAGCCTCGTTGCCCTTCTCTGGACATGCTCCAGCACCTCAATGTCTTTATTGTAGTGAGGGGCCCAAAACTGAACACAGTACTCGAGGAGTGGCCTCACCAGTGCTGAGTACAGGGGCACGATCACCTCCCTACTCCTGCTGGCCACACTATTCCTGATACAAGCCAGGATGCTGTTGGCCTTCTTGGCGACCTGGGCACACTGCTGGCTCATATTCAGCCAGCTGTCAACCAACACCCCTAGGCCCTTTTCTGCTGGGCAGCTTTCCAGCCATTCCTCCCCAAGCCTGTAATGTTGCACAAGGTTGTTGTGACCAAAGTGCAGGACCCGGCACTTGGCCTGGTTGGTCCTCATACAATTGGTATTATAGATTTTGGACTTGTCAGTCGATAGCAATGCTTTCATCAGCATTCATAAGGACAAGAGTATCGCTTAAATTTCCATCATATTCCTGGATCAAAATTTCTTGTGTTAGAATCCTGAAGCATCTTATAATTAAAACAAAACCTTTAAGCCTCTGTTTTTTTCATTTTTTTTTCATGTGTTCTCTTTGGAAGTCTCAAGACTGTTGTGATTAATGATTATAAAGCAATAATCTTTATACACTAAATACTGTCAGTTTAAGTCATATACAATTATATTTAATACAGTGGCATTAGCAGATGTAGCACTTCAGAAGCTTGCAGCAAATAAATAAGTTATCCTGTCACAGCCTACCTGGGAGGCACATCAACTTTTCTTCTTTCCTCTCTTTCCTGTAGCTATGCTGCCTGCTGTCCGCAGCCTTGAGTTTTAGGCTTCCTTGCTGTTACCAGAGGAGCCATTTTGCAGAACATGTGCTGCTCTTCATCCTGTACCACTTAAATCTCTGCAGACAGGTAATTTCCTCCAGACTGAGGGGGCTGGAGGAAGAGGAGATGTATGTACAGGGAAGGGTGTAATTTCCCCTTTTATCAATTGCAGTCCTAGGGGTGGATGAAAGCTTCTTAGTCTCCCCCTGCTGCCTCAGTCCCCTTTCACCTCTGCTTCATGGCCTGATTGTCACCTACAGTATAATCATCTTGTAATCCATGGGGTGGACTACACGCACAAGGTTGCTTTAAACTAGCTCCGCTCTGGTAGCAAGGTTACCACAGTGCTATGGATTATCACACAGTCTAATTCAAAAAGTATTCATTCAATTTCTCAGACTACTTTTGTAACAGAACTCACATAAAAACTGGCCTACATGAGTGTGCCTCAGTTTTTCTTAACCAGTGTCAGAATCGATGGGTGATCAGTCTCCTACCATGCACTCTCATCTCCAATGGTGTTGTTACCTATCAATTACAGTGAGATTTCCACCTATCAAGTTCCTTTTAAGCATTAATGTAATATTTGTGTGTTATTTCCAGCAATACACACAACATAAAGAAATCAGGGTTGCAATATCCTCATAAGCAATTCTTGTAATGTTTTGGTGAAACTTGTCAGCCAGTTTGGTTCTGCTTGTCACAGACTCAAAATTCTGATCATCCAATCAAAACATTATTTATGTCCTTATCATTCTTGGATGATGGCCATATTTGATGCTATATCTGATTTTTAATGTGAAGCTTCTTTGTGTACCCAAAATCCACTAGTATTCATAGCGATATGCCTCTGTATAGCCTGCGGTCATATAAAGCATACATACACCTACCAACATACACTCTAACGAATATCTACCACCTGGGCAGAACGGAGTGTTTTAAATATTCCAGAGCTATATATCAATGCATTTGAAATCTGCTGCCCTACCAGAAGAGAGTAAATGCACCTGTGTACAGCTGGGAATAAAGACAATATGTATACAGTACATCCTGAAGACTTGACAGGCTCAGGTCTATTTAAATAAACCACGGGTACCTCATGATGGCTATTACTGTTGTAAAGGGTACAGATGTTAATCTCTGCAGACAAAGAACTGCTATTTTTAGGGTCAGTACTGTGGAAGCTGCCTGAGGCCAGAGTGGAACAGGTTCTGCAAAACATTTTATAAGAGGCGGGACTGAAGAAGTCTCCTTAAACTTGACACAACTCTGGGTAAAGTTAAGTGAATCCATAAATTGTCTGGCTCGGGAGCTGAATAGGCAAGCAGCCTGAAGTTTGCCCTTTGGTTTTACAACAGCTTTGCACTTAGAGGTCGATACAACTGTGGCATGAAAGGTCTGTAGGTCCCTGCAGTCTGAGAAAGAGCATGTGTGAGGCAGTGTGTGCCTTCAGACTGAAAGACCGTTAAGTCTGGGTTCACAAGTTATGTAAAATTCTTTTTTTCATACTTCTAGTGTTGTTTAAATGGCTCTAGGCAATATACTGGACTACAGTCAACCACACATGTATATTTGTTTTGCTTTTGTCATGGATTCTTCAAAGTCCATTAAACAATGTCTGGACAAGATCAAAAAGCCCTGGCCCAGGTATCCTCGCCTGTGATAACAACACCGACCCAGCTGCCCTGGTCTTCTACCTTATGCAACAGCAGAGTTTTACTCACATCACCTCTGCCCACTTCACATCAGCTAAAAGGAATCCCAGGGCTAGTGACACAGATATGCTCAGCCCAGACAGGTGAAACCGTTGGACTGCAACCTGGGGAGTCATTGTGGGCTCTTGCCTGTGTGTTTTTCTCTTGTACTTAAGGAGTTATTTCAGCAATGCCGAGATCCAAGCATCCCTGGCCCCAAACGCCTCAGATTCATGTGAAGCTTGAAGATCAGTTTCTCAACTTCATCATTGATCACATCTCCTTTAAATCTGGAAAAAAATGTGTGTTTGGTGAAAAGATAAAAGAAGCTTACCTTGGCGGGCAGGGGTCCGGACTACAGGCTTTCAGCAGCTGTGGAGGACGGCGGCTGATTACACACAGCGTCTCATCCGCAGTGTCCCTGGTCTGTTTGTTCAGGCAGGTCACCACAGCCTCCTGGACACCTGCACACAACAAAGCACAGTCACTGCCAGCTCTCTGCACCTGGAGGGGCAGCTGAGAGCAGAGGCAGACCTGGTGGGTCTGCTGCATGTGGTGAAGCACAACCTCACACCCAGGGCTACCAGTTCAGGGGCTGCAGCCCTGGCTGCAGAGACCAAGGAGGCTTCTTCCCACATGGCGGTGACATGTTTGCTGTCAATGTCCAAGCACTCTGCCTGACAGTCTTTGAGGGTTATGGTGTGAATGTCTACCAAAGGGGGATGCATCTTTGCACAGCATACCTGACTGAGTAGTGAAAATTGCAGTCCCTATTCTCCCTTCTGTTGGGAAAAGCCTTTGTCTGTAACTCTTGCAATTTTCCAGACACAGTCATACATTGCTTACTACACCTTCTGTATCCTGTTCCCCAGCCAACTGGGAGATGACCTTATCAAAACACAATGTGGGATGCTGGATCTTTTACTTGCCTTTGCTTTCAGTCTCATTAGGTGTCTCAATTGCAGTGATAAATCCCTAGGTTTTATTCACAGAATTAAATAATAGAATCATAGAATGGTATGGTTTGGTTTGGGAAGGACATTATAGATCATCTGGTTCCAAATCCCCTGCCATGGACAGGGTAAATTCCACTAGACCAGATTGCTCAAAGCCCCACCCAACCTGGCCTTGAACACTTCCAGTGAGGGGGCAGCCACAACTTCTTCACCACTTACCTTTCCTGGACAGAAGATTGTCCAGTGCTCGCTAGTGACTCATCCATTCACTATGAGTGCAATGAGACTGCTTAGTTGTCAGTCAAGCAGGCTAAGGTGTGACGATGTCCTTGACTTTGGCATGCTATATTCAAAGCAACAGTATAATTGCTACATGTGCTAAAATAATGTAAAACAAGGTCAGACAATTCGGCTGCTCTCAGTTACTCTTCTGCATCCACAGACCTGCACTTACACTGAAGATGCAAACCTGCAGAGTGTATCTGAGAGCTGGGATAGGACAAAGGTAGCTGTTGGGACTAAGAGAGAAGCTGGAGGATTTATTGATAATGTTTTAACTCAGGAAATCCTTGGTGATACAAAATTCCTTATGTACTCTTTGGCATACTGTTTACTCTGCCTCACTTTTCCTATCAGTCAAGTAGGAATATTACAATTTTTTTTGATCACAAAGTTAGAAGATTAGAAACTCAGGGACTGCAACACTATATGTCATAGATCTTACGGTGAATTAATGAGAGAAGATCTACTTATTACCCAGGGGGTCTGAGGACACTAACTGGTCTGAACTTCCTAAAAATCTAATACACAGTGGTACAAGCAAAGTGAAATTATGCTTTTGACATTAATCTCTACTTCCTGAGTTAGGAAAAGATTAGCTGAACTCATAACAATTGCGTCGTCTTCTCAAAACCATCAATTAGTTTTCCAAAATATCTCACAATCTTCTGAAGACACCATTGTTTAAAAAAAACAGTGCTGGAAGAGCTTGAACAGCTCCAAGAGCAGTGTAACAGGACTGACAACACCTTGTGCTGTTTCTAATGGCAGAGCACATGTCGTTAGGCAAACAATGATATCATATTATTCAACAGGACCGAAGTGCTGGAAGCCACTGCAGCTCCTGTACTTCTGAAATGATTCACAGATTCATCCCCCTTAGTACAGGCTGATGAGAGGCCTACAGCAAAGTGGCATGCTGAACAATTTATTGGCTCCTATGTATGCCAGCCTATTCAGGGCATGCCTATGACTCAAGGACACACAGTGTCTCCACTGTACTCAAGGTGCTGAAGAGAAGAAAGAAATTTGACGTTTTTGGACATGGACAGCAACACTGAAATTGCCGAAGTCCCTTTCTGAACTCAGCCAACATTATTGTGGGCTTCCTTCTTTAGAAAGTGGCCCCATATTTTCAAGCCATTTTGCTTTTCAAGTAATCTCCCAAAACACTTCAAAAAATTGGATAGCCCATTGAAAGAATAAAAGAATCAAACAAAAGGTAGCAATTTATTTCTAGGAAAGGAAACCAATGAAATTTCTATAAGTAAACTATATATGTTCTCTATCCTGTCATAATCAGTATCTTTCCAGCTCAATCATTTTTCTGTTGAGCATGTTACTATATTATATCTGCAAATAGAGGCATACGGATTCCTCAGGACAGACTGGCAAAGAGCAGAAGTGGTTCTCTACCTTATGGGAAATGGCACTGCTTTCAAGTTACTGGTCTCTGCTTTGCATTGATCACATGTGCATGCCTGACAGCAAGACCAATCTGATGAAGCCAAGAGAAAAAGACTGCTAATCCAGAGGTATTGAAATCAGGAAAGTACTCTTAACTATGTGGAAAGAAACCACTGAGACCTGCCACATGCTGGTGACATCAGTATGTTTGTTAGGGATATGGCTCACTCACCATCTGTATGTACTGGATGTTTTTCTTTTCAGATCAAAAAGTTGTAAGCTGAGCACACTTCTGCAGCTTCAATTTCTCCTCTCTGAAGTGTGTCACTAATGAGCTCTTGGCCAGTGATTATCAATTACCTTAACACTTTTGCATTGTCTGTTTCAGTGCTGACTATCCAAAAGCGATTGACTGTGAGTTATTGAATTCAGCTTTTTCTCCATTTCTCAGACTGATAGTTTTATTTTATCAAATTCACATAGCCAAGCTCTGATACTACTGCTCTTCACTTTTCAGTATTCAACCTGCCCCAAACTTCCCAGTGAGTTCATTCCCAATGCTTATTCCTGCCACCCGAGTCATGTCTAATTGTATTTCAAATAATTTTAGTCTATCCTACCAGCAGTCTGCTCTGCTCATTATAATTTCCATTCAGAGATTCTTCCATCTTTTTACCTTTCAAAGGTACTGGTAGGACCAGTAATCTTGCCTGACAGTGTAGGTATTGAAGAAAAAGGCTCCTGCCTGAATTTAACCAGTCTGTGGTTGCTAGACTATGCATTGACAGAAGCTTCTGGCTCTAATAGTTTGTGCCAGCTAGTGAAAAAAAAAAATCTGGCTTGCTTCAGCAGCAAACAAATGTGCCCAGAATCACTTTCTTCAGCTTATTCTTGAGTCTCGCAGTGAGTGTGTCTCAGCATACAGATAACCTCTGTCCCTCTGTTTTTGACTGGTCAATGCAGCAAAAGGTTATAAGCTTTAAATCAAGGATGGAGCGTTGAATGTTTAGACAACATAAAGACCTTTGATTATCTGTCAGCAGTTCTATGGTACAGAGATAATTTAAAAAAGTATATGAACCTCAGAAAGTTTATTTGCTAAGTAACCGAATCCTGAATTATTTACTGCACAATACTACCAGAACAAAAATCTGTCTGCTTTAATATCGCTTTCCCTGAAAAAGAGAAATCAGTTCTCAATAGGAAATACAAGACAAAGGGTGTAAGGGTGGGACATGAATCTAGGCAGCTTAAGCTCACTTTCAAAATACCATCAAATGAGGTTTTCTGTGTTTATATCTACCAGAATAGAATAATTGTTACGTGATATTTGATGATAGCTCTGGGAAGTGCAGCCACTAACAGCAGACTAAATGACTAACTAATTCCTTCTGGTTACTACTTCTGGGAGGTGAAAGGCTACTTCTGCATCTATCCAATTTCTTCTCTTGAGACTCCAAAACCAATAAAATTAGTTTGACTGGTCTTGCACCTACCTGACTTTGCATCTGCTCATCTGGAAAATTTGGAGTTGATGTCAGAAAAAAATAAATTTTTACTAACAGTTTTTACTGATAACTGAAAGAGATTAGCTTTATAACACAAAATGTCTCTGTCGTATCAGTCTCTGTGAGTTATATTTGAAAAATACACACATAGTCACTATATTCAGAGAAATTACTTCATTTCAAAAGGATATTTCTAGAAGCTACCGAGGTTTCTGTATTCACGGTGTAAGTACAAACTGTTACTGCTTGCTAGCAACCTCAATATATGGCAGATACACTTGTAAAGTCAGTGTTCGGCACCGCTTAACGTACACCAGTGTCATATTTTTTATGTAGGAAGTAAAGCAAAGTGGCAATGGTCTGACAACCCTCTGTGAACTGCTCTAAACACTGACTACTGCCAGCAAGCTAAAAGTAAGCACAGAAAACCTTTACATTCTTTTCTAATAACTGTGATTTTTAAGTTTATAACTGATAAATGGTGAATCTGTAGAGATCACACTATTAACAATTCATAAAGCACTAAGTGATTACCGATTCTACAGTATCTATTCTGTATTCATCTATAGTAATCCTTTTTTAAATAGCCTGAAACTTACCATGTAACAACACAACAGCTGGAGAAGTCTAAGTTTAATTTAAAAAATACTGGAGTATAATTGAATAATTAAAATTAAATAACTTAAAAATTATAACAAATAATTAAAAAATATTTCTCAGAGCTACCTAGACAAAATGATGGGAAAAAAAGGATATTAGAGAACTGTGCATTAATAGTCTGTAACATGTGGAATGCAAGACCTTAATTATCTTTGAGAAATTCTAAGTGCCAAGCCTGCTATCTTCAGACAATCACATCATTAATTTTTTTTTTACCACATGTTTTCTTTTGCACTGGATAGGAGTTAATGTCACTTAGTGATAGGAGTCAGGGCACTGGATGAGGCCTTAGAATATCCAAAATCCAATGCATCTACTATGGAGGACAACTTAGTTCCACATGCTGATACTTACACGGTACAAATCAAGAGATGACTAAAAATGACACGTGATTCCTAGCCTGTATCACCAGACCACTTTAACTTTCAGCTTTTTTGTGTGAGTACCTTTTGAGTGATCAGCTGATACAAGGAAACAGAAATATGTGGTATATTGATCACTCTCAGTGGTAGCCTGAGCATGGAGCCTAAAAGTCCGGGGGGTTAAAATGTGCTGTGCGCATGTTTTTTTTCCACAGTTTTCATCCATGCCTTTTCAAATACGGCTGGACTCGATGATCTTAAAGGTCTTTTCCAACCTAAATGATTATATGATTCTAACTAACTGTAGCAAAGCAGCATGTCCTTGGGTGTTACCTGCAAAGAACACATTTCAAGGCAAAAAGCAAATCCAGTGCAGAAACATTTCGCGCTTACCTCCTCCACAGGACTCTGAACACTCTGTAAAGCCCTTGTATTCCCAGTCATAGAGCTCATCAAACTCCTGCAAGCTGCCATACAGCAGCTCCGTTTCCTCTGGATTGTATTCGGTTGCCTCCCCACTGCAGGGACCACTGTAACAGGCTCTCTGAGACACAGGTTTGGGACCTTCGCATTCATCGATGGGCAAGTCAGCCACAGACTGGGAGAAAGAGAGGAGAACTTGACACTTCACAAGCCGCACCTGGCTGCCCACTCCACAGGTGACACTACAGGCGGACCAAGCCTCAGGAATAAACCTGTGAGAGGAAGAGAGCAAGCCACGTTATGTCCACAAACAGCCAGACAAGCAAAGATGGTATAGTCCTGTCCAGGCCGAATTCTGTTTAATAAGAAACAGATGCTTCACCTCATCATAGGGCTGTTACGAAATACACACAAGAGCCATGACATATTGTTGACAACCCAGTGGCAACAGTGGAAGGGCTCTCAAGTACTCATGTGGAGTGTCTCCTTACATCCAGGAAGAAAGATGCACGCTTAAGCACCTGCCTTTATCCTAAAACGTATCAGTGTAAGGCATCCTGCAGTCTCCCAATGTGCATCACGATCACACTAGGTACTTTTTGCTAGTATTCAACCTAGATCACCTTTGCCTTAGTTGATAACACAATTATGCCACTAGTAAGCACTGAACAGGCTGCTGTTATTAGCTAGTTGCAGTATTACACGGAAAATAGTTTCAACCATTGTTCCTATATTGTAGTAACCCTTTTTAAGCCTTTATTTGAAGTCGTAAAAAGGTAAAGAATCCACCACTTCTTTAGCTCCTGGTTTTATTCCCCTCCCCCACCACCACCAGCACCTGTAATTTTATTTCTCATTAAAAAACAGTGTTCCATTTCTGTTCTGGATTTCTCTGGCTGTTGCTCTTGTCTCACTGATCAGGAACCCTTACATGCTCCAAATTTTTGCCTCCGAAAGTCCATACATACTTCAAGAAAAGCACATAGCAGCCATTGTTACAATAAGCAAAACAGACTGAATTCCATTTTTTATTGTTTTCATCAACAATGGAATAATATCTCAATTTTTCTGTGCTGTCACCACTTTTTCAACATTTAAAAAAAGCCGCAGTGCTAGAAATCAGCTTACTTTTACTCCAAGTAACATCGAACTCCACACCACATCATTACCACCTTATTTAAATGTAACACACCCTATTTTGCTGAGATTGTGTTGATCTATGCTGATTCCTAAATCTTCCTGGAAACAATGGTTCTAGGCTACTCCATGACCTGTGTTACTTATGCTTAGATACCTGATGCTGGTGGTATTAACGCACTGCAGTAACTAATCCAGGTTACAAGGTGATTCAGACAGATTTGTCAGACTGTCTTATCTGCTCTGTTGGCCATTCTGCCAAACCTTCTGCCACGGGCAAGTCCTAAGACAATGGTTGTAGATATACTTCAAGGCCTGGAACAGAAGAGCGAGTAGTTGGATCTGGCTCTGATCCCTTAAGAATCTCACAGGAACAATCCCTATTGATAATGCTCTGCCATCAACAGTAAGTGTCTGGGATCTGTCAGCTACTTCAAATTCAGCAAGTTTTTTTTTTTACTGATATTTTTAAGCGTTAATCTAGGGAACTAAAAGCTTTTTGTGACAGAGTCAATTGCCTGACAGAAATTCAGGTTCTTCCAGCACCTAGTCTTATGCATTAGGAAAATTTATCAAATAAATCAGAGTTTACAGTATGCATTTTTGGTTGCAACACGGCAGTCATTGACAGTATGCCTCTCCTTTTGGTCTTTATTTAGGCAGGCCACACCAGGGTTGGACAGCTTTGCCCAGGACTGAAGGCAATACACACGTCCGTCTCTTCCATGGTCTAGGGCTACTCAGAGCTATAGGAAACTGATTTCTCACCTTGAGAACCCCATGAACAGTCTGATAGAAAGAAAAAGGAAATGTAGTTTTGTGATCAACATCTTTGAAAGTATTTTTTTGCATTTGTCTTTTTCAATCCACCACCTTTCTCTAGCTGACAAAGGGACTTTCCCTTCACTCTGGGGCTACAAAAACAATCCAAAACCTGGTGCGCCCCCAGCGTATATGTACCAGGATACTTGACTGGAACAGCACAGTCTAATAGAGCAGAGAGTGTACATCTCTTTACCCACTTTTTGTGGCTGTTTATAACATCTTGTTATAAACCTGATATCCACTGCTAGCACTATACACAGGAAGTAATAGGATGGAAAAAAATGGATTGTATATATTATTGGAACTTTAGAAACTGTTTATAAAGCTGCTACAAAGACCGCAGTTTTTCTTTCTGGAGCAAAACCTTTGAGAAAGTAATGTTGCAAAATTACTCCATTTCCCTACTCTGAGATATTTTATCTTAGAAGACTGATCTTATATAAGATCACATCCTTCATTTTGAAAAGATTGTAGTCTTTAACAGTACAGGTGGACCACTCATCTTGTTTTCTCTAAGACTGTGCAACTGCTATATTACTATTTTGATGTGGAAAATCTCCTGTCACAGATTAAAAAGTCCATGTCAGCCACTGTGACAGATATTTTGATTAGTTTAAACACATAGCTTCTTAAACTGACAAACTAGAGGTAGAAATCCTAATCAGGTCACAAAAAAAGGCACTGGTCTTCATCAGATGCCATCTTCCTTATATTTTTTAACATTGTGAATTGTTATCTAACTTTGCTTTGTTGAAGAGCTGCTGTATTCCAAACCAAAAAGCATGATATTTTGCCAGATATTAAAATTACTCATTTAGAAAAACAGAGATATTTCATACACTCAGAGTATATCACGCATACAAACACAGAAATAGTACAGAGAGGACACAAAAGGGAAGTAAGAACATTATTAAAGCAGACTGGATCATTTTTTAAATGAAGCTTGATCTATGAATGCCACATATTGTATTATTTTACCCTAGTCAGCAACTCATAATGAAAACACTGGAATACCTTCGGGAAATTGTATTCCACTCAGCTTTCTAGGCCAAATTTTTACTTTTTAAGTGATAAATTTGGAATTGTATTTTAATTCTAATATAATTGTTGACCTCTAAAGATGGAGTTGGTAGAATCAAAAACGGTTGAAAGCAAAAAAAAAGGGGGGAAAAACCAAAGAAAACCCTGTGAACAGAATCTCCATATAGGACTTCTCATTAGATACTGAAAATTTATGTCATGTGAATGTATAATATAAATATACAATTGTTCTGAATTTTCCATCTTCCTAAACCCAGGAAATTACAAAGGCTTTCAGGTATCTTTGTGTGGTCATTAATGATAAATGTTGCCAAATGGTGAGCACAAAACACAAAGAAGTATGAGAATAACAAGCAGTCAGTTCTGTGGTTTAAAGCCATTTGGTCTGCATATAATGTACCTTCCACCAAACAATGTTGTGCTTTTCTGTCTGTTAACATCTGGAATTTCTTTGAAAATGGAAGTAGTGGAATAGACTTACTGAGAAGCAGGTTTTTTTAGAAAACAGGAAATGATGGACATGTTTCCGTTGTCATTGAATATTATTTAATTAAATCCCACTGTAATAATGGTCCTTATAATATAAACCATAATAAATAAGAAAAAGACAATAACTAGTACCAGTAATGTGGCAGTAGTAGTTGTCAGCCAGAACCTAATTGTCCCAATAGCTGTACAAATGGTAAATAAAAAGATGCCACTTGCCTCAAAGAGATTACATTGAGCATTTCATAGTTCTTAGCATACTTCTTCATGATTAATATGTTGCCATTGCATCAAAGATCATCTTCTTATATTCCTGTACACAGCATACATGTCAATGCTTCTTCCCCAAAGGAAAAATACAGGAGTAAGTGTGTTCTGAGAGCTCTGATGAACATGATAAAGAGGTGTCTTTTGCTCATATTTTAAACACAACACTACTAGATGGAGAAGTGAAAGCTGGAAGAAGGGAAAATCATGATCTTGCTTTATTATAACTGACTTAACCATGTCTGCTGTTACTCAATTGCTCAAGCGCTGACTACCTTCCAGCACCCTGTTGTGGGATGGCTGGAGGATACATGTGCCTGTCATCCCCCTAGATGTGCATCTCCATGGGCAGCAGTGCTCTCAAGCTGGAAAAGGAAA
Source organism: Opisthocomus hoazin (assembly GCF_030867145.1). Classification (NCBI taxonomy): domain Eukaryota; kingdom Metazoa; phylum Chordata; class Aves; order Opisthocomiformes; family Opisthocomidae; genus Opisthocomus; species Opisthocomus hoazin. The sequence continues at coordinate 25,663,042 of NC_134454.1, read as the reverse complement.
AGGAGGGTAGTGGTCAACGGCTCAATGTCCAGATGGAGACCAGTGAAGAGTGGAGTCCCTCAGGGGTCCGTACTGGGACCGGTGCTGTTCAACATATTTATCAATGACATGGACAGCGACATCGAGTGTACCCTCTGCAAGTTTGCAGATGACACCAAGCTGGGTGGTACAGTCGAGACACCAGAAGGACGGGATGCCATCCAGAGGGACCTGGACAAGCTGGAGAGGTGGGCCTGTGTGAACCTCATGAGGTTCAACACGGCCGAGTGCAAGGTCCTGCACCTGGGTGGGGGTAATCCCCGCTATCAATACAGGCTGGGGGATGAAAGGATTGAGAGCAGCTCTGCTGAGAGGGACTTGGGGGTACTGATAGACGAAAGGCTGGACATGAGCCGGCAATGTGTGCTGGCAGCCCAGAGGGCCAACCGTGTCCTGGGCTGCATCAAGAGAAGCGTGGCCAGCAGGTCAAGAGAGGTGATTCTGCCCCTCTACTGTGCTCTGGTGAAACCTCACCTGGAGTCCTGCGTTCAGCTCTGGAGCCCTCAGCACAAGAAGAACATGGAACTGTTGGAGCGGGTCCAAAGGAGGGCTACAAAAATGATCCGAGGGCTGGAGCACCTCTCCTATGAGGACAGGCTGAGAGAGTTGGGCTTGTTCAGCCTGGAGAAGAGAAGGCTGCAGGGAGACCCGATTGCAGCATTTCAGTACTTAAAGGGAGCCTATAGGAAAATGGGGACAATCTTTTTAGTAGAGAGAGCAGTGACAGGACGAGGGGTAATGGTTTTAAACTAAAAGAGGGTAGGTTTAGGCTAGATATAAGGAAGAAATTCTTTACAATGAGGGTGGTGAAACACTGGAACGGGTTGCCCAGAGAGGTAGTGGAGGCCCCATCCCTGGAAACTTTCAAGACCAGGTTGGACAGGGCTCTGAGCAACCTGATCTAGTTAGTGGTGTCCCTGCTCGCTTGCGGGGGGGTTGGACTAGATGACCTCTAGGGGTCCCTTCCAACCCAAAACTTTCTATGATTCTATGAAAAGTGGAAAACTCGACAAATAAAAATGGGGGTTAAAAATGGATGGTGCTTGTACACAGACCGCTATACCTGTTTCCTTGACCTGTGGGCACTTTTATAGTAGTAGACCAGCAACCTTTTCACATTATATAAAAACACCCCTGCAAAATACAGAGTTCTGGATTCAGAAAAAGTATTGTATTTTTCAGTGGTATTGTTAGGTGTTGAGGTTTCACAATTTGCACAAGATTGTGCTCAGCTGAACGGACTATTGCTGCACCATTTGTCATTAGCCTACGCTGGCCTGCATAATGTGTTCTTGGAATGGATGAAAAAAATGTAATGCCACTGACATCGACGGACTTCTGCAGGAGTCATTCAGGTGTGGTACTGAGCTGGTTTTCTCTCATTGCTTTTGTAGTGTACTGCAATCATCGAGAATATATTCTAAGGAAATTTTAATATGATAGCAAAACCAACTTACCATGTTATATGCAAAGCACTTAATACAAAATACTGGTCAAACTGTGAAATGCACATCAGTCCAGCCTTCAGGCTGCACATCCAATGGACCTGCAAGTATAAGTGAATTGCAGTTGTCTGCAGAATTTCATCCACACATGAACACTGTGTAGATATCATTTGTCCAGCTCAATTTTGCAAGGACTATTTGCATTTGTAGATATGATTATTCATATTGACACATGAAAATACCCCTTTCAGACAACAGCGTGTTTAATGTTTTAGAAAAAAACATCCTCTCTTTAAATTCTATAAAGTGAATGTATTTAAAATCCAGCTTTTGATGGCTAAAATGTGCTATGCAATGATTTCTTGCATATAAAGGCAGCAAAAGTGATGTCAAAATTTAAGTTGAGAACAACGATGACAATGACACTACTTAGTCTTGGGATAATATTTTTTGCTTCAAACTCTGGGCACAGCTAAGGACTGGTGTATATTCCCCTCCAAGCAGTAATATATATGTAACAGGGGAAGCTGAGAAGAGAAACACAGACAGATCAATGTTCAGTAATGGGAGACCTTCCACAGCAGGTCATTTTGGGTTCAAGGAGAGACGCACGGAAAGCCCTGCCAAGTTTTAGGAAGATCTCCAGAACACTTGGTGTACATAGCCACAGCCTCTTCTCTCTAGGACTTGGCCTCCTCCTACAATGTGTGTTATGAAGAAAAAAAAAGTGTGTATATAGACTGATGCCCTTTGAGCTATGGAGAAAAATACCTTATTTTTTTCACTGCTACTTAATTATGCATGGTCCTTAATTTTTATTGCTTAATGCCTTTTTTTTTTTTTAATCCTTTGTTGGTTAAATCCATGGTTCAGGCAAAATCTGAAGTTTTCGGAAGTGCACGTGTCAGCAAGACTGAGTGTTTGAAGGCACAGACAGACATCTATTAAGAAATCAAAAGTCAGATACTACTGGTGAAATAAAATGCTCAGTGATTTTTTGAAAGGCCTAGAAATTTTCTGTGATAGAAGCAGAAAAATGAGCTCAGACTTCTAGTCCCCTTGTCTTGAGCTGAAATGCAAACCTATCCTTTTTCTTCAGGAGAGTCTACCTTCCTATAGGTTTTAAGGCGTGGAGAACACCATAGGATGCTCACCCATAGCGCTGGGTAGCTACTAGTGCCATTGTTCAGAAAAGTGAAACAGAGGTCATGACCACTTGTTAATAAAATCTCAGGGTTCTATCTGTAAAAGTAATGGCACCAGAGCCAGCTGCATAGGTCCAATTCCAATCTGAGTGATTACAAGCTGTCCCTCTACAGTTTCTCTTCAATTTTGTTTGAATATGATCTGTTTCCTTCAGCTTTGTGTCAAATCACTCCATATTGTTGATGCTCTTCATAAATTCACCACTGCTTTTCTCCCCAGGGAAAGATAACTGCCTCTGCCCTGTATAGATGTTACACACAAATCCTAAGTAGCGGTGACTGTCTAAAGAGGCTCCTTGAATGAATAGGTAGAAATCATTCTCTAACATTAGGCTCCTGCACTGCTGATCTTCACTGAGACTCACCACATATATAGTTTAATTTTTTTGCCACTAGATCTTAATACGAAGAAGTTTCCCTAAACATCCTTCTTCCTCTTCACTGCACGACACTGAAGTGGACAAGCAACAACCTAGTAGTTGATAGTATCTGTGTATGTCCTTATTACTTTTTTTGGCAATCCAATAATCATAACATGATTTTTAAGGTAAAATATTTGTAGAAAGTTTTAAAATTACTTAATAACTTGTGAATCAGGTACAAGCATCATGATGGAAACTATTTTAACAGTGAAAACGAAAATAAAATAGCTTACCTGTCTTTGGGAACATAAATACCTTCTGAAAAGTGAGAAAGAGATATAGGGTGACTCTGCCACATTGGCCTCTCTGTCCATATCCAGTTCCCTGAGGGCTTTGTCCCCTCCACTGATGCATGTCAGGAATTTCCTTTTGATTTTTACTGAAACGGCGCCATCACTATGATGGTGCCATCTGGCATCCAGATATTATTGTTTGCCCTCTTCCCCCCATCCCACTTCTTTTTATGGCTAGTACCAGGGTTATTTATGGCAGTATGGTGTTAACATACAAATGCATTTTTCAAGAGTTAGGGGCAGAAATCTTTTAAACAACCCCTCTACCACCCATAAAACCAATCTCATTATACATAGAAAAACCCATGCTTTTTTAATAATGACTGCTGCTCTTTCTGACTCCAGCTCTCACGCTGTGCTAATGTAATGAGCTCCAGTGAAAGAGGTCAAACAGAAAGATATTGTGGCTTCTCCCTCAGATAACATATTTCTATGGTCTGGTGAATGGCCATTTCAGAGCTGGATAGCAATAAGAGAACAATATGCGTGACAACACAGGACAGTATGAACTTCTCGCCTTGAACCTCTGTCATATCAAGTTTACAATACTTTCTTACCAACCTAGAGTATTTCATAGTAGTTCTGTCAGCAATTAATATTTAATTGACCCCATCTAGGGGTGCAGCAGGTCAGACAACACAAATATAACTATCCCCTCTAGCCTTCAAGTGGCTGAACTGATTATGATTAGTTCTTTGAGCAGCAGAACCACTGAATGCCGTTTAACACGGATTTATATTTGAAGGCTGAGTGCCGAAGTGGATATTCTGGCATTTCTTAAGGACTGAACCGCTTTAGAAACCTCTTCTTCAGCTGGGCAACTGTAGGGTGTCAGTTTTGTACCTAGTCATTTGGTTCACTGAAATGTGGAAAATACTACCACCAAATTTCCTGGTGAATATCAACAGAATTTGACAGAGGGTAAAATTCTTTGTGATAACTTTATACCTCTGTCAAATTCAGTTAATAGGAATAATTCAGACATTACTGAGAGAAGAGGAAGGCAACTGACAGATAGACATATGCAGACAAAATAGAACTATAAATCTTGCTTCCTTTAGAAATTCCTGAAGAAATAAATAATGGAAGGCACTACACAGAGATGGAATAAAAATGAGGCATCTGCTGTTCTAGCAGCACATGTTAGAGAGTGAGCACAAATTACAGGTGGAAGGACAATGTAAAGAAAAAGCATAACTTTATAACTCATACTATGCAATTTCACAACAAAACCCGTATTTAATAGAAAGCCACAAAACTCACAAGACAGCAATACAGAGATTCACAAACATGAGAACGCAACGCATAGAAGAAATCTGCTGAAAATTTTTGGCTTTGGCTTTTAAACTTCTGATCAGGGACAACAGAGTTGCTTATAAATGGTGTTCGCTTTCTCCACCTGAAGAACGATAAGGAAGAAGGGTGACAGTGGTAGAGGAAGAACCGTATGCTGACTACAAAGAATGACCCTGTCTGTAGAGGAGAATGGGAGCAGTGACTTGGTGGCATAAGAAAGCTTGGGAAGAGCCTCAGATGAAGTGTAGGAAGGAATTACTGGCTTCTGCCCAAGTGCAGACAGGACACTGGTAATTACTGCACCAATACAGAGGGAAGAGGAAAATCACACAAGCTTATCTTCTCTAAAGAAACTTCCATTAAGCCAACTTCAAGCAAGCATGCTCATGAACACACACGGCTGCCTTTTCAGAGCCTGGCTTACCGTGCCACTGGAGGCCTTCTGCTGTTCCTCCTGCCCTACAGCTGCTCCCCTTCCCCTCCACGCTGCCTATCCTCTGCCCATCGTTCCCTCCCTGATGAGCGGAGGAGTGGGGTCTTAACGGAAGCCCAAACTGGCTGTCCAGCTCAACTCCCACCATCAAACCCTGCTCAGCCAGCTCTGCTCTACTGAATCAGAGGAAGAAAATGGCTTCCTCAGAGGAGGGGAAGCAAGTAATTAAAATTGTTTTTTACAACCCCTGGCACATTTTCTGAAAAAATTTACAGCAATGTAACACACTACAACACGCTTAGATGTACAATAAAATGTTCTCGTTAACGCAAATGTGCAGACAGCAAAGTAGCTGGCCACATCACACACTGTTTATACCAGCTAGTGCTTGATCCGACATTTAAAAACTCTCAACATTTCCGACGGGACTGATTCTTCATCATGCAAAATATGTGGGTGACAGCGTGACACAGAGTACTGTGTCCAGTTCTGGGCTCCCCAGTTCAAGAAGGATGAAGAGCTACTGGAGAGAGTCCTGCGGAGGGCTACAAGGATGGTGAGGGGACTGGAGCATCTCCACTACGAGGAGAGGTTGAGGGAACTGGGCTTGTTCAGCCTGAAGAAGAGAAGGCTGTGAGGGGACCTTATAAATGCCTACAAATATCTGAAGGGTGGGTGTCAGGAGGATGGGGCCAAGCTCTTTTCAGTGGTGCCCAGTGACAGGACAAGGGGCAATGGGCACAAACTGAGGCACAGGAAGTTCCGTCTGAACATGAGGAAGAACTTCTTCCCTCTGAGGGTGACGGAGCACTGGAACAGGCTGCCCAGGGAGGTAGTGGAGTCTCCTTCTCTGGAGATATTCAAGACCCGCCTGGACAAGATCCTGTGCAGCCTACTGTAGGTGACCCTGCTTCGGCAGGGGGGTTGGACTAGATGACCCACAGAGGTCCCTTCCAACCCCTACTATTCTGTGATTCTGTGATTCTGTGATTCTGTGATGCCTGTCAGATTGGTAGGCCATAGAGAATTACATTGTGTCTCTCCATAGCTGCAGAAACACAGGGCAAAAGGTGCATTCAGCTTCTCGGCTAGCTGTTGTATCTGAAGTTCCTACACAGTTCAATGAAGACAAGTGATGCTATAAAACTGGCATCAAAGTTAATTGTTGATTGTATCTTGGTGAGTTCTGAATGCTTTGTCTCCCTTTTTATGTCATTACATACAGTTGTGAATAATTGTTTAAAGTTAGATATTAATGGAAAACACCACTAATAGCGAGGTACCCAAACCAATTCTATTTTTTAAGTTCACTGCTCAAGACTGCTGTCAACAGATTAGATGTTCTGGAACAATATGCAGATGCCTGTTACAGTTTACAGACAGGGATTGCATGGATGGCCTTTTCACCACAAGTTTTCTAAATTTTTTTTGATCTTTCTGTCTCATGTCTTATCTCTAAAAATCACTCCAAACTAAACACAAGGCATGAATACTTCAAGCTTTGGGGAAGTTTGCATAAAGACCCTGACTTTGTGCCCTTCATTTTAGCTGTTAATCAACACATATAAAAATCTATACTTGAATTTAATTTAATGTCATGTTGATTTCTCATCAGCCTAAAATAAAGATTATACATGCTCCCAGAGTTGTGTTTTGCAGGGAGAAAAAAATATACAAAATGTCACCCCATGACAGAATGAACTTGGACTGGACTGTGCCCCGCTGTATTGGTACGTTCATATCCCACTGGTATTACTGAAGTGTTGCATGAGATAAAGGTAAAAAAATTGTATATTTGCAGAACGGGACCTTTATTGCAGCAGAGCAATATAACTCTATAGTAAAGACGTGTCACAGCTCCACTTAAAAATTTTTAAAGTTCTTAAACTTCTTTTCATTTGTATCTCTCAAGGTCAGTTTTAATACCACAAGTAAGATACCCATAAGGTTTTCAAGAATATTTTGTTAAAATACACATTATAATAACCAAAATCCTCTTCACCTTTCCCTGCAGGTTATGCGTATTCTCTACAAACCTCTTCTTGTTAATATTTAAAGCTACACATGCTCATGTATACTTTATTACACTCTTCTTCTACAGTACAGTCAACATTGTTCACAGAATTTATCTAACAAATTTCTTTGTGTAACAAATTGTTACTGGTATGACCACATATCAGTATGAGTCCTTTTGACCAAATTCCTGATAACACATCTTTTTTCATATATGTTTCCAGGCGTTATTTACAGTTTGATAAACGCACTTTTAGCTAAATGGTTTAGTATACTCAAAAGAAAACTCAGAAGAAAAGAAACTTAACTTTACAAATGAAAAATTAGTAAATTCACAAATACTGAATTTTCTAGAGTTTGATGCTGAATGAATCAACCTATAAGGTCTGTGAAACTCTGGAACCAATTAAACATCTCATTATATTACATGCAACAGCTGCTATTAATGTATATACACACATATGAATATGTGGGTTTGCATATGTGTGTATAAATGTGTGTGTATACACCTGTGTTTGTATATATGTATTTACATATACATATGGCTACTGGATTAAAATAAATTTTTTGAGGGCTTTATTATATATATCTCTATCTCTATTTCAACATTTCAGTTTGAAATTACTTCAATTCACATTAACAATGCCAAAACTGCAATTATATTATATAAAGAATGGTGTTTTTTAGTCTAATACACAGCTTCAGTTTCAATAAATAATGCCATATGCTCAACCATGAGGAACTGGATATTGATTAAAGCTGTGCACAGGGGTTACAATCATAGCATGCGTTTATCACAGTTCCAGAATAAAAAATGCAAAGCATAATCATAACAGTATTTTTAATTTCTCAGCCTCATTGCTAAAGGTTTATATCATGCACAAGTTTTACTGCAGCTTCCTCTTCATTGCAATTTTAATAGGCTAAGGAAAATGAATTATCTAAAAAAGAGGCTTATAATAAAACTCAATTCTGAATGAAATTCTGAGGGTTTTTTAAAGAACTGAATTCTTCTAACTTCTTCTGCAGTCCTGGTATTAATGGAATGGAGCACATGCAGAAACTGCTAAACTGTATTTTCAATAGCACTGTGTGAAGAACCTGGCACACAGCCAAATTCATACAGTCAGATTTTCTTACTTATATATTAAAAAAAAAGGTATCAACCCTAAGTGGAAGTATTCTTTTCCAGCTGTTTATCGTAATATTTTTTCCTTCAGCGTTACCTGTAACTATTTTATGCCTTCCAACTCTTTCTAACTCAATGGTAATATTTTTCACAAAACTGAAGACAAATGAACAGGAAAAGAAAAAAGAAAAAATAACAGTTAAGGGACAAAATGAGTAGATTTTATGTTGTGCTCATTTTGGCTGGGAGAGAGTTAGTTTTCTTTATAGTAGCTAGTGTGAGGCTATGTTTTGGTTTTGTGCTGAAAACAGTGTTGATAATACAGGGATGTTTCCATTACTGCTGAGCAGTGCTTACACAGAGCCAAGACCTTCTCTGCCTCTCATACCATTCCACCAGCGAGTAGGATGGGAGTGCACAAGGAGCTGGGAGGGGACACAGCCAGCACAGCTGACCTCAACCAACCAAAGGGATATTCCATGCCATACGATGTCACACTTAGTATATAAAGCTGGGGGAAGAAGGGAGATGTTCAGAGTGATGGCATTTGTCTTCCCAAGTAACTGTTGCATGTGACAGAGCCCTGCTTTCCTGGAGGTGGATGAACACCTGCCTGCTGATGGGAATTAGTGAATGAATTCCTTATTTTGCTTTGCTTGCATTCATGGCTTCTGCTTTCCCTATTAAAATGTCTTTATTTTAACCCACAAGTTTTCTCACTTATGCCCTTCTGATTCTCTCCCCTATCCCACTGTGGGGGATTGAGCAGGCAGCTCTGTGGTGCTTAGCTGCTAGCTAGGGTTAAACCACAATGTATGAATCTGGGAGGAAAATGTACAGTTTCCATCATTTCAGGCAGCCCTTATGTGAGGGGACTGTCAATGCATGTACATAGGCCAACCTGCCATGCAACAGGGTCTACAGTAAAAGAAAGAGCAAGTAAAAGTTTACAAGGTGCTGACTGAGGTCCATCTTACAAAGCTGGCTGGGCAAAGACCATGAAGTGACTAGAAAAGCAGAGAAGGGAGACTCCCTGAAATGATGAGGTAAGTGATGATGTTAATCCAAACCACAGAGCTGAGGTTCCTAGTTCATTTTCTGCTAAAATTAATTCATTTTATTTGCTGCTACTACACTCCTCCTGGGGAGAGAGGCAAGGGGAATCATCACTGTATTTTACCTCTTACTTCACAGGTGCATTGTGCGAATAAATAAGGATGCTGTGCTGCGGAGATACAGTGGTAGTGGGGAACGTATAACTACGCAGGTAGACAGACTGTCACTGTAATATTGTTGTAAATTACCTTAAAGAAAACATGTATATATTTGTTCAAATTAAATCTGCCTTTGCCCCCTTGAATTCTGTCTCTTCATACCTAAGTGTGACACAGCCTTTAGTCCATTGATTTCCATGGTGTTTGGTTTAGCCTTTAGACTCTAATGAAAGCCAAATACAATTTCAAGATATCATGTTAGTTCAGTGCAAGCCACAGATTCCCACATCATGAGAACATGTTGTAAGCAAATTTTTAAGACTTACGATGGTTCTTCAGACACCACTGCTCCTTCCTCCAGCTCTTGAGCCTGCTTATACCATGGCAACTTTGCTTCCACAGGAAGTTTCTCTACAGAACAAACACAAGTGTGTGAAAACAGGAAGCATGCAGTAATGCTGCCATATGTGTCAGCCTCCCGTCTCTTGCCAAGCGTGGCTGCAATGCATGTGTGCCTTCTTCCACATGGACGATGAGCACAAAGAAGAAAGAGAGAGAAAGCAGAGCAGGAGAGAGAAAAAGAAAGTGCTTTGTCACCTGGACTATAATGTGTACAGTTATGTGGCCAGATAGGTCATTGTTGCAGCTAGAAGGGCCAAGGAGTTCTAAAGCCAGTAAGGCATATTAGGTCACTTATCAGACCATGCAACTGGGCTGTAAAAGTAGACACTTCAGAATGTATTTTTTGGAGGGAGTCTTACAAATGTAGCAGGCCTCCATTGACACTGCAAAGGCAAAATATATAAAATCCCTGTGTTTACCCTTAAATTTTAGAACTTCAGAAGGCACATTAAGCTTGTTTTTGATAGATTACAAAAAGGAAGAAAACCCTAATTCAGTGGGTGACACCACAGAAAAACAGAGAAACCGTAATAAAATGGCCCAGCTATACTTCTCAGCTTTATCAGTTCATCAGCTATGCGGATTTAAAAAAAACGAGCTTGATACTTTTTCTGTCATTTCTGATGGAAAACAGTAGAGCTGCTTTTCTTCCTCTCCAGGATGTGCACGCAGCATAATGGGCTGCTCTGCTCTGGGGAGTGCAGGGCCATGCTGCTGCGCGAGCCAAACTCCGCTTTCATGCGGTGTCAAAGTGGAGTATTTGAGCTGAAGGTGGCGGAGCTGCTTTAGCTCTTACAGGGGTATAAAGCAAGAGAAAATTTGGCACTGTAATTTAAGAAGCAGCTCTGCATTTCAACAAAATGTTCTGGGCTAGGACCAGGGAAAAGTACTCCTAATATAAGGTAAGGCAGAATTTTTACCTTTGGAGATTAAAGTAAAATCTCTCCTTTTATGAAAAAAAAGCACAAATAAAAGGGAGTGAGACTCAGACCACTGAGGAGAACCAGGGCCAAACGTATTTGGCATTCACGAATCACCTAAGCCTTTCAGGTTTATATATTGCGCAGATCTGTACTTGCCAATGGGAGCAGATCAATCTCATTCAAGATAGTTGGGAATTTTCTGTCACTCTGTTGTTCACAACAGTGAGCATTTCACATACGCACATGAAACTTCCCATCTGTCAGTTGTATCATAGAGGAAAAACAACTTGCAGCTTGATTTCACAGCTACTGCAACTTTAGTCAAACAAGTTTCCATGGAGCACGTTATTAACTGAGGAAAAAAAGGACAGCAATAAAGCTACTACGCCTCTCTCAGAAATATCTTGCCAAGCTCCTACTCTAACATATTTATTAATGCCATTTAAGGATGAATATTTGCCAGCACAGCTCTTAGTTTAATCTATATTTTATTGCATTTGTTATTCCAAATATGTAGAAGACATTTCTATTTATATGTTCTGCAGCTTGTTTTATGCGTTTTGGAAAGGCAAATCTTACTTCTGTGCTTTTTTGCTTGGATGCAAGTGCTTGTAAAAAGCAAAAGCTCTTATGTACCGTTGCCTGTTATGTGACTCTTTAAATAACTTTTCTTTTTTAAAGGTGTAGTTAATTATCATCTACACTGTAAAATAAGTTAGAAGATTAGAAATGGTGACGTTCTAAAGTGTGCTTTGACAAAACAATGAATAAAAAGTACTCCTAATATAAGGTAAGGTAGAATTTTTACCTTTGGAGATTAAAGTAAAATCTCTCCTTTTATGAAATAGTTCCAGTAACAACACTTAAATCCTATATTACACAGAAAATTGTATTAGATGAATACATCTTCTCTGTTAAAACTAAAAATCATTACTTAATCCAGAGATATCCTATTTTTTCCCAATATTGGTGCAAGATAAAGTGCTGCAGTGCTTGAATAAACTAAAATGAAATAAATTACGTGAACTATTAGCATTCTATTTCTGTTTAGCACAGTGTGTTAAAAGAAGAGGGAATTCCACTTTTTTTTGTCTTGCTGCTTCAGTCATCTAGAAAAATTGGTTTTCTGCTTTATGTTAATCCAGTTCCAGAAGGAAAAAGCAGGCTAGCACTAAACCATTCCATAGAGGAGAGGTACTTTGCTACCCCTACTGCTCTAAATTTCTAACTCGTGATTTGTGAAATAGAAAGAACCAACTTCCAGCACATAAATAGAATAATTTGGATTGGAAGAGACATCTGGATATCATCTGGTCCAACTCTTTTCTGAGAGCATGATTCAGCCTTCAGGTGCGTGGGTCTTCAAACATTACCACTTGCATTATGGAGGGACAACTGTGAGAGCGTTGCAGAACCAAGGTGAGGAGTAAAATTAAACCCAAACAAAACCTCATGCTTTGCATAAGACTTTCCATCCTATAGGAAAAAATGGAAGAAAGAAATAACTGCCTACAATCAGAAATTAATCATGTAGGTACTGCAAAGAGCAGCATAAGAGGTTATCCAGGGTTGTAAAAGTGGGCTTCCAGCAAACAGCAATTTACTTTATTCCCAGACAAGTCCCATTGGAAGAGACTTCATGACAGATGAAGGCAAGCAAAGCTTTCCTAGCTGGTCTTGCACCCTCCTCAGGTTCCCCAGGCAGAAGTCAGTTGTGGATGGTTTGCAACACCTGATTTTTTGGTGTCTTACTGTATTTTGCTTACACTGTGTGCTGCAGGCAGACAGGATCTTGCTTTACCTGTGCTCTGAACACCATAAACATATAAAGGTCCATAAAATCAGCTGATTGACTGAGCCCAAACCCACTGAATCTCTGTATGAGGCTCAGTCATGCTAACACATCCACAGGCCCTTTTTTTTATATCTTGCAAGGTGGATGGAGCGAGCTGATGTCAGCCAGCAAAATGCAGTGCAAATATACCCATTGCTCCCCAGAGGCCCTGTGTCTGGGTTTCACCACTTTGGTGGCTGGCAGACACAGTGAATTCACATGGTCCAATTAAACTGGAATCTTGAAACTTGACAAGTGCGCCTATCATCGGCCACTGCGAGCAGAAATTAAAATTCCAAATTTCACTGTTCCATCTGAGATTGGTATGAGGTCATGGGTCACTCTTTTCTCCTAAGGCTTCATAATAAGTGCTCTTAATATGTAGCAGGACAGCAATCCACTTTTCTAAAAGGAATTGATTTCTTCTTACGGCAGGGTTTAAGTCTCCAATTTAGGGAAATTAAGTTCACCTATATTGCTGTAGCCCAGCAGCTTCCATAAGTCAGTCAGCATAGAGACACAGAGGTTCTATCGACAGGTTTGTATACATGCACAAAGACATGCATGCTCATATACCTGTGGAAATGGTCAAATGTCTGTCGCACCTGACCACAGCCCATTAATCTAGTCCAGTCTCCAGGACTTTTTGTAATATTTCCACCCCATAAGAACCTCCAAACAGCTGCAGAAATGTTTGCTCCTTCCCTCAACAAAATGTGTGGGCTTTACCCCAGTATTACTCTCTGTCTGAGACCGAAGTCAAGAAACATTTCAATAAAAATTGCATGTACTCTTTTCTAGAAGATGCTTCAAGTCTTCCAGTCTGCCAAATTTTTCAGCCTTGCTAGTAAGAGGAACTTCACGTTGGGTTACATAGTGTTTGCTTCTGACCTATTTCAAGCTCCAAGTGACGACCAGGCACTTCAATAATACGGTTACATCTCTCTGCCATAAATGTTATTTTTATATTTAATTCCTTTTAAAATACCATGCAAATTTAGCCCAGACACAACCGGTGAGCTCAAACCTGTTTATACTATGGTCAGATTTAGATCTACATCGCTTGGTCTGCTGCATCACAATTTAACAGTGAAAACCCCGGACCTTGTAAGAGAGAGGAAGGGGACAGCATTAACTCCAAGTTGCTAGCAGGCAGACTAGAATAGGAATGTCAGGCTTTACAGGCACAAATTCACAACTCGGTGCAGGTGAGAACAGCGCTACCAGAAACAAAACAAAACTGTTCAACAGGGAAGAGCTCTGAAAAATTTAGGAGAATCTTTCTGCCTCATTACCTTTCGGTTTGTAGCAAGGAGTGGGTACAATGCATTCTTCTTTTATGTGTGGCTTTGTTTTAGGACTACAGCCTCCTGTATGCATCCCCCTGTGATCAATGCAAAGGACCACACGATATCTGAGTCCTTGTCCACAGGTCACAGTGCACTGGGGAAAAAGAGGAAAAAAGTGTGTGTGATATGTCACAGGAGTGATAAATAAAAGGTGAATATGCAATACAAGTATGTGTACATCAGAGAGCAAAACATAGTGCAGAAACACCCAACCCTGAACATAAATTATTCATAATATTTAGTAGTTACAGGCAAGATATGAAATTGACAGAAATTTTTGCCTTTCTGGTCTTCATATTTACTTGGTTTGGACATTTAGCTGCTGGATTTCTCTTGCAGAGTCACTCTCTCACCATTGGTTACTTGGCCTGTGGCCATCCATCCCATATTGGATATGCTCAGTAACACTGTGTCAGTTTCATCTGGAGCCACTCTGCTTTGCTTGGACAAAGTACTGGGGCATATGGGTTAACAGAGGTGACACTCAGCTATTTTGGAACACGGCACCAAACAGAATGGGAAACTATTTGGGCTTTCTTCCCTCAGACACTTTATTAAGTATTTTTCCATTTATTTTCGGTAAGGTACATCAATTTTACCCACTGTACAGATTGTTTCAGAAGTGGTTGCATGGGATACAATCAAAACTGCCAACCAGTGGGAAGGGCCATGGATACTACCAGTATTACTTTGCTCTCAGATAGCAGCTTTCATGTGGAACTCACTAAACACTTTGCAATAAGTCAAGAGCACCTCACCTGTGGGTGAGCTAGCTTAGCTTCTAAAATTAGTTTTACTTGTTGAGAAAATGGGGTGTTGAGAAACTAGGCTCAAGATTAAGTCTTTATGTAAAATCAAAGTACTTTTCTACTTTTGTTACAAGACTTTTCAAAGACATTTACTTTTGTAGAAAAGGAAAAGTGAATCGGGAACAGACAACTACAAAGAGCAGAGTCACTTATGGCTTTAGGTATTTCTGGAAATTTCTCAGCAATTTATGATATTCAATTTATGGCTGAAAAGTTACAATAATAAAGATATACCTTTACACAATTGCTGGTTTTGTTATGTGTGTTTCATTTATGTTCCCAGACTATTATATAGTAGAAGGTCACTAATTAACATTATAGGACTTACTTATTTTTCTGGTATTCTCCTTAATCATGTTAATCCTATTAATATTATATTCCTGAGTTTTTACTTTGCAATTAGACAAATAGCATAATTTAAAACAAAGGTCATGGTAATAAGGAAAGAAAATAGTGAACGTTCCTACTTCCACAAGCTCACTAAACTATAAATTTGAGATATATTCCTAGTGCGTTAAATACAAAACCAAAAAAGCTAAGCTGATTACCGGAGACCATTCCTGAGCAAGCCACTTTGGGCAGTCGAATATATTGCAAGGCTGGACGACAGGCATCTTTGGAGTATACATGCATTTCCATTCTTCCACAGGGCTGATATGCCCCTGAATGTCTTCTTCCACACACGACACGCTGCGGCTTTGAATGCCCCCTCCACAAGATGAGGAACAGGCAGTCCAGGGTGTACTTTCCCATCTGGGGAAAAAAAACCCAAGACAGAAAGGCATCAGGAAAAGGAACCCATGCTGCCCCCACCTGCACCCCCCCCAAATACATAAACTGATATCTGCAGGAGGGATTTTCTTCTGATTAATGTTAGTAAAAATTAATCATATATGTATTTTCATAAATGGCTATAACAACAAAGCACTCTCACGGCTGCCGTCTTTAAGTCACAGGTTAGTAATATGAAATCTCTCTCCCACTAACCAAGTGACAACTACCACAGAAAATCTAAATGCTTCTAACTTAATTCCTTTTATTTAATTGATGGGATTATTATGTCTTCACAATTTGTCATGTTCTGAGGAATCTTTGTCACAAATCTCTGGAAGCTCAGTGTGCTCTGAAGCTGATGCTCTGTTTGAAAGAAGATACAGGGAAACAGCAGTGTTTCTTTCCAGGGAAACAACTGAGTCAAGGAAAATAAAGGAAGATGGGAGGAAATTACCAAAACGAAGACATGGCTATACTGATAGGATGTGTGGTCTCTGATGGATAAACCACATGTGTCTTGCTTCCTTACAGTTGAGGTGGAGAGAGGAACTGAGAAACCACCTCTTCCCTGCAGGTGCCGTTAGAGAACTTAATGACAAATCCACCAAACAATTTGCATATTCTGAAAAGCTATGCATATGTATGACAATAGTTCTTTTTTTAGTCATGCATCTACAATAATGTATGTATTGTTTTACATGTGTGCATTTTTGTTCACATAAAATAATCTGTTGTTTCCTCTCTTTTATTCAATTCATTGTCACAGACAGGATCTGGGACCATAGTCATGATCCAGTATGGCTGTTCCTGTATAGTCTTGTCCATGCCTGATGATATAAACGTGTGCATGTCCTATCTGTCTGGAAACATTTCCCAAAATTTTCATCCCCCCCCCCCCCCCCCCCCCGAAGGCAAACGTCCTTTTGATAAGGATATTAGAAATAATGTTTGAAACAATGATTTTGGTTGTAACTTTTCATTTTTTGACTTAGAAAACTGTTTCTGTAGAAAAACTCCCACCTGTTTCCTCTTTCAGGCAAGAATGAAGAAAAGTGAAAGGTGAGGATCTTTTTCTCTCACTTTAAAACAAAGGAGTTATTCCTATTAAGTAACAATTACAGGATCACCAAGATTGTTAAGCAATATGAAAAATGTCTATCTTTCCCTCTGATTTTTCATCATATCAGCCCATCTTTTTCTGATCAGGTCCAGCACATGTAAACACTACCCACACTTAGCTACTGGCTGAAAGTGCCATAAAACTCAACGTGAAATGGCTTATGTTAATAGCTGTTTATGAATGGTAAACACACTGATTAACTCTATGACTTATGACTAAGAAGTGGTGAAACAACGTTTACACCACGCCACATCCTTCATCGTGTGCTAAGCACAAGCCAGATATGTCATGAATGGATAATTTTAGCAATGTTTTTCATTCAAATATGCTACCTGTGGCTCTGCTAAACACTTTTCCCAGCATATAGCTAAGGTTTCTCACTACCATAAATCTAAACAAAAAGGCCTCCTCATGCAGAAACTCATGAACAGCAGGAACTGCTGCAGCCAGCCTGAACCAGCTTTTCCACATATAAAAGTGACACGGCACCAAGAAATTCCCTGGAATCTGGGACAAGTTTCTAGATGCCTTGGGCAACCTCAGCAACACCAAGCAGCTTAAACCTAGGCAAGCAGTTTGGTTCTCAGGTTTTGTAGAAGTGTGAGATAGGAGGGTGAAGTTTTACTGTTGCACATCTCTTTAAAGAGGTGTCACAGCTCCTTTCGAGGTACAAAGGGTGCAAAATTGACCAAGAATTTGTGAAAGGAATTCGTGGTGCATGAAAAGTAAGCACTATGTCTCCTGAACCATACCTTTCCCTCCTTGTGATAACATTCAAGGCTGAGGGATTGCAGTAGGGAAATCTTGCAAAGATGCCTTTCCAGATTTGCTCTGCATTTCTCCTTGAGTGTTTGTGACTCTCCTATGTCCCTGGTATCAGGTCCCAGTCTCAGACAGGTAATGCAATCAGGGCCTATCTGGTTTGGTTGGGTTTTTTTGCCTAAACTCTGAAGGTTCAGAGGAAAGACATTTTATATCCCCCTGACTTGGCCCTGTCTCATGCCATCTTCGTGGTGTGTCCGGTTTCTACCGCCTCTGAGGTTTGGAGAAGAGACTTGTGGCTGTGTCTTCTCCCTTGGGGAGAGGGAGGAAGACCTGAGCCCTGTTTGTGGGTTCATAGGAGCACCTGTGGCAGTGGGAGAACAGGGGAAGCAGCAGTGAAAGAGCACTGGGAATAAGAGGGGCAAAGATCCCAGGCAGCAGCTGCAGCCTGAGCAGTCAATGTGGGGGGTTAAAGGAGAATAGTGCGGCTGGGAGAGTGGATGTAAAGCGACTGTTACCGGGTGAGGCCATAATCCAGAACAGCTTGAGAAAAATTCTTGGACTTTTGATCAGTTTCAGGGAATTATTTTTTTCTTCTTTTCTTGCAGTGTTGCTGAAAGCCAAATACCTCAGGGCATTTTGATCCTTTATTTTGGATTTTCTTCAGCAGTTAGAAAGCGCCTGCCTAGCTGCCAGCTCAGGATGCTTTTTCCTTAAATAAAGTCTCTCCACTGTTAAGTACTGCTGAACCATCCCCTTACAGAAAATTCCTCTCTGTCTTTTGTCAATGTATGTGCCCTCTGTACACAACTGAAATAAAATCTGCTTTATTAAAAGCTAGAATGTTAAAACCTGTATTAATATTCTAGCTTCTATACTCCTCACTAACAGAGGTTTAACTTTTGAGGTTAGGAGGTGTGTATGTGGGTTTTTTTTGAAATAAAGAACAGAGAAAAGTGTTTTCCAGAATGAAAGAATTAGACACAAGGATATATTTTAAATGATATATTTTATGAATATTTGGTGATAATGACTGTGTGTACATAACCATGAACACTTAGCTAAGAAGAGAAAAGCCTAATGCAAATGAAACAAATGATTGATAAAGGGTGTCAACATGAACGGCAGCTGCTCTCTTCCTTGCCTTCTCACTCACAGTTTGGGATGAGTCCACAATTTGGCTGGAGACTGTTGAACGTGAATGCACTGCACTCGCACACTGATGCTGAAAGCTTTCTGCACTAGGCCTTACCATCATTTGAGGGAGGCCATTTCCTCACCAAGATGGGACTAATAAGTGGCTTAGGGGATTCTTGCTGTGATTTCATACTCTGTGACGCAACAAATCAATTAAGAAGGAAACACCGGGTAATACTATTGCATGTCCAGGCAGTATTTAAAAACTAAAATGTTCTCATCCTTCTGCTACCAAATGTCTTTAACAGCACCAGTCTTATTTACTGCTTTAAGAGCAACTACTTGTGTGATTATTTCTATGAGAATCTGAAGTCTTACATTAAAGACGCTTTAATGGTGAGATAATTAATAATACAAATCAGGCCTTGATCCTATTGCTCCGATCTCTGCTTTCTTTGAAAAAACAGTGGATTACTGCACCTGGGGAAGGCATTAGCATGGGTTTGCAGCATCAGAACACAATGCTAATACTGTCTAAATGTAAAATCTCATAATTTATAAGCATGCAAGAAGCAGCACCACCGGAGAGAGAGAGCAAGTCTGACGGTTCATTATAAAGCCACAGGTTGTAGTCTTGTTCAGAGATGAGTAAAAGGAAGAAAAAGGAAAGGTGTAAGAGAACAGGAGAGATAGGGATGGGGGTGTGAGGAAAGAGAGAAAGAAAAGGACCATGCACTTAAAAAGTCTGTGTTGCTGTTTCAGCTATAATATAGTTTCAGTTCTGCATCAACAGAATTTATAGCAACACGTTAGTACTTGAACATCTCTAGGTTAATCTGCAGGAGTTGAGAGCAAGGGCAAAGTAGCATCTGTTAACTTAGTTTGAGAGCAAAGCAGCAAATGCAGAGAAGAGCAAAAGAGAAGTAAATGTATTTGTTAATCCTAGCATCTGGTTGACTGTTTTACGTACCGAGGAAGGGGATGGTAGAGGTCATAGGGCATGATCTGCTTGTATCCATCACTGTTAGGAACAATAATGCCAACCCTCTGAGTAGAAGGTACACATAATAAAATAAACGCTAAATGATTACATCATACAACTTTTTTTCACACAATATTACAAAAAAGATCAAAACAAAAATGATATTTTACCTAAGATGCTATCGCAATTTAAACAAAACTTGTGTTTCTATGCTACATTTTCTGTGTCCATCAGAGAATAAACCACTGATTACTACTTTATTCTTATGAATATATTTCTGTTTGACTAAGAAGAAATCCGTTACCACAAGTGATCCAAATGAAGTGTCCAAATGTTATTATAATTTATGAGGTTACTATCTGTCATTAAAAAAAAATATTTCTACACCTAATACTTTCTTGGAGCTTGGATCCAAAGTCACTTAAGACAAAATGGGAACTTCTAGCTGCTTCAGAGAGCTCCAGATCAAACCATTTTTTAAACTACTACATGGTTGTTTCTGCCCTTCAGAAAAAATGCCTGCTTTTACATGGGCTAGGATTAGAAATCTGGGGAATACCAGAGCAAGAATTCAAATCTGCAGTTCCTTTCTTTCCACCTTACATCAGTTCAATTTCATTCATCTTCAGAACCTGTCTCCTTATTTGAGTTTTTCTGGAATAAAGAATGGTCTGGAGAAAAGAACAATATGTCTGGTTGTTTTTTCATTTGTGTGTTTGTTTTTGGTGCTGTCTTGACTGGTTGGCTTTGTTTGCTGCAGTGTTATTGGTATAATACCTAAATAATGTAACATCTAAAGGTTATAGAAGGCAATAGTGTAGATCAAAATTAGTAATTATCTGAACCATTATCATGGCAGTGATGTGTAAGACAGATGTCACTTGACTTGTTGGCAGCTACCAGGTCTCACTGAATTGCTAGTCTGGAATTTAATCTATAATTCTAATAGATTTTGACTCAGAGTAATTCTACCGATGTTCTCTCCCAACTATCAATCAGGCATATCTGTTAACACCAAACAGATGATCCCAGAGCACCTCACCTACCAGTTTCGTCAAAGCCACTGTGCAAGAGGGGACTTGGATGGGACAGGCGGGCAGAATGATCAAAGACTGAATACCAGTTGCAATAAAATACAAAGTATGTCCCTGCCCAAGTTACAGAGAGAGGAAACTGACTGAAAAGAGTGAAGGTGGTTTTTGAGAGCCTTATACAGATGAGAGGTGCTAGGTATGCTGCTACGGATTTCTGTAAGGGAGAAGGAGCAAAGGAGGGGGAAGGAAGAAAGTATTCTGCATCCTCAACATAGTTCACTGAAAAATGCTGTGAGGGTTCAAAGGAGTCTTGTCATGCTAAAGCTAAAGGGGCCTATTCTCCTTTCAGTCAACAGGGTTTTTATGTGCATAGCTTGTCCATGATAGGAGAATGAATCCCATTGTGTTTTCTCTGTGAGGAGTCAGAGCCAGGTCAGCGTGCTGGAATTTTCCAGCTAAAGCGTGGCAAGACGCTGGAGCCCTGGGAGTGTGTGATGGGGACTAGACAGCTCTCTCTAAGATTAGCAGTCTCTGCAGTCACACGAGCCCTCTGCGTGAGTCTGCACATTTGCATCTTCAGAGAGCTGCCTGTCTCCGTGAAAGTCTAAACATCTAGGAGAAGCAGTTCTGGCACTGGGAAATTTTGGAAAAGACAAACGGTTCATTTAGAGTATGGCCAATGAACAAGTCTTTTCAAACTTAGCTTTATGGGTGAATGCCTGGAGAAGTTTGAGAAATTGTGGACTAGTAGTGTAAGAAGACGGAAAGGGACTTTTTCTGCTTTTTTTCTGTGCATGCTTTTGGGAATCTTTGCTGTTTTCCTGACTGTTCTACCACTGCTGCTGAAGTTCCACTCTGAAGGCTTTTGCACTTTCCAGCTCATCGGTTTCCTGACAAGTGATTGGAAAAAAGATTAATATACCAAGTTCAGAAATGAAATAATTATACTATAAAAGCATCTACTGCCTAGGAAAGAAACAGATTTCAAAACATTTCTCACTCACTGCAGTAAGAAATGTTTTCTTTCTAATAAACATAGTCTGTATGCATAATCCAGGTCTACATGCATTAGAACGCATAATATCCAGGGTCATTCCAATGGAAGTAACCATACCACATTCAAACATTGTTATGAAGATTAAATAACATTTACAAAGCACTAGATTAATATTCTCATTGGAAAGGTTTGACCCTCAAAGAATTTTGCATACATAAATTGCATTTCTCTAAATGCTGTAGGGCTCCACAGAATTACTGACACTGTCCTTGGGCATATGTGAGGGGCTGCCAAAGGCTTTCATTCTGTTGCTGCAAGATAATGCTCCTCAGCAATGTAAGTCCCATGGACACAGTGAGGAAAAAGATCCTCACAATAATACACAATGACTTAATTTATGACTTTAAAAATTGGCTTGAGATACAACAGAACAGCAGATGGTCATTGTACCATTAAAGGCAACTGCATCTTTCCTAGCTAGACTTTTGTGGGTTATTTACATGTGTTCCACAAAAAGAATGAAGTCTAAATGAAAGATTTCAGACACATCTTGGAGATTACTTTGCTGAATCCTGTACTTTTTGACTGGACAAAGTGGTTTAAATTCCATGAATCTATCAGTCCATTGTACTCCTATAAAAAGATAGAAGATATCCAATTTATGGGCTTTGTTCACTGTACATTATTCAGACAATGTAAAGGTGACGATGTGCTAAACAAACTGAGCAAATAATAATTCCTCTGCTACGCTGAGATTTCTGGCTGATGTGGTAGTAGTTAACAGGACTCATTCCCACAATACTTAAAACAAACCTGCATTGGCTGGAGCCAGAGCTCAAAGCAAATGATTTTGAAGATCTGTTGTCTTTCATATGTCTGAAATCTCCCGTACCTTTCAGACCAACAAGTTGTGTCATACACTCTGCAGATTGGTATGTTTTCCTCCTGGGTGCTGGCAGCTTCAGCACAGCTGCTCTTCCAAGGCACATGCTCAGCTGGAGCAGGAGTGCACATGGCAGTGTGATGCACCCAGGTCTGCCATCCCTGCAGATGTTTGGCTTTCCTGTGGGAAGGGTGCCCACAGATGTGTTCCTTCAAAGTCATGTTTGGCGTTGTCTTCCCCAGTAGCTCATTTTCCCCCTTAAGATACACCCCTAGCACAAATGGCAGGCACGTATGTGTTGCTCCTGTAGCTCCCCAGTGACTCTGTCTTCAATAAGGTGCCAGCCCTTCCCACCTCCCTGTCCTGCATGCCCACAGCTCTTGGGTCGGGCATCTGCTGAGCCAGGCAGAGGCACAGGAGCTAGAGTTGGGAGAAGAGCCAGCAGAGAGAAAGGGCTTCTCACCCCCAGATGCCTCAGGTTGGTGTGACCCTGCATGGCGACAACGTGCCAAGGCTGGGAGTGGGTAGAGGTGTCTTCCACTCATGCGTTGGTGCTCCCGCACTCTGCTGTGCCAGGGCCCACCCTCTGCAGGCCACTCACACGCCTCTGGCTCACAGCCTTCGTTTCTGCTGTGGGGTCTCATTTCCTGGGGTTTTCCTACCCGCAGGGCTGCAGCCGCAGGGCTGCCTGTTCTCCTGGGTGGTTGGAGCTGTTACACCTCTTTCCTGAAGGGGACTTGCACAGTGAAGATTTAGGCCTTCACTGAAATCTGTTGCGCTTGAGAGTAAATGATCTGCATGGCAGGGACTATGCCATCTAAGCAATGGCCTGAAGTATGTCTGAAGCTGAAGCAGCCTAAGCTGGCTGTGAACAGCTAATGCAGTAAGTGAAAGAAAGCAATTCAGAAGACCTTGAAGAGTTCATCGCGAAAGACAAGTGTTCAGCATCTGAGGTAACATCTCCCTGAGATGCCACTGGATTGATGGCAGGCTTGTGAAAAAGTCTCCAGTTTAGCACTGTGAATCCTGACACCAAGGCAGCGTGCGATACTGCACCCTCCCCTCACAGCATGCTGTGAAAGTGCTGCAGTGTGGCATTATCACCTTGTGCTACAAGAACACTTTCTGCCCTGAGAAACAGGTATCAAGGCCTTTAGACAGAATCTGTTAATGTTTCCCATGTGTTACTCTGCAAAACTATCACTATTTCCATTCAGAGCTGGGGTAGATATCTACAGTAATACCACAGGTACAGGCAACACTGGCTTTTGAATGCCTACTTTTGCAGGTAGAGAGTATTGCAATTCTCAACTATGTTACCAGGCTGAGTTACGTTTTTGGTTTCTGGACCACTGTGCTCAATCCTGACAAATAGATAGTATTGTGATGATCTTGTAACATTACACTTTATCAGTGTGGAACTTGAAGAAGTACCATGTATTTTGTATTTATAGATCTTTCTATAGGATCTTGGTACTTTATAGACTGGTAAAAGGTGGTGTCCCCTGCCAAAACATTTCTAAATGGAAAGTCAGTGGATACTTAAATAACCTACTTAAAAATGCAAAAGGCTGCCGAGAAAACTATCCTTCTGTGTCATTCTCCAGAAAAATCTCTTACTTTAGGCAGTATGTCTGTTCAGCACAACAGTATCTCACCTTCAAAATAAATGACTTGTTCATGGTGTACAGATTTCAAATTCTAAGAAATAAGTGGTTTGCTTCTCATTTCCACAGACTGCTAAAAGCTAATCTCTTCACAGGGCTCAAAATGGGGGTCATTAATTGGAAGCAGCAAGAGAGCTTTCTTGCTGTAGCATGACTGTAATGATTCTAAAAATCTGCTCTTTTTTTATTCAGTTTAATATTTCATGATGGCTTGGATGAGCAGTGTTTGATACAAAGATGGAAATTTGTTTTTGTTTTCCACTACTAACAACTGAATATCCAGTGACAATCTCTGTAAGTGAGAGATCTTGCTATTTGCAACGATTCTGGTCTCTTCTAGGACTTAAATAGACTACATTTCCCACCACTTCATCTTAGGCAGACAGATGTCTGTTTCTGATGCTCATAGCAGTGCAAGAACTACTTTCCCACCCTACAGTTTATCTGATGTATCTTGACAGCTCCTTTCTGCCTTTCTTTCTGTCTTTTTTTCAGTAAGAACTATCTCCTTAGAGCTGAATTTCCCAGAAATTCAAGTTTTTGTTTATTTGTCTTGAGATGAAAATTGCCTCTTTAAGGATTAGGAGTATCTGAAGTTCATCTTTATCCTGCTCTTGAACTTGGATGACCCTGATTATGACTACCAGAACATTGCCTCTGCTATTATCTCCTGCTCCATCTACAACTCCTGTATCTGGACGCACATGTACTGCTATTTCTACTTGAATGCATCACTGTTTCCAGTTCAGCCTTCCTGAAAGCTTACCCAGTGGTTCCTTTCCTGCTGCTCTGAATTGTTTTTGGCCTTCTAAACTTCTCCCCCCCTTCTTCATGCATAACGCATTACTTTAGCTCATTTCTCCAGTAACGTTGGTAGTTCCTCAGTAAATTCTCAACTGTTCAAAAATCACCTTCCATAAATACACAGCTGGAATGACTGATGTTTGTTGACTGTGCTCTCTCAATTGCAGGCAGCATGCTTTCTGCTAATACCAGTCTCATTTTTCCAGCACATGCAACTTCAACCATGCTGGTGGAAGAGGCACGTGCTCCCTTCTGCTTTGATGGCTAAAACCTTTGCGTCTCACCCTCCCCTGGAATGGCTATTTCTTTCTGTCTTTAAGATCATTCATATGCATATGATTGGCTGTGGAAATTGAGACCAGACACAGCAATGGGAGGCAGCCAAGATTTAGAGAGCAATGCAAGGAAGAAAGGCTTTCTCAACCCGCCTGTAACAAATTCAGAATTTTAGTAAAAAATGCAAATCTGCAGAAATGACCATTTGCCTGAGGCAGAGATCAGGAAAGGACATTGTGATGACCAGTGTCCCACATCCGTGCAAAAGGCTGGGGTGTTGTCAAAAAGCTGTAACTGCAGTAACTATAGGATATTTTATGTGAAAGAGTATTCAAAATAGAGTTTAAATATATCATGTGTCCCAGTTGAGGGCAATAACAATAAATAAGTCATTGTGTCTCAGACCCCCCTTGTCACTGCAGATCTATGACTGCTACTGTGTAAATCAGAAAGTGCAGCCTGTCTTTTCAGGAACATCCCAGCACTCCAGTTTTGTTCATCTTCCAGAAAGAATGTAGTGAAAATCTGAACACTGCACTGCTGTGATACTTGGCTTATAATTGCTGTCTAATATAATACCTTTAGGGAAGCTGGTAACAAGCAACAAACTACGTTTGGCAACTTTCTGCTTCAGCTGCCAATTTGTAATGCAGTGAGGAGACCTCTGTTAATGATTAAAAGGATACTCTGTGTTGCCCTTTTAATCATGAATATTTACTTGTTACTACCTCCTTTTTTTTGAAGGAAATGTTTGAAAGTTATTATGCACATGTCTTGCACTGTTGCTCAGGAAATCGTATACACTTTCAAATCACTGAATATACTGTGGACTTCTCACTACTCAGGGTTACTCTGAATGGCCATAGTATCCCAGCAGGTCTTGTGTGCTTGTACATGTCCTTCACTACTCTTGTTAAATTAGCAAAAATTAACAACTCAAAAATACAAGTTTACTTAAACATGGATATCATTTTGGTGATGCCTGCCTCTGCTAACACCAAGTATGGATAGCTAAGTGAGAATGTCAAAACAAAAGCTTTGATGAGCAGGAACCGGAGTCTGCAATTTTGCGGCAGGACTGTTGGTGTGTGAGAATTCCTTCATGCCTCTGAGTGTTGAAAGTCTTGCTTGAACTAGAGATATTTCCCCAAGCTTTCCACAGATACTAATATTATTTTTGGTGGCAGGCTTGCAGATAATGCTCTAGGCAAATTCCAGGATTTTTGCCTGTGCAGGTCAGACTGGCATGACTAGCAAAGTGATAAAAAGAAGCCCACATGTTAGAGGCTTGCTAACATGAAATATTTGAGACTGTTTCTGAATGAAGTTAGAATCTTTGCTGAAGATGCCTTTAGAAATTTTTATACACCATTGAAATTTCCTGGTGAACGCAGCAGTAGAGCCTTTGTGACTCAGAAACCCCCACATTAACAGGTAGCAGCAATAGGCAAAAATTAGAGGAGCTGATTGGTAAAAATGCAGAACAGTGCAGCTGGAAATGCCATTTAAAAGCTGAAGATGAAATCTAGAAGCAGCACTGATGTTCGTCCAGAGACTATCCCGGTGAGCAGGTGAACGGCGAGTGAGGTAAAAACCTTTTTCCTATTTGTAAAAATTCCTTTTTGGAGAAATGCCTTTGAATTATGAAAGAAATGGTATTTTTATATCACCTCCGAGTTGCCCTAGGTAAGTGTTTAGCACACCCATTTAGGTCATATCTAAATAGACTTTTTCTCAAAGCAGAAAAAAATTCCATTCACCTTTCATTAGAGGATATGATGACAGCTAAAAAACCTCCCCTAAACTCTTCACTCTGTGAAGTTTTGGTTAAAAGATTCTCAATTAATTAAACACGTGAAATCTTAATGTTGAATTTTGTCACATAGAAGGGGGATGGGCTAGATCGAACCGGGTGCTATTTACATCAGTAGACGTTACACATATATTTGCCAGTCAAGTGGGGACTGTCAATAAAATCTTAATGGATTGTAAATAAACATATCTTTTCTTTCTGTCTTTTAAAAAGTGAGAGATAGGTCCCAAAGAGGGTCGATGACAGAGGCCACATGGGGCATTGACAGTAAGTAGGGAGGAAAAGGGACTTGGTGTCATGATGCTCATCTATCCCACAAGACACGCATTATCAGCCTTACTTGATGGACAGGCCACCTTTGCTTAATCCAGAAAAGGAACCTGTATAAATTATACAGGGTTCATAATAAATAACCTTCCACACACTGCTTCTCCTCTAAGTATGTGAGAAACTGGGTTTGCAGGAAAAAAAGTTGATTGATTTTCCACATTTGTTCTATCTTTTTGTGCTGCTCATGATGCGAGCAATACTGATAATTATTGCCATAATAAGCACAATAAAGTAAAATTTTTCTGTGTACTAAGCCTAAAGGGGCAACTAATTGCATACCCACACGATAGTCCTGGTATTCATTTAAACTTTTCTTTCAGCTTGCCCGCTGCTGGAAATTTTGGTGTAAGCTCTCCTACAGTAACCCCTCTCAGTTGTTTTATTCAGCGCCGCTGTGGTCTTCCACAATTATTTTCTGTGGCATTCACTGACACACCATAGGGACAGTCAGCAACCACTAATCAGCTATGCCTCACTGGAACTGGGTTTGCCAGGAAAAATTAACATCTTCACTTTATACCGGCAGAGCAGAGCGTCTCCCACAGCAAAGACACTGCAGAGCCAAGACGCCCTTCTCAGTCATGGTCCTGATCCCGTTGTTCTGCTTCACCTACCCTCTTCCTGACCTTAAGAAAGCATCGGGATTCCAGAAGTTACCACAGATTTCCTCTGGTTTTCTGTCTGGGTTGTTGGTCCTTGAATTCTTTACAAAGACACTTTTGAAAATAATCATTTGCAGTTTGGCGTTCCATGAAGATGTTTCCAAAAAGCCAGTTCCTCTCTGTTACTGCCTGTACCCTGGGATGGAATAGCTGTACTTCTAATGACTCTCACTCCCCTCAGGGTCCTTATATCAGCAACTTTGCCTTGTTATTTGTTGTATAAACCAAAAATTGCTTCCTGACATCTGTCCAGCTGTTTTTTTTTGTCTCTCTTTGCTCTCATGTACCATGCAGTCGTCTGCCTTATCATTTGAAAATATGTCATTTCAAATTATCGGGAAAAGTATGGAAAATATCCATAGTACAAATTCCAGAGGCAAATTACATATTTGACTCAGAACTGCACTTTAAAAAAATAGCAGCTTAGGCTTTAAAAACCAAAAAAAGCAGCTACATAAACTCATTTTCTTATTGGTAAGAGAGAGACGTAAATCTAAAAGACAGTTTCCATATCAGTTCACACCTTTCAGCAGTTCTTTTTCTGAGACGTTCATATTTAGGTCTCTTACCTGATCATACTTGGCCTCTACTTTACTGATATTTGTTTCAAACAATTCAAAGGAGAATTCAAAGAAAACATTTTTGAGCTGAGAAAATCACTGAGGAAAAAATACAAGAACTTTATTATAGTAAGGTTTCTAGATGCAACTGTTAATATATTTAAGTAACCTGAGAAATTAAATACATATTTTTTTTGTGGAAAATACCACGACAAGAAAAGCCAGATACTGAACTTCATAGAATATTGTTAAAGGGAGAAATCATCTTGTTGCATTTTGGGAAAGTAAACTCTAAGTTGAAAAATCACTTTGGAGTACATACACAACAGGAAATACTTTTCACAAAGCCCTAATGAAGCTGCCTTCTTAATAGTCTGTCCTTAATACATCCTAATGAAGTACATGACAAAATATGGAACTTCAAGAATGTACAATACAGCTGAGATAATGTCACATTTCGGGATATGATATTTCCATTTTTTAATTCTGGGAGATTTTCACTTCAGTTTTTAAACTGTATAGAACATTTCTGGCTTGTAATTATTTACAAACAGAATTACCATTAAAAATGTGTTTACTAGAACAAAGAATTATAAACTGCTATATACTCTGGGTAAACACGTCCTCAGTGACAAAGAAAACAGTGTTAACCACAGCTATGAAAAGTTAATGAGTTTTAATGAAAACTTTCTAGAAGAGATAAAAATCTTTCTGGGCTTGGAGTGATTTGTTCTGCTCTGATAATGCCTAGCCAGTCTAAAGCTGGTATATCTGGTCTGGGAAGCAGTCATCCTCAGTCACGTGGATATATAGTCCCATACATCCCTAAAACATCCTGCTGCTCCTGGTTAAGACATTTTTTTTCTATGGCAACGTATGGCAATCTGAAGGGCCATAGCAACTTCTTAGGTGATGCTTGAACTCGCTTTATCAAACTTGGCACAACATTAGCCTAAAGGGAAAGGAGCAGGTAAATGAACAGCTTTAGGCATCCTTGCACCACATCTGCTGGAGTGCACTGAACTGTCCTTCAGCAAAGCCACAGAAGAGGATAAAAATGTTTCAATTACACAAATACAAGCCTGCAGCTTATGAGTGGCTGCAGACTGACTTCCACTAAAGTTCAGGGGAATCAGTGCAACAAAGAACTTATCCTTTTTGTGATTTTGCTCCTTTTCTTATACATGGGAAATCTAACTCTGTGATCTTACCATTTTTACTATTAATCTTCTGAGAGAAGAATCTCCTGAAGAACGCTTGGCAGGGGAGCAGAGAGGAGTCGTTTGTGCAGGGCCAAAGGGTATCAATAATTAGAACAAATTCCCACATTACATTCTTACAAGGTGCCATGACTGCAAGTAAGCTTTTTATTAAAGAGAAAATGTAAAAAAACGTAAAAAATAATGCCTCTGAGTGTGATGACAACCATTTTCCAACAACTTTTTTACCCCACGAGACTTTTTCCCAGCTCACTAAGATGTGTTAAGAGATGTGTTGATCATGGGATGGTGTCATGGACAATTTTTCTCACACTCTATAATGTTCAGCGAGGCAAAACATAATCTGAGGGGAAGAAACAACCACTTCAAATCATTCCTTGCAATGTAGATATTCTAAACAGAGGTCTTTTTCTACACAGTAGATCCTCAGGATGAGAAAGAGGTTGAATTATGTAGGCTAAATGACACTGTAAGCAATAGAAACAGAATATTTTCATACTTTATTTTACTCCCCCATAGCCCACTATCTTTTAAAATTAGAGCTAACTGACCTTGCAGGACAAGGATCCAGATTACACTCTTGAAGTTTTGGCTTTGGCTTGATATTTTCAGGATAATAGTGGCAGTATTGATCCGCTACTACCCGGTTGCTTCTCAGATCAAAACATTCAGCAGATGTCAGCTGATAACCTGCAATACACAGTGGAAGAAATAATATGTGATGTGGAGTTCTTCCTGTCTCTCTCTGAAGTGCATCTAAGTGCTGGTTTTGCAAAAGGCAACCTGAAAATACCAGCGCTTTTGGACATAACAGCTGCAGTTTTACAGACCAGATTCAAAACAGCAACCTAAATCACGTGTAGCAGGAAACAAAAGATAACCAGTATGGTCAAATAAAAATTAAGAAGTCTAGTGCAAATAGAAAAAACAAAAGCTAAGGTTTCTTGTTCACCAGGACTCGCAGACTCAGCTTCAGTTCAGAAGGTAAAGCTGCTGGTGGAGATGGGGGCAAATGGAGACATCTTGTGATTCCAAAGCAGGCCCAAATCCCATCAGCTCTTATGTTTGACAGCTGTAGCATTAAATGCAGTCAGGTGGACATCAAAATTTACATAATGTACAGAGTCTGGTATGATGCTAAAAGATCTACAGGCTGCTACCACTGCTGATATATCCCTCCCTTCATTTAGATGTAACTATTTCCATTTCAGATTTTCCCCTTTTTAAAGGTCCAAATCTCAGTGCAGCAGTTAAGACAGATCCTGTATGTAGAAGAGTGCTTCTGGAATACAGTGGTAATTCATTACCTCCTCCACAGGATGCTGAACAAGGAAAAAAGTCAGTTTCCCTCCATTGGTGAATGATAGGCTGATAGAAGATAAACTGAACTGAACTGTCAGCAGCACCAGCATATCGGATCTGAAAAAGATGCAATGCCAAACAGTGAACCTGACATAAAGATTGGGAAGAAGCATTCTACCACACGGATCTTGCAGCTTTGAGACATGCTGCAGCTGCATGAACTGTCAGAAGTACTTTGCAATAGCAAAATGAAATGCACAAAACAGAGCATAGATTGGTGAAAAAAATCTTGGTGGCAAAACACAGTCAAATAAATTTCCGGACATAATCTGTGGCATTTCTGACCATGCTGAGACCATGTTCTGAAATAATGAATGCATGCTAAACGTATGATTAGTGCTACTGAATAATCGTATGGGGACAGAGCATATGGACTGATCTTTATTCCATCAGAAAATCACCTGCCACTACTTCCTGTCCCTGCAAAATTTACATGGATTTTACATCTTTGGTATTTCCCAAACACCTTCTGAGACTATGTATACTATATTAGATAGTTCAGAGTAAAAAACGGGAGGCTGTGCTGTGAGAAATACAAAAGTATAAAAATTCTAATTTAAGGTTCTTTGTTTCTGAGGTGAGGCTTCTTTTTCATACTTCTTTGTGGCACTGTCATTATTATAAAGATGTCCTTCTGATTACATTATTTTTACTGCAAAAATGCTCCATTCAGTTCTAGGCATGGACTCTTGGCTGGAGCTAAGTGCATGTTTGGAAAACATTCTTTAGAGCCTACAAGTATTGCCAACTTTTAAGCCACCTGAGCTTCACTATGCTTCCAGTACTTCATGTGCTGAACGGATTTCCCATGTAAACAACAGTTTGTCGTGCAAGGAGTGCAAGAAGAAGAGAGACCTTCACACTGCTAAAGCAGCACCACTTGCACCTGGCCCGGGAAAAAATCCTTCCTGTTTGATAGCTGGGATGAATATACAGTTATAGGGAGTTCAAAATCTCTGCAGGACATCCCTTGTCCTTACTTCTAAGCCTTTGATGAACAGCTGGCAAAGGAAGAACAACAATACTGCTTCTAAAAGCCCCTCCTAGTTGATTATTTGTCCTAGGACATAATGTATCAGTGTTGCTTGGACATCTCTGCATCAGTGGCATGATGGTATCACAGGAGAGAAAACTGTCAAATCACGTCCAGAAAAAGTGGTTCCTTTTTCAAGTTAGTACTTCTGCTCTCAGGAACAATCCTCCCTGTTATTGTTTTGAGACAGGTTAAAACATTTCAGCACTGCCTTCTTTTTCTTTTCCCATATTTTGAACAAGTTGCCCTGTTTCGGAAACACCATTTTTCAATCGGCCTTTCCTCTTCTCTCTTTACAAACTTCAAGAGACACCATCAAAGAGTAGACTGTGAAACAGAAGCAAAATTATGACTAACTGAGCTGAACAGTGCAATCTGGGTTTTTTGTTATTTTTTCCCTGGTAGATGGACAGAAACATGGTTACAAATCAAAGTGTATCCTGAAGAGCAGGAGGAAGGCAAAAATACTGCAGTGTATGTTGACGGCTGTAAGATATCTGGCCCACTGAGACTAAGGCTGCCCTTTTCTAATTAGAGTAAAAAGTGATGTAAATTCCCAACAGGAAAAAAAGTACAGCTGTAGCAATACAGCTTCTTCAGCAAATGGGAGGCCTTTTGCATGGATTAATATCATTTGAGTCTGTGTGTCTGAAACAGGATATCTAATTCCTTGTGTGGGGATGGTGCATTAATCACACACTTCATAAGGGTCTTTCTGGGCTCATTGAAAGCCTCATACACTCCTGGGAAAAGTGTTCTATTGTGCTGGAAGCCATTCGGGGAGGTCTCTGATCTGAATGTGCAGAAACAATGTTCACTGGGGGGAATTCTCGTCTTTGTTTTTTAAGGACCATCAGTGATTCTTAAGCTCAGAAGGTCTACTCAGCACTATGCCCTTCAGTGAATCACGAAGAACAGACCAAGAGCTCACACAGAGCCTACTATAAAAGGAAGGAGAGGAAAAAGAGTGCACATTAAAAAAAAAAGGAAGACAGAAGAGTTCCTCTCCCTGCAGACTATTCCTGCATGTCTGCAGAATTATCTGTCTGTTTTGACACAGAAGAAAGACAGAGGTACATCTTTTCCTGCCTAATGTGGAAGTTACTCATACAGCCATTATAACAACATAGGTGAGAAAGAATTAACAAGGAGTCAAAGCCATGAGCTAAAACGATACAAAACAAGCAAATGAAAGAAGCAGGCACGGTATCATTTATTTTTTTAAGGAGTACTGTAAACAGAAGAGGAACAATATATGGTGATTCCACCATCAAAAATTTCTTTTTGATTTTGTTCGACAGTTTGTTAAACCAAAGATCTTGATCCAGAAGAAAACATCAGTGGCTGCTCGAGCCTTGCAAAACTCAAAGTGAGACCTGATAGCTAAATGCTTTAAGAAATGTCCTGGTTTTGCTGCACAAGGCCAGCTTCCACACATTGAAATACTCAGCTCTGGAGTATGGTGAAATTTTTTACCCCTGAAGTAGTTGCAACACCCTGCTAGCAATGAGAAATGCCAGTGCTTCAAAAAGAGATGGTCAATACTTGAGAATCTTCAGTTAGTCCTCTAACTAAAAGTGAATTTTGCATCCTTAGGTCACTGAACCAGAAAAAATGGCAATCATTCAGCAAGTTTGCAAATAAAATCCTATCTAAATTCATTAAGAGCAGACAGCAGAAGTACTCAGATCTTGTAGAGCACTCAGCCCTGCATTTGTGCATTGCAATGCCCTAGAGATCAACCCTGACTTCTTTTAGGCTTCAGGGTAGTCTGGAGTGTTCCGAACACCAGAGCAGCCCTCATCACTTTGTAAGCTCAAATAAGATGTCACCAGTCTTATAAAAGTTGGTTAAAATTAGAGTCCTCAGACTACCCACCAAAAATTAACCATATAGCCTAAAGTGAATAGCAACTTGGAGAAAGACCTTGAAAAATACCCATCACTTGTATCCTGATTTTTTAAATTTCTTTTGTAAATCACTGTCTGGGATGGTGCAACAGAGGCACAAGCTGTTGCTCAGGAGATGTTTGGGATTTATAAAATGCAGTATTGATTTTGGGGGTATCTACAGAAAGTTGAATGAAAACAGCAGACCGATAATTCGAATAGAAAAACAGTATAATCTTTTTTAATTGTTTTGATCAGCCCTGTGACCAAAAGGCTGCAATATATGACTTCACCTTTGTATTGTGTTGTTTTTCATGTGGCCCTCAAATTTGATACGTTCAAATAAAAAAAAACAAACAGGAAAAGTCCCCCAATGCTCAACATTTTCATGCTTGATTTTGGCAGCATATGCCTGAACCATTTCTTTATGTTTACTGAAGAACACATGACCTGGCCTACAAAATTGCATTGAGTTTACCTGGTGGGTTGAGAAATTTAATCAGAAGTTTATAACCAGCAGTGATGACCAAGCTTGGTTTTGGGTCCAGTCTTACTTAACACCTTTATCAATGATCTAGACGAGGGGATTGAGTGCTTCCTCAGTAAGTCTGCAGATGACATCAAGCTGGGCAGGAGTGTCTATCTGCTGGAGGGCAGGAAGGCTCTGGACAGGCTGAATCGATGGGTCGAGGCCAACTGTATGAGGTTCAACAAGGCCAGGTGCTGGGTCTTGCACTTTGGTCACAACAAACCCGTGCAATGCTACAGGCTTGGGGAGGAGTGGCTGGAAAGCTGCCCAGCAGAAAAGGATCTTGGGGTTTTGGTTGACAGCCGGCTGAACATGAGCCAGCAGTGTGTCCAGGTGGCCAAGAAGGCCAAGGGCATCCTGGCTTGGATCAGGAATAGTGTGGCCAGCAGGAGTAGTGTGGTGATCGTGCCCCTGTACTTGGCACTGGTGAGGCTGCACCTCGAGTACTGTGTTCAGTTTTGGGCCCCTCACTACAAGAAGGACAATGAGGTGCTGGAGCGTGTCCAGAGAAGGGCAACGAGGCTGGTGAGAGGTCTAGAGAACAAGTCCTATGAGGAGCGGCTGAGGGAGCTGGGGCTGTTTGGAGAAGCGGAGGCTGAGGGAGGACCTTGTTGCTCTCTACAACTACCTTAAAGGAGGTTGTAGTGAGGTGGATGTTGGTCTCTTCTCCCAGGTAACTAGGGATAGGACGAGAGGCAATGGCCTCAAGTTGCATCAGGGGAGATTTGGATTGGATATTAGGAAAAATGTCTTTACTGAAAGAGTGGTCAGACACTGGAACAGGCTGCCCAGGGAGGTGGCTGAGTCACCATCCCTGGAGGTGTTAAAAAAAAGTGTAGGTGTGGCACTTTGGGATATGGTTTATTAGGCATGGTGGTGTTGGGTTAACGGTTGGACTTCATGATCTTAGAGTTCTTTTCCAAACTATGATTCTATGCTTCCATGAAAAGCGTATTCTATAAGATGTTCTCATTTTATGAAATTGTGTGCGTAGGTGGAGGAGAAAAGACACCGTTTCTTTCTAGTGTGTGTGTGTGTGTGTGTGTGTGTCCCAGACTGGGGAGAGGGAACAGGAATTATTCTTGCATACCATGTTTTTCTTCTGAAATTTGATCTGATAAATTATGATCTATCTCCATGTGATCATGCTTATTAAAAAAGTTTTAATGATTTTTTCCACATTATTATCACAAATGCTTTCTGAAAGTGTCAAATGCCAAATCATTTGGCTTGATATATTAATGAGAAGTTCAGTGTCGCAGTCTTCTAAGTAACATACAAAAAACCTGGGGTTGAGGCGTATGTAATTTTGTGTTTTTCATGTCAGTAAAACCACAGGTTTTGTACAATGCCTTCCTTTCTCCACTTAGAGTGCTTTAATATTCTTGTTTGTATGTAGTGATACTTACATTGAAAAAGAAGGAGGATGTACAAGAGATTTGTTGCTGTTCATAATTTGTTCATGAAGCAGAAATAGGAGACAGACATTGTCACAGGAAAATAATTTTACAAGCTTGTTTAAAATAACCAAAACTGTACAAAAAGTGTAAATCATGGGAGATGCTGAAGGCTTTCAGACACACTGTCTAACACAGGACCATGCCATGGCTCCTCTGACCTTGCCTTTTATTTCCCTTGGAATGCCGAAAGGAGATCTGCCTTTGAGCTCCAGGGAATGTGTCTACTGTCCACTTCTGCATTCTTGTCTTTTGGTCGTGATAGTCCTGTACTGGATCAGCTTGTTTTTGGGGTTGTCTTTATATGAAAGACAGCTCCTCCTGTTTCTTCTTAATTCAGCCTCTAAATCAGCCAGAGAAATCACTGTGAAATTTCATTATCACCAATTTACACGCTTTACAAAGCTTCTCTGAACTGAACTTGTTCATCATGCCCCACTCTTGGATTAAGCTGTGTTCCTTTACGTGATTTGGATGACTGTTAAAAAGCCTTTAGACTGAATTTCTCACAAAGCCAAAGTAGAAAGCTAGAAGGTTCCAACCTTTTCTCAGATTCCATTGTTCAAGAGAAAAATCGTGCAATGGACTGGTTAGGACAGGTGGCAGCAACAGAGCCTGCTGTATCAGCTGTGACAGCTATGATAATCGGTACAGAATCCACCACTATGTGCAACAAAAGCAGAAGCTTCCCAAATCAGAAGACCAAAGTTCTTCCACAGAACAAAGGGCAACCCTAAATACATCAAAACCAGCCCTACTGCATCTCTTCTATGGACACCCCCAGTAACACTCCACTCATCTATGGAAAGACGATTTCACCACTACCAACATGATCTCAAGATAACAGAATTCACCTTTGAGCTAGACACCTTAATCCCCACTGCAGAATATTTATTAACCTTAATTTAATCATGGCAGTACCGAAGAAATTAATGTTAAAAAATAGGATCCTCTTGTGATCAATATTCTACAAAAATACAATTAGCAAAATAAGAAGGCAATGTTTCCCACAAAAAAATATTTAAAATGATGAAAACTGAACCAATCCAGCTCCAAAGCTTCATAGTACTTAAAACTGACTTATTTTTGAAATAGATAGACTTAGAGAATTTACACATAGTATCAGAAAAATGTTACAGAAAAAGAAAAATTACGGAAAGTAATTTCTCAGAGGAATAGAAACTAACATGTCTAAAAAAACTGTCTCTATTTCCTCACACTAAAACTTGATGGCAGATTTTAGATCAGCAGTATTTTACAGAAGTCTGTAAGATTAAAAGTCACACTTCTCCACATGCAAACATCATCCATCCATACTTTCATGTACTCTTTGAAGAGCGCAGGAATGCAAATCACGTATGATCACATTTCGCCTATTTTCATGAACAAGCTATTGTTTAAACCACAGGAAAATAGAAAATTGTAACAGCATTTTCTAGAAGACTTCATGAGTAATGCATGAAACTGCAGACCAATAATCTCTACCTCTGTTATGGGGTCAGTAGGTAGAATAAAAATCAACAACAGAACTCAAAGATGGGTCCCTGAGCAGGGTGATGTTTTCCAAGCATTGCGGTTTGCTTTGCCAAAGGTTCATGAGGGACACTGACAAAGGCAGCTTAGGTACCAGTTTTCTTCTAGGTCCCTCACCAAATGTCCTAGACAAAATTCATGTGAGTTAAGAAGATCCTCCCATGAACTAAGGACTGGATAACGGAACAGTCCTATAACCTGTTCTGCAATGGATGAAGGACCTGTGATATCCATCAGGGATCTGTAGTAGGGCGTGAGTTGTTAGCCAGACCCCCCAGGTGAACAGCATAAAAAGTCAACCATGAGCTGACCAGGTTTGCTAATGAAAAAAATTATGAATGGTAGCTAAAAATGAAGCTGTCTGTGAAACCACTTAAAGATTTGGCAGACTAAATTGAAGTTCAGTCAAAAAGAAATAATGCCCATGGGAGAAAACAATTAATTAGATATGCTAATTATACATAAAAATGTCCTCCACATTAGCTACCACTATTCAGAATGGTAGTAAGGTTGTTATAGGCATACCTCTGAAAATATCAGCTCGGTGTGCATACCAAATAAAAAGATTAATGGAATATTATGAAGAGCAAGGAAAAAGGAGACATTACACAGCCAAGCAGAATACACTTTTGTCCTGATCATTATGTGTAGTTCACTCTTTATCAACATGTATATTTATATATCACATAAAAATCTATTTATATTAAATAAATATTAAATAATGTTATTACATTTTATTAAATACACATTTATTTATAGGAAATGGATATTTCCAGAATATACATTTATATATTTAATATTAGTCACAAATCACATATTTATGTATATTATAAAAAATATGAATATGTAGCCATAGTGGAACAGAAAAAGGACAGAGAATGAAAATAAAGATAACCCTTGTATGGCCATCTTTGATAAAAGTAAAGATTAAAGAGAGTAGCACACTACAAAAAAGGCAAATTATGATGCCAGAGATCTCAAATATAGAAGTAATGGAGAAAGGGGGTAAACAGTAGTAATAATTTCCTGTTTCTCATAGTGGGAAAACCGTAAGGAATCAGTGACAACGTCACATCAAGGGTTTAAAAGAGATTATTCCTTGTTTTACGCAGCGTATAGTTCATTGTGGCATTCATCCCGCAAGCTAAATGTTGTCAAAAGGGCAAATATAGCACAAAAATGTCTATAGGAATTCCTGAAGACTGTCTAATTTGAGTTGTTAGACACAACAGCCCATATGCAACCTGAGGGTCAAGAAGGAGGGTCTACAGGCAGAGGGTAACCTTGATTTCTTTCATTCATTTTTTCTTTCGGTATCTGAAACTAGTTCCTCTCTGTAACAGAAACATGAGTGAAGCAGGACTCCTGTATTAGCTGTATTTGCAGGTACCCTCCTGTACCCAACAAAACCTAACAAATGAAATATCCAGAAGCTAAAATATTTTGTTAGAAAAATAATTAAATGTTATAGAATAATATCTTTGTTGCGTGAAGTAATACCTAAATTACCTTCTATAGCTGTTTATCAAAAAACTGTGATCAAATGCAAGGAATTTTTAAGTGTCTGATCCAAGGCAAAATCTATTGCTAACCTTACAGAAGATCCTACAGGTATGGACAGGGGTTTCGTTTGTGCATTTTTCTGTATCCACTTAAGACAACAAATACATCAACAAATTAACACATGCTGAGCCATGCTACTCTGACTTTCAAAAGGCGCGAACACATAGCAGAACTACTAAAATAGTTTAATGTCAAATCACCAGTGTTTGTTCTGCCCATATTGTAGACTCATATTGTCCAGACAGCCATCATACAGGTAGGGTACTACCTTCGATTTAGCCAGTGCTTCTTACCTTGCTTTGATAGAGAGGGAAATACGAGCACCAACAGATAAAGGTATTTTCCCTGTCATAAAATATAACAGTGGAAATACCAGGAACTCAGCCCAACCCTCCTGTTACCATTTCAGGGCCATTGGTCTGTATGACCAGCTGTACCCAACAGGTCTGTTTGAACTAACCAGGCTGCCTTAAACCCATAGACAGAACAAATAATGCAAAGTGAGTGACGGTGTTCACATCGCACCGATGTTCATCATCTGGATATCATCTGTTATACAGATACAAGTGGTTTAGACATTTTGAGTTGACCAACATCTGTTTTATTAAGTTATTTTCATTTTGACCTTCAAAGTGAAAGGAGTGCATTCTTCAGGTTAGGCTTCTGCTTGTGAACCAGTCCTGATAATTTCAGCTTGCTTTTTGTAGTGTTAACATACCAAGATGGGTAGGGGACAGTCTACAGGGCTCTGCTACTTCCTGAGATAACCCACTCCTCCCCAGCCCATCTTAACCCAACCCAATCACTTTTCGCATTTTCCAGTTCACTGTTCAAACTTCTAGCTGCCATCAGCTCTAGGTTAAAGCGAATGTCATCCACCTCTGGGGCCCATGGTGAAAAATTTATGTAGTCCTGGACATGATACAAGTTTTACAGTTTTACAGCTGAAATCCTTCAAGTTCCTTGGCCCTACTGAAAAAGGATTTATGTTATTGTAATTCCCAAATGTTCATTTTTTATATGTGTGTTTTCCTACAGAATGTGTGCATTGCTTCCAGCAATGTGTTTTATATTACCTGAAAGAATAGAAATGCTCTAATGGGAGGAAACAATTTTATTCTTACTGCCAGTGCAACACAAAGCAGAACTTCAAAACGACACCATGGCTTCTCAAGCAAAGTCATCCCATTTATGCTGGAGCTCAGGGATCTCATTCTCCACTCCCTTATAGTCTTCCATGTACTTACACTAGTATAAATCCCACAAATTATGGGCCAAAGTCACAGAGTTTCTTTCTTTTACTTGTCATAGATGAAGCAAGCTGCACGTCCTTGATTTATACGTACCTCAATACCATAAACAGAAAGTAAACTGCCTTTTCTTGTAATGGGTTCATCTTTTCTCTGCAGGGCACACACTTGGTATGCCTTTCCTGGCACAAACTCAGTCTCTTTCCTGAGGAGTGTCCAGTGAGGCTTTCTGATATTTAACTACAAAGAATTTCACGTAGAGTTCAAGAGCTAGCCTGGACTAGGCTCTGTGGTAAGTGTCTGCTGGAAAATTAAGATCTAGAAAAATCTCTTTCCCCTGTCTAATGCATCTTGTCTTACTTTGTGTCACTCTAAGATGTCAATGACCGATAATCCTCACCTTGATAGTGAAGTCTGCAGTGAGAGGCCCAGATATTCTTAATATCTCCTTGTCAGGAAACTTCTGGAAGTCGATGCTAGAATTGTCCACAAGGAAGGAGCCTGTGGAGCTGAGGCTGTTTTCACTCTTCACACCTTGGAGAGTCTTGGTTTCCAAATCTGACAAATACAAACAAATCAACAGGAAACTAGAGCATTATAATTTGAAATATGAGTAAGCGACAGTACAAAAAGAAAACCAACACAAAACAGTGGTGTGCAGATTTGACTCCTAAATGAGTGATAATGCAACTTTTATGTTCTTTTCCACAGTTTATTCACATTCCCATAAATTCCTTTTCTTTTTTATTCTCCATCTGCTTTTTAGCTTTGTTCTATCCTTAGATTTCTATCTCTGCCTTCACCTCCTCACCCGTAGGTTGTGTTTTTACTTTCTTCCAGACGTATTAATCCATTCTTAGTTAGGCATATTTGCTGTTGTTTAACTCACTCTCAGTAAGTCATGCTCCTATTCTGAGGCTGACTCAGACCTTCTCCCATGAGTGCTGGTTTTGTTGAGTTGCGGTTCTCTCTTGCAGTTCAAAAGTGGGTCACTAACCACATGTTGCTGTGGTAGACAATTAACTGAAAACAAGACACCCAGGAAAGAAAGATCAGTATGACAGCAGTCCTGCCTCCTCTCCGGAAGCGGTCTGATATATCCCAGCAGTGTAGGAAGTGAAGGCAAGTGCTGAACCCTCCAGAGCTCTCCCTCTGGCTTTTTCTGCATTCAAAGCTCACAAAAAGTAGGCATTAACTCAGATACTGTTTGGTAGCAGGTGCTTCTGATCGTTAAATCGTAATAAACTATTAAATCATTTATTACATGGAAATCAACAGTCAGAAAGTAGATCTCTTCCATCGTTTATCTAGCCTTCCCATCAACTCCAGATTATGATTTACAATGTAGTTATTTCAAAGTGACAACGCATTTCAACATGAACGATTGCAAAGCTGTAATCCTTTGATGTGCATTCGTGAAATTATGGACAAAATCTTCTCCCACACAGAAAAGCCACTAAGGCAAAATCTGAATTAGACGGAGACATACTACTAATCTGTGATGGAATTATATTTTCAGAGACAGTGAAAGGTTTTTATTAACACATATTAACTTGTTAATTAGGGGAAAAAAGATAATTGCAGTCATTAGACGTCTTTTCAGGATGGATCATGGGAATTAATTCATGAAGGAAGTTGCTGAGGCAGTACACTAAGAATTTTCTCTGTGTTAATGGATTCTTTGGCTTCCAGTGAGACCAGTCTCTTTCTTTGTAATGCACTTGCCCACACATTTATTTCTGGACCAGGCTGCATGTATCAGGGACAAGGATGGTTTTAAGACTTGTGTATATGTAATTTGCCTTCTGTTGACTTCTCCCAGAACCAAAGTTCACAGGGCAAAATACTCCCTCCCCCCTACCCCAACTGATTGTAGCTCATACATATATAAAAACATTTCAAGGGTGAAAGATTCATGGAGACATCTGAAACAAGAAAGACATGTATTTGGACTTCTTCATATTTACACAGAGCATTTAATCTAAAACTCAATCACTGACTCAGGCAGACCTAGCTGATTCAATTTTTTTTTCCTGAGATGTGATATGGACTGAGTGAAGAGAGCTTTAGATCAATCCCTTCTGCTAAAATCTCATTTCTCGTGAAGCTGTCTTATAGCCTAATTTCACTGAAAAATTAATCCATGTGTGAAATTTTTCAGTGTTGGAAGAGAACATCTATGCTGAGAAAGAAGACAGGAGAGAAAGGAAAAGTGCAAATAATTTCCTGGGAAAGTAAAAACCATATCAGACCAGCTCAGGAATTCCCAAAGGTCTACTTAAAACTGAAGTACAGGCAGCATTTGCACTTTTAAGAAAAACATAATATATTTTTTCTTAGTTTATAACCTGTAATTTGCTGGTCTTTATCCAAAGCCCTAAATCTAAAGAACTATTCAAAGGTTATAGCATGCCCACTACTTTCTCAACACAAGCAGTGAGATACAGAACAGGACTGATAAACCTCACTTTATTTTGCCACTCATTAGAAGCTCTTTGGGTGAAAGAAACATGGAAAAAATGGGAATGGTGTTTCCCCTCCTTGCTGATACTAATGTCTGTACTTACACTGACAAGCATAGAGGATTCTAACTGTTTTGTGCTGCAGGAAACTCCTATTACCTTTTGGAAAAGGAGAAGGGGATCCTGACTTCTCTTACAAAAATTTGTGCTTCTGAGAGTTTATGCAGTACAGTTTGTTTTTTTTCCTGACAGTAAATCCCATTTACCAACACTCTAGTGTTCATTTGCTGCTTATGAAAATACTGGGCGCTTGTGAGTAGCTACTGCATTGGAAGCTAAGAGAGAGGGGTACAAGGAGTTTCTAGTCATGAAAGAAATGGATTTGCCTTCAGGTGTCCCAGCATATTCTTAAATCTTGCAACTCTTCTCCCAGAGAACATGTATACACAGCTGCTGGGATAAACAGCTGCCTGTCAGAAGAACTAGGGAAGTGCTATAGCCACCAAGTGACGGGCTAGCAGCACTCAGTGGACTTAACTCATTGTAGCAATATCACTACTAAGGAGTACGGTTTGACGTGTGCATGTGATTTCTGATCTTTTGACTGTGATTTTTTGTGTGTGTTCACATGCATGTGTGTACGTATGTGTGCATCTACAGGAGTGAGACAGATCAGAAGAGAAACATGTTAAAGTCATGAGTAGCTTTATGGCTAAGCTCAGCTGTAGGGAAGCTTATACTTTACTGTCCTCAATATTTCTTCACTCAGTGGGATGTATTTTATTAATTTTGAACAAAAGCGCTTGGCACCAAGCAAGGCAGCCAAAGGATAAGCAAACAGAAATGGCTGAAAAATTATAGAGGGGCAAAGGATTCTGCAGTGCTGGCCAAGCTCTGCTCTGAAAAAAGCATGTACCA
This sequence comes from Opisthocomus hoazin, assembly GCF_030867145.1. Taxonomy (NCBI): domain Eukaryota; kingdom Metazoa; phylum Chordata; class Aves; order Opisthocomiformes; family Opisthocomidae; genus Opisthocomus; species Opisthocomus hoazin. The sequence goes on along the minus strand of NC_134454.1, from coordinate 25,619,219 downwards.
CTTGTGTAACTGGGTCCAAGGAGAGCTTCTGAGGGCGGGACTCACCCCTGTGTCGAAATCAATAATCTGAGAGAGTGAAACCAGACACCACAGTGTAAACAGAGCACTGCAGGTTAGCAAGGCTTTCTTAAACAAATGTACTCTAACTTTTTCTACTTACATAAGTGGTCAGGTCCTTTCAGCACAAGACGAACTTGCCTGCTTCCATAAGGAATAGCAACCACTGTATCATCTACTGTGGGAAGGCAAAAAAGTATGGAGTAAATATGCAAAGAAATTCACATCTGTTTCCAAATAAACAGTGAAATAGCTGCTTACAAGGCAGTCAAAAGAAAAACTTTTGGACCAACTAAACAACCCTATGAATTATGAGAGAACATTTAAAAGCTGAAAAAAGAACTTGTTAAATGTGGTAAGAACCTTTTACATAGAAGAACACTAACCTATTGCTTTTCTCTATTCTCAACCTCTTCACAACCATTTCTGGATTTCAAGAATAACTAATAGCTTTCTATTTCACCACGACTCCACTTAAACCTCTTCCAAGTCTTTTGAATTGGTGTTTGTGGTGAAGCAGAGAAGCACAAGCCTATTCTGATGTTTAACCAGAACAGCCCATTCCTTCATTTCACTCTTTCCCAGCTGAACCCTACCACTTCTCCATGACCCTGTCCATGCTATGTGATGAAGTCCCACTGCCCTGTCACACCTTCCCTTTCACACATTTGTATTTTAATGACTAGAAGTGCTATAATACTGTTTCCCTTTCCACACCACTAACAGAAAGCCCCTGCAAAAACAGTAGCCCATCAGACTGTCTCGTAACCAGGTCTTAGAGCAGGACCTTGCACCTATGAAGCCCTTAGGAGCTTTGCAAATTGGATTTAAACTGAGGCATGAATTAGCATGTAGGTCACATGCTGCTGTGAAAGTTAGTTAGGTCAGCATTTCTAAAGAGGCTGCAACCTCAGTAATGTCCTGAAGGGATACAGGAAGGAAAGGTGTGGAATAATGCAAGAAAATGTGCCCAACTCCATGCCTAGGTCGCAGAGTGGGTGCCCAGAGAACGCTGATCTGGACTAACCAGGAAGCCTAGGTTCTTCATTCACGTTTCCCTGTGCTTTCTACCTCCTTCTCCTACAACTGGAAGTTGGGAAAGAAAAAGTATGCTTGCCTGATAGGATTTTTTTTCAGGAGGTGGTAGACATGTGAGGAATGAAGCCCCTTTCACTACCTGTTCATTAGCTTCACAGCAAGAACTACAGCTCTGCTCTCAAAGCGGTATGTTGCTTTGTCAGGTAAGGCTAACTCAGCCAATAAAAGCATATTATCATTCATCTAAACATATGAACTGGGGCCTTAAGTTTCTGACCCGACCAAACTGGGAAAACTATTCCAGCCTAGCTAAATCAGGATTCTCAGCTACCAGCAAAATAGTTATTAATGTTGTCATTTTACATCAAAAAGTGAAGAAAGGCAACAGAAAGAGGAAAAAAAGAAACAGTGACAACTTTTAAACAGCACATTCATTCATCCAAACCTGTAATATCTCAAAAAAGTGAACTGAAACCTTTTTAAATTTTAAATTCAGTCATACAATGTAGGAATTTCTGACACTTTTATAATGGAGAGCTTTATGGGATGAAATATCCATACTTTTGTGGCCTTTAATATCTCAGAAGTGAGGGGGCAAATGTAGGCAGTCCCATAAATTTCTGAGTGTCGCAGGAGTTGCATGGACGTAAAGCCTTTTATGTGCCCAGGCTCTTCTGAATCTTGTCTCCATTTTCAAAATCTGATTTAATATGTTTCCTTAACCTATCCAGAAATTTCAGTGTCACCGAAGACTTCTGTAGCACTGGGGTTAAACTCTGTTCGACACACTCTGCTCATACACATAGAATCATAGAATACTTTGGGTTGGAGGGGTCCTTGAGAGGTCATCTAGTCCAACTCCACTGCAGTAAGCATGGGTATCTTTAACTCAATCAGGTTGCTCAGAGCCCCATCCAACTTGACCTTGAATGTTTCTAAGGACGGGGCCCCCACTACCTCTTTGGGCAAGCCCTGCCAGTGTTTCACCACCCTCACTGTAAAAAATTTATTCCTTATATCCAGTCTAACCCTCCCTTAGTTTAAAACCGTTACTCCTTGTGCAGTCACAATAGGCCTTGCTAAAAAGATTGATATCAGATTAATTCTCTGATATCACATCGATTAGCAAAGATAGACACCTTTCATTTCTAGACAGAATTCAATTTTTCTATTTGAAAAGACAAATATTAAAGTCATACAAAATTCACGAGATACTGATATTTATCTGCTGGTTTTATTGGTAGCATTCTGGCACTCATATTCAAGATACCCAGTAGGATAAATATATTTAATCCATTTGGGGCAACAAAAGCCATGAGTATGACATATCATTCTGCTGAATATATATCACATTTATTGGAATGAGTCTGCGAAAACAATAACTTCAATTTTTCAAAAAATATTTATGGTCTTTTTGCAAGTCTAATTTAAAGACAGTCCCATGACATTATATTTGACTGTCTCTCACATATGAGCTCCGTCCTGTAGAGTTAATGATTCGTTGATCTGTCACAGAAAAAGTGGACAGTTTAAAGATCACACAAGCTTATATATCATATATCCTTAGCATGTCTCTTCTGCCCCAGGGTACTGCTAGGACTATATTTCATCTGATCTTGTCGTTGCTCTCCACTTGAAATCCTAGCACACTTCATGTGAAATGCAAAGCTCGGTGGGATTTATGCTTATCATGGTGCTTCCTGCTTTCACAAAGCAGAAGTGGTAGGCACTGAAGGATAATTTCCTGAAGTTAACAGTGATAAGAAGGAGACATTTCCTGTGAAGAGACATATAAAAGTAAGCATGGTCATATTTAGTTACAGCTCCCTCCAACAATAAGCAGAGGGGCAGATTGTGGAGCAGCTGTGTGGAGCACTCTGAAAAAAAGGCACCAAGTGTGTTACTGGGTTGTTGGTTATCTCCAGAGAAGATGCGTAGGGAGGCAAGGGAGAGTCCCAGATAACTGACAGACAGTGGCCCAGGGCTGTGGTAGAAAGAGCAAGGATTGAGGCAAAGGTTACATGTCAGGTACATACATCAGATTCCTGTGAGATATCGGTTTCTTCTGGTTTTGGATTTTAAATCTGGATTTTGTCCAAATGGTCTGTCAGTTCTCATGATGAAAAATGGAGTTGTTTCTATTTCCCCGTTACTACTGATATTCAACAGAAATCTGGAATTGCATCTATTTTCGACAACGAAGGCAAGAGTAATCAGGTAAATATCTATTCTACCTCAGCATAGCAATTTCTACAATTCTCTTTTAAAAATAATCTATCATCTCACTAGTAGATGTCAATCCTTTTTTAGAGAAATACTGACTCTGCACAAGGTGATCCACAGAATTCACCCACCACTTATGGGATCAGCTCTCTAGCTCCTTGATGAATACAAAGAAGCCTGTTTAAATACAGGTCATCTCAATATCTCAATAGGAAGACACATACACTCTTTCCAAAAAAAGATATTATAAAAAAAAGGAAGATTCACTTTCTATAGACTTTGAAATATTGAACCACCCAGGCTTAGGATTAAGAGAAAAGGATACTTCTGGAATGAATGAAGTCTTTTGTACTTTTTTTTTCTTTTTTTTTTTCTTTTTTTTTTTTTTTTTTAAATACAAACAAAAGCATAGACACAGGTGCTTCCTTTTGCTTAAAAATGTAGGAGAGAATTCAATGTCCCATTGCCTCCTGCCCTACTATAGTTCTGTTTCTGGGGCCTCTGGCAGATGTATACTACCTCTATAAATACTGAGGAAACTGTTTCTGTAGTAAGTGCTAAGTGTTTGAAAGCTCTATGAATTTTTTTCCAGTATTATCCTTCTCCTATGCCTTTGCATGATATAAACAGCATGTAGAAGGGAACAGGATATGAGCACCAAGAGAAAATTATTTCAGTATGATGCACTCAGGACTGTGTCTGGCATGGTTTTGAGATATTAACAACTTCAGAAATTACTGGGAAAGTGCTAGAATAAAGGTGACTGTCCAGTTTCCCTAGCACAGTCCTCAAAATTGAATGGTGTGCTCTGTTAGGCAAATAAATATCCCAAGTGAGCCCATAGAATAGTTCCACTGATATCTGGTCATTGCTGCATGCGCGCCTTCTGATTTTTCTTACATTGCACAGCAGTTAGGCTTACATAGGCTTTTAATGCCTTGCTCATACCATGGATAAATAGACATAATTTTTGAGAAACAAGGATTGTTTTATAGAGGTAACTTGGGATTAAGCTATTGACTAGCCAAAAGTTATGCAGTCATTCCAGAAAATATATCAGGCCCTGATGCTAGATATGCTTATGTAGGTATGTTTACAGTGACAAATAAGTAAGATGCTGACACAGACAAAGTGCCAAAGTGACAGGTAGTTAAACAGTGTTGTGGAGGATAAATGCAGAAAATAAACACAAAGTAGATTTTTAAAAGATTTTTACATTTAAAATCTCAAATTTTCACCGCATGTACATAAACTTTTTGGAAGCAAATGTCAAAAAGAATTCATATTAATTCACACATGTGAAGGAGATCTGTAAGTGCACCTCTGCAATTGTAAAAAGCCTATTTAAAGGAGCACTTGCTTTTGATATATTCGAAATTCGTACTATGTTGCATAACAACATTTATGTCTACAACTGGGGAGAAAATAATGCCACGTGGCTTATACACAGTGTATTAAAAATCTGATTATCTACTTCAGTTCTGTATACCTATTATTTGCATACAAATGTGCCCAGACAATCATTCTCTAACACTTTTTTCACAGTTTTCTCACTCTAAGACTATATTCTCTGCCATCTGCTCTTCTGCCTACACAGCACTCTTATCCTACTCCATTGGGAGTAGGAACTCTATTATATTAAAATTTTAGTACTGTGCATAATATATCAGTGTCTTTATCCTTGGTAGAAAAGAGAGGAGTACCTTTTTACCACAAAGCTAAAAAAAAAAGAATTATTCCTACAGGAAAAGACGTTTGCCAAAAAGTTCACAAATGCTATCATGTCTCAAGCTGCCTGGAGATTTCTGAATCTGTTCATGCACATTACAGAAAGTGTAACAATCATTCCAGGAACAGTAACAATGAGGTGAAATTCCATTCCTAAATCTTTGTGAATTTTTCCTTTGCCCTCTAATGTGCATTTTTGCCTCAGCAGTGGAACTTTTATGAGGATTATTCCTTTCCTTCCTTCATACAAAATAGTTTGTTACTTTCTTGCTTTCTTTTCACTCTTTTTCTGTCTTTTTGCTCTTTTTCTCTTTCTTTCTCTCTTTCATTTTTTCTTTCTCCTTTCATTCCTCGGTGCATTCCTTTGCTTATTTCTTCTTTCCTTCCATCTTCCTTTCTTTCTTTCTCTCTCTTTCTCCCTTTCTCCCTTTCTCCATTTCTCCCTTTTTCCATTTCTCCCTTTCTCTGTATCCTTCCTTCCTTCCTTCCTTCCTTCCTTCCTTCCTTCCTTCCTTCCTTCCTTCCTTCCTTCCTTCCTTCCTGCCTGCCTGCCTGCCTGCCTGCCTGGCTGGCTTCCTTCCTCTGTCTCTCTCTCTCTCCCTCCCTCCCTCCCTCCCTCCCCCTCTTCTTCCCTTTGTCCTTTCCTCCTCTCTCTTTTTCTTCCTTCTACTCTCTCCCTCTTGGTTAGCAAACACAGACCCAGAGGTGCACTGTGCTAACTACTGCTCTGTGTGCTGTGCCTTATATCCAAGCATTTGTTCTCTGACAGAGAGAAGCTTTTGTAAAAAGCACCTCTCACTGCTCCTCACAGAAGCTAGATGTTATCTGTATGGGAACCTACAAGTGTACACACACATTCTTCGGCAGATATTACATTGCTATCTGGATCTTTTAGGTCATATGCTATTCAGCACTGGAAAAAGTGCTCCAGAATGGTAGAGCTGGTCTGACTGAACTCGAATGCTGCTGAGTAGGGCTGGGGGCAGGCTTGCAGACTAGCACACAGGATTCCTTAGGTAAGTCTACACAAGCATGAAAGTACATCTACCTTTTTTCCCTTCCTTCAGATTGAGCAGACATGCCCTATATGTCATCACAAAACTTTTATAGCTCCACCATCTGTGGTGCTGTAATCAGGCTGAAAAGCCTGTTTGGGCTCTGGGACAAACTAACCCTGTCACTGGGGCATGCTGATGCTACTTTACCATTCTGAGTTGAAGCTGACTCAGACAGTGTGCGGGAAAGCCTGTGTCTGTCGATATCCACCCATGTAGGCACCTCCTGACAACTGAGACACCCTCAGTCCATCCTTGAATGGAGTCACCATGCTCAGCATGCAGCCAGACATGCTGTGGCTGCAGGTCTTGGAGGGAGCACTGTGCCAGGTTGACACCACCATCACCCCAGGGTTCCCCTCTGCCACAGAGCAGCATAAACCACTCTGTTCAGAGCAGCGTGGGCTGAGCCTTACACCTAGACAGCTAATACAGCCATAGCAGTGTGGGTAGAGCCAACTCTCCTCATTCTTCCGCTCCTCCCAACTAGTTAGCTGAGATGGAGAATATATTGGTGATGCATTTCCACAATATTCTGTCTACCCCCACAGCCAGAGCTGCACTCTTAGCAAGCCTGATTTAACCCAAGAGGGAACAAACTGTGGGGACAACCAGGCTGACCGTAGTCATTCAACTGCCCAAGAAAGAGTGGGGTGAATTCTGGCTTGCAAGAAACATGTATTTCGCTAAGAGGGGAAGATGGCACTTTACCAGAAGGGTCAGCTTACGTTTATTTGCTGAGAGCTGGGACTTATACTGGCCTCGAACCAGCCGGCAGGTGGACCCATCGCCGTTGCAGACCCCACAGTTATCTTCCTTGACAGTGCTTCCCAGCTGGCGGTCACAGCCAACGATCTGGCAAGAGAGAAAGAGGTGCAGTTCAACGTGAGCACCTACTGACTGACTGCTCCATCCATCTCTGCAACAAATTACCACCATATCTCTCTCTCAGCATCTCTAGAGGGCCATAAAGTACCTCAGCAATGAAAGAGGCTGAGCAAGTCTGGCTAGGAATTTGAACTGAATTCAGACTTGAGACAGTGAGCAGGTTAGTACTCAATGGCTTTTGCAGTCCAGAGAAAGAAAAGAGCATTGTTGGAGGTTGTTTTTTTAGGGCCTTGTGAACACTTCTTGGTCAGAGTCCTATCAGAGATCACACTTCTTAGAGTTTCACAAAGAAAAACATCTGAAATAGATAAGAAGACAGATAGGAAGCAGACAGATAGATAAAAGTAAAGAGCAGCACAGATGAATAGTAACATGGTTGAGATCTCAGTGAAATTTTACCCGTTATGCATTTGGGAAAACTATATGGTTTAATTATGTTTAACAATAATCCCTTTCCACATTATCAATGTCTGTATTCAGACATTGTTAAAGATCTGCTAAAGAAGGAAGGAATGATTAAAACAAAAGAACTGAAAGTCAGAAATGCAATTACCTGCTTTGCCACTGGCTTCATGCTTATGTGTAAACTGTTTGCTACAAAATTTTAAAACTTGAACAGATAAACTAAGCTTCTCATTTTGCAAAAACCCCATATAGTTCCCAGGAGAATCAAATACATATTTATCATTAAATACATTTAAAATTAAAAAAATGGAATATAAATTTATTTAGCACAGTGCTAATGTAGGCTTTTTCTTTGAACTTTGAATTCTGCATGCAGGTTATGAATTTTGTACATAAATAATTGAAATTCAAGAAATTAAGCAAGTCCATACAATGTTATAATTATCTTTATATATACTAGAAAGTGAAAGGCCTTCTAGCATTCTGGCGTGCAAAATAAGCAATGAAAAAATATTTGTGTATGAATTCTACTTCTAAAGAGTTTGTGCTAAGACTCTTAGCTAAACAGAGAGTATATATAAACACAGGGAATTTTAAATAAAGTGCTTATTTCAGCTTTAAATTTTCCTGTGTCTGTGAGTTTCAGTTACATCGGAGAGCTGGATTCTAGAAACTGATAAGAGCAAATACAGCAGTTATCATCTAGGCTCATAAAAGCTGCACGTGTAACTTGCCCACCTAAACATTCAGACTAATATTCCTTAATTGTGCAAATCTACATATGCAGAATTGCAGATCTCTGCTAGGGTGAGATGTATTTTGGGGTTTGACACTTTCTCTTCACTTGCCTGTGAAAATGCAGGCTTTGACTAATACACAGTATTTACTTTTAGCAATTCATTTCTCATTTCTAACATCATTATTTTATTAGTGGCACAATAGTAGTTTCCTTGGTTATCTGTCATATTGATAGTATAATTAAGTTAACTTAAATTATTGTAGGTTTAGATTCAGGCTTGATGAAAGCTATCATCAAATTTCTATTTCTTTGACTTTACCCATTTCTATTGGGTCAGAACGAGGTCAGTCTCCTATGATTCTGCATTATATTATGATGTCTTTAGGAGAATTAATGAAGGCTAATGGAGTAACAGTCACATAGAAATGATACTTTTGCCTGAAAACCTAGTCATACCAAGACCACAAGAGATATTTTATCGCACCATGAAACACATGACAAATAACAATTAGATAGCTGAAGCAAAGATAAGATCTTGTCGTCTGTGACTACTCCATACAGAGCTTTCAAGTACAGATATATAAATTATATCAGTGATACCATGTAAGATCTCAGTCTATTTTTTTGTGAATAAGAATACCCCTATAGGAGCTGAACCACCTTTGATATACACAGACTGATTTGCTTTAACTTTTATGAATGTCTCGATATACATAAGATGTGAAAAACATAACTTGCATGATCTGGAAACTGTATGACATATTGCCTACCAATCAGATCAATTTGCTTCAAGCATATTACAGCTCACTAGCACCCACAGCGAGAAGGGTCCTGCTGAGGAACCCAGATATCAGAGGAAAGGCTGGAATTTCCTTTCACATCTGCTCAGAATGTATTTCATGTTCGCTCAATGGTTCAGTCTAGAGTGGTATCCAAACCTCCATGCCTTTGCCTATTTTGAAAGGAACATGTGAACTGCCTGGATGTGAAAAGGGCTGGATCCAGGTATGAGGCAACGAATTTCAAAACCAACCTTCATTACTTTAAGGCCTTTTTAACTTTATGAATCATCAGCTCACATGTTGCCATGGGCTGTACTCTGATTAAAGTTAATTAATAAATTGAGCATTTTGGAGCTAGGTCACAACCTGTAGAGGAAACCACCAGGAAAATCTCAGGTGTCAAAGGAAGTTATATTGAAGTTCCTTGCTCTTTTTGAGATGTAAGGCATAAAAATAATTCTTTTACTGAAATGCTGTATTTCAAATGGAAGTATGAGAAAAATGGAGACATCTTGTAAACACCACAGCATATGTATTATGTACAAAGTGTGTTTTAATCTTCCTGTACTTGGTAGTCTCTCAGATAATTTTATGCTGTTAGGAATTTTCACAAAATTAAATAAATTTTCTATTTCTTCCCAAGGTTTCTGCAGAGCTTTATGCTGTACTCTGCTAGAATATCTCTCTTAATAGATACCCAGAGCTTTCAGAATGTGTATGAAGTTTTCATTAAAAACCCTTATGAGTGATTAACTAGTGCCTGAAAAAAAAAAATATTCCCTAGTTCATTGGTTTTTCTTATTTTTTTTGCTTCACTACCTAGGGAAATCCTTTTTCCATCTTTTGGAGGTAATTACATTCAGTAAAAAGATCGGTCATGTTTTCAGTGGAGTCACTGATGCTTTAAAATGGAAAACACTACTCCAGATCTCTTATATCACTTTTTAGTAGCTCTTATGTGAAAACATCATATAGGCTGGATTCTTATGAAAGCAAAAGATCAGACAAAGAAATATTAAAGTGCTCCTGAAAAAATACACAGTTCCTGAGAATAATAACTTCTGTCTCTATGAGTAGAAGAAACATAGGTTTGTCTGAGTAGAGACGAGAATATGTCGTTTCCACAAAGTTAGTTTCACTCTGTGTCACAGCTGCAGAGATCTCACTGCAAAAGATGAAGGTATGAGTGAAAATATGTCACCTTCTCCCCAGAAATCTGTATAGAATTAGCAAGGAACAGGAAAGCAGAATTGTTTCTTTCAGCATCCACCCATAACATGAACAAAACACAGAAGGGAGGTTTTGGAATGCCTTTTATCAAGGATGCCAAAGATGCAACACACCAGGAGACACCCAGCTATCAGGAAAAGTAAATTCACTAAGACTGCAGAGCTAGAAAAGCCTGCTGAGACACTGACTTGTAGGCATACTTGTCTGACTAGGGGTGGTTGAGGACTCGTCTTGAAAGCAGCATCTCAGAAGATACTGCTTGATCAGCTTGGCAGGCAAAGGAGTGAATAGGGATATTGTACCTCTAATCTATAGCTCAGAGCAATGGTTTGGTGGACACAGTTCAAGACAAAATACTGAAATTTTTGAATCAGAGGTCTGGGGAATATTTCACTCTGAAAAGCTTTGAAATGTCAACTCCTCATCTTGGTTTGAAAACTGAACGAATGTTGAAACTCTGAAGTTTCTGTGAGACGGAAACTTCCTTTTCCAATGCATTCTAGTCCTGATCTTAATATATCCTGGGGGGTTTAGGGAGATGAAGTTTTTTTCAATCCATAAAGGGCTGGGAAGAAAGCCCCTACCAGGAATGAAAATGGATTAATGCAACAAGTTGTGCCCGGAAATGTTCTGAAGTAAGCACTTTTCATACTCATTTCTATTACACATTAAGCTTCTTCCCCTTAAAGCAGGGTAATGAAGCACAGACTTTCCACACTGAAATCTTTTGAGTTTCAAGTTGCTAAAGTGTGGTCAGAGGCTTGAACTGCAGATTGTTACTGCACAGAGTGTCAGAAGCAGCTCTATTAAGTTCCCTGACAATCTAATCCAAACCCCATTAAAATCAAGAAAATGCACTTCTAATTTCAGTAGGCTTTGGATGAAGCTCTTTCATATTTCTAAAGGTGTTCCTATAAAGCTCATTGCTGTTGTGGTTAAATGCCCTTATAGCTGTAAAGGCAGATCATGCAGAGCTCTGGAGGTGCCTCAGTATATGGAAGATGTCAGCTGTGCAGTACCAGAGTGAGGAAATCACAGGTGAGCATGAACTCCCTGCCCAGTTCTCTACCACCTCTAAAGTGAGTTGATTTTTTATCGTTTTTATGAGTTTAGCATAAGAAAGTTAACCACAAAAAGCCAGGATAATAACAGATAATCCCCACTTGGCTGCGCCTGCATTGTTTTCTGGCATGAGATACCACAGTTCTGCTCAGAGGTAAAGATTCCATATTACGTTTTAGGCTGAAGTCCCATACTTCGTGCTGAGTTTGGTTCACTCCCCCCCCCCCACTTTTACTGCACTGACAGACAGTGAGTTGGCAAAACAGAAAAACAGGGATACTCCTGACTCTGAGATACATTTGCAAAATAATTTTTACAGGACACAACAAGAAAAAAGCTGGTCATCAAGTTAGCAGAGCAACTGCTCACGTATAATTTAAATGCATCAGTCTGAAAGTTCCACAACAGGAGTTGGAACTGACTCACTGAATGTGTGCATGAATGTTATGTGTATATGTGTTCCCCTTGTGGACTGAACTCTGGCTCAGGTTAGCAGATTTTTCCAGAAATAAAACTGGACCAGCAATGACAGGTTCTGTTTCAGCCCTGCTAGCCTGGAAATGCCCTGAAGTAAGAAGTTTTCATAATAATTTCTATTCAGTATCAAGAAACTCTGGGCAGGAAATAATGTAATAAAGCAAGCTTGCAAATCTAGCCAATTATAAATAAATCTCTCTGTTTTTCAAAGGGCATGTCTGCAGTTCAAACACAAGAAGATCTGAGAATTCCAGAAAAACAAAGTTGCCCTTCACATGGATACTAATGTGGGGCTCAATCTGGGACTTGTGTTGATTGTCACTCCTCGGCTGAAGAAAGTTTTGGATCAGAGCCACTGTTTCAACTGCATCCAAAATCCTGTTTTGCAGTCAGGGTGAAGAGCTGTTGTACTCTTTAAATTATTGTGGGGAGAACAAGCTCCTGGCTGCACAGAGAACTGGAACTGGACTGGCGTCTGCGATACAGGGACTCTCAGCCCCTGCTGAAGTGGTGTCTGCCCTTTGGTTCACTGGCACCTTATGATGACGGTTGGCAGCCTCAGCATTATTCTGGCACAGCCTGCCGACATTATCCCGTGACAGGGAGACTTGTGCAGCACCAAACACTAGGCAGGATCCTCCTACGTCCCAAGGAATTTAGGTGCAAGCACACCCCAATCAACAACTGTAACTGAAGACTGTAAGATGATTTTCACAATGGCAAGGCAATTTGTGACTGTGCTGGTAACAGCAGGCCCCGTGACATGTGCAAGCAATGCAGTCGCTTCGCACTTGAGCCAAACACAACTTTCAACAGTTCAGGCAGTGTAAGTAAACTTCAGTCACTGATCAGCAGCCAGATTGTTAAATATAAGCACTGGAGTGACTGAGATTCACCTTCCAACACGGTAAGCATGTGGCTGGCCAGCTCAGCGACGTTTTGTTGCTTGTTGCCTTACCTACCACTTATCCACTGCAACTGGTTTGCAGATCCTGCTTGGTACCTACCCTGTCAGCCCAGCATTCCCAGCCAGCCAGCATTCTCTGCTGTTGCTATTTTTAAACCCAGACCAAGACCCTCATGGAGCCTCACCCAGCCAGCATGGCAGACACAATACATTGAGAATCAGTGGTTCAGCTAAAGCAAACAGCAAACACCCAGCAGCAGAAGAGGAACTCAGGAGAAATTCCTGTTTCTCAGATTTCCCTCAGGGAAAAGAATAAATGTAAGCTCATTCTGAAACCACCCTTGATTTAAAAAGAAACCATTAAATCAATTTAAAAGCTACAACTTCTAAATGAGTATTTATAGAGGGATTAAAAACTTGGATGTGGGAAAAAGGCAACTCCCATCATTATATGCAAATTTCATCAGAAAGAACCTTCCTACACAAGAAGCTGATTTTTTTCAAGTCCAGTCATACATAACCAAAAAATTTATTATGTGGGCCATCACAGGAGAGCCCACAGTTGTGGAAACAAAGCCATATCTATTTCATTCTCTGATGATACAGAAATCCAGGGGCTGCCATTCTGTAAGAAGCAACATTTAAACAATTAAGTTCCAAGAGTTTATAAATAGATGACAAGAGGAAGAAAAAATGCTTTTGTTCATATTAATTTATCCATTTAATTCACACTTTTCTTTGTTTTTGGCTGGATTTGTGTTCACATGTCCATATTCTGCCAGAGTAAGAATGAGTTTCTGCTTTATTCTTGCCACCCAAACTCTTTTAGTCAGTGCTCTGTAGTAGGTCGTTATTGAAATGCTTGATTTTCTCCAGAAGAATCGCACAGATTGTCTGGGTGGACAGCTTATTTAGCATTTCCACGGGAAAGATTTGCCAGGTTTTGTAGAAGACGAGAACACTACAGCAGAATGTGATTGCAAGGGCCGTTGTAAGTCAAAACTCATCAAGTCAGCTCTTCTTCAGCTTCCTCAGAACAACATGCTTCAGAAACCAACAGTAAATTCAGCAAAGTCTGCCCTCTGGACCCATTCTCTTATCCTAGACTACGAAGCACTAAACTATAAAAGCATTTAATTGGCACTTCTGACACGTGACATTAGACTGTGATCCTTTGTCAGCTCCGATGACTTCATGACATGCTTGATATTCCCACTCAGACCTCTGTGCTGTTGGGTGTACAAGCTTCCTTCCCTCAGACAGGCTACTTTTGTTGACAGGAGCTGGTCCGCTGTCGGCTGGATCAATAGGGATCCAGCTGCAATGCTTTGCTACTAACAGCTAGAGCACAGACTTGTTCATGCCTGAGGCAGTCACATAATTTGTGTTGTCAAGGAACAGATTTCACTCACAGTTCAAGTACTTGAGAGAGACTGCATGTCCCCAAGCCACCGCTGAAACTACTTAGTGTATATGGCATTCCAACCTTCTAATCAGTGAGTAGGAGAAGTGCATACACGCCCTGTAAGACAGCTGGGATGACAGTGGAAACTAGTTGAAATGCCCGCAGCCCCCCAGTCCTGAATCTTCACAGTAATTGGAAGCCTTGCCATGGTCTTCAGTGAGAACCATACACCTGTTTTGGTGGGGACGCTTAAATCTGCCCAGCCAGCGCAGACATCTTGCCATCTTCATATAGCCCTAAACCTTCTGCGCCACTCTACCCACCTCAGGTATTTAGGTGGGCCAAGGCAATATATGGACACAGATGACTTCCTTGTAACTGTAACAGAACTCTTAGGTTTCTCCAAACTGCTCTTTTGAATTTCTTCTTTTTAGTAAGTCCCTGAATTACAATGTGCTTCCCCCTCAGCAAAGGAAGGTGCTCTGTGTACTGCTGGTCAAAGACATAGCCACAGTAGGCAGTTTGTCTACTTGTGAGTAACAGCAGGTATTGTTTCTGTTGAAAGACTAGAACAAAATATCTTTGCAGTTATTATTACACCTTTTGCTTTTTTTTTTCCTGTGCTTTATAGCTCAGAAAAGAAAAAAAAAAAAAGCAAGACAGCTACAAACAGGAGCCAGAAATAGCTGAACTACAGGAGACTGAAGTCCCAGCAACATGTAAATACCTAGACTTTCTTTTTCCCCGGTGCTTTCCTTTGTTTTAACTTGGCTTCTGTCATAGCCTTGGCAGCAGAAAAAGATCATTACTGGAAGATGGCATGGGGGACTGAATGTCTCTAAAAATGAATATACACTGGTAGAAACACAAATTATGTCTGTTTGTAGAGAATTAACAGAATAAAGGCCATTCATTTCTCTACTTTGCCATCAAACAGGCAAATGACAGGTACTTTCAGACCTCTTGTGTGAATGCAAAACAGCAACACAGGTAAAAATCTCTTTCTGGAAATTACTGTCTCTCAGAGCTTTCACAATCAGATAATATGCCAAATTAAAGTGCAGAAAAATGAGATCTTGTAAAAATAAACACGTGATCCCTGTTGTTACCGGTAGCAAGAATGGATGAGAGTAGTCTCTAATATTAGAGAAACGAGTGTTGTGGGGTGGAAAAATGCAGGCCATTTTCTTCCCGGCCTTCAGACAGGGTGGGAAAATGCCATGGCCTTCTCCTTCCTCAAAACTGGAGCTGACTTGAGGAGCCTGAGGAGGGCATGCAAAGCAATCAGGTCCCAAGCTAAGGAACAACTAGGTACTGCCATGGGCCCAGGTGCTGATTTCTGCAGCAGTGCCCCAAGAACATACCGCAGAGACAGTTGGGGCTGCAGGCAGTTTCATAAATATGCAAGAGTCTGATGAGTTCACTACCTAATCTATGTTCTTTAAAATTCATATTTTACCTGTATTAAGCACGTTTACTGTGCCAGTGAATACAATATCCACGCACCAAGGACACTGAACACAGTGTTAAGTGACACTGTTATCCTGATTAGCTCTGTGTTTCAAGATGAGCTGGAAACAGTAAAGGATCCATGCAACACCGCTTTGTAGATGCAAGGGAGAAAGAGAAACTGTCCATCCTGAAATCACGATAGACAGGCAATATAGCACAGTCATCTTGTTAAGGGAGAGCAGATTTCTCCACTCTTCTGACATTATGGGCAGCCAGTGAAGTCTGTGTCTCTAATGTAAAAAAAAATAGAAGTGCAGGTAAGTATATATAGAGCCATTTAAATGTGTGTATATATAGAGCCTTTTAAGTGTATGTATATATAGAACATAATAATTTTGGTAATTATACAGTGAGAAAAACTATTTAACAAAATATATCTTCACAGCAGAAAAGTCTGCAAAAATATCTGTGAAGTAGGACATGGGAAAAGATCAGGTGTGTAAGTTTCAGACCTCTGTATAATTACAGATGTTCTCATCTATCACTTTTAAGTATTTATGTGGTTTTTTTCCACCTATTAAATCCCCAAGCCCTACCTAACAAAGCAGCATATGACCATCCAGAAGATAATTTTCCCCTTACATGACAAGCATTTTTAGAATTGGTGAATCTCCTTTCACAATCAATTTCTTCACCTATCACAGATTTATAACAGCAAATAAGGAACAATAAAATAGTAAGCAACAGTACTTAATGCTAGTATTTGGAAAAAGCCCAGTCTTTTATTCTTGAAGAAGTTGTGTGGAACTATCAATACATTTCTGGCAAAATATTGTTAATGCAGTGCATTCACTGCCTCAGTTTGAGATGACTGATAGCTTTGGAAATTCAACTGAGTTTTGTTGGCTACAATTCTATTACAACACTGACTTCGAAAATAAACAAGCTGTAGCAAGCCATTGCACTTTATTAAATAATATTTTCTAATGTTTTTTAAAATCGGGTTTTTTTCAGCCTGAGTCCATATTATACTCTTCCGTTACAGCTACTTTTTGCTGTCTGTTAGGTAACTAAGGAAACTAAGCTAGTCAGCTGTCTTGAATTTACTATGCAGCTCAGAAGGAAAAAGTCTTAGGAATCAATAAATCAGCAAAGTTAACCACTACCTCTAGTAGTATTTGCTAGTAGTCTGCAAAGGATGATTTAATATTATCATAAATGGTAGACATTAAGATAAGTATTTCCAGGATGCAGCTCTCTTTAACTAACAACCTGTAAAACTGAAAGAATGTAATGGAGAAAGATGGTCAGTAGTGGGAGAAGAAACAAAAGCACTTTCTCCAATCCTGAGCAATTTTTTTGTAGTAAAGAACTTACTGAAACATCTTCTTAGAAATGACCAGGTTTTTTATCATTGGATCTAATCCTGCTGTTAGAGCTATAATATTATTCATTCTGTTATTCCACCTTATATACGAAATAGTTTTATGGTCTTTAATAAAAACAACATCAACAACCATAACAGAAGTAGCAATAGTAGTAATAATACTTATACAATTAAGATCAGATATGTTTTTTCAAGAGTAGAACAGTCTGAGAGATGCTGTCAAATTATTCCAATTCACAGTGAAATAACAGAAAGCAAAAGTAGATCTCTTTTATCTTGATTCTTTGAAGAAATTTAAAGAAGTACATAGGTCTTATACATCTGCATGTATAAGAAACCAGTTGGTGTTTAACATACCCCAAACAAGCATCTCATCAATTTCTTGGGCTAGCAAGACTGGTTTTGACACTTCAATAGACACCTTTCAACTAAATTTTGCTATTAATTCTAGAATCATTCTTTTTTTCAGATTTTTGCAATAAAAATCACATTATCTTTCACAGACAGTGGCTACAGTTTTTGCCTTTGATGTGAGACCTTACATAGTTGCAACCTTTCAACAGTTAGCTAAAAGGGAGTGATCTGGTTATGGACATTTTCAATGTCTAAATGTTCAATGTGGAAACGACATAAGCTTTGTAGAAGATGTCATAATTTTTCATAGAGAAGGATTCATGTTGTCCTATGCTGTGGCTGAAACACCTAAAGCAAGACTCCAAATTACACACTTTGTTGAGGCTTGTATTGCAGCCCAGACAAACCAAACCAAACCAAACCAAACCAAACCAAACCAAACCAAACCAAACCAAACCAAACCAAACCAAACCAAACCAAACCAAACCAAGAACACAAAACAAAAAAGAGAAGTACATGAAAGGAGTAAATGGCTGTGACAATGGAGGGGAGGCAGTGATTCTGAGTGGATAGGGAAACTGGTGTATTTTCACTTCCCTGGTTGCGGTGAAGCTGGGATCCCTGGGCTGGGAAGGAGGAAAGGACAGCAGAAGTGGAGGGCCATTCCACTTGTGTAAGCAAAAGAAACTGTCCAGACTGCAAGCTGCTCGTTCATGAATGTGACTTCAGGGAAGTGGTACTCATTTACATGAGGTGAGGATCTGGCTATGGTTTTGACAGGACCCACTTTTTGGAAGCACTGTGCAGCATCTTACTTCTGGCCACATATTTAGTAAAAAAAATACTAGTTATTAAAAAAAAAATCCTGATCTGGTGTTACACAGCAACATGTAGATTCTGCCATCAGTACTGGAGATAGAAGAAACCTTGGATAATCTTTGATCAACCACGTGAGAAAGAAAAGACTGTTTTTCTTGGTTTTCATTGCCAGAGTTAACAAAAGGAACATCTGTGGTATTCTCACAAGCAGACACAAAAATTATATTGAGAGAGAACCAAGTACGAAGACTATGATAACAGGAAGAACCAGTGAAAAGGATAAGGAAAACAGAAAAAGCCCAAAATGAAAATGAACTATTTCTGCTGCTGCAGAAACAGAGAAATGCAAGATGTTTTGACTGTGGCAGGGAAATGGGGTAACATGCAGGAGAAGGAAGGAAGGAAGGAAGGAAGGAAGGAAGGAAGGAAGGAAGGAAGGAAGGAAGGAAGGAAGGAAGGAAGGAAGGAAGGAAGGAAGGAAGGAAGGAAGGAAGGAAGGAAGGAAGGAAGGAAGGAAGGAAGGAAGGAAGGAAGGAAGAGGAACGAATGAAGGGAAAATCCAGAAAAGATTCCTGTTTTTTCCTTTTGAGAGAGATTAAACACTAGGTGTGAGCTGAAGCAGAGTGGAGAAATCAGTGTTCTAACACAAATGCTTAGTGTAGTGATTCCCTCTTTTTGTTGCCATGATGATATGAAGTGTGTTGAGAATGAACAAACTTGGTTTTAAAAAAAAGCATAATATGAGATATTTCAAAAGAAATAGAACTCAATTTTTTCTGATGTGGAAAAGTATCATTACAATAGTCAAGAAGCAATACTATTGACAATGAATTTTTGCTGTTAATAGTGGAGACAGAAGTTTTTCAAAGCTCTTGTCCTCAGAGAATGTGAAGCTGAACAGGAAACTCTTGTTACTTCAGTGTGAACATTCAATAGTGAGTCCGAAATGCTGCTTCCACAAAGTATAGACAGTTTATTGAGTTTCACAGGTGCAACCCAGGATCGCTGGCAAAGTGAGACCAGTAACTCCAACTTTGTATCTCCAAATGCTGTACACAGACATTGCTTATGTCCTCAAAACCCAATAATGCACTTAAAGTACATTATTTATTTTAAAAACAGGGAAATATAAACTAGAAATTTGAAGTTTTCAGATGTGTTTTGCACTGGATCCCCGTTAATTCTATCCATATAAACATTTCCTAATGTGGAACATTAAAGCCCTATTTCTGTTAATGAACATTCTATTGACATCAGCATCCTGGTTCAAACTAACTGCATTATACCAATGGAGCATACTGTACCCCGAGGTAAGCTCAAAACAACTCAAAGATTACATCTGAGAAGTAATCTGTGTTTTTTTAAAAAGGAAAAATAAAAAGGGACCCAAATAATACAGGTATCCACGCAGAAAGGGATTTAAATTGGTTAAGAGGAACAACAGAATTAGGAAGAGCTAAAAGGTGTTACAAAAAGAGTTTTTGATTTGAAAAATGGTGTTGCTCAATCTCTGTCACCTATGGATTTACAAGTAAAACTCCAGAAAGAAAAAAACAATGCTCAGAAATCTATTCCCTTTAATTTCTTAGGTGTTTTACACAAAGAATAACGGCAAGATACAGCCCATCTTGTCACAGGAGCTAAACACAATTATGTTTACGTGATATGGGGAGAGGCAAGGCACACACAGCTTGCACGTTTCCTGAACTGGCACAGTCATGTGTACTGTCCTATGTCATGAAACATGTCTGAATCAGCAACTGCATAATCTCTTCCATACTCTACTTCTGTAAATGAAAATATTTTTAACATATTTTTAAGAATTTCTAACCATACGCTTCACTGAATAAAAGATTCACGGATACAGCTTGTTCTACATACAAAGGTGGCTTTGCTTGTCCTGAATACAGCCAGAAGTCTCTTCTGACTTTAAATTTAACTAGCAGGTGGCCAGCAAGTAGAACAAAGACTTCAGCTCAATAACTAGCAGTTAAGCAAAGACTCATAAATATGCCACTAAGCTACTGGTAATTCTAAACCTCCAAACAACATGAAAAATGAAGGGATTAATGTGAGAGAGGGACTTTGTAGTTTCCAAATGTTGCATCTTGTGAACAAATGCATATTTGCCAATGAGAGTGAAAAACAGCACCTTCTGATCAGGAAAGAGTACTGAAGCACACAGAAGGCAATACAACTACCTCTGCATTTCTGCCATTAATAGTCTCAGGAACAGCCTGTGAGCACACAACAGGCCATAGGCTTGCCCTAGTCTCACATGCTGAGAAATATCCCTGTGGTTAGTTCAGAGAGCCAACACAATTGTTTGATCCACTGGAAAAAAATGCACTACGTCGACAAAAGCATACACTGATCCTAACGTCACTTTTACTAATTCAGGATTCTTGCACAGACTGTAACTGAATAAGCATGTTTATATGTTTTATAAAATGTTCTAGCTGAACGACATTCAATTCCTTCTTGGTTGCCAACTACAGTGTAAAAAAGTCATGCCTAGGGGTGTAATCAGAACATACAATAAAAGTCTATGCACTCCTCTGTAATAAGGACGTCGTCAAATAATACTTGAATCAATGCAAGGCCACTATGATGGCAAACTTCTAGCTGCTTTCAGTACTTTTGCTCTGAGCTCTCCAGAAAATACACCTTTCAACCCCTGAGTAATTACTGCTTGCAAAGAACCTGTTAACAAACAGAATACTGCTTTTTAATCTCTAGGACCTTAGAATGAAAACAAATCTCAGGGGACTGCATTGTTTGCAGTGTGACAGACCATGCCTGTGTATTATTACAGCTATTTGCTGCACTGCCCCAAGTCACACACTTCCAGAGACATCTCGTGAAAGTGTTGTTGAACCCCCGGGATCATTATGAACTCTTACAAACTACTGAGACCTGTGATTGTTATGTTTAGAGTGTGTTAACCATTTTAGGTAAGTCGTAGCCTGCAGCTATTACTGCAAATGAATAAAAAGAACCTCTAATATCATATTTTGTCTCTGAAATTTACATGCATTCACTATGCTTATAGAAGAAAGCTTATTCGCACAAACGTTAAAGAGTAAGAACACTGCACTTTGTTCTTCCATAATACAATGGTTTCCCATTCTTTTAAAAGATCTTTCATAGAGGTCGTGGAAGAATGTTACTTTCAAAGAAGGTTCTCCATTAATTCTGGCAAATTTATTACTGTTTACCTTTCTGGACTGCTTAGATAGTATTAGCCATTGCTGTGATGGAGAGTAAAGCAGATGCAGTCCTAAAGCATAGAATTAAGGCAAATCTACTTACAAACTTTCTAATGTATTACCTCCACTGTCATAAAGATATGACTGGCTACCAGGGATATACTGTGACAAGAATATTTTGAGTTCCTTTAAATTAAACACACTCAAAAATCTGAAATTATTCACTGTGAGGAATGCAGCATAAGCATTTGTATTTTAATATCTTTTTTTGACCATCCTCAAAAATTATGCAGTAATTGTCAAAAATGTGGAAAATGTTGATGAAGTAGCTGAATGCTGAAGATCATGGAAAATACACAGTCATTGTGTTTATGCATTAAAAATTATTCTACCAAGGTAGAAATTCCTCAGGGACGCTAGTGCTAGTGTACTTGTCTATTTTCTAAATACTTACGTTAACCACAGAGGCAGTTAGGAAATAACATCCATGTTCATAGCTGTAACAGTGCAGCTACCTTCAGCTTTCCAGGAGTAAGAGGTGTCATGAGAATGCAAGTGAGTTTGTTTTAGTAGTGGATGTTTATGAGCTCTGTTCCTAAGAGAAGGTTTTCTGGGAAAGGTATGCTTCACATTCGGACCAAAACAGAAATCAGCCTGACACAGAGTCTCAATGCACTGCTCCTAATTTCGAGGGCACTATGGGCAGAATACTTTGAAACATTTCCCCATCCAGATTCCTGTGCCTCCAGTTAAATTTTTAAAATATTAAAAAACACAAAAGACGACTGAAATTAGTCTGTCTCATTAGGCAATCTGGAATTTGGAGAAAAGTGTATGCTTGGCTGGGGTCAAGAGGTCTAGAGGTCTTCAGATCACAAATGAGATCAGCCCAATAACTGGCTACTCTGTTTCTTTTACTGCAGGACTGCTTCTGGCTCAGAACAGAAAATCAGAGACAAAGGAAACAGGGAGGAAAGCTTCCAAAGGCACATAAAGTGGCTGAAAATACACTAGAAAGCCAACAACTCATCAAATCTACATAGGTTTGAAGACACTGGGCACTGAAATATGAATCTAGACCCAACCTTTTCTGAGATTCAGGTGTGTTCAGTACTTAATAGACAAAGTGCAAATGTCCTCCCATCCATCAGCCTGTAAGCCTACATGCAGTTCGAGAGACAATACTGATTTAGATAGGTTCAAAAGAGTAACAATACATAAGTAAAAGCACAAAGGTAATATAACAACAAATTAGGATGCAAATAAATTGCTTGAATGACCGATAGATCTTCATGCACTGTGAAGTGAAGGGTTATATAGTCCCCATATCTCACATTTAACAAAGAGAGAAGCTGTGGCCCAAGGAGATGTAACAGCTTGCTTAGTCCTGTACCAAATCAATGGCAGATGTTCCAGTTTCCCACCTCACCTGCTGTGAAGTGGTTTGTGACTTACAGGAAGAAATAATCCTTAAAGATAACGTAATTTCATAGACTTGGAAAACTTCAGTATATCCAAATCAAAAGCTAAAACGTTATTTTCTTGTGATGCTTTCAAATGAGATCTGCTGCAGCAGGTAACTATACAAAACAGTTCAAAACATAAGAATACATTCTTAACCCCTCCCCCTCCCAGGAATCAGCGTAAAGTCAGAAACTAACCTTTGAATTTTCAGACCTATTCCAAACAAGGTAGAAGAAGTCAACTTAGAAGAAGGAAAACACATAATTAAAACGAAGACCCTAAAATGATACAAGTATGAAGAAGGAGAGAGAGTGTGTGAAAGAGATCTGAGGGGAGGAGTCACAAGGAAAGGTGTTAAGGTAGGGCTTCTCTCCTTACTTGGCACAAGCCACTGATGCACATGTCCAGGGATTCAGTGTAGCACCGGGTCCCATCCAGAACCTTCGGTGCCAGCTCCACAACCAGAGCCATTCCTCTGGCCTGGCACTTCAGCGAGCATGGGTTGTCGGGGTCGTTAGAGACGGGAAGCCACTCATAAAACTGTCCCTGGTACTTAACATCGTTGTGAGCAGAGCACTGCTGACCACGAAAATCACCTGCATCTGGAGGGCAGTCCTGCAGAAAAGAAGGAGGAAAAGGTCAGGAGGTCCATTCAGGACAGCCAGTTGCAGTATCATGCAGCTGGCTGCACTCCACAGCTGCCAGATGTAGAGAGTTATTCTGTTTAGACAAAGACTGATTGAAATAGCTACAGCTACACATAATTCAACTGGGTAGTTATACCTTTCTTTCTTCTTTATGCAAAAGTATTGAAAGAACATCAAGACCATGTGTAAATATGCTTGAGACATATGAAATGCACTGTACACGTCTGAACAACAGCCCCGAAATGCTCTTGCTGATTCTCTTTCCACTTGTGCACATATGTGAAGTGTGTGTGCAAAGCCAGTCTTTTCCGGCCAAATGTTCCTCTTCGTTTAAAGAGAAAGAAAGAAGTATTACGTGATTTAATTGTTTGTTTATTTAAACTCTTCTCACTAGCTTTTTTTCACCTCATTGACCTAAATCTGTTGGTGGGGCAATAAGAATCAGAAAAATGTGATACATATTTGCATGTCTTTATCCTAAGTTTTCATAACTTCCGTAATTAGCAACTTAGTATTATTTTACTAGGAGGACTTTTAAAACGCTGCTTTGTTTAACCTTCAGGAGGTTTGTGAGACATAGAAATCCAGTATATCTGTTAGGAAAAACAAAGACCACTCATACAGCTTAAAGTGTCTTGTTGTTGAGAACATGAAGGTTTTCTTCCCCACCTACACTTTCTTGCCATCATTTAGCACTGAAAACCGTGAGTCAGGTTCTCAAAACAGCAAGAGCTTTAAAATCATGACACTTCAGGCAAAATAAACATGAGTTCTTTTTACTTCCTTCCTAGTTTTTTGTCATTGAAGAATGATACTTGAAATTTTCCTGTGCAAGCAAGCACAAAGGCTAGAGATTAATTGCTTTTTTTTTTAGAAGTAACCTGAATTTCTGAAATAATTACAGGAACACAGGAGCCAAGCTTTAGGAAAAATGTTAAAAATCATGAGAACTGTGACAAAAAAGCAATTGTTGCCAATATGGCTGCCTCAGATTATTAAGGTTCCATAGTCCTCCACCTCGTTGTTGTAAAGAAAACTGCTTCTCAATGGTACCTGGTCTAATAACAGGTGAAATGCACACCTGTTATACCCTTTGCTTGAGGACCGTAACATTTTTTTAATAGAGAATCATAAATGTTAATTATAGACTTGATAGGGAATGATTTTGATGTAAATACAACCACATAGCTAGAAAATATCCTTGTAATATGCCTGTATTCTCTGTCCTCAAACTAATTCACCGTATAGAAAATCAAACAACATTAATGGCAAGCTTATTCACAGACTTCTTATCCTCCCAGCTAGGAAAGTCTTGCTGCTGTTGAGGCAAAATGTCTCTTCTCAGGTTTAAATAATCACCTCTGTTTCTCAGACCTCTTTCTACACCTTCATTCATTAAAGCTTTTCTTCTTTTTTTAAAGAGTATGGATTATTGTGACTTTTGACATGAATGGCATGGGGGCTGCATGTCAACATATGACATTAATGGATCATTTTTTACTATTACGGTGTAAAATAAAACCTGTCTTAAAAATTAAGATTTCAAATCTCCTCTTGAAGCAAACTGGCAGAATCTTCGGTATAAATTTGTTGTTTGTTTACCCTTGGATCAAATCCAGGATAAACAATCTGGCCTCTCATTCACTGTGTAGGGGCAATATGGCTATGCCTATTTTGTTTGAATGTTGAACGATGTTGGATCACACCACTCTAAACATTTCTTCTAGTGAACTATACACACACACGCGCCATGGCCTTAAGCCACAGGTCTTCAGCTAATTTGCTTTGTACCGTAAGAGCAAACTTTCATTTAATTTGCTTTGTATGTGAGTGTGATGCAGGCCAAAAGTAATGCGTCAAGCTCCAGTCAAAAGTTCTGTTGTCTAAGTACAAGGGAATAGTGTTCCTGCTATAAAAAGTTAAATGGATCAAGGTGTAAAAGAAATAAAGGGTTTGGGCTAAATCTTCATCTAGAAAAATATGTATCAAAAAGCAATAATCTAAAGCTCATTCATCCTTTTGGAAAGTGGAGGTTGAAAGTCCAAGCTCATAACTGGAATTTTACTGCTGGAAGACTAAGACAGCAAACAGTTTTTCTATTCGTATGTTATGAAAGATTAAAAAGAAAGTAAAATATTGGAAGTATTTCAGTTTGATTTTAACATCTCCAGAAAAACCTAAAGGAAATCAGGCCCTTTTTGTGATCTGTGCAAACTGTTCATACAGGACAAAGTCTGGACAGCAGCTCAGAGTGAAGAGAGCAGAAATATATGGGGGAAATTCATTATTGCTCTATAGATGTGTAATTAGAGAAGAAGTGGTCTTTATGTTCTGCTTTTAAACAAAGAATGAACAAGACAGTCATAGCTTGACCCCAGATCTGGTATAGCTCTATTTTCAAACAGAGAAGAGACAAGCAAAGAGGAACACTGTGGCCTTATTTCCTGCCACAAAATCTTCTGGTGCATACACTTCTCTGAATTTTTCTATCCATAAATGAATACAATCAGGTCTATTGGCTTGGCTTAGGCTTGTTGCAGAGATCCAAGCCAACTCTCTTGTTTGGTTCAAGCTTGGCTCTACCTTCAAAACTTACTGGCTTGCAATAGCTTTATTTTTACAAAGACAGAAAGGCCCAATAAAGCACACAACATACAGAGCGCATAATCCTGCTTTGTACAGTATTCAATGCTATGTTTGTTGTGTTGAATTTTATTTTTAAATCAAAGAAAGAAAAAAAGTACAGTCAACATAACAAGTTTCAGGACACGGCAGGTGACCAGGACAGATACTATATACTTCTAGTCTTTGATATCATGATCAAAATAAAACAATGGATTTAAATAGTAAAGCTTGTGTTTAAAAAACTTTTCATGTGAAACTTGAAGCCATTCAAAGCATACATTCAATCAATCAGAAACACAGACATGCATACTTATCTTGGCACACGGATATGAAAACAGCTCACAGTCTGGCCCACCATTTTTCTCCTACTGAAATCCTGAACCCTAAATCTACCTGCAGGCCTTGAAGACCCCTTTCCCTCAGGAGGGAACTTTGCTTCCAGTTAGGGAAGAATGTGTACTTGCACCTACAAGCATAACACCTGCATAACCTTTGTAATGTTTTTTTATACCAAAACGGATAATGTTAAGAAAAGTAGTGGTCAACATGTTGCCCATAATTATACACACGTCACTGAGACTGAAAAAGCAGGAACTGTACAGAACTTGGCACTGCTTATTAATCTCTTGTCCATGGGGTTTTTTTGCTTTTTAAACTTACCATTTACTGTTTGTATTACACGTCTGTGGAGATCAGAGCCTCTTTGTGATGGCCTTTGTGCAATCATGTAATGAAAAATAAATATAAGCTCACAGCCTATAAATGAGTATTGTAGTTGCTGTAACAACAGATAAGCAGAGCCAGTGTTTTGTTGCATATTTGTTCAAGCAGTAAATTGCTATTTTTTTCTAAACACTTTTCACACCTCTAGATATGAGCATTTGCCATTTCAAGACAGTCTTCCTTTGCCTCATTTCTGCAGTTCTGGCTCCTGGACAGGAGAAATTGTGGACTCTGACTCCACAGAGTCTTTTTCCCTTTTTAAAAAATCAGCCTGCTTTCCGTATGTGAATGGAGGCTTGGTGGAAGAGCATCCTCTACAGCTGCCAGCTAGCACTGCTTCATTGGCTTGAGTGAAGTTACATTTTACTCCACCTAAGGGTCTGATCCTGGAAGCTATCTACCAGTATGCAGTTTGCCTAGCCACACAACAGATTGACAGACAAGGGTGTGCCCACACTTCGAGGCAGTCAGCAGCCACAGGCCAAGTCAGCTTAGCAGTGAACCCAAGGTAGCATATATTTACATGGGTTATGTAGTTCTGCAAGGTATTTTGCTAACCACATCCACATCGACTCTGTTTGGCTTGGAGCAAGCAGCAGCACTGGTATCTGGCTGCAAAAGCACCACAGTCCTGCTTCACGTTACTCCAGCTTTGGTGCTATACTCAAATTTTACCAGTTATGTTTTCTTTCGGAAATTATCTGTGGGCCCCTGCAGACAGGGGGAACTGCTGCCATTGCACTACTTGAAGTATCAGAAAGAACTAATAAACTTGTAAGTCTTGTGCAACTCTGTTTACCTTCAACCTTCCTATTCATTAAAACTTTTTAGAGAAGATTTTCAGTGAGTAGGAACCAACTGTTCCTCCTCTAACTCTAGGAGTCCTAGATGGCTGTTTCATGTTCTTTAGCCTGTGAAGGCTCATGAGACATTCCTGAAGCACTGAGCCTGTGCTGGATACATGTAATCTCCATTCATCCTATCAGGTCAAGATTTTCTCCATTGCAATGACAATATATATGATTTTAAATATGGTCAGAAACCCCTTTGATGTATGAAATCTATTTTAAAATAAACTCAGGAGTTTCATCTTCACCTTTTAAGCACCTAATGATGGCCATATTATGGCTTCACTCTCTTCCTCACATACAATTATTTTTTTTAACTTGGCCTCTTATTTGACCCTATTGTAATTCATAAGGTTCATGGAGTTTTGCCTTGTTTGAATCCCATTCAAAACAATTTTTATTAATCAACAAACTAGTGGAAAAGATAAGATGAATCCCAGATGTCCCTTGATGGTGATAGGTAGATCAGATTTCATGGGACAAAAGAAGGTCAGGCTTTTTAAAGTTTACTTAGTGGGTGAAATGTGGAAGATCATATCTAAGCTGCAATAGGTGGAAACAGTTGAAGAACCTTAAAACAGTTTACAGTATGTGTGCTTGTATATTTGCAGAGGCCAAGAATGATTTACTATACCTGGAGCTTTTCCTCTCTGCAAAAAATTACTAACAACTGGACTACTCTGTGCAGCATCTGACAGAACAGCTTATTGAACCAGTTCCATGAAGTATGCATGGTGTTTCAGCCACACTGATTTCCCACTGAGAAAGAAAGCCTGAGGTCCTCAAGCACGGGCTTCCTGAGACTAAATAAGAACTTGATAAAAGTACAGAGACTTAGGAGATGCAGGAATTTAATGGAAACTCCACTTGGCCTTGAAGACTTGCTGAATGCCGTGCTTGAATTAAGTTTCTTGCAGCCAAATTTTTCACCAGTCTATCTCTGTGAACTTCTAAATAGGTTAGGATCACGTTTAGCTGCTTACATCAAGAAGGGCTTATACTATAGCTTTCTCTGACAACTTCAAGACACCAGGGTTTTTTGTTCTGTTTTTTAATAGTCAAAGATTCACAGGTCTGCTTGCTGAGAAGATAACAAGCCCAGAAGTCAAAGCTATTACCTTTAGTAACATACTAAAACCATTTGCTTCCAAGTACAAGAAAATAACTCCTAGACAACACAATGCACCCATTTAGAAACAAGATGGTAGTTATTAAAATCAAGTATTTTGAAGAAGAGATTGTAGTCACAATAAATGGTCAGAATTTGGAAGAATTTCTACTTAAAAAGTAAATTGACATGAAGTAGATCTGGTGTTAGTAAGGAGATATGTCTAGTGGTTATACCTTTTTTTTTAAATTTTATTTTACTGTAAAATGCAGACTGGGAAATTTGATTGCAAAAGAGTTCACATGGCATTTCTAGCTACCAGAGGGTAGAAAAATTAAATCCTACTAAACATTTTTGTAGCTCTGTAAAAATTTTACCTAGTGATGATACTTCTCATACACACCAGCCAATGTTTCTGAAAATTCTGCACTTATATGGAAGTTTAGTGCTGACACTTTCGAACAGGCTGGGCTTTGGTGTATGGAAAGATGATAGTGTCATTTTGTTGAAAGTAAAATGGGCAATATTGGTACTGCTGTGTGCAAAATGCCACGTGAGCTGATAAGAAACAGGGGTGGAAGTAGCTTGTCTAAATGCAAGCCAAAAAATGGGGGATGTCATTACAGTTGGTATTTCAGCCAAGTGAAGAAAGTGAAGTATATATAAAAAATAGCTGCAGATGGTGTTTACAGGTTTTGGTAGTCTGATTAATGGGATCTACCATCTACAAATTTTATCTTAGGCTTAACAGAACAGCCCTAAACCTTTTCAAAAGAGCTAGTAATGCTGTGCAGCTTCCAGCATTGTCTATTTTCATGTCAAACAGCAAAATGTAAAAAGCTGCTTTATACGTAGCATTCATCATCACACTGGCAGGTATAGGCAAGTAAATATGAAAAGCAAAGTCCTTTGTGAATGAAGTGACAGTCTCATGCACCTCATTTTTTCCTGGCCTGATTCAGAAAGCAATGTAATAAAAGAAAAAATATCAAGGAAAATAAAAATGTTTTTAATCACAAAAAGGCATCTGATAATTGAGGAGAAAGAAGAGAGAAGGCATGAAGACAGCAGACATTCCAACAAACATCCTTCAGATAGATTTTTATGTAAATGGGGGAAGAGAAAGCAAAAAACAGGGTAGTGTCAGAATGGCTGCAAAAAAGAAAGGACAAGTGAGGTGGTACCGAAGCTGGAGAGAACCTGGCGTCTAAGAACATGCCTAGAAGAAGGAACAGAGAGAATGCTAGCTATAAAAAACAAACGAACTGGTAAAAAAATCCTACTCACAGTTTGGAAGTATTTTTATTTATTTTGCATAATGTTTAGTATCACAACCCAGCTCGATAGGAAAACATGTTTTGATTGCATTCAGAATAATTTACTAGAGAAAAAAAAAAGTGTCCCTATCTACTCCCATGATTATATTCTAAAATGGCTGGAAACATACTTGGAGTCAATATGAATAGTAAGAAGAAAAAGAACAGACGCAATTCAACCCCAAATCATCTTCAGATTCCCTCATTCCTTCTTTTACTATTTACACATGTGGCTTCATACTCATAATCTTTCCAGTTTCTGATCAACACCAGACAATGCAAGTGGTGAACATACTGGACTGGATTAATTCTTTTAAGGACTGCTTGAAGCTTTATAGACAGCAGTATCAATACCTCTTATAGTCTGTACTATGAAAAACGGTTAAGCATCCCTAGAAAGGATCTCAAGGTCACTGAAGAAATAGACGTCCCCTCTCTCCCCTTGCCTCTCTTTTTCTTTATCTCATTCTTTTTTTTGCCTCTTTAATTTAATTTCAGGGTGAATTAAAACCAGCTGTAGCAAAATCTTACAAATGATAGTGCCTATGAAAACGTGTACATTGCCAGACTCCAGGAAGTATTCTTCCATTCTCCAATTTCACCTCTGAAATAAAGAATTCGCTTTTAGTATAAGCGACTACACATCCTTTCCTGTAAGAGGACAGTAATATAAACAAAAACATGCCAGCTAGAGAAAGACAGTTTGCAGAAAATAAAAAGACTGGTTATTTTATGAACAATAGCATCAGTCCTCAAATTATGCACAAGCTAATGGTAATGAAAGCTTGTATTTCAGGACTTACTGATTTCCACAAGAATCAAAATAGAATTTTCCACAATGCATGATAGCTAGTTTCATCTGCAGGGGTGGAAAGGGGGAATTTGCTCTCATTTTCCTTTAAAGCAACAGACTGTCATCTAACGGATGAAAATATAGGTCTTGCTGAGCCTGGAGGTTCCATCCTTCTGATTTTCAGTGTCTTTGTATACGAAATTTTGTAAGGTGAAGTCTAAGTTAACAAAAATACACACAATATTGTGTGCATTTTCCAGTGTAGAATACCATGACAAGACACGGTGTTAATGAATTTTTTCCAAGACCCAATTTATGTGTATGTATCCTTGGATTTTGGAGATAAAGACAGTTAGACTTCATATACATTTTTTTTTACTATTATGAAAGAGACAAACAGTATTTCAGTGGTGCAGCTACACAATTCAGTAACAAAATGTATTTCAGTGCAGAGATGCACATCCAGGGTTCCCAAACTGTTTTAGGTTTCCACTGGTGCTGCACAAGGTATTCAAAATGGTACCCAACAGGGGTCTGAAGATCAGCATGGCTGTGGCGGGATCCTACGACAAGTTCTGATGCTGATTATGGTGGCAGTGCCCTTGCAATGACTGATATTCTGAATACTGGTGCACAGTATCTCAGATTAGTAAGGACAAAAATTGGAAAGGAATAACATCAGAGTCAAAGACTCAACATACTTTAAAAACAGAAAATGCTTTGCCCTGAAATCAAATGTCTGTAAAATGAATACAGCCAAGTACTTTCCTTATGACATAAAGCTGTATTTGGAGGGTCTGGTCAAAGTATGATGCAGTCAGAAGCTTGAGAATACTTTGATTTATTGCTAGTTTTGCAGGTTTACCAAAAAAAAAAAAAGAATGAATACTCATTTAGTCCTTTTATTAAGGAAAAGAGCAACATAGCACAATCCATTCTTTACCCTCTCCAAAAAAATGGGTTAAAATCATAAATGCAGTCCTGGGCCTTTACAGTTCAGTGGCAAAACTGTCACTGATTTTAGCATAGTAAAGCACCTTGAAAGTTCTGGTATGGATTATTTGGTATGAAATAATTAAGAAGTTCTGCATCTGCATGCCTCACTGCTAT
Organism: Opisthocomus hoazin; assembly: GCF_030867145.1. Classification (NCBI taxonomy): domain Eukaryota; kingdom Metazoa; phylum Chordata; class Aves; order Opisthocomiformes; family Opisthocomidae; genus Opisthocomus; species Opisthocomus hoazin. Next base: position 25,587,368 of record NC_134454.1, on the reverse strand, counting down.
GTTGGAAAGTCTGGAGCCAGTATTGCCATATACAAGGTATGCAAGAGAATTGCCTGACAAAACTGTGCAAGGTTTTAATTTGAAGAAAAACTGTTCAGGTGCACATTTTCAAAACAGGACCTAAGTTAAGAATAAAATTCAAAAAATTGTTCCATATCTCTGAAAGTTAAAGTCAATGATTCCGAAATTAGGGTTGTGACACAGGTGAAACCCCAGCCTCTCCTCAGGGTGATCCAGGAACAGCAAATGGCAGCAGAGCAGGATGCTAGTTTGCTCACTGCTCTTAGCATACACAATGGCAGATCAGAAGGGGAAGTGGACTGTTACGACATGCGTGCATTCACAAACCAAAACAAGGCAAGGGATGTCGAAAACAAGAAGAAGGGCTTCTTCAACTACATCAGCAGCAAACGGAAGGCTAGGGACAATGTGGGGCCGCTGCTGAATGAGGTGGGTGTCCTGGCGACAGAGGACGCAGAGAAGGCAGAGTTACTGAATGTCTTCTTTGATTCAGTCTTCAGTGCCAAGGCAGGCCCTCAGGAATCCCAGGCCCTGGAGGTAAAGGAGAAAGCCTACAGAGAGCATGACTTTCCCTTGGTCGAGGAGGACTGTGTGAGGGATCACTTAAGCAATGTGGATGCCCACAAACCCACGGGCCCTGATGGAATGCACCCACGAGTGCTGAGGGAGCTGGTGAATGTCACTGCTCAGCCACTCTCCATCATCTTTGAAAGGTCCTGGAGGACAGGAGAGGTGCCCGAGGACTGGAGAAAGGCCAGTGTCACTCCAATCTTCAAAAAGGGCAAGAAGGAGGACCCAGGGAACTACAGCCCAGTCAGCCTCACCCCCATCCCAGGAAAGATGATGGAGCAGCTCATTCTAGAGGTCATCATCAAGCAAGTGGAGGAAGAGAGGGTTATCAGGAGTAGTCAACATGGATTCACCAAGGGGAAATCATGCTTGACCAGTCTGATAGCTTTCTATGATGGCATGACTGGCTGGGTAGATGAGGGGAAAGCAGTGGATGTTGTCTACCTCGACTTCAGCAAGGCTTTTGACACTGTCTCTCATAACATCCTCCCAGGGAAGCTGAGGAAGTGTGGGCTGGATGAGTGGTCAGTGAGGTGGATTGAGAACTGGCTGAATGGCAGAACTCAGAGTGTTGTCGTCAGCGGCGCTGAGTCTAGTTGGAGGCTGGTAACAAGTGGTGTCCCCCAGGGGTCAGTACTGGGCCCAGCCTTGTTCAACTTCCTCATCAATGACCTGGATGAAGAGTTAAGAGTGTACCCTCTGCAAGTTTGCTGATGACACAAAACTAGGAGGAGCGGTGGATACTCCAGCAGGCTGTGCTGCCATTCAGCGAGACCTGGACAGGCTGGAGAGCTGGGCGGAGAGGAATCTGATGAAGTTCAACAAAGGCAAATGCAGGGTCCTGCACCTGGGGAGGAACAACCCCATGCACCAGTACAGGCTTGAGGCGGACCTGCTGGAGAGCAGCTCTGTGGAGAGGGACCTGGGTGTCCTGGTGGACGACAAGTTAACCATGAGCCAGCAGTGTGCCCGTGTTGCCAAGAAGGCCAATGGGATCCTGGGGTGAATCAAGAGGAGTGTGCCAGTAGGTCGAGGGAGGTTCTCCTTCCCCTCTACTCTGCCCTATGAGGCCGCATCTGGAGCACTGTGCCCAGTTCTGGGCTCCCGAGTTCAAGAAAGATGAGGAGAGAGTCCAGTGGAGGTCTACGAGGATGGTGAGGGGACTGGAGCATCTGTCCTATGAGGAAAGGCTGAGGGAGCTGGGCTTGTTTAGCCTGATGAAGAGAAGGCTGCGAGGGGGCCGTATAAATGCTCATAAATATCTTAAAGGTGGGTGTCAGGAGCACGGGGCCAGACTGTTTTCAGTGGTGCCCAGTGACAGGACAAGGGGCAATGGGCACAAATTGAAGCAAAGGAAGTTCCGTCTGAACACGAGGAAGAACTTCTTCACTCTGAGGGTGACGGAGCACTGGAACAAATTGCCCAGGGAGGTTGTGGATTCTCCTTCTCTGGAGATATTCAAGACCCGCCTAGACGTGGTCCTGTGCAACCTGCTTTAGGTGACCCTGCTTCGGCAGGGGTGTTGGACTAGATGACCCACAGAGATCCGTTCCAACCCCTACAATTCTGTGATTCTGTGATTCCGTGAAAACTGGTGGGTGTCACTGGAGTCCACTTAGCCTTTAGCAGTAATTTTTATTATCATAGAATCATGGAATGGTTTGGGTAGGAAGGGACCTTAAAGACCATCTAGATCCAACCCCTCTGCTATGGGCAGGGACGTCTTCCACTAGGCCAGGTTGATCAAAGACCCATGCAACCTGGCCTGGAACACTTCCAGGGAGAGGGCAGCCACAGCTTCTCTGGGCAACCTGTTCCAGTGCCACACCACCCTCAGAGTAGAGAATTTCTTTCTTATACCTAATGTAGATCTACCCTCTTCCAGTTTAAAGCCACTACTCCTTGTCCTATCACTACATGCCCTTGTAAAAAGTCCCTCTCCAGCTTTCTTGTAGGCTCCCTTGAGGTACTGGAAGGCTGCTGTAAAGTGTCCCTGGAGTCTTCTCTTCTCCAGGCTGAACAGCCCCAACTCTCCGCCTTTCCGCATAGGAGCGGTGTTCCATCCCTCTGATCACTTTTGTGGCCCTCCTCTGGACCCACTTCAACAGGTCCATGTGTTTCTTGTGCTGAGGGCTCCAGAGCCAGATGCAGGACTCCAGATGGGGTCTCACAAGAGTGGAGTAGAGGGCCAGAATCACCTCCCTTGACCTGCTGGCCACACTGCTTTTGATGGAGCCCAGGATATGATTGGCCTTCTGGGCTGTGAGTGCACATTGCCAGGTCACGTTGAGCTTCCCGTCAGCGAACACCCCCAAGTCCTTCTCCTCAGGGGTGCTCTCAATCCATTCTCTGCCCAGCTTGTATTTGTGCTTGGGATTGCCCTGACCCATGTGTAGGACCTTCTTTGCACTTGGCCTTGTTTGACTTCATAATTTTCACATGGGCCCACTCTCGAGCCTACTAAGGTCCCTCTGGATGGCATCCCTTCCCTCCAGCATGTCAACTGCACCACACAGCTTTGTAGGTTTTTTTTTTTTTCTTTTTGTGTTGTATTCCACAGAGCTATAGCATGCAGCTTCACTGGTACAAATCAGTCTTCCCGTTCCCTCCGAGGGCATGGAGTAGCCTAAGTGCCTCAGAGATGAAAATTAAACTTCATCAGCCAGTAGACCTCTTTATTGACTACTCTAGTTGTTGTCAGTGAAGCTGATGAGAGATTTTGGGGACCGAAAGGATATATCCAGAACAAATTTCAGAGGAAGAAGTGTGAGGAATCTTACTGCATGGGAGACTACAGCTCAGATAGAAGCAGTTTCTTTCGTTATGAACTGTGGTCTCTTGAATAAAACATAAGCTAAATATGAGGGAGCGTATTCATTATTTAAACTTAAACTTTTAAACTTTTTTAGACAAAGCATCTATTGAAAGGCTTCTGAATATGTCCCTATCAGGCATGAGAAAGCTTGGCCAATGCATGTTTGATTTCATTTTCCATCTTTACTGGTAACACTGACATTTCTCCATGTAATTTGAGAGCTTTTACTATTCCTGGCACCCAATAAAACTTTCCATATGAAAGTCTTTATTTCCATTTTCATCAGTGAAAACACACTTTCACTTTCGTGAGCACAGAAGTTAAGTTTCGTACTTTATTGTACTGAAAACTATATTCACCATATATAAAAAATCAAACAAGGCCAAAACACTTGTGCAAGCTATCTAAAACTGCTTTTCTAAGACATGCAACAGAATTCCAGTGCTGGGAGGGCAGATGTGAACAGAAACATACATCTCTTACTAACTTGTCTTCAATCCTTAACAGCTTAATCCTCCAGCCTGACAGACAATGTGAACCAGCTGGTTACCAGTGTAATATTGGGAACATGAGTGGTGTTGATTCTTCCAGGGGTGTTGTAACGAGCAACTCTGAAGTTTCACTGACACTCTATTTGGAAAGGCTGTGATTGCAATCCCTTCCAAACAGTTTTAGCATCATACTATGCCCTAATATTTCCAGCTTTTGAAGAAACTGACAAAGGTGTGCCGTTCATACCACAGTCTTGTGGTATGAAGGCAGTTTAGATAGCTACAGTATTCTCACTATCACATTACCAAATTATTTTATGTGATATGGATATGACTGTCTATGTGATGATTTGTATCGTATCAAAGCTATACTTCACTTACCACATTGCTGCATGTCCTGTACCGGATGTTTCGCCCTTCACAGGTCCTGTGTCCAAAAATTAAAAAAAAAACCCAAACCCATTAATAGCTAAATATAAAAAGCAAACACATAAAGTTTACTGTGTCAGCATCTTTCCTACAAAGAACTCTAATCACCTAACCCCCCACCAACCCTCCTGCCAAAAGTAGAGGGCTCTCTGTCCCTATATGGGCACAGAGGTATGAACTCTACAACTCCTTGGTTTCCTACCTTTGCTTTAAAAATGAGTTTGTAGAAGGCGGCACCAGTTTATAAATAAGGTTGGATGTCAGAGTACAGAACTTAGCCAGAAGTCAACATCTGAATCACATTAATAATGCCCTGTGTCTCCCAGCTATCCACAATGATTTCACAAGGGCACAGCTCTGTGTCTACCCAGGCACACACCTCAACACTGACACAGTCTGAGTAGCTGGGCTTTTTCTTCTGGGGAACAACCTGTGCACTGCGAGGAAGGAAACTTGCCTGCAACAGCATGAAATAACAGGTTAGCAGGACAAGGCTTTTTCCCAGTTTGATATGAGGGGAGAAGAACAGCATAAAACCTCCCCCCAAAATCCACCAGCCCTTTTCTTCTCTCAGATCCCTGCTGTAGAACAACATCCGGGCAGAGCAGCTGGGCCCAACAGAGGTCAAGGAGAGCACGTGCCCTAATGTGCGCTCTCCATGGCTCTCCTCCTTTTCCCCCACAGCAGACCCACACCAGCCCTGATTCTGGCAGGGCTCCCAGAAGAAAGATCAACACCAAGATATCTTTTTAGCACCTAGCTGCATGTATTCCAGGTATTTGACCTTAGGTGAAAATTCATGTGTTTTATGAGTTCAGACAGCATACACTGTGGAGGTCCTCAGTACAAATCAGAATGCAGGGTTTGACGTTTAAACATTATCCTTCAGCAAAATAGAATTCTTAACATTTTTAATTTCTCAATTTCACAACTTTCATTTTTTTCCCTTTTTTTTTCTGTTTTTTGGCCAGAATTTAACAAGCACACATTCCTTTAGGACTAAATGCCTGCCAAGACCGAAGTTTTAAATCCAAACCATTCTGAATTATCCAAGAGAAAGGACAGCATCTGCATGCATTTGTGTGGTTCTTTTTTCCTTCATTTTTTTAAAAACTAAGAAACTTTTTCCATACTGAGTTAACTCTAAAATAAACCGAACAGAGTTCTTTTAAATTATTGAAGTCACCCTTCCTCACACCTTTCTCCACAAGACTTACTTAGGAAATTGCTCCATTTGTCACTTACACCTATGTGAGTACAAAATCAGGGCAAAACACAGTTTTGCAAACATATCACAGTGGTATAAATGTTCACAAGAGGTGACAAACAAGTAGAGAAACAGTATCACATATTTGGAAGAAATGTAAGCAGAAAGTTAAAACATTCTGTTGTGTGGCATCTGGTATCTAAAGAATGCTATTAAAAGCATAATAGAAATACCACTAATTCAATGCTTTTGTAATGTTATATAATTAAATCAAGTAAATTTCGATTGAGAGCATGTACAAAAGTGAAAAGTGTGCACAGAGTATCTAGCACTAGCAAAAAATAGTTTTAGTAGTAAAATAATAAAAATTATATTCACAATAGGCTGTGAACCAAAAAAATGAAAAAAACCCCAAGCAACCCCACCACTATCCCAGTTATTTCTGATCAATACAGACAAGCTGGTAGAGACCCTGTGGTGCAGGCCAAATCTGTTTACACTCCACTACATTCAACAGAGGTACTCTTTATTTACACCAATAGGTAGCAAAGAAAAAAGTATGTTATACAGCATGCAGGCAGCCCTAGTGCAGGCCTTGTACACCACATTGAATAACTTGTTCAGCAAGCTTGACACATGCCCCATCTATCTCTCAGAAATGCCATACAAGTCAATCAGACATCTCTTTGCTTCACACAGACCTGCTGTTACGACAATTTCAATCATCGTAATTTGCTAACCTCAAAACCATTGAACCGCCAGAGAAATTTAGATTTCCTTTCTATTGGCTGCCTCACAGTTTCATCTTCTTTTCACAATTTCTTCGTATTGCCTGTTTTGAAATGAAAACCCACTAGCTTTTCACTTGTTCTTTGTGTTAGGGAAAAGAATAAGTACTTTCATTATACACATGCCACAGAACTATTCAGATTTTTCTTCCAGTTTCCCCCATTTGGCTAATGGTCAGGGTTGTTCAGAACAAACGTGCAATTCTGGATGCAGCTAGTGCTGTGATGATTCATGAACACTAGGAATCACTCTTGCAAAACTCCCCTTGTCCCCTTTCCGAGACCGAAATTTGGGGTTCTGTTGTTTAAGCTCATTAGTGTCCCAGTTATTACCCATCAACAAAAAGCAAGCAAACTGCTTTCAGCCTGAGCTGATATATTTTCACGTGCAGAGTAGTTTGTGTTTCCAACCTATGCTGCTTTAGGACAGTATTCCAGGCTCTCTTAAACTCAAATATCTACTTTTGGATTCAGAATCATAGGATTTGTAGACAAAAATAGATGGTTAAAAACACTCTGAAAAAAAAAATTCAAATAGCAGATTTTTGGGGGCATAGATTTTGATTTTTAAAAGTAAATCCTGTTTCTGACCCTGTCTTTGGTTAAAACAGGGAAGCTGAAACTATCTAGCGAACTTTATCCTGCTAGAGTGAAACACAATGCATCTTGCACGACACCAAGCCAGACTCAGTTTTTTACTCTTGGCAAGGTTCAAATTTATGGTACGGGTCCCATATCTCAGCATGGACGCTTTACAGAACGCCACAGCACAGAGCATTTAACATGCAGGGAAGGACCATCGCAGTTTTGTGAGATCATGTTATGAGATACAGTGACCACACATCCTCTGTCCTCTGTAGGTTATAAAAGACCTTTCCAGACACTTAGAAAAGTCAAAAGTCACCCAAAATAGCAAGCTCATTTTGGAGAGCACACAAAGAGTGGGAGTGGTAAGAGGTACTTCTACAGTCTTCTCTGTTATCTAGACATGGCAGGGGATGATGCAGAGGAAAAGGGTAGCTGAGGTTTTGGCTTGACAGGCAATTATGATCACGTGAATATGAAAGAAAAGCAAGCTATTGGGAATCATGTTTCATTCTTCAAACCTAGTCTAGTCACTTGTTTCCAGTAAAGCTTCTGAAAGAGGTTAACAAATTTTAAGGTATAACAATATTCATTTCTCTTAATGTAAACAACCCAAACCCCTGATATTTATTTCTCTAGGCTCCAGTTTGTAGAGGGACTTAGCTCAAGTCCTCCCTCCAAAGGTCTGAAGTAGATGTGTTTTTGTGCTCAGCCAGGGTTAGAGGACTTGCATTAATCCATGCCAGAAAGAACAGCAGCCCCATGCCAAAGTTGCCTTTATCTGTAATTACCAAAGATGATCAAAGAGATTTGCAGGGAAAGACCTCATCAACTCCTGCCACTCTCAGCAGTCATCAAAGTTTGAAATGCTTTTCTTAAGAAACAAGTCTCCACATAAGCAAGCAACTCTGAGCCAGAGGTGGGTTATTTCTGTGGATGTGCATTTTGATGCAACTGTTCACTGCAGGGGTTTGAAAGTTGATGTAATGTTGGACAATATTCACTGTCCTGTATTTTCACACACTTTGTCAGCCAGCCTTCTGGGACAGATTCTGGTTTCTGCACTGTACCTGTGGGAAAAGTGTGCTGTGGGCCTTTCTTCTGTCATGAGATCTTAGGCAGGCTGCGTCAGCCCTTCCCTTCCTGTGGTACACATACAGTGACACCATCTTGCATCTCTTTCCTCACCCTGTTGCTCTTCTCTCTTTCCCAAAGGTTGCACAGTGTTATGACTCCCTCTCATCCTCAAAACAGTTTCTGTGTTTGTCCTTTTCTGGGGAAAATGGAGTCTTTTATTCTGTCAGCATATCCCTTTTCCCATAAAGGAAACATGAGGGAAGGCCACGGACACCAAATTGTTATGAAAAAGAAAGATGCATCAGGACGGCGTTGATTTTATGAGTTCACATTTTCAAACTGCCTGATCAGGTCTGCCCAACTTCATGTCCAAATCATTCAGCTGACAGTAAATTGAAACAATGTGTAAAAACATTTTCATATCCTTTTGTTAATAAACACCTTGCCTGCCACAATGGGTTGTGCAGATGCACTCCTATGTTCAGCCATGCATCTTGGCACTGCAGCTGTAAAAATCTTTCATTCTTTATGTTTAGGAGACTCCCCTACTTCTATACCTTGTTGAAATAGTGAAATACCAGAAATGTTACAGGAATAATTAACTTTGAGACAAGAAAAGTGGGCATGGATAGAAAAGCCAGCTTTCCTTGGCGAATTTAGTTACAGATCTTATACATATTCTTTCTGCAGCAGTTAAAAAGTAAACAACCAGGAGGCAATATACCAGCTTGAGTCACTACACGCAGGAGAATGGCTAGGCATATAAAAACATGGGTACTGATCTGTGGCCACCAAAGTCACTAGTGGGGTTCCCCAGGGTATAATTTTAGGGCCAGTGCTCTTTAATATTTTTTATAAATCATCCAGAAGAAGGAATCAAGTGTACATTAAGGAGGTTTGACGATGATACTAAACCAGGAGGAACTATGGACTCCCTCAAGGGTAGACAGGCCTTACAAAAAGATCTGGATAGACTGGAGAGCTGACAATTTACCAAGAACAAGTGCAGGATTCTCCACCCGGGACAGGGTAATCCTGGCTATACATACACATTGGGGGACAAAAGGCTGGAGAGCAGCCCCACAGAAAGAGATCTGGGGGTTTGGGTTAATGGCAAGCTGAATATGAGTCAACAGTGTGCCCTGGAAGCCAAAAGGGCCAACCATCTCTTGGGGTGCATCAAGCACAGCATCGTCAGCCAGCTGCGAGAGGTCATTGTCCCACTCTGTACTGCACTGGTGAGGCCCCACCTTGAGTACTGTGTGCTGTTTTGGGTGCCTCAATATAAGAAAGACACTACACTATTAGAGTGTGTTCAGAGGAAGGCGACCAAGATGGTGAAAGACCTCAAGGGCAAGATTTAAAAGGAGCAGCAGACATCACCTGGTTTGTTCAGCTTGGAGAAGAGAAGGCTGGGAGGTGACCTCATCGCAGTTGACAACTTCCTTGAAGGGGGCAGTGGAGGGGGAGCTGCAGATCTCCTTTCTGGTGACCAGTGATAGGACACGAGGAAATGGAATGAAGCTGCATCAGAGAAAGTTCAGATTGGACATTGGGAAAAGGTTCCTCACTGGGAGGGTGGTTGATCACAGGAACTGGCTCCCCAGGGAAATGCTCACAGCATCAAGCCTGTCAGAGTTCAAGGAGCATCTGGACAGAGCTCTTAGTCATGTGGTTTAGTTTTAGGTAGTCCTGTGAGGAGCAGGGAGTTAGACATGATGATCCTTGTGAATCCTTTCTAGCTTGAGGTATTTTGTGATTATGTGATTCCATGTTTGGCCTGAAGAAAAGGTGGCTCCACGGGACCTTACTTAGGCCTTTTAATATATACAGGGGGCTTGTGTGAAAGGTGGAGAAAGACTTTTTATCAAGGCCTGTATTGACAGGACAAGGGGCAATGAAATTAAACTGAAAGAGGATAGATTTAGATTAGACATAAGAAATAATTTTTTTCTGGTGCAGGTGGTGAGACACTGGAACAGGTTACCCAGGGAAGTTGTGGATGCCTCATCACTGCAAGTGTTCAAGGCAAGGTTGGGTGGGGCTTTGAGTAACTTGATTTAGTGAAAGATGTCCCTGCCAATGGCAGGGGGTTGGACTACGTAATCTTTAAAGGTCTTCTCCAACCCAAACCATTCTATGATTCTATGATTAAATAAACATTGACCTTCATGTATGTGAATGGGATTAGTATGGAAATAGCAACAAAGCCATCATACTGGCCTTTACTCTGTGAAACTCTGCTGTATATGTAGAGTAAATCCACTGGAACCAGAAGAATGGAAGATGTGTATACACATATGGAATATGACTATACTTTGTATCAAAGAGATGGTGTTAGAAAAAGTAAAATAGAAAAAAAGAAAAATGCTTTTATTTCGTACTTAGTCTGAACCAAAGCCTGACTGGCTGTTTAGGAATTGAAGCAGAAGTGAATAGTGTTTCTCAAGGATGAAGTGCCTTTCACATGACCTTAGCACAGAACAACTACTTGTTTCTGGCTACCTAGTGTTTCTTGAAGTTGTGTTAAATGCTTCCTACATATTGTCATGCAATCTTTTCTAAAGTTTTGCATGTATTGTTAAGTATAAAAAAGTAAACAATGTATAGTGCAAGAAATAACCACAGTAAGCTAAAGCTAGCTAGCCCAGCTACTGATACATGAAGTTGGCTATTTCTAGCAATCTAGAAAATAGTGTAGAGCCCAGAGAAAGCTAATATATCTATTGGTCTTGCAGAAATAAGCCTTTCCTTCTAAAGGTACGATTAGGCTTGTGTCACAATTTCATTTTAAATTCTGAAGTTTTGATTAGAGGAACAGTTCAGATTCAAAAATTTTGTTGGGAATGTTGTGCAAAAAATGATCCGCTGCAACTCCAACAGTGCTTCAACCCACACAAAGTTCTTACTCTACGTAGCTTTTTCACCCTTGGAGTTTAAGGTTGGCATTGTGTTTACTCAAAAGTAAGGAAGATCTTGGGCTTTTGCTGTACAAATTGCTGAACAGAACAGATTTTATTCAAATTTTTACTTTCAAATTCTTCTTTGCATTATTCAGAGCCAATTACTGTTATTCTCTAAGTAACAGCTGGCATTAAATGACACTCCCTAAACTCTGAGTAAACTGTGACTGGCTAGTTAAATTAAAATAACAAAAATAACATCTGAGAAAAACAAAGGAAAAGAAGAAGAAAAATTTGTCAGAGTGCTTTCAGGCTACTGTTTATTTTCATGCATCTAGTCTCTCGTGTTTGTTTGCCATGGCAGAATTTTTTATTTTCTTACGAATCTTTGAAAAGTGTCTCTAGTTTTATATTTGCACATACAACACACATTGCGGATATACAGAAAGTAATTACAGTTGCAAATGTTTCTCTGTTGCTCACTAGCCAAGAAAGGCAGAAAAAAAGCAAGAAATAAAGAAGTGCCTTTCAGCAAAACAATGGCAAAAGATCTCTTCACAGTCCAAGTGGAAAGAAAATACAATATTAAATCTCACCTGGCCTGCTCATCACAAAGCTAACATCCAGAACATATTGCAGGCGCATAAGTACTAATTCGTCAAATCTGAACATGCTTGAGCTTGGATCTGGACCCAAGTTTTGCAGCTTGTCTTCACAAAACGATTGTGCTGAACAGGAACCCAAATTCACAATGTTTTGAGGAAGTTTGAACCTGTGTCTGAATAACCTGTGTTAGCCCAGCTCCACTGTAATGCTCATGCTTTCTCAAGTCCAGTCTATTGCTTGGGGCTTTAGTGAATCACATCTTAACTTCTTTTCTTTCATAGGTAGTAAGTCTTACAAAAATTCCACATCATGCAAAGGTCTGGCTGATTTAATTCTTTTTCAATGAAATCCTAGAACAGATTTATTGAAAGAATTATGAATATACAAGAGCTCTTCCAGTGAACCTGGACTTACAAACTCTATATCATCCAAATGAAGGCTTCACAGACATTTTTGTTAGGTAGGCTACTTCTGAATGAGAGACAGGTTTATGGAGACCATATCCATCACTCATCTGTAGGTACAATGCCAACTACCATTCATTCTAACACAGACCATTTTCTCACCTAAAACACCAACACCTAATATCCCTGTGGCAACTCTAGCAATGGCTTATATGGGAAAACAACACTGGGAAAGCATTTTCTATATTGTTAGCCACTTCACTGAGGTGCAGAAGCTGGCAATTAGGACAGCCAGCAATATGTGACTAACTGGTTCTCCAAAGACCACCAACAACCACTCCAGAGATTACAGCACTGATCTAGATTGTGTGAGATTTGCATCTTTTTATAATATTCACTCAAATTTAATATTGTCACTTGCCTTTTCTGCCATTAGGGAGAGTTAAAATTGTAAACTTTCTCAAAAAATGGAAATGCTTCTCCATCAAATGAACACATGAAATGTTCTCATAATTACAGTTTTGACTGATCCCTGAGTAAATAGAATAAAAATTTTCTTTTTAAAATGGAAAAAAAGCACCACGTTTCAACTAAATTCTAAATTCAGTTGTGAAACAGCAACACAATAGTAGACAATGTTTTGGTATCAAAGATATATACAGCTGAAACTTGAAACAGCATTTTAAAAATACGTAGTATTTGATGTATCCTCTTTTCAGTATTAGTGTTCTAATGGGCTCGTTTTCTATTATTTACCTTGAAACTAGCATAAATAACATGCACCTATTCCATCATCGTCTGACAGCTGATGCTTGATTTGTGAACTGATAATTTGTGTGATCAAAATGAGAAAACATTATTCCATAGTGAAATAAATCCAATTCACTTTTGGCTTCTTCTATCTGAAGATAAATGTCACATAGCATAACACTGACATAGTTTTAGCTAGTTTAGCTAGTTTATTAAACCTAACCTCCAAAGGTACGTCTCAGTGACTATTTTACCAATCAGCTGAGTCAAACTGCAGCGAAACCAAGAGTTATTTATGCAGATCTACTGTTTTCACCCTGCACAGTGCAATGGCAGTGGGCTGAACAACCAAACTAGCGAATCGCTTACTTCAGCTTATTCAGCGAGCAGAGCTGATTGAAAGAGTATTTCATACTTGTGCTTCACTTGCATTACCAAAAGGCAGCCATCAGCTGAAGGAAGGAAGGGAGGTATTAGAAAAGGAGAAAAAAAATATTCTGGCAAGTAACAGAGCCAGTATGAAGCATCTAAACAAAGCTGTAATTGTGACTATCTCATGTGTGTTACCACTATTTTTTTGTTTTTCCAAATTTTGACCTGTTAAACCCAGATTCAGTATCCATGGGACTTCATAACCAGCTTAGCATTCTGCTATACACTCACACAAACCATTCCCTGTTCCATGCTTTAGTTGGAATCATGAGTAAAGCTAACAGGTAGGGTGTCTAAGCAGACTGAAAAAAAGACTGCTTGTCTGTTGTCTGATAAAATCATTCCCAAAACTCTAGGACATCCTGCTCTTCTACTGCCTACAACCTTACTTTCCTAGAAAGGGATGATGAATTTGGAAGATGATAGGAAAAAGCTCACAATTGTCTTCTTGCCAAGCCTAGAAACAGTAAAACACTATTGATATTACTGCAGTACTTGTCAATATGTAAATTACAAATCCAGAACACACAGAATATTTTTAAGACCAGGATGGGTGAACTTAGCATAATAGAATTTATAATTCCTTTTACGGTTTGAAAATCTATTCCAATACAAGGAAATAAAATCGATGCATATGAATTTCAGATATCTAAAGAACTTTCAGCAATTTATTACTTTGTTTGAGTTTGCTCGAATGAACATACACACTTATTAATACCTGGATTGAAGGTATGTGAGTACTATCAATCACTATGCTGGATGAGAAACTCTAGCTGTGCTGTGCAATAGACAGACTTGCAACAAATAATAGCCAGATTCTGAGGAAGAGGGCACAGACCATACTGCAGTGTCTCTCCACCTGCTCTTCCTGTGTATTTCCAGCACCCCTGTAGCCAAAGTATCCAATAGCTACTAAAATTCATTTCTTTGTAGAAGCACAACAGTTGCTACTTTGGCCCTCTAGAAAAACAGGAGTGGTCTGTAGTTCTCCTCTTTACAGTTTTTGACTGGCAGTGCTCATGATAGAGAGGAGACAATAAGGAGCTTCTTTTTCCTGTGCTTTATATAAAAAAAAAAAAAAAAAAAAAAAAAAGATACTGAAAATGAAGGGCAAAAGACTCTGCAATGATAAAATAAATGCTTCTTCACCTGATATACGATTAGACTTGGAGGTTCACTTTCAAGTGAGTTGAAGCAAACAACTGAACAACTGTAACATTTAGAAGGGGTTTGTCCTTTTGTGTAATTTACAAGTCATAAAGTCATAAAGAGTTAATGCCAACAAAGAGCATGAGAATTCTCATGCTTTGAGGTTTAGCCTAGTCTTTAACTACTTATTACGAAAATGTTATTTTCATGGGGCTTATTCTGCCACTGGAGTGATCCAGTGCTGCTTGCTATCAGCGCAAGGATACCAGGACACGTGGCTGACTTCGGCTGACAACTCCTGTCTGCTTGTGTGACTGGCATATTTATTTATATCGCTATCATACTAAATGTCCTCAGCATAATCAGGACCAGTTGTTCTAATGAAATGTACTATTAAACAGCCCCTGCCCTGAAATGTTTGCCATCTAAAACACTCGAAAATAGAATTTCTCACTAACACTTTCCATTCTTTCATCACAGCTGCAAAGGCCTAACACAAAACATGTTCCCAAAACAAACAACATAAGCACTAACATAACTTTGGCAAACAAAAGCTGGAAAGAAAACTATTTTCCTTTATTTAGCTGCATATACTTGTGTTTAAGAATGGGCAATTAGTCTTTGCATTTCTTCAAAGCAGATGCACTGGGCTCTCTCTTTCTGTGTAATGCTCTGGAAGTCATCTCATACAGAACTAAAAGACATATGCATTATAAACATTCCTCCCAGGCTGAGAAAAAATTAAGATTAATTTGTTCAAAAACATCTAAATGTGTTGCCAGTTTTTGTTTGCCGTAAGTATCTAGTATGTTCCTGCACACTGCCATGAAATTATACACAGCAAATACTTGAGATAAACTGAATCTACTGAGAGGTCGTCCCAGAGAGGTGGACATTTTGTTCTAGTCTTGCCAGGTTTGAAATACTAGTGCACACACGCTTATTTCCAAACCTGCAAAGTCTGGATGAGTTTCTTTCCTCTGATCCCTCTCTGCCTTTTTCTTAGTGACTTAAAAAGTTATTCTACCATGAAAATTCATCATTTAAACATTTTATTTCATTAGCAATTGCACAGAGAGCAGGAAAAAGGAAAATTCATCACACTTTTGATACTCTGAATTCCAGGTCAAATTTTACTATTTATGATTTATTGGTACTAGCTAACAAAAGTTGTTCTACTTCTATCTGTTGGGGAGGGTTTGCGGGTATGGAAGACTTCCTATGTGAAATTTAATTCATAAGATATTCTCAGCAGAATTATCTTTATTTCTCACATAGCTCAGGATGCCACGTTGGGTCAGTATGATGCTTTTATAGTGTCAGCATGGCTGAGACTGTGGGGCATTAAACCTAGTGAATAAGCTGTAGTTTGGTATAAGTGCGTGAAATGTCTTGCTGCTTAAATGCTGAAAGTGTAGGGAGGTGTCACTTCTCAGTAGCTGGCAGCCTTGCAAGCTGTCAGGTAACTTTTATATCTCCATAGGTTCTCACTACATTTTAAAAGGGTGTTGCCTTATCAAATATGTTGGCTGCTTGCCTGAATTAAAAAACACACCACCATAATTTTTTGACACTGAGTTGGAAATTTCAGCTTAGTTCAAGACCTCTGCTGATTACTTCTTATGGTCTGACACGTACGAGCGTGTTGAATTCTCCTGTCAGTAATGCAAAATGCGTTTACCCACTTACTTGCTGCTCAAGCAGCGTCTCAGTGAATATGAAGCCCCTCCTCCACAAGTGCGTGAACACTCGCTCCATGAGCCCCAGGCGTCCCACAGTGAGTCTCGGTCTTCCTCTGAGCGAGCTGTTCTGGAGCTCTGAGGAGAGGGAGAAGAAAAAAATCAGGAAAAATCACTTAAAGGACAAAAGATTTTGCTGCTAGCTTAACTGTTCTCATTACAGGATATCAACCTTGGTCATTGCAAGCACTAAAAAGATCTGATATGCTCTGACATGCCTACTGATTGACAGCCAGTTCTTGTAGTGGGGGTTGCTATATGAACTTGCTTTCATCCTTTGCATATCATACTCTGTCTCAGCTTGAGACTGGTGATGACTACTGTAAAAAAGCACGTCGGACAACAGTGAGGAAAGGGATTTTTCCTCATTAAAAGGAAGAGGTGGAGTATTGTAGATATTAGAAATTGTGCTCTGAAGTTTTGTTTCTCTCTTAGAAGCTATGAAAGGCATACTAAAAAGTGTCTTCAATAATGCTTTTGAGGAAAAAAAGAATCACAACATAGTGAATCAACATAATACAAAGACATTCAATGTAGCACTCACCATAGGGAACTGGAATTATCATTACTTCTTCTCTGTACAAAGATCTCCTATAAAAATTTCTGGACAGAGATTCCGTAACTATTTTACCCCTACTATTTGCTAACTTAAAAAAGAAAGTGCACACTGCCTGAAAAGCTGGAGTTCTCCAATGCCAGGCACAGACCCAGGCAGTGCTATCGTTAATGCCAGTGGTAGGGTGCAAACATTGTTGCAGAGAAGCAGCACAGATGGACACGGAAATGCTCAGCTCTTCTAGGATTAACTCATAAATATCCAGCAGTACCTGCCTCAAACAGTCTAGTCATACGCATTTCCAGTATTTCATTTTCATTCATGTAAATGCACCTCAGAAACATAGATCTGTAGGGACACAAATAATTTAACCATTTAAATAGATATTGTCCCTCATGGACTCACAGGAGCATGCAAAGATGCATGGAAAATGCCTGTGTCTGATGGAGACCAGGCAGTGTTCTCTTTCAAAGCTCAGCTTGTGTTGCTGACCAACATCTGATAAATAGCATTTCTAATTATACTTATAATAAATGAGAAGGCAAAACAACGATATGAGGGAGACTTTGATGATACACCTTCAACACAGAAACATCAGCAAGCATCATTGCTAGCCATGCTAGAGGAATCAACCTCAGCTTTCAACACTGAGGGAATATTT
Organism: Opisthocomus hoazin; assembly: GCF_030867145.1. Classification (NCBI taxonomy): domain Eukaryota; kingdom Metazoa; phylum Chordata; class Aves; order Opisthocomiformes; family Opisthocomidae; genus Opisthocomus; species Opisthocomus hoazin. The sequence continues at coordinate 25,570,185 of NC_134454.1, read as the reverse complement.
GAGACACAGAAATAGCTCACACTAAAATAATTTTATCTTCAGTGAAGCTGTGTAAAAGCCTTGTCATTAAATCTGAAACCTGGTGAAATATACCAGTCTTGAATATTGTTATTCGCAGGTGAAAAAGAAAATGTTGGTTATGGTTTAGGGCTGTGAACAGTTTCAACATACATCTGTTTAAGAGAGAGAATTAATTTGTCACATATAACCGAGATCCTAAACTGAACAGCCTGTGTCTGTACGGCAAAGGACTAAGTCTGGCACATTAGGATATGAAATGTGTGCTAACTGGGATTTACCAAGGTGGGAGGTTAACTATTCAGTATACTTTCAGGAGCCAGGAATGCATTCGGTATGCTGACCCTTAATAATAACAGAATTTTCCGATATGGAATCCATTTAGTCCTATAAAATTCTGCAAGAGGATTGCAGTTCACCCACCAGTGTCATCTACGACACTGAATAAAATGCCAGGCACAAGATGAGCTGAAGTGAAAGCCCATGTCTTTTACTAGCTGTCTCTATATTCAGCTTAGTAATAAGGCCAAACTCTCATGCTGAACTCTATTCTCCTGAAAAAAAAGCCCATAATCTCAATGTTGTACACATTTGCACCCTCTGACTGTCATTAGCTTCATGCATCTGAAGGATGAAAACATTGCCAGTGCTTTTCCCATGGCCCCATGGGAGTCTTCCTGCCCTGAAGCAAGTTCTTAGCTCATGCATCAGTACTTAGCTTAGTCAGGTTGACAGGCTAATTGTATTGTTATATTCCTTCCAAAAGCCTGATACTACTCTGACATACACTGGTACAACAAATTAGTGCTAGCTAGATGAAAGCTGATCATTTAAACCTGCTTGTGTGAAGTCAGACTGCATGTTAAACTGGCAAACATCTATGGAGACATTGTTTAAAGGAAAAAAAAATTAAGATTTACAAGACACCTGTCTAGCCATTTTCTGTTCTTTCCCTCTCTTCCCATTATTGCTTTTATCAAGGTACAGTCCAAACCCGATCTTGAAGAATGCATCAGTCTGCTTGGGCAGAACAGGTTAAAAAACAAAAGGACTTTCCTCTCTGCAAACACACCAGATATGGTTATTTCTTTCAAAAGGAACAGCTCAGAGAGTGGCAAGGGTCGGGTGCAGGACCAGCTTACAACACACCAAACTGCCCACCCAGCTGTGGCTCCCCTGCATTTCACAATGGTCGCCTGCTGCATTCCTCATGCTACCGCTCACCGACCCTGCAAGGGCACTCTCCTTTTATTAAACCAGAGTGTTTTAAAAGGAAAATAGACAAATGCCACTTAAACAGAGTGGAGTCTATTTGGTTTTGGCCTTCTGAAACAAAGAAGGCCAACTCTATTGAAAGACCTTTAGGATCTGGTTGAAAGCATGCTGAGGTCAAATGAAAGCTCCATCAAATTGAAGGGGTTAAGGAGTAGAACATTAAAAGATAGGTTGAGAAGGCAACCCAACACAATCTGTAATGATTTTTTTTTTTAACTAATCAAGGAAGTCTCATGAACAAGAAGGAAGCTAAACTAAGCAGGCAGAACATAAGCTTTCTTCAGACAGCTCTGCTGAAACACCTCCACTCTGATCCTACCCCCCTATCTTAGCACTTTTGTGAAGTGGAGGCTTCCAGCTACGCCAAATTAAATGATTATTCTACGGTATGGTCAACCTCCATTTTCAATTTGCTTCATGGTGCACAGTTTGTAACGGCATTTTAAACACATGTAGCACTTGCTTCTGTAGAACAGCTTTTGGCAGAGAGTTTAGATGAGTAATTGAATTAGTTTTTTGTTATTGTAACATTTAGTATGATGTAATTTTGTTTTGGATCTACTGATGGGAAAAAAAGTAAACCAATTTGGTCTGTGAGAGATGATACTGGATTTGCCTAATGAGTGTATAACAATTATTTGACACTCTCAGTTTACCTTACCTTTATTAAAATGCAAAAGGATTTAATTCAACGTAATATTTGAAAGGGTAAATGTAAAAATTAAAGTAACATAGGTGATCAAATTCTGACTATGGACAGATGTGATCCATCCTCTAGATGTAATCTCACTAATATTTACACGTGAGGTAAGAGGAGCAACACTTCAATTTACTAAGGTCATTTCAGCTGACTGCTTTCTGAAGGGTGTTTTTCATAAAACCAAAATGTATGTTTGCACTTTTAGTCTGCTACAGAGAAAATGTGTGTATGTGCTTTTAGTTTACAAGGAAACAAGCATCTTCAAACTGCAAATGGGTGCTTGTCCTGATCATTCACCACTGGTTAGAAGCCCAAAGATATAATTAAAAAGAGTTGCAAGGTCAAGTCACTTGAACCAAGTAGTCTTACCTCATCAAAAATTGTAAGCATCAGCACAGCTAGACATTCTAAGGGTCCAAATTTTTCTGAAATAAATTGTACTTCCACCCAGAGGAGAGCCATGCGCCTGCTATTTGCATTCCAAGATTTGTTATAAGACCTACATATTCCCAGAAAGCACGTGATCTCAAGCTGGAACAAGCTCCAAGTTTTCTTTTAACTAGTGGAATAAACATAATTTATTTCAACTCCATCCATATTTAATGTTAAAGAAAGTAGAGTGGTTTTCCCTCCTGTTAACTACACAGCTAAGGTTGAGCTTGAAATCCCAGCAATGCCTGAAAAGCCATTTTAAATCTGAAGAAGATTGTCCATTGCAGGTATACTGCAGCTTTAAAGGATATATAACATTTCTAGCTAAGAATTCACTGTAGCTTATATCACTAATTAATAATTCCTACCCACTTTCAACAAAGTGAATTAAACTGAAGAATGTACATTAAAATAATCCTGATAACAGCCAAGAACATTGCAGTGTACTGCAATGCAAGAGCTCCTACAGTACTCCTTTAAAGCCCTAAAGATCTTGCTGTAAAGAGCAAAGGAGGGGTGCGTGTGTGAAGGAAATCAAAAAGGGAGGAAAAAAGCGGGGGGGGGGGGGATACATGTCTTTAAAGCTATAATGAGTAAAGCTGCCACCACTTCAAGCTTTCTGTAAGTACAACTTCCGTCTCACAAAGTCTTCTATCTCTGCCAGAAATACCCTAGGTTGGTACTTCTGGAGATGCCAGTTTATGCTAAAGAAGCAAAATGCAGACAGTTTTCAAGGCTCATTATGCCCTGCTGCTGGTATCAGAAGAGCCTTGCCCCTTCTGTCCATTTTAGCTAGATCTCAGCCTGAACTTCCTAGGAAACACCCACTGCTTCGTCCACAGAAATCTCACGATGTCCTGACATCTACAGCATCAATGGCAGAAATGTCACCTGCAAGCAATTTGCTTGTCAATGACCTACATAAAATAAATGTCTGCTAGCACTAATCAAAATCAGCTATTTCTTTACCCCTCATTACCTTAATATACACTTAATCTGAGGATAATCCTGCAGCTACGACCCAACACAGCCACTCTAGAGGAAACAGGCATGAGGACTCCCAAAGAGTTCTCGAGAAAGAGAAGGAACGCCTTGTGCCTTTGGACGAGGAAGCAAGAAGAATCACATATACAAAATGAAACCACCATCAGTGGATAGGGCACTCAGATGAAGATGTTTACAAAAGAAAAAAAAAAGACTTTAAATTATGATCTGAACAACGGACTTCTTAAAATATAAACAAAAAATAATCTGACATGATCAAGTAAGATTAAAATAGCTAGGAATCCAATTTTATTCCTAAAACTTCCAGCTTCAGTGTAATTTCTGAATTTATTAAAGACTTGTCAGGCATTCATGTTATATTCAGATTATGGGATGAATAATAAATCTTTCCTACCCTCACCACTAACACACAGTACACAGAAATCATTTAAACTCTCTGGAATAGTATGTAGAGAACACAACAAGTGCCAGATATCCTTATACCGGAACAGCTGCCTGGCCATCCACAAGCTGCGTCACTGACGAGAGAACCATGTTTCATGTGAGAGCATGTGTGTACATGTCGGTGGGTGCACAGAGGGAAAAACACAAAAGGTAGCAAGACCTCTGTTCATATCCTGAGACCTATAAAACATGTTCAGCATTAAGAAAATAAATTCTAGTTGCATACTGGAATTTAATTTAAATTTTGTTTGGAACTGTTCTAACCCTACAGAATCCAACTGTTTGTCAGTGTCACACAGAAAGGAGTGCACAAAAATGCAGAACACATTGTTTAATTTCTCCTCAGTTTCTGAGGGTTCCTGTCTTCCTCCTCATTCAGTAAAACATTGCTGAAGTAATATTTTTCAAGCACTCCGTGTGTTCCATAGATTAAACAGCAATACAGATAGTGAAAATTGCAGTTAACCTCTTGCTGGACTAAGGCACTGATACAGACTTTAAGCTACAGTTATTTCCCAGACGATATGCACCGCTGGGTTTGGTTAGGAAGTTTAAATCATCTGGTTCTTATCATATCCCCACTGTTTCGGGGCATGATGAACTGTCAGTGACAATACGCAAAGCTCCTCTGAGGCCATTGCCTAAACTTGTCTTTTGCTACTGTGAGAATGATATTAGGGACAGAAAAAACAGTATTTTTATTATACAGTCTTTCTGCCCTCCCTTTTCAGATACATCCAAGTGCATCCCTATATGAATTCTTGCCAAGCCAAACATTCTCCCTCTTTGAGTAATCCTTGATCATCCTTTGATGTTAGTTTGTCACTGAGGTCAAATATATACTTCACACAATACTGAAATACTTTTGTAGTGAACCAGGAAGAAACTGCTTTCAGCACTTATTTCGGTGTGTAACAGCAGGAGACAAGGCCAGTGACCTCTTCTCTTTTTGAGAAACATATATTTCAAAACTTCAACCAATGTAAATGTATGGTTTATAAGATTTCATCTGCTCAATGTTGTGTATCTTTGTTGCATTCCATCCAAGGTAACAGCTGGATTACAGCTCGGTTGGGAAACTCTTTGGAAATCTCTGGCTTTTGAAGGAAGGCAAGGCAGAACAAAATCACAGCCAGTTGAATTAATATTGGTAATTACTGTCAATCAAAATGTTAACTTACAAGACATTCCTGACTAGCTGTTGAAACTTTTCAGAGTGATTATCTTGGAAACATCGTAAGTAAAATATTCTGATACGTCCAGTTTACAATGCACAAAAAGCATGTTTAATGTAACTAGGCAAAGAGTTGCATATCATTTTATTTAAATGATACTGTATGACCAAAGCAATAACTTCCAGAATAACTGCATTATACTGAAGAAAGGGCTTATTAAAGTAAGCCTAATCCTTGTGAGGAGCATAATTCCCTGGAAGCACGAGGATTCCCCATGACAATACTCGTCCTCCAGCTCCAAGCAGATTCCATCCATTTCACACACATCCTGAAAACAGAGGTTCACAAACCAGCCTTAGCAATATATCCAAGGACTCAACGGGAATGAATGCCAAACTATTTTCTTTTCCGATGCTCCAGATGGATGACCACTGTTTAGCTGGTGTGGTAGATAGCTTGTCTTCCCATTATCCTCACTGTATCCTGTGTAAAGACAAAGAGGGAACTTCAGCCATCAGACCTGCCACTCAGCCACTCTTCAGAAGGACCACACAAGCCAGAAAAACCTGCCTGCCTTGTATTCTTGCCAAAGTAATGGGAGTTCTGCTCTCACAGAAGTTAAAAGAAGGAGAGAAAATGCCCTTGTGACCAAACTGCCAGAGCTGCTCAGTGCACTTGAGATGCTGAGTGACCACAGGCGCAATTGCTCACATGATTAACTGCATGCTGTTTCATGCAGCCAAATCGCAAGGATGCCTACGGAACTGTTCAAAATACTGCTAAAACACTCTTTTCCCTAGCAAACAAGCTGAAAGAAAAGTAGCTGCAGTGAGCATCAGATGCCTTGAGGCTGAAGTGGCTATACCTTTTACGCTGGCTCTCCTAGTCCCTGGAGGGCAGCAGCTCTCTCTTACTGGGTGCGAGGCTGTGAGCTGAGCAGTATGAGCCCACTTGCCCCAGGCTTCCACAGTCTTGGAAACTAACTGAGGAATTATTGCCTCCTTTGCACTTGCAAGACTGGGCAAAATGCCTACGAGGGGATCAAGAGAGTATTTCCTATGGAAAACCCCTGGCATAGGGAACACTTGATTGGAGTGACTGCACGCCCCAAGGAAGGCACTGGCACAGAAGCAGACACATGTAAGGGTATGTACTGTACTTTGGGTAGTTACTTCATGCTCAGACTTTGCTAGTGCAGCTGAACAGGCCAGGATTTATGTTTTCATTTCAGCTTCTTAAAAAGGAATAAACAAAAAAGTCCAAATCTCCTTCTGGGTAGTTTTAAATTTACTCTTTCTTCAGGATAAAAATCATCCATCACTTAGAAGAAGCAGAGGAAGACACCTTGATGAGAAGGAGAGAAGAGGAAATCTCACTGAGATCTTGGAGATTTTCAATGTTTACTCTGCTCCTGTGAACACAGACAAGGGTTCAATAGGTGGACAGTTTTTCTTTACCCTGAAAGAAGACACCTGATACACATACAGCTAGCTCAGTTCCCAGGGATGTTAGTAAAAATTTGCTTTGATAGCCCTTTTCAGCATTGCATTCCTTTTTGTCTTTTGCATTTAACAGCACAGTTGTGCAAGCCAGGCTCAGTACTAAGGGAAGAGAAAAGGGGAAATTATGGTATCTTCGCCTTTTGCACAGGAAAGCAAATAACCTCTCCTCCCTTCCTAACCATATATGACCTGATATGGTTATTGCATAAGGACAAAGTGTCACACTGAACTCTCTTGTCCTGAAAACAGAATGTCTGTAGCCTCAGTGTTGAACACATTTGCACCCTCTGACTGTTAATAGCTACAAACATCAAGTGCTCTCTGAGGGATAAAAACATGGCCAGTGCTGCTCCCATAGCCCCATGGGATTCTTCTTGTCCTGAGGCAAGTTATGTAGCTGTATGTACGCAGTCTCTTAAAATTTATAATACGGAGTGCACAGCTTTCAATCTGCAACAAAACAGGGAAGAAATGATAAACAGCCATCTCAGGACTTTAGGAGCTAAACAGCCATTCCCAAACCTGGATTGGAAGTTGTATCCCAGAAGAAATGTGCCAAGTGTGAGCTCATTTCTTCTCCTAAAAGGGCAGCAGCCAGCTGGGGGGGATTGCTGGCAGAGGATGGAGCTGACACCATATCACTTCAACACACTGCACACTGTGCTCCCTATAACATTTTATAACTGTGCCTTATAAAACTCAGATCAGTCCTATCTCTCACTTCACTTACCCATATGAAAATATACACCAGGAGAGCAATGTGAATACAAGACCTTTCTTTCTTGCTCTCATAGACCAAAGTTACAACACTCTGTTGTATTTAAGTCCTGCCGTGCTGGTGTAAACAGCAGGCATGGGTGATCCAATACAGAGCAGGTCCAAGCTGGCTCAGCCTCAGATTTGTCGCCTAATTGACTCAGAAGGGTTTTCGAGACTAGGACTGGTTCAGATACAGGATGGGTGAAATCACTTTCCAGATTTCGGAACCCACCCAACAGTATGGGTTCAAAAGTGCATTTTGCACTCGAGGACTTTGGGTTTGCCTTCCACGTAGCAAGAATCACAGGCGGGGCAAGAACCCACAGAGACACAAAGAAAGGAAAAGAGACAAAAGTAAAATCATTATCTGTGATAAGGCCTATTGCATGCCAAGCGTTTTCTAAGTGGCGAGAAGTGAAAACTGTGTGCTGGCTGGGCTGTGTTCGTCAGCTTCAAGAGAGAATAGCCAACATATGGCTGACTATTCACCCAGCCTAATTCTCTGTGCAGGTCATGATGGCCAAAAGTGAGGCCTCTTATGTGCACCAAACCCCATGTGGACTGGATTTAGAAACTCTGGTTCTGAAAGCCTGAGCTAGAAGACCTTGCCAAATCAGCACAGATTTTAACGGGCTCGTCAGCCCTAGCATGGCTCAGTCTCCTCTGGAGCATGTCAAAGCATTAAGACAAGGTGCCACATGTTGCAACAGGAAGATGGCACTCTCTGGTCAGGAGGCATTTCAGAGGAGGGAAGAGATCTCTCCAAAGATTTGTGTAATTTCAGATAAACATTCACAATCATAAGGTTTATTAAAAATAAATGGAGCCTCCTATTCTTCTGATGGTCTGCCATCTCCCTCAATTACCTCATGGAGCTGTGTATGTGTTTATTTTAACAACAAGAGGCAGTATAAAGGGTTGAAATATTAACCCGCAGTGGAGGCAGGAAAACTGAAAGGGAAATACTTGTGTAAAAATAGGGGGGAAAAGAGAGAAAGAGGGGAAGAGAGGAAGAGTGAAAGGAAAGGGAGAAGAAAGGAAGGAAGAAAGAAAGGAAGGAAGGAGGAGGAAGAAAACAAGGAGAAGTAAAGAAAGAAATAAATCATGGAGAAAGCTCACGATCCCATGTCATAACAAAAAACAAAGGGAAGACAGGAAAAAAAATGCTCATGGGACTCTTAGGAATTAACTATAAACCTCGGAGTTTATCTAACGTATTTATTCCCACTTGAATCACCAAGTAATTGATCTCAAATTAATGAGTATGTTTCTTTAAAGGAAAATACACTCAATAGCTGAGTTTGCAGTACCAAGGTCGAAGAGTTTTCTAGAAGTACCAGATTTTTTTTCATGATTTTACATTCACTTACGAATATGGAAGGACCTAAACGCTGCCAGGATATAAGCTGCTGATACTCTCATACTGGCCTTTAATATCACAAATGGTGAAAATGTTTGTTTCCATTGCTCTCAACAAATAAAATACACATTTGCACTTTGGAGTCAGTATGCTGCACAGAAAGGGTATGCATTCCTCTCTATGCTAGTCCTCAACTCCGGTAAGATGTGATAACACACTCCCACTTGCCTCAGTTCACACCAGCACTGCTGGGTGGCTGAGCCTATCAGAGAATGACAAGACTGCTAAAGTTTGGATTGGCAAAGCAAGAGTCTTACAATTCAAACTGTGGCAGGTAAAATTTTTAGTTTCCAAGATTTCTGTTGAATTACTTCCCTCTCTTCTTCAGGTAATTCAGATCTTTTGTCTTAGAACATGGCCCTGGCTAGACTTATAAGGAACATACTGGCGATACCACAGTACTTTAAAATACCCCACTCTCTTTTTTAAAAGTTACAGGAACTATGAAAATGTCATATACAAAACACATTCACAATCCTAATCCACCCACATACCAAAATGAAAAAGAAAAGACAGCCCTGGGCTTGTTAAGGGCAGTTATATTTGCCCTCAATAACAGATGCTTTTAACAGTCCAGGCTGGAAGAAATATAGGGATTTAAACAAGCCAGTAAGTAAGTAAATAAATAAATAATCCACCAATCTGATGCCAGCACCAGAACGGTAGGAGACCTTATTGCTTCCTTTATTCCCTTTCATTTCTGGGTCTGTTGATACAGCACAGGATCTGAACAACACACTAGCAAACTTCAAATGGGGACTGAGATTACATGCAACAAAGCTAGCAGGGGAAATTCGACACCCCTACAGTACATTCATATGGAAACAAAATGAGTTATATTTATTTTATGGAACAGTTTGAATTTATTATAAGTTGCGTATAATTTCCTGCCTCATTTCTTGAGCACTCCTGGAATTTATTTCAGGAAGTCTTATGTTATCATACAGCCCCTTCCCTCTGCCCTGACACCCTCCCTGCTGAACTTGCTCTACAAGAAGTGTCCTGTGCAGCCTGCTGTAGGTGACCCTGCTTCAGCGGGGGGGTTGGACTAGATGACCCACAGAGGTCCCTTCCAACCCCTACTATTCTGTGATTCTGTGATTCTGTGATTCTGTGAAAGGCAGAAATCCCAGGGCAACCTCTAAAGGGTTGAAGCTTTGGAAGAAATTCCATAAAGGCAGTGAAGATGAAAATGGAAACAATGTGAAAACTGATGGACTGTAGAATTAGTGAACACACCCCTTATTTCTCTACACAACTCGAAGAAGGACTGCTCTAGTGCGGTGCCCAAACAATTCACAGGTGGCAAAATCATTCAGATTTCTACATATGCTTGCCTTGGAAGCCAATTAAATCTCACAAGTACACAGACTGCTTTCCCTCCCTCTGTCACCTGTTTATATTGCCTTCCAATTTCACCACAATTTTAGCTACTCTTATAAGATATTTTGAAAAGCTTGGTTCTGGCAGCCAAAAGAAACAAAAATAATCATATATGACATTAAATTCCAATCAGGGTACTAAAATGGAGGAAAAAAAAAAGATGGAAATGTACCTGGAGCTAGTAATCTCTGATATGGTAACTTCTCACTGACAGTGAAGCAGAGAGGAGGCCCTGGTCTACAGTAGTCTTCAACATGCTCAGATTCAGGCCTCAATAAACCCATAACACTCAGCAAAGGTTTTCTGTTGAAAATAAGATAAATTGGCCTTTCAGAAGTTTCACAAGAAGCTATTCACAACCAATGCTTTTTGGAGGTATTTTAATTGATCCTGTGCATGACATCTAAATACCATATGCAAAAGCTCAAAATAAAAACAGATCTAAAATGAAAAGGTTTTAGTACAAAGTCTAAGCAGGATGAATTTGGTATAGGTCTACTGCAGTCAACAGAGTCAAATCAATTCATATAGATGAGAAGTTTGCTCTCGAATCTTAACTAATACTATGCTTATGAACTTCAGAGGTTGATGACCCTATCCAATTGCTGGAGAGACTTTAACAGAGACAGATGAGATACTGCATACAATTGTCTTGAAAGACAGATGAAAAATTTGAGAATGACATGTTTAAAACTCTGACACCAACATTTAAATCTTTCTAGTATCTATAATCACCAACAGATAACCCTCTTTCTTTGTCCCTTTTGCATCAGGAAAAACTTTGTCTGGTTAAAAAAATAGGTTTGAACATGTGCAGTGAATCTTAGCATGCATGATAGCAAATCTCAGACCTGTGATGAAATGTTTTACATTCCCTGAAATAGAACGACATCTAAATGATCGGATTACTCTAAGCATTATTGGTCTGTGTTCAACACTACACAGGGTTAAGGACCTAGAGAAGATTTTCCATCAATTCATGAAATGTAGGTCTCTTGCTTGCTTCCCCCATTTTGTCTGAACATACATTTAAGGTTTAGGGGATTTTATCAGGACTTGCAAACCTGAAGCTGGTGAGCCATCTGTTAAGACAAGCCTACTGTTCATCTGCTGATATGAAAAGATGGAGATGTCAAAATAAAAAGTTAGCCATTCCTGCACATCAGTTAGGAAGAAGTTGTGGTTCATACCAGAGTATGATATGCTAATGGAATTCAATATTTCATGCCAGCTTTTCATTAGTTGCTGTCCACCACATGAGACGACTTATTTTATAACTGTCCTTGGCTTGGGCTGGAACAAGTAACTTCTTTCTCCTTTTCCTGCTCCCTATCCTGATACCATAGCATCTGGTGGTTGACGTTCTTTCACTGATTTTTCACTACCTTCAGCTTTCTGTTAGTTTCTATATGGTTGATCTTATTATTCTGCTATCCTTCTTCATATGAGAGAACACGTGTTTGTGCAACAACAGACTGCAATTTTCCATTTCTTTTCCATGTAATTGTTGCCCATACAGCTCTGATTTTCACAAAATCACAGAAGGTTAGGGATTGGAAGGGACCTCTGTAGGTCATCTAGTCCAACACCACTGTCGAAGCAGGGTCACCTAGAGCAGGCTGCACAGGACCACATCCAGACAGGTTTTGAATATCTCCAGAGAAGGAGAATCCACAACCTCGCTGGGAAGCCTGTTCCAGTGCTCTGTCACCCACAGAGTGAAGAAGTTCTTCCTCGTGTTCAGATGGAACTTCCTGTGCTTCAAACTGTGCCCTCCTTCCCTTGTCCTGTCACTGGGCACCACTGAAAAGAGTCTGGTCCCAACCTCCTGACACCCACCTTTAAGATATTTATGAGCATATATAAGACCCCCTCTCAGCCTTCTCTTCTGCAGGCTGAACAAGACCAGCCTCTCAGCCTTTCCTCAAAGGAGAGGTGCTCCAGTCCCCTCATCATCCTCGTAGCCCTCTGCTGGACTGTCTCCAGTAGCTCCTCATCTTTCTTGAACTCGGGAGCCCAGAACTGGACACAGTACTCCAGATGGGGTCTCACTAGGGCAGAGTAGAGGGGTAGAAGAACCTCCCTCGACCCACTGGCCACACTCTTCTTAATGCACCCCAGGATGCCATTGGCCTTCTTGGCAACACGGGCACACCCCTGCCTCATGGTTAACTTGTCATCCACCGGGACATTCAGGTCTCCCTCCGCAGAGCTGCTCTGCAGCAGGTCAGCCCCAAGCCTGTACAGGTGCATGGGGTTGTTCCTCCCCATGTGCAGGACCCTGCACTTGCCCTTGTTGAACTTCATCAGGTTCCTCTCTGCCCAACTCTTCGGCCTGTCCAGGTCTCGCTGAATGGCAGCACAGCCTTCTGATGTATCCACCACTCCTCCTAGTTTTGTGTCATCAGCAAACTTGCTGAGGGTACACTCTGTCTCTTCCTCCAGGTCACTGACGCATAAATTGAACAAGACTGGGGCAACTACTGACCCCTGGGGAACTCCACTAGCTATAGGTCTCCAACTAGACTCTGTGTTGCTGATGACAACCCTCTGAGCTCTGCCATTCAGCCAGTTCTCAATCCACCTCACTGACCACTCATCCAGCCCACACTTGATGAGCTTCCCTAGGAGGATGTTATGGGAGACAGTGTCAAAAGCCTTGCTGAAGTTGAGGTAGACAACATCCACTGCTCTCCCCTCATCTACCCGCCAGTCAAGCCATCATAGAAGTCTATCAGCTTGGTCAAGCATGATTTCCCCTTGGTGAATCCAGGTTGACTGCTCCCGATAACCTTCTCTTCCTCCTCTTGCTTAAAGATGACATCCAGAATGAGCTGTTCCATCACCTTTCCAGGGATGAAGGTGAGGCTGACTGGGCTGTAGTTTCCTGGGTCCTCCTTCTTGCCCTTTTTGAAGATTGGAGTGACACTGGCCTTTCTCCAGTCCTCGGGCACCTCTCCTGTCCTCCAGGACCTTTCAAAGTTGATGGAGAGCGGGCTAGCAATGAGATCTGCCAGCTCCCTCAGCACTCATGGGTGCATCCCATGAGGGCCCAGATATATGTGGGTGTCCAGTTTGCTTAAATGATCTTTAAACTGATCCTCCTTGATCAAGGGAAGGTCTTCCTTTCTGCAGGCTTTCTCTTTTACCTCCAGGGACTGGGATTCCTGAGGGCCAGGTTTAGCAGTAAAAAATGAAGCAATGGCAGCATTCAGTAATTCTACCTTCTCTGTGTCCTCTGTCACCAGGGCACCCACCTCATTCAGCAGCAGCCCCACATTTTCCCTAGTCTTCCATTTGCTACTGATGTAGCTGAAGAAGCCCTTCTTGTTGTCTTTAACCTCCCTTGCCAGTTTTAAATCCAGTTGGACCTTAGCCTTCCTCACTGCATCCCTGCATACTCCGACAATGTTCCTATATTCCTTTACTTGTTCCTTTCTTATTCCTTTTCTTATGACGTTAAGAAAACAGATATGAAAAGCAATAGAAACAACAGTGCTGTCTGCAGATTTGACAAGACAACACTGTAACAGAAACCATGAGGTTATATTTGGACAGCTAACAACACAGTTTTAAGGGATTCAGTTGCCTCTTTCAGCAAAATTTCAGTCATGCAGAGATTGATAGCTCTCTGCTAAGGAGTTATTTGTCTGGGCTTGTGGATTACTCAGGCTTGACATTAAATCGTGAACCTTACGATCATATAAGTTCGTCCAGCTGACAGATCCATGACTACAGGTGACCATATTCCAATATTCAGACTCTCCAATTTCTCTCTCAATTTCCTAGTTTCTTTTATCGTTCTTTACCAGACCTATAAATCTAGCAGAAGTCATTAAAACCAAACATGTTGAACTTTACTGACACTGGTGAAGGAGACCAATACAGCCTATATCAAGTACTGACTCCCATTCACTAAAATACAAAAGATAAAAATTCCATCACATGATCTTAGTTCAGCTCATGCAAACCTTTGCACTTGGTAGAAAAAGAGTAAATAAATCATATATTTAAAAAAACATCTGAAGGAAAAGGTCAATAAAAGAATTCCAAATACAAAATTCTTGAGTAATATAGGAAGAAAGTGAGGAGCATAGTTGCTTAGTAGCATCTAGATCTTCATATAAGAAATTTTTTTGTTTTATAGACATGAGACATTTGGAGTACGGCAACACTGGCCACAGACCACAATTGTGAAAAATTTTGCACTCCTTCACATGAATGAATCTTCACTTTCTATAGCTGAACTCTGTGTTTCAGTGCATCCTTATACAACTGGTGTGACCAGATGCCAGTCTGTACACATATATGACTACGCATGAAAATAGACGTGCACACTTTGGACCCTGTACTGGAAAAATTCCTCATTATACAGCTACAATTGTAGAAATAGAGGAACAGACATGCAACAGTAGGTAGACCTATCTACACATGAAAGGAAAAACTGTCAATCTTCGTACATTCAGATGTAAATAAAAACTTTATATTCATTCCACTGGCTAATTGTTCTTGTGGTCATCTGAGAGAGACACAGTTAGATAATAGGGGAATGCAATGTCAAAAAGCCTGGAAGGAATGGACTATTGTATTTGACTATTTTCCATGTACAAATTAGTATAGCAAAAGAAAGAAATCCTGCAGAAAAACACATGTACTTTATTACAGTTCTTAGTGTTACTTCTGCAAGTACTACAACATCAACAAAGAGAGCTAAGAGAAGCTGCTGAAAAGATGCAAACAACAAATGCAAATGTGATTAAATGCCCTTCTGACATGAAGTGATTTGACTTCAAGTTCGGACGAATACATGTCAATGGCTGATTATGGTTTTGGCCACATTTCCTTTGAGTTAAACAATCGTGATTTGCTTGTGTTAGACATTTCTTTTTAAACCAATAAAAAGGGAAATCTTCAGAACAGAATGACTGCTTTCTTTTTTTTTTGTTATCTTTTTCTTTTCTTTTGTTTCTTTTAAAAGTGGTGTGCTAGTATATCCTTAGCATGCAAAAAGTCCACAGAGCAATGAGCAAAATTCTCCAAATACCTGGTCTTAGTCTGAAAAGAGAGGAACTGTCTTTTCAAGTTACTTTCAGTCTGATACTACTTTTTCAAGACAGCCGTCTTGTGTTACTGCTCAGATTCTCAAAAGTGTCTATGAAAGTACTTAACCCTCATTTGTGCCAGGGAAACTGGATGTCTGAGCATGGTGCAAGTTCTAGTGCAGTTAATAAATAATTTACCAACCCCTGCAGACCTTACTCGAGGACCCCACAAATGCAGACGAATACCATTTCTTCTGAAGAAGGTGAAGAAACCTGATGGAGTAGTGAGCTACACTCACCACTACGCCACTCCAGGTAGTCTGACCTGAAGTAGGCTATATCTGCTGGCTAACGAGGAGAACAGGAGAGGTTATTACTGATACTGCCTGTGGGCTTGCCATCCCCTTAGCATGATGTGCGCATGGGCTGTGCATATATCTGGGCTGTGAAACCTCCTTACTGGGGCAAGGATGCTGAACAAAGACTTTCGGTGCTACTTTACTCTACGGTGTCTTACTGAAAATATAGGATCATGATAAATTACTATGGGCATAATCATGTAAGCATTTGTTACCTAGCCTACTGTGAACTTCTGCTGATGTCACTAAGTGCTACATGACTAGAGGCTGCTCACATTGCTCTGTGTGGGCAAGACAGGAGTTTTAGAGAGGTACAAAGTGAAACACAAGTTCAAATGCTGTTTGTCATACTTCTCAAACTCATTCCACCTGCTTGACGAAAGACTAATACCTATGAGTGTAATAGCTCTGTCACAGGCCTGATGCAATGTGTCTTTTTCTTCTCAGAAATATCCATGAGCTTTCTAATACATCCTGTGTGAACTCGGGCTGCAATAAACTACAGTAGTAACATGTATACCGAGGTATCCTACAATTTATCTCTATCCAAGCTCTAAGTCAAATTCTTGGATGTTTACCTAATCTCCTGCTGAAAGCAAGTGAGAGACTTTCCTGAGTATGGAAGGAGCAGAAGAATGCCCTGATTCAAAAAAAGAAAGTTAAGTTTGCTTCATATCACTATTCTTATGGCACAAAGACATTTGGTGGGAGTGGGGGGAGGGTGGGGGGCAATCTCTTGAGGCAGGGTAAGTCATACAAATACAAACCAGTATAGCATGGAATATAATGCATAATAGTTGGCAGCAGAGTGCACTATTTATTTTAACGAATTAAGGACTGAGAACTTAATTCACAAGCAGCAGAATGAAGTACAAATGTTATGAGTATGAACTTAACGTGGGGCCAAATCCTACAGTCCTTACACAGTCTTATTGAGTCATATCTCCTGTTGATCTTCCCTAAATTAGTACTGCAGGATTGGTTTAGAATATATTGCAGTCATCAGGTTATAAACTTCTCATTTTCATAAATGAAAAAGAATCTATGCTGACTTTCTGTTGTTTTGTGTGAATTCAGTATTTTGAGAATAGACCTTTAAACAAAGTAAGACTTTTAATTCAGTCCAGATAGCATTCTTATTTCTAGTGATTAATTGTTATTTAGTCATTCTATATCCAAAAATCTTTCTTTAAAAATCAGACAATATATTTTAATAAGCATTTCAGATAGGGTTACTCCACTATTTATGTCCTCATATGGCTAGCAGAAAATGTGTTAAGATTAGTTTACAATAATTACCATGGATTGTTTTATACAGACAAATGAGAAGATGCAAGCTGCTGTAAAGTTCATATATTTCTTTAACATTCTTTGCTATTTGAGTGACTACATTCAGTGAAATCTTCAGAAAAAGACAATATATATGTATGCCAAGATGACCGTGGTATCAAAAGTGTATGCATATTAATATTCTTACTGCAGATTTTCTGATAACAAACACAGAGCTCATACTTATAAAGTAGGAGTCAAAATGGAACGTTTAATCTCAATCAAACAGCAGAGATACAGTGCTCAGCTGTAGAACATCCTATCAGGTTAATCAGGAGAAGTATGCAAGAAAATCACTTAGTAACCATCAGCTTTATAGCCCTGAAGTATACCAGATATCACATAACATATCTTCCAAAAGTTGGTATAAACTTGTCTCTGTAATGAGTTACAGCAGTAATGAGAGCTCATTTAAGTTGGCTGCAGCAAAATGTTCAGTACATGCTGTACCTGTTTTTTCTGCATGTGCAAAACAGAAAAATATTTTTTCTTTTCTGTTTTTTTAGGAAGGAAGAAAATTCCAGGAACATTACAGTGTGATATAGTTTGATTTAAAGACAGGAGAAATAGCTCTTCTTTGAATCCCAAGCAGTCAAATCACCATTCATAGGTCATTGCTCTCCAAGTTTATAAAAATGATGCCAACGTCAACTTCTTGGTTCTACCTGCAACAACCCACAACATCACGGCTCCAAGCCTGTAGTACTTTAAAGACAATAATATTTAAACAATTTTTTTAAAACTAACTCTTTCTAACTGCGGTCTTAAAGATTAAAAACATACCCATCTGCATATATACACACAGACAAAATATCAGCTGCAAGAGATACACATTTGTGGGAAAGAAATACGTTTACCAGGATGAGGGAAGCCAGAAGCAGGGTGCCAGCAGTTGTCCAGCGGCAGCCGTCCATGATCGGGTCTGTGCTGGACCTGGGATCGGACACTGTGCAAGCTGTGAAGCGCTCGGCTGTGTGCTGTCACATCCAGTGCTGGTGCGAACCTTCAGCCCTGCTCCTCCACCTCCATCAGCTCTGCTCACGTTTCCCGACCCAGGCGCGGGTGGGTGGGTTGGGGTGAGCTGCAGGGAAGCGCTCCCTGAGCCAGCGAGCAGCCAATCCCCCTCCTGCTAGTCAGTTACGCAGCACAACAAAGCCAAGGGGTCTGGGGAAACCGTAACAGTGAAAGACGGAGGGGAAAATAAAAACAGAGAGAGAGAGAGGAGAGGAGGAGGAGAAGGAGGAGGAGAGAGGCAGAATGGCACAGCTGAAGGGAGTGCTCTGCCTTCAGCTAGCCATTCTCCAGGAGCTCTGCTCCACCACTTGCCGTGGGCTGTTCACGCTTATTGCTAGGTCAGTAGCTCTCCTGAGCGTGCATTGTTCCAGACAGGAGGGAAACTTAATCTGTGTCAATACATAATGTACGCCATAAAAGGCACCAATCGGAAAATGCTGAAATCCTCCAGGGACAATGTATGTTTTACTAAAGCCTTGCATTCTCCACAGAAAAATGCTCTCTGGAACCCTTTTACACTATTTGCTCAGCAATAAAGGAGTCTGACATTGCTCCCAAATTGTAAAGCAGGAATGTTTCCCACAGGACCGACTGACAGTTTTTCTGTCACTACTTTTTTTTTCTGGAGGGAAATTTAAAAACTACCCTATTCTGCATTAGAAATAAAGTGACCTTATGAGAGGAAGAATTTTGCACAGAAAGGCAAAGACGCATACACCTCTGGAAAGCTGGGAACTCTGCCTTTTAAGTATTAATTTGACAGATAGGAGTTTCAAATTACTGTGCTCACTCTGTTCAGGATTCATCCATTTTGCATGTTTATGCCCTTGCATTGCCTGAAGTCTCCAGCTAATTTTCAGGTTTTTTTTTTGTTTGATTTTGTTCTGTCTGTTTGTTTTACTTTCTGAAGCAGAAATTGCAAACTGGATCCAGTAACTCTTTCTCAACACAGTAGGCATTCTCCCACATCGTGCTGAGATGGACGCCTGTTGCAGTCATAACATTCTGGTGCTGTAGGGCATGCTACATCCACATGGTCAAGTAGAAAACCCTGTCTTCCCTAAGATCTTGACTGTGGTACTTCAGTAAACTCAGACAATGAAAGAGAAAAGTAAAGTACATGTGTGTTAGGGGTGGAGAACAGTATGCTAGCAATGAGTCTGGAAAGTGACTGAAGTCAGAAGCTAGCAGAAGAAAGGGAAATTCTACCTATGGCACCGTGACAGGGGACAGAAAGGAAAAAAAGGTAAGTGTAGACCACAGACCATTTAAGTGAACTGCACCTCAGTAGAAGTGAAAAACAGCCTGGAGGAAAAGCTGGAAGATCAGATGGAGATGGATACAGTTTGCAAGAGGAAGAAACTGAGGGGAAAAAATAAGAGTTACAGATGTTGAGAGGTCAGATAGGAGGAAAGAAGAGAGTCTGGATTGGTCCAACAGGAACATAAACGCTGAAGATGTATGAAGGCAAAAATAGAAGAGATGAACTAGACAGACCTGGGCTTGGGAAATTAGGCTGCAGAGAGAAATTTGTAACAAGAAATAAAAGTAACTAGGAACAGAATCAGATTCAGCTCGCACTGTCCAGCAGTAGCTTGGTTGGGGATCTTTGGACTTGGCAGGCAAGGAAACAGAGACAGGAGGACTGAAAAGACTCAGTGGGAAGTGGCTATGGCGGAAACCTGGCTAGGTGGGTTGAACGTAGCAGGGGTGAGAAAAGGCTTAAAACAGGTACTAAGATTCGTCCACCACCAGTGAGTCCTTTCTGTGTCCAAATCCCTTCACATAGCAACTTCAGAGACCACTTCTTGGAGGAGAGGGGAGGGAGGGACCACTTTGCACTACCCTCTGTTTCAGAAGTGGGGAAACTACCTTAGGAGGACACCCTGGCAGAATTTAACACTTCTCATATTGCCATTGAAAACTCCAGAAACTAAATATATTAATCTACTAAAAGTCTAGTGTACCTTTTATAAATACCATCACTCCCACCCCCCAAACTCCCTGAATTCTTTGCTTCACCAGCAGTGTCAACACACTCCTGAGAGTTGCACAAAAGGATTTTTTCCATATGTCTACTGGCCACTGTAGTCTATTTTCTCCTCTACTCTGTTCTCTTGGCCCAAGTAGACTAACATCATAGGAGAAGTACTTACAGATAGCCCCTGAAATTCCTGTACACAAAATCGACCATTTTTCTGGTAAACAGCAAGGTCTACAATATTGAATAGATGAAAAGGTGACTGGTTATTTTTTAAGAACAAAACGGCTACAATTATGATTACATAGCTTTCAATGGGTGAATCAACTGAGAAGGATGTTTTCGTAACCTTATGCTTGTCTTTCAGGTTTTCTTTTCTTTGTCTTAGCCCAACTTGAAAGTGGAAATGTGGCACTAACACTGTATAAGCTGATTTCAGAATTCCTGATTTTGGACATTTCTTGTTCAATTTTGGAAAAGGTAACATTTTTAAAAGGAAGCTTTGGAGACTCTTCTTATCAGTACAGAAGTCTCAGCCAGCAACTAAATCATCTGGACTGGAATAACTGGATTATACTTGGATTCCATGCATTCTGCCATTGTTCTGCTCACAGACCTCCATTGCAGCTGATGGGAAAGTTGCATGGAGAATGACGGCAAGAGAAGGAAGTTAATCACAGAATAGAATCACAGAATCATAGAATCATTTTGGTCAGAAAAGACGCTTGTGACCACTGAGTCCAACCATTAACCTAACACTGCCAAGTCCATCGCTAAACCATGTCCCTAAGCACCAGATCGACACGTCTCTTAAATACTTCCAGGTATGGGGACAAAACCACTTCCCTGGGCGGCCTGGTCCAGTATTTGGCAACCCTTTCAGTGAAGAAATTTTTCCTTATATCCAGTCTAACCCCCACTGCCACAACTGGAGGCCGTTTCCTCTCATCCTATCACATCTTATCTGGGAGAAGAGAGCAACACCCACCTCGTTACAGCCTCCTTTCAGGTAGTTGTAGAGAGCGGTTAAGATCTCCCTTCTGACTCCTTTTCTCCAGACTAAACAACCCCAGTTCCCTCAGCTGCTCCTCATAAGACTTGTGTTCTAGACCCTTCACCAACTTTGTTACTTTTGTTGTTCTTCTCTGGATGCGCTCCAGTGCCTCAGCATCTTTCTTGTAGTGAGTTGAAGATCTTGTAGTAATGTTACCAAATTATGTGGCCTACAATATTCAGACAGGTTGAATAGAAGATTTAGCTATAAAGAATTTAGTTTATTCAAGAAATGTGTTTACTCAGTAGCAACACAGCAAGACGTTCATAATAGTATTGTAACGTATATGGAATTCACCAGACTTGATACTTATTAAAATTCAGACCAGTTTCTAAAATGCAGCTTGAATTTTGTTTCCACAACAAACTCATGCAAATCCCGTATTTTTTTTCTTTTCACAAAACCACATGAATATTACATTTCCAACTGTTTGACTTTCAGTTTTCTGCACACATTGAACCTAGAAATCAGAGCAAAATTCAAGGAATGGAAACTCACATGAATCAAGTCCAAAGGAAAGGTCTGCTCAAACTCTTGCATACAGCTTTAATGAGGAGTCATGCCCAATATCTGCCAATTTCTGCAAAGCAGTGTTGCATCTACCTAAAGGCTCATTTGAATTATTGCTAACTGAAAAAAAAATGAACTGAAAATGAAGTGTAGATTTACTGAAAAAAGACTTTAAGGCATTGAAGTGCCTGGAAGTGTTCTGGAGCTGAACATCTCCATATCCTGCTGTTCAGGTCCAGGATTTTGCTATAGTGCATTTACGTATTTTCTATGGAGTTCACTTATTTATCTCACAGAAAGGTCATTCTAAATATGGAACATTAGTTTGGGGGGTGAGTATTTCATTTCGGGTTGCAAATGTACTCAGAAATACAGACTATAGTAGGAAGGAATATATGCCCTAAACAAAGTAAAATTGCCTAAAAGGTGTAAAGCCTCAGACTCTGTTCATCTCCAAATTCTCTCTGTCATGCAGCCCAAACGAATGCAAGAATTCAGAGCAATAAAAGACTTCTACCTGCTGCAGAAGTAATAGCTGAAACCCAAATGGATGTCTTAACTGATCAGGATAGCATTACTATGTCCAGCACTTTGCTTCACCAGTAAGACAGAGATTGATCTCAGCAGAATCTTAATGCTACAGATGAAGTCCTGAGTCCTTAAAGATCATTTGCAAAATTGATGCTGGAGATCGGTGAGACCAGGATTGCATTCAGTATCACTTTGTGAATGTACATATGAAATATGTCACCTCCAAACACTGATATTACAAACATAAGCCATTCACTATCTCAGAAGAGAGTGAATGCACAAATACGTGTTGCTTCATGTCATGAAAATTACCCCTTCCACTTTCTGAACTGGTAGTTAATTCCAGTTCTCCTTCATCTCTGCCTGGTGGTAAAATTAAATTGGTTTGCAAGCAGAGCTGGTATCAGCACTGCACACCTATGGCAGATGGCATGAAATGGAAGTAGAAGCAAAGGAGAGTGGCTGAAGGAGTATTTTAACCTCTACAGATTTAACAATACTTAATTTGAAAAACACATGTGTGGGCACAAGAAAACTGTTAACATCAATGCACTTTATAGCAGGAAAGAGTGAACTCAACTTTGGAGCTGATCTCCCTGGGGAGAGTATGTTACCATTTTCACTCAGAAGCCACCTGTCTCTTCCTGGAGGCTGGACCTCTATTTTTGCCATTGGGCCTGTAGCAATGAGGATTTTTTATTTCTTTTTATTTTTTCAGTTAACAGTTATTCTTAGCTTTCTTCTCTTATAATCACAGATTGATTCCTGGGAACCGGGAAGCTCCGCAAGTATGGAAAGTGAAAAATGGGAGGGAGCCAGTGCTTTATAAGGAGCTTTAGGTAGGATTTGCATTTACACATATGCGTGCCTATGTGTGCCTTCAGCAGATGTGAAAGAAAGCAGAGTGAAAAGGACTACAATATTCTGGACTGCCTAGGTGAAGCTCACCCAGATGTGCATGACCTGTGATTATGAAAGCACTTTCCTCAGCAGTTAAGGTACTGATGCATACAAAACCTCTACCTAGACCTCCAACTTCTGGTAAAATTCAAACATCCAATAGCAGGAACAATGTATCCCTGAAGAGTATGAACATCCTCATTCACACCTAGCAGGGCAACGGATAGATAGTTCAGCCTTCAGACTCATCCAGTCTTGGCATTGTACGAGAGACTGGTTACCACCAGCAGTGGGGTGCAATGAGGTCACCTCAGAACCAGTGTGCTGTGACCTCTCTGTCTTCAGCACTCACATGAAACTCTACATCTAAAATGAGAAGTCTTGAGAAAGAGGTGATACGTAACACTGCTTAATCTTTTTGTTTGAGTGGACAGAAATCAGACTCATGAGATGTTTTCACATGAAACAGTTTGAGTGTTCAACATTGAAGCTGAACAGCTGCTTCCTCCACTGGAATTGTGGGAACAGATGGAGAGAATTCACATGTAAGGACTGCTTCTTTCTAGAAATTTAGCTGCACTCCTTGAAGTGATGAGCTACAAAGACCTCCCTGCCCTTCCCATGTTAGACTGTCACCATTTACCTTCTGAATTAAGATATCAATTGCGCTTCAGCAACAGCCATTAACATGTGGCAGTAGAAAAATCTAAACCAAATCTCACCAAATTATCTAAAAATTTACAGACTCTTGCAGTGTTTTTCACAGTTTAACGCTGCCTTCCCATTTTTTCATTGGATGAGTGTGGTAGTTTAGTGGACGAGATGAACGTCTTGAACTGGCATGCTTGAGATCTGAATTACAACAGCAAAATGTGGGAATTCTGCAACAGCAGATGCAAAATTGCTTCCTCCTCGTGTTTCGACAGAGAACTGCAGATAAGACAGACAAGCACATATCCATACTTCTTCCAACACTGTTTCTCTCTCAGGCTTATTTCTTTCCCAGGGTGGCACTTACATATCCTTAATATCTCTCCTCAACTTTTGGATATGCTTCTTGTGGGCAGACTAAAATGCATTCCTGTTTTTAGAGTCATCCCAGTGCCTGTCTGTGAGTGGGCTCACACACAACTCTGAGTCACTCATGCTCTGCTTCTGGCAAGTGAACCTCTACCTTCAAATTTTTTTCCCTCATACAAGACTGATTCCCCTATTGTGTGGCTATTGCATGCTCATTTTGAAGTCTAATTTCAGGAGTCTATGCAATTTATTTATCTCCAGTCTTTCCATGCCTCTTGCCTCCCAGCTAGCACTGTCTCTCAGCTTGTTCTAACAGTTGTTTACATGTCATACTATCTGAACAGCCCACAAAACAGAGGAAATAGTGGTTTTGTATTTTACAAACAGGGCACTGTAGGTACAGAAAGATTAATTAACTTGCCCATGATTTGACATGAAGTCACTGACAGAGCAAAGAATTCTACCAGATCTCTGAAGATGCAAACTAGCAGCCTTAGTTACATAGGCCAATACATTAGCTGGTTCCATGAGAAATCACATTAATCTCATTTAACTATGTAAAGCATTACGAAATACATTGTGAGCAGTATGTCAGTAAATTGACGTTAACTGCCAAGCGCTTCCATTACCTGACAGAACACATCCAGATTTTTTGATGAACTTAAAACAAGTAAAGGACCTGTTTTATGCTGACAAATCTTGCAAGTCCTTGACCAGTTTCATAGTAATTACTGGGTTTTTAACTCACAGGTCTAGCTTCAGATGTCAGGTCAATATGTGAGTTTCACTTTTCCATAAAATTTCTAGGCTCACTTTTGGCAAAAAATAACCAGAAAACATGATCTCTAATGGCTCAGATACCGACAGAAGACACGAACAGGTTTGCATGCAATTGCTGGAAGTCTCATCATCTGAGCTATCAAGCTTGTGATTTTTGAGATGTTACACAGCAACGCTTGGGGTTGAAGATACTGCTTTTGAACATGGCAGAAACTGAGCCTATATTTTTGTAAACCAGCCCAGCTGGAAGTCAGCTGGAGCTTTATGAGTTATAAACTACTTTACTGAAGAAACCAAACTAAACCAAACTAAACCAAACAAAAAACCTCACATACTTTGTAACCTCTTTGGATTTCTAATTTGCAAGGCTTTTTTCTTGTCTTCTTTTCCTTCTATGGCAGTAGAGCATAGGTAATTCTTTATGTGTTTTTTAGCTTTTGTAATGCAAATGGGATTCGATTCCACCTTCCTTTACTTCTTACCAAAATTCAGATTTTACAAGCAGGCTTAGACCATCATGAGCAAAACTAAAATTAATCAGGTGAAACTACCAAAGTATCGTCAAGGAAAGAATATGGGAGATTTGAGAATCTTACAAAATAATGAGGAAGAATAGAAGACTAGGGAGTACGTTTTGGATCAGGGATTGGAAAACCCCTAAGGTGGGGGAGGTGGGGTTGGGGTTTGGCCAATTTGCAATACTCGGTTCTCTGTCTGGATTCAGCTTTCCAGAGTTTCCATAAGATGAGGGGTGTGGAGGAAAGAGAGGAGCTGGATTCCAGATTTTTGGGTTTTGGTCCATCTCTTGTGCTAGCAATTAATGAGAATGCTTGGACAGCACAAAGCATACATTGAAACATTGAGCCAGCAAGATATTTAAGCACTGCAGAAACCCGTCCTTCTTGGCGAGAAAGCTTTGAGTATCAAAATACTTGTGAAGATGCCACGTGGATGAAACACCCACTCAGTCACAACAGGGTTCTCTATGCAAAAGTCACAGAGTACTTAGCCCCAAGTTGGCGAGGTTAACAAAGATTAACAATGCAGACAAACAGCAAGGATTCTAGCACAAAAACACCTAGTGATCTCTTTAACAGCTGGAATCGATATTGTTCTTGTGACAATCACAAAGATGGAGAAGAATTGGGGGTCAGTGTTGAGGAAAAAACTCTTCAGCGTAGAGCACAAAGCACATTTAAAAATACAGAGAGATAAAGAATATGTCCTAAGACATGAAGGTAAGCGGTAGGATTTTTAAACAGCACAGGGCTCAAATGGCTGCAGCACACGCATAGAAGTGGAAAAAGGTATTCAGCGAAATATTTGAAACATATGGTTTTTGTTTATGTTTCTTGCAAATGTTTGAGAAAAGTGAACAACTCCTACCTGTATACAATTGTGACCATGAATGCACTACTATGTTGTAACAAAAATGTATTTATAAGCAACCAGTAAAATACTGGAAGAAATTATAATGTTAATAACTAGGAGGCTATCGTGTTCCATATTAAATTTCTCAGCACTGCAGCTCACTATGCAAAGAGCAGCAGTTTCTACTTGATGGATTAAACAGTTTCAAAATGGTAGAAATACAGGAAGCAGTAAAACAAGACAGATAGTACTCTCCTTTTGAGCTAAGCAGAAAATATTCTCACTATTCAAGAAACAGGTGAAAAAATGAAATAATTTTTGTTTCATGTGTTTACATCTGGTGTGACCTGCTGACCTTCGTGTTTGAATTCATAAAGTTTGGCAACTCAAAATTCAAATTCATATGTGGACGAAGTCTTCACAGAAAAGGCTCTTTTTAAAAACATTTAAAGAATGATTGTGGCTGGTAAATATATGAGTAGCTTGCACTGAGCCAGCCATGTGGTTAGATGATACAATCTCAAGGAACATAATCCTTCTCTCATTCATGGAAGAAATCAGAAATAATGCAACTGAACTCATTAGGATCTTTTACAAACTAAAACAGGTGAAAAGTGGAGCAAAATCTTAATTTGTATGACAGTCATTCTGGATTAGAATTTGTTCTGTCGTGCAATTCAATGTGTACTCATATAATCTGAATTTCAAAAATAAAAGCCTTTCATATGGCAACCAAAGATGACCATGGCACTAAGCATGGCAAATACTCACTGAGGAACTGAGCAAAACTATCTTGGCTAAGATCATTAAACATTCCCTCAAATGAGAATGATATGATTCTCCAATCAAATGATTTACTGCAATAGACACAAATTTCTGAGCAATGGAAGATAAGGAGCATTTACAAAGAAACCTCATCAGTTTTCATCAGTAAAAACTAAACCCTGAAATCATACAAAAACTTAGTATCTGCCCCTAAACTCCATGCACCATCTGTTTTGATCAAAGTGGTCAATATATATTATCAAAATGTATTAAAGGACGTGTTGAGAGGTGAGCAGTTAATGCTGCATGGGTAAGCACACAGGACTTAGTTGGCTGGAGTTACTCGGAGTCACAAGCCAAATGATTTGGTTTTATTGTACTTTTGATTTCCAGTCACTTTGTCAGCAAACAAGGGAACAATTGTTCTTTAGCTGAATTTCAGGACTAGATTATTTAGAACAGTCCTTTATTCACATACTCAATGGTTCAAAGCCTGCTGTGCCAACATTTTTTCATGGGAAAAGCACATAAGATTGAGTCCTGCATCCTACTATAATTCAGAAATTTAACCTCAAAGGCCATTTTTCATGAATTCTCACGAGAATCTACTATTGTCAGGTATCTTGTTGCACCATGCACGTGTTAATCCCAAAGCACAAAATAATTATGAGAAATGTAAGAGAACGAAAGGATTTCTGTAATCTGTGCAAGAGAAGTTTATAGTCCTATCATCTTTGTATGTCACAGATTCTCTGAGAGCTTTTTACAGTGTCTTTTTACCTACTTCATATGATATTCTATGACAGGCTTGCCTTTATTTTTGCAACATCTAGCATCTTGCCTGAAGTCATAGTTGTAACAAAAATATCTTCACATATCTTTAAAAAAATCTTTTGGAACCATCATTATAATTTGTCTGTCACCAGGTGCCATTTGCTTTATTCAAGCAGTTTATCCACCGAAATGGATATTGTATTTTATGAACGCTTGTTTCAAAAAGGTACTTCTCCATGATACACTGCATAATCTGTTCTACATTTAACTTCTAAAGACTTTTATGGAGCTATCTTAATGCAGTTTTTGGCTTTGTCTTCTTTTTTTTTATTTGAATCCTGATTTATAAAATTTGTTTTACGTATCTTTGACATTAACAACTGTTCTGACCACTTAGGTTTGTAATTTTATTTGCCTGCACAACAGAATTGGAGTTGATAAGAAATACTCCTGTCCTGGAGTATATCTTTATTCAGCGAAATAGTACAACAGCACTACTGGCTAGAAGTCATTCTTCTGCAAAAAGCTTTGTTGTAGTAAGAAAGAACTGTATCTAAATATTGAAAGACTATGGAGCAGATTACCTAGGCAATCGTATTTGCTTACTGTGGTTTTACAGCATTATTTGTATGTAAAGATTTACATTTCTCTGCTATGTGTTATTCTGCCTTCTCCCCTGTCCCTTCCTGGCTTTGACCACACATCTATGGACTTGTTCTTCTGTCAAAGTTGAGAGTAAAAGATAAAGCAGAACAGACAAGCTTGTACTGCAGGTCTGCACTGTATCTTCTCTGTGATTTGTGAGGGGATTTTGGTTTCTCTTACTGGTAATTCTTTAACCTTCACAAGCCCAGGTCTTGGCTAGACAGAGAGAGAAAGAGTAAATGACATGTCATGGCATCATAAAATAATGTCAGCTTGTCAATAACTTCCTACAGTGACTTTATCCATTGAAAAGCTAATGCAGATAAGCTGGAAGAAGCTAGAGATGAAATAACAGCTTTAATACTGACACAGCAATACAGCACTATGTGCCTGAAAGAGCATACCACAATATTTATTTCCTTCTCTGTATGAAGGCTCAACTTTCTAAAACCTTATTAGCTGGAGATTCAGAAAGATGTATGTTAACTAAAAACATCTACCTTATGGGGAGAGGAAAACTGCTCAGAAATGCTGTGCAACAGCAATGAATAAGGTTAAAGAATTGTAGTTTTATAGTATCACTTAGCAGCAGAGGCTGTAACACCAGGAGTTTTACATCTCCTACAGTGCCATCTGTAATCATTGGGCTTGGCATTTCTTAGGCCTTTCTGTCCAATAGAGCTTTGTTTCCATTAACTGACA
Source organism: Opisthocomus hoazin (assembly GCF_030867145.1). NCBI lineage: Eukaryota > Metazoa > Chordata > Aves > Opisthocomiformes > Opisthocomidae > Opisthocomus > Opisthocomus hoazin. The sequence continues at coordinate 25,541,295 of NC_134454.1, read as the reverse complement.
GGCACGATTTTCTTGGAGTCTTTAAAGTGCAGGCTGAGAAGTGAGAAGTATGCCATTAATCCCAATGTCCCACTAATATTTACGTTTAGGAGCAGCCCTTCCAAAGAAACATCCACCTCAATGAGAAAGATGCTGCATAAAAATCAGGCTCACCTGGTGAATATAATGTACGTTGTAGGATCACTGTGCCAAGTGTCTGGCCAACTACAAAATTAGCCAGTTTCCTCAGTGTGAGTCACATTAAACAGAGGTTTTGCAATTTATCAGTATGCCTATTCATTACCATAGGTACCACCATGTGATTCAGAAGTATCTTTTATTTTCCAAATTCAGATATAAGAATAGGAAATATAAGCAAGTGAGGTGCATGGTATGCTTAAAATCACACGAAGAATCTCTAGAACTGTCAAGATCTTGGTCAATGGCACCAAACCACTCTGACTAATTGGCTTAGTGGTAAATAAAGAAAATGATTTTAAGCATGTGCCCAGATGTCCTGTGCTTTGTAATTGACATAATGCTGCTCAAGGCTACTTTGACTAAATGGCAGTTTTGATCATCTTTTATCTGATACCCAGGAACATAAAATCCACCATTCCACCCTCTACAGTGCTTGGGTGGGGTGAGAAAAAATAATATCAATAAATTTTAAATGCGTGCAACATCAAGACACAGTTTTTACTGTTGAAGGGGAACCCAGAGCTCCTTTTGAGAAGCTGGTGCACACACCCAAGGACAGCATTCGATAAAACACTAGTTAAATTAGTGGTTTGAATTTTCTCAGCCTTGGCTTTATTTTCCTCTCCTGAAGCATGAATATAGCAGTAGCTCTACCACTGAAGTTGTGGGAGAGACAGAGCTGAGTTAAGGCTTCCCTCTGTATTTTAATGTTTTAAAAAGGGTTAAAAAGGAGAAAGAAGTACTTTTTACTGCATAATAAAAAATGGTGGCTCACTCTGGCCTGACAAATAACCCAGTGATTCCAGTAATAATGGTGTGGGTGTTGGTCACAGCGGAGTTAAACTCTGCAGCTGAGATTCAGTACTTGAGGAGGAAGACGCCCTTTTCCACCTATATTTTATTTCTTCTCATTGTATGTTTTCTTTTATTCTTCTAGGAAACACTGAGTCTGAATGTTTTGCTGCGGCATCACCGTGTAACATGCAGACTGCACCGCCATTGTTCTATGAAAGACTGAGCTGGACCTGCACAGACCGAAAGCGTGCTTGCCGTTTGCCTGGTTTATATACTCCTGCATTGCACATGAAAAAATCTTGTACATTGTTCAAGGCTGCTGCCAGAAGGCAAAGCAATTACAGCAAAGCTTCATTAGGGGGAAATAATTATGAGTTTAATTAAACAGCGTATGTTTGGATTCCAAATAATATTTTGCACAAATTTTTAATAGTTTTATTTCCCATCTCTTTAAATTTCTTTCTGTATCCATTACAACTAGCATTTTCCAAACAGTTCGCACTGAATCTGTGATTCAAGAACATCGATGGTTGACTGCATTTCAGAGAGTCAGAAGACTCTCTGTCAAGGATAATCAACTGAAAACAGCAGTTCAAGTAACATTGACTGACCTGTTCTTGATCTTATTAACCTCACAAAGACAACACAGGAGCTAGAGTGATATAGTGAGGATTCAATTGCATCTACTTGGCAAGCATAAACCAATGCATCTTGGGATAAATAGTGCCAGATTTTCCAGCATTAGACATACAGTTACTGGCTTTTACATCACAAGATTTTTGAAGTGCCTTGTGTGACTGAAAACTTTTAATGATTTTTTTGAAAGCACATGAATACATGCTCGCTCCATGTGTCTCTGTGTCATCACTTGTGATTTATCCTGCCTTCTTCCTGTGTATCATGACTGCAGCAACTAATACAGTTTCAGGGAACATAATGAGCCGTATTCTGCAAAAAGGTCCTGAGCCAAAGACATCAGGCACTCACATAACTAATGACACGTGTCAGTGCCTGACCCAGAGAATTTGCAAAGGTGTATTCATTGGCATTGGAGTGCTTCTGGGGAAAGCGAAATTTTTAAGAGGTGGTGGGCTATGTTTGCATAGTTCATTCTTTGCAGTGACCTGACGTGTCTGTCTGAAAGCCTCTATATGAGATACTGAACTATTCTGAAAACCCACCAAACAGCACAGAACCAGGCTTTATATGCTTGCTATACTCCTGCTAGCTATTTCCAGTTATAAACTTCTTTGGAAAAAATGCCTCATCTCCAAAATACTGTTCCAGAGATTAATGAAAAAGTAGCTGTTTCATAAACAGGATAAACCAGGCATTTGCAAGACAACAGATTTACAATGACAACAACTGGCAATCCGCAAACCAAATCATCAGTATTTTGAGTGCTATCAAGTCTGCATATTAGGTTCTGTGGGCAGAACTGTTTAAACATAGCCAGGATATTTAATGGCACGCCTGTAAGAAACGACATTCCTCATTGACAGTGAGGGCCTAATGGATGGGGCAGAGTTGTAGCTAGGAGTCATCATGTTGATTGCTTTCATAATTTTTACAGCATTTGTTCGATTTGTTAGCTAGGAAATACTGTGGGAACTTAATGTAATGTTAATGTGTGTTGTTTCATACAGACTGTGTCCACTTTTAGGTATGATCACTAGTTTATAAGGAGCAGCTTATCTGTGTAAATTTTGAATGATGAAGTCAATGTGTTTTGTCTTACACCCCCCCATTCTCAAAATGATCCCAAAACAGGTCACTAGAAGCCAGCCAGGGACAAATACTGCACCTCTGCATGCAGGTGTACGTACAAAGTGTGTGCTGGAGCAAAGAGCAAGAGTCTGAGGAAGCTGATGGACTGGCTCACTACCCAGATTAGCAGCCGCTGGAGAGGCCAGCAGTGCGGCAGCCCCCTCTAGGGCATGCTGAAAAGATCAGGCAGAGAATAGCAGCTTGGAGAGGATGCCGCGGAGAACTAAAGGACCAGCCAAGAATGAAGCCCCATAGTTCTGTTGGATAGAAAGAAAGCTTCACCCCTGTGAAGTGGTGCACCCCCAGGCACGTTGGCACTCAAGCTCCACCACCACCCTGAAACGTGCCCTCGGTACCTCAGGAAGGGCCAGGGCTGTTGCGGGGTGAAAACAAGATCTCCCCCAGGTTAGAGAACAGAAAGACAAAAGAGTAGGTGAAAGTATTCCCACCACCAAGAATGTAAAAATAGCTGTATTAATCTGATTTTACTCAACAGGGTTAGTGTCAGCGGTTTGAAATGAGTAGCAAGCTGCTGTGTAGCTCAGGCAGCTTCTTTGTATGTTAGCACACTTGTCTCCCCACGTCAAAACAGCAAAAGTGCTAAAGTTACAAAGTGGACAGTAAAACTATTATAATGGGCTTCTTAGTGAGCCGTTTCGTCCCATCATTGTCCTTTCTCAAAGAATTCAAGAATCCAGAGGAGTTGGTGAAGTACTCTGGAAATTACATCTGTCCCCTTTTCTGAAAGGGTGGCAAAAATAACAGCTGGGAGCATGTCATTTTAAATGGCAATATTCAGCACTTAGAGAAGTCTGTGTTTCACATAGCTGCCATTTTCCAAGCAGCAGCGAGCAACAGAAATGTTACATGGTCCTCTGGTGTTTATTAACATGCCTCTCATCTAGCTGTTAGGTTGGTGGCTGTGTTTCTAATTAAAAGATAGCAGTGAGAAATAGTACTATATTCCACCTTACTAACCTTTCAGCATAGGCTATTCACAAAACTTGTCAGTATCCACTGAAAAAATATCTGGGCCAGATTCCCGGTATAGCCCTACTGATTACTAGTCTTCCATCGGATGATACGTAAATTCACTTTGTTTTTAAAAACTGGATAAGCAAGGTGCTTATACAAAGTCAAATGAACACAAGTGAAAGAACTTCTTTACGTGTTCTTTAAATTTATTCAAAGTCCATATAGGAGAGATATTAAAACTCCCATTCAAAGTTCGTATAGGAGAGGTATTAAAACTCCCATTCTTCAACAACATAACACTATTTAATATTAATGCAAGGGCCAGATTTTGCCTTCAAATGAACCTGAACAAAGTCAATAGGAACAGGGACCCTCCACGCAGATTTTGTCCTAGTCAACAGAAGTAGTTTTCCTGTTTAGACATCCTCTTTTGTGGAAGACCTAGGAGTTCGAAAATGCTTGTAGAAGCAGGAAAAGCCTTCCTCACAGACATTTTGTCAACCCTGATGGCTCATATACTACAATTCAGTTGAATTCAGCTGAACCACTGCTTTTCAAAAGCTCTTTGGAGCAGAGAATATTTTGTTCTCTGCCTGCAATGCCAAGCATTAAGATTGCAAATTTACAGATTGCAGGCATTAATTGCGAGCAAAAATTATACTGATACAGTTTTGTTTGACAGTTCAACTGAAAAGTCTTCTGCTTTCTCGTATGCTTTTTCTTTTCCTTGCTCAGAAGAACAAAAACAAAAAGCAAACCTAAAATAAGCATAAACAGAGAAAATTCAGTACCCAGACACAGAGGTCAGATGTCTTATCTAGATCTGCAAAATCACACAGCTGATGCCGTCTAGGATCTCCTTCTGCCTTGAGTACAATGCTTGTTTTGATACCTAAGTTATAAACACATTTTAGTGTTTATCCTAATAGTTCCTGAGACCAAATCAAATTTGAACCATAAGCACCAGCCCAATTGCTTCATTATCTCGAGAGAAAAGACATTTTGCATCTTGGATTTTATAATACCTACTTTTATATTTAATTTATGGTACTTTTATAACTTGAATAAATTAAAATTTCATGTGGTATTAAATGAGTAATCAGACATAACTATGAAAATAAATACATTGAAAATTTGATAATATTTGTACAGAAAGTGTGCAAACAATGACAAAAAAATTTTAGCGGTTACTGGAAATACCCATTTTTAACAGTGGAAGTTTTTTTCTCTGGGTCTTATTGTGTCTTTCTTAGTTATTTTTGTTATTGTTCTGAAGTCTTAGAATTTTTTCTGTTCATAAAGCAGATCAGAAATTTTCTAATGCCCTTTGGTTTTTTGTGTGAAAAGAGGAGGAAAAGCAAGGAAGGAGAGTCACTTGCATTTTAGTTCTCTAATGGCAAGTTAGAAACAACAGAAAAAATGGTAGTAAGAAAGAGAAAAATAATGCTGTGTATGTGCTTTTTCTGAAAGAAGAAATCCTTTCTATACCTTTAGTCTTCCAAATTTTTTCAGAATACAATCTCAGTTCGAAAATGACAGATAGGAAAAATAATTTTTTTTTAATTTAGTTCCTTTTAAACTTACAATACAGGCAACTGATTCAACACAGACTTTTGCTGTGTGTATATGTGACTGACGATTGTTCAATATGTAGCTAAGTGGTGAAAAACAGAAACTACTTAAAGAATTAGTAATTCTAAAATTCATTCATACAAGGTAGTTCTGCAGAAACAAAACAGTTCCCATTTCATCAAAATATCCTGGAATCGATAGTCCAGACTCACAAGATTTACCATGATGACATATAGTCAATGATAACACCATTTCTCACTGTCTGTAAAAGAGGAACATCATGCCTTTTGGGGAAGGGAAAAAAATTTCCAAAGACCATCTTTTGTGGTGTTGCCAATGATGTTAAATTGCAACCAAAAGATAAGTAAGATAAAGTTCAAATTGGAATTTATTCTTTTTATTTCCCCTATTTTTGTTTGCTAGCTTGCAGTAGAACACATGAGCATGCTTTATAGGTTTTATTTTTATGGATCAGCTCACCATGTCTTACAAATATTCCATTACACAATATTTCCACAGCACCCATGCTGGAGATTTCACATTTTACGGCTTTTTTTCATAAACACAGGAAAGTTTGCTTCAGCATCCTAGCAAATACCATCTCCTGTCATTGTCTCAGACCACCTCTGCAGTGGAATCATTTCAATACAGGATAGCAAGCTGACCTTTTTCAATGGCCCTAAACAGAGACAAGATCCTCACCAGTGTCAGAGACCACAGAAGACATACCTAGTCTCTAGCTATTGAATGCACAGATCTGCATCAGCTTTGGGAACTAAGGTGGAGTCTCTGGCCTAAAAAGTTTACTAAAAGAATTTCAGCTACCAAGTTGCTGAAGTATATACATGTAGGAGATTCTCATGCTTCTTTCTAATACTATGTTCAGCAAAATAACTATGTCACATTGCTCTCACTGCTTTTTTAAAATACAAAATCCAAAGGACACTGCCTGTCAGAGACACTCGAGGACATTTATGGTTGTCTTGGTCCCAGTATCTTCAGAAGGTGAATATAGTATTGCAAAACAACATATTAGCTACTGCTTTTACTGGTAGCAAATAGAACATGGCTTGCAGTCTTTGAAGAGTAATTTTGCTTCTTTCTATCTCTAAACATGCTTTCCTATGCCTTGCTTTTTCTTTGAGTCTTTCTTTGCATGCTTCAACTCTTTCAGACTTTCTTGCAATTCTCTTCTTCTTTTTTTCCTTTTCCTCCAAAGACAGTAACACAGAACAGAAGAAAACCAGGACTACAAGACAGAAACAACAGCATGATATTGGATCATCTGAGTCACCAGAATTCAAACTTGCATAATAGTTGGAGACCTGTCACAGGTTCAAACCAGACAGATTCACAGAATGACTACTTCACATGCTTCCAAGTAACACAAGCAATAAAGTAAAAAACAAAAACAAAAAAACCCCAGGCCTCAGAATGAGAGGTCAAAGGCCTTGCTAATATCTTAACTCTTTGCAAATCTAGATCATCTGTTGGCAAGCAAATGATTTTAAAAAAAATTTTTAGAAGACAGGGCTTTGCCAAGTCTGACTGTTTCAACAAATTGATACCACTCAAACTGGTTCTTCACTCCTCTTCATTGCCCTCTAGACAGTTCTGACAGGTGGAAGTGATGGAACAAGGAGGCCCAGGGAGCAGAGACCAGAGACCATCATCTGTCTGGAGAAGACTAGAAAGAGGGCTCTGCTGCAAGACCTCCCCATAGAAGACAAAACAGCCCACAGTGAAGAAGGCTGGCCTCTCACAATCAAAGAAAATACGGCTGAAACATTAAAAGCCAGAGACTGAGCAGCAAGCAAAATGGGAATTACAGCACAAAGCAGGAGGCCTGAGGCCCCAGTCTAAAGGCAAAGGTTACAATGATTTTTGTAAGCAGCAACCAGAGACCAAGAGTCTCCTACTTAGTTTCTAATGGTTTCTAATGGTCATGCTGCTACAGACAAACTCAGCTGAAGTCCCAGAGAAAACAATACTTGGCAATGAAAAATTAATGACTAAAAAAATCGCCACAAAATTATGGGAGACTGACAGGACATCCCTCAGTTTTCAATAACTGGATAGCTAGTTACAGATGGTTTGCCTGCTGTTGCTGCTTAGATCAAAGCACAGATTTTCAAAAAAGAAATAAGCAGTGTAAACTTCTTGCAAATATTGTTCTACTTTTCTGCATATTTTGTTAAGCTCATGAGGCCCTCAAAAAAAGAGCCTGATTCTCTTCTTGGATGACTTTGACATAAATTCATCAGCTCCTGCAGAATCTGACAGGAGCCCGGGGAGCCAGTGTTTCTCACCGGCCAGCAGAATGGAGCTCTGAGACTATGCACTTAGGAAATGAGATCCTGTTCACAGTATGCAACTGGTTTTAATAGAAGTGAGATATTTACTGCTTACAGGATCTGCAGTTCCTGGGTGTATTCTTCATTTTAAAGCCTACAAAATACCAGTCTATGGAATGTGCCTCTTCTTTATCTTGCTCTCAGTGTATACCACACAACAAAAGGGGTCCAAGTCTACCTATTGTATAAAATAATCTATGAGGCTCTTCTGCTCTTTACAACTACGAGGAAAGTGAAAAAATGAAATTCATCATCTGTCATGGTGGATAAATGTTAACCTTCTCAGAGTGGCTGGTAACAGGTAGAGACAATAGGATATTCATATACCTCTACAGATTAACACTAGTTTAATAGCCTAGATACTATAATTCCTGTTCACTGGTTCTACATTAGCTAAAAATATTTTATAGATTATTACTCAGATGTTAACCAAAGCAGCAGGTCTCTCTAAAGCAATTGTCAACATTTTTCCAGGCTTTCAGAGTAGAGAGACAGATAAGACATTTTTTACATGCTTCCGCATTAATGCAATTCTTTTCAATTCTAGTAATTTCAAGCTGTTTCAAAGACACCTGTTGGTGGTGTACTGCTGCCCTACAATGGAGCCAAAAGTTGGCAGTGCTGTTCAGAAACTAGTTTGCTATGGTCTTGCTCTGGAGACATGATGGGAATAAGTGTATGCATAGCCTTTTCAAATGAATGGGAACTTTCCCAGCTGATGACTGCTCACACCCTATAGTTTCAGATTTATTCTAAATGACAAGTGATGCATCAATCTAGCATGATATGCACCTCAAACAATATTCATAATTTAATGCATATTCCCTTCTAAAGGAAAATTCTGCTTGACAGCATACTTACGAGAAAATTTTGTGGGAATCTTCCTAAAAGTTTCAAAATGTCAGCTACACAGGCATTATTGAAAACATGTATCTCTATAAAAGCAAACAAGGGACATGTATACTGACCGTCTAAAAATTTGGCATTGAACAGTGTGAGAAAAAATGCAGAAATACCATTTAGTCAAAACATTAAAAAAATAAAGACTATCCATGACTTCAGTGATGTACAGCTCATCAGTAGTATCAACAGCTATGCACCAGCACTATTAAAACATAATGCTAATATTTTTATTTGAATACAGATTTTAAGGTGAACATCCTTTCTCAATGCCTGCAGGTTTTCCTCTCTTGTGACCATTCAAAATAAATGTCCAAAGCTATATTCTCTGTATTTTTTTCCGTTTGACACACTTCACAGATTGCCTCACTAGTATTCTGAAAAAAAAAATTTAAAAAAGAGTAAAATATTTATTTAATAAATTTCTCTATTTACTATTAGATAGCTTTTCTTATGACTTTACTTTTCTTACGACTTTACTTTTCTTACGCTTTTACAGTGTTTCAAATTATAGAGATTTCCTATCAATTTTTTTCAAATACAGCAGAATCAAGGGGTTTGAGAAGGGAGGAGTGTTGCAGCAGGGGGAGAGTGTGAGGAGGACAGAGAAAAAGCAAGAGAGGAAAGCATGACCCGATCTACCGACCCTTTGCAGCCCCTTGCCCTCTGACTGACCCAGGCTGGCTCTCGTCCTCTTGCCTCTTCCAGAAACCACTCAGCTGCCATGAGATAATAAAATTTTGCTGACCTAAGAATGAGAATAAAGTCATTCTGACTTTATCGATGAGGTATGGGGGGAGGGAAGATGAGGTTTTTCTTTCACTGCTGAGAAGTCTGGAGCTGGCTCTGGAAATAGTCATAAAATTTATAAAACGCCAGTACAATGCATGCATTCCTGCATATTTGAAAGAGAGGGAAAAACATGTGAAAAGCAAAGGGTTTGACTCTCCAGACCCTCCATATGTGGAATTTCCATCCACATCAGTTGGAGTTCGATATATGAAAGGCTCACAGAAGCAAATCCAAAAGGATACGTAAAACCAGTAAAGGTTTTTTTTTTCACGTGAAACCTGAAGCATTTAGCTTACTTCACAGAACAGAGAAAGCTAGCCTGAAGGCTTCTGTAAGTGTGATTCAACTTTAATCAAAATAGTGGCTAGAGAACTAGGAAAGAAGAAATGTCATTACAATGAAATACAGCACACCTCCCTCCAACATTCATTTTTCCTACCCCCACCATTTAAAAATTCCTCCTAAGGAAGATTGTAAAGTGTTTTTTTTAAGATTGTGCATTATACCACAATGCAGTCATCTATTAAGCAAGGAAAAGAAAGTTTTTTTGCAAAAAGTAATAAAATATGTGGTGGAAGCTGTAAAAGACATTAAGTCAAATTTAGAAATTCTAAACTTGTGAATTCTAAGCAGAGTTGTGCAATACTGCACAAAATAGTTCTGGCACTCTAGCAAGAATGGACACAAAATTTATTTACTTATACACATACAGAAAATTTCTTTCAGTAAACTTCTATGCAATTTTACAAGATCAGAAATCAATGTGCAACCTATACCAGGGAGAAAATATTTACAATGTACTAAAATCAGTACATTGCTTTTGATTTATTGTGATGGAGTTTTAAGACTCAAAGAAATGCATATTACACATCTAACACAGAACAGCAGTAGCTGAGCTATGATTTTTTTGAACTAGTGTAGCTATGTTTTCGGTTGTACTTGGAGGACTAACAGCAAGCATAGTGAGATTTCACATATTATACACAGCTATTAAGTCCAAGAAAACAGACCTAAATATAATTCAGCATAACATAATATAAAGTAACACTTTGTTATAGAAGACCCTACAATGCTGGGGTGGGGAGAAATGCATATGCTGATGTATGGAAATATATCAGTAAGAAAACACAGGAATGTACCAATGAAACGTATCTTCATCAGAAATGTTGTGCGCAGTCATTCCAGTAACGACCACCTGAAGCTTTGGTTCTTCTTGCTTGTCTCATGGACTGGTCAGGAGCTTGGACTCGTAATGTTTTGCCTTAGAAAGAGTCCTGCTGTCCAGACCTGATCACTGAAGATTGTAGGTTTGTGAAAACCTGATGTACCAGGGCAGCCCTACCATGCACGCTGCCCCTAGGTGGGGACTTCTCCCTTGCCCCAGAGTAGCCTGCAGGATTCTGCCTGTGTGCCAGCAGCCCCAGCACACCAGCATAAGAACAAATTTAGGTAAAAAAGTTAGAGTTTCCTGAGGATGTTCTAATTACCTCCTCATGTAATTCTGAACAGCAGTGAACTCAGACGTGTGGTGCTGAGGGAAAAGACTATTGCCCAATAATTTTGTGAAATTTTTCTCCTTTGATGTAGTTTTGTGGATGCCACTTACTCCATTGTGACCTATCATCTCTAATATGGAGGTTTCTTACAAGAAATGCCATAGTATTTGGGAAATTCATCTCCTACATTCAATAAGTGAATCCCTTCCTACATTTTTTGCCCACACATGGTGCTGTAAAATGATAAATAGAAAACGGCACTCATTCTGCTCTTCCTGAAAGCTTTAAAAGATTATGACAGATTAAGTGTCATGAATATTTCTTAGTTTATGTCTGCTTTGAAGTGCCTTTTATCACTTCAGATATAGAAGCATTTGTCTTTTGAAGAAAATGAGTATGGTTTTCTGTGACATAATAAGACCAAGTTATATCTGTCACAGAGTAAAATATCACATTCATGTCTTCAGGGAATGCATTCACATTCATAGGTCTAAAGTCCTCCAAGGGGTGCCACAAATCCAGATAATGCTTCTGCATGCTGTGTTTTGTGTGGTTCCATGATTCAGCTCGCAGATGTGAAAAGACAAACAACTGTCTCTTATACACACGTATGCTGATTAATTCAGGTTATTTTTCAAATTTATATTAGTTCAGCCATTAATTTGAGATCATGTTTTCTCTTGCAATTACTATAATGGAGTCTGATGTGCTTCCTTCTATACTAGTCCCATCTACTTTAGTAATCCTTGTCTATCTTTACTTGAAGGTCCACTGATATAAATGTCAAAAACCATTGGGATGCAGGACAGTGGGAAAATGCATAAGAGGATGGTATTGTGTATTTAATGATCTGCCTATAGGGAGAAAAAGAAGAAAATGTTGTCGTGATGAAAGCCTATTATACAATTCTTTTGAAGAAATTAAATTCATTTAATTTCTCTGCATTCAAAAATTAATGTTCCTTTCATTTTTTGTGATTATCTGAAGTCATAAGTGCCTACGCAATTTTGCAACAGTTACAATATTTATTCAAAAATGTCATTCTTGAACAATTTTTTGGAAGAAGTGTTCCTTCAATGTCTGTTTAAAAATGTCAGCTGGAAATGAAAAACAATTTCAAAATGAGCATACTGTACTGAAAAGCACAATAGGTTTGTGCTCATGTATTATAGATGCATAAAGTTTCCACCACCCCAAATGCTAAACAACAACTCACAGAGAAGTATTGTGTGATTCTGAACTTCACTTGTCATCAGTTAAACATGATCCTACTGAAAACTTCTGAATGGGATCCAAAATTTCTGAAACAGCTACTTATGTAGACGTCTTGTTACCCTCTATTTCTCACTAATTCTAGATGAAAAAGTTACAAGAAACAATTATGTACTCAGAGGAGATGGTACATGGCAATAAGGATTAGTCTTTGACAACCAGAGGATCTACAAATTTTAGTCAAATAACAAAATTTAAACTAAACATTTATCTGTAAGAGAAGAGAATCAGAGTCATAGAATCATTTGGGCTGAAAAAGACCTTTAAGATCACAGAGTCCAACCATTAACCTACCACTGCCAAGTCCACCATTAAACCACGTCCCTAAGCATCACCTCTACACATCTTTTAAATACCTCCAGGGATTATCACTCAACCTTTTCCTTGGGCAGCCTGCTCCTATGCTTGATAACCCTTTCAGTGTAGAAATTTTTTCCTAATCACAGAATCACAGAATGGTAGGGCAGGGGGGTTGGACTAGATGACCCACAGAGGTCCCTTCCAACCCCTACTATTCTGTGATTCTGTGATTCTGTGATTCCTATGTTTCAGTTTGTGCCCATTGCCCCTTGTCCTGTTGCTGGGTACCACTGAAAAGAGGCTGGTCCCAACCTCCTGACATGCACCTTGAAGATATTTATAGGCATTTTTAAGGTCCGCTCTCAGCTTTCTCTTCTGCAGGCTAAACAAGCCCAGCTCCCTCAGCCTTTCCTCACAGGACAGATGGTCCTGTCCCCCAATCATCTTCATAGCCCTCCAGTGGACTCTCTCCAGTAGTTCCTCATCTTTCTTGAACTGGGGAGGCCAGAACTGAATGCACTACTCCAGACGGGGCCTCACTAGGGCAGAATAGAGAGGGAGGAGAACATCCCTCGACCATAATGCATCCCAGGATACTACTGGCCTTCTTGGCAACATGGGCACACTACTGGCTCATGGTTAACTTGTCATCCACTGGGACACCTAGGTCTCTCTCTGCAGAGCTGCTCTGCAGCAGGTCAGCCCTGAGCCTGTACTGGTGCATGGGGTTGTTCCTCCCCATGTGCAGAACCCTGCACTTGCCCTTGTTGAACTTTATCGGGCTGCTCCCCGCACAACTCTTCAGCCTGTCCAGGTCACACTGAATGGCAGCACAGCCTTCCAGTGTATCAGCCGCTCCTCCCAGTTTTGTGTCATCAGCAAACATGCTGAGGGTACACTCTGTCCCTTCATCCAGGTCATTGATGGAGTTGAACAAGACCAGGCCCAGTACTGACCCCTGGGGAACTGTGCTAGTTACAGGCCTCCAACTAGATTAGTCTAGTCTAATACCCAATCTAAACCTCCCTTGACACAACTTGAGGCGATTTCATTTCATCCTAACACTTCTTACCTGGGAAAAGAGGCCAGTGCCCACCTTGCTACAACCTCCCTTCAGGTAGTTGTAGAGAGCAATGAGGTCGCCTCTCAGCCTTCCTCCCTCCAGACTAAACAACCAACTTTCTCTCAGCTGCTCCTCATAGGACTTGTTGCTCACCAGCTTTGTTGCTCTTTTTTGGACACGGTCCAGCACCTTGATGTCTTTTTTGTAGAGAGGGGCCCAAAATTGAACACAGTGTTCGAGGTGCAGCCTCGTCAGTGCCTACTATAAAGGGACAATCAATTCCTTACCCTTGCTGGCCACACTAGTTCTGATGCAAGCCAGGATGCTGTTGACCTTCTTGGCCACCTGGGCATACTGCTGGCTCATATTCAGGTGGTCTCCTGACACATCTGCGTATTGTGACAGAATGGTCTTGTGCTTGCAGGAAGCTGTCCTGAAATCCCTGCCAGCTTACTTGAGCTCGCCTGCCCTTCAGAGCTGCTTTCCATGGGTACCCACCTTTCTTTTAGAGTGAGTCCAGATCTGCTCCCCTCGAATGCAGGATGCATATCCTGCTACTCACCTCCCTTACCCATTGTGGGATCTTCTCCTTCATGTCTGCTGCAACCAAAGCTATGTTGCACCCTTATACATCTTCAGCTGTATTCCTGGGCAGAAAATTCTGGTCACCTTGATGGGCTCACCTTATCTACAGTCTACGACCTGCAAATCTCCTCAGGTTACTTCAAGCAGATTTTGTGGACCTCCTCACCCTGACCAGGAGGTCCATAACATATCCCCACCACCAGGCCACCTTTACTGTTCCTGGGGAACCTGCAGAGTTATGTTCAGGCTGCCTGTAAAGAGGACTATTTTCTCCTGGAAGCCAGGCATGCAGACACAGTACTATCTTTTTCTTTCTGTTTTTTTGACTGTGACATATTTTGGAACTGCTTTCTGCTTTTAATATATGTTATTTTAAGGAATGTCTTCAGTTGTGGATTTTCACTGTCATTAAACTGGAGGCAACAGAAATGTAGGACTCTCGACACTAACACAAAAGGACTAAGATGATACTGGTTATACAGGGAGACTGTAATCCTCGTTTTATTGGGAAAGTCACTGCTCTATTCAGAAAGGCAGCAAAAAGCAGGACAGTTAATAGGGGTGCATGGAGAAGGACTGATGGATAGAGAGCTGGAAGAAGGAAGCAAAGCCCTTCATTTTTTGACGTCACATCAACAAGTCTCATCAAATGACAGATCAACATGTGAAGAAAGGTGAATCAAAATTATCACAAAAGGGTCACGATAGTCCAATTTGAAAACCATTTGTCTTTTTGCCTCGTCTGTAATCTTGCCTTGACATCCTGATCACCCTTCTCCAAAGGGGACGAAGAGCATGCCTAGGCTTGGGGGCTGCTGAAGAAAAGGATCAGATTAAAAGGGAGTGTAAGACCAGAGAAGCATGTCACTGACTCCACTTCAGTCATTATTTGAAAGCTTTTCTTTCTTTGTTATTAATATTTCTTCTCCAGAACCAAAGCAGAAATGTGAATTCCTGTTTAAATTGAGCAGAAAGTGATTCCTCTCTATGAAGCAATAAAAACACCATGAGAATTGGGCAAGTGGACTGATTTGTTCCACAGCATGAAACCCCTGTGAGCCTTCAGGACACCAGTGAAACGCTCTGGAAAAATTGGTAAAAGTGGGCTCCAGGAAGAATTGTGGAGCTGATACACTTAGACACCACCAAATAAGAGAGAGAGTTCATCTGTAAGTATCTTACAAATCTGACATGCTAGAGTCTGGCACAAAGGCTGGATAGTTCATTAAACCTTATACCATAGAAGCAGTAGTGAAACCAGATGACAGCTAGAGTAACTTCTACCTATCCTGCAGCACAGCTTTCATCCCTTAAAATGCTTCCTGTCTTTTCTCAAGGTAAATATTAAAATTACTTTACCAACAGTAAAAAAAATGAAGACACTTATTTTCAGAAATCACTGTATTTTCTTTGAGTCAGATTGTAATAAGGAACTATTCAGTACTACTGCATTCTAGTAGGCCTTCTTTCCCCTTCTGAATGGGCAAAATTTCAAAGTATTTAAGGGTCAAAATATTTCTCCAGTACAAAGGATACTCATTTCAAACATGTTTTATATGTACATTTTAACTATAGCAATATTATACAATTATATTATTTATTTCCTGTAACTGTTTACTTTATGTAACAAATAGTCTTACTCTAGTTACTGAAATGTGAGACTAGCAGTGGGTAGGGAGATTGGGTGCTGTTTTTGAGCAGGAAGATCAATAATAGAGTAATAATAACATATATGTTACAGGGTTATTTCCCTTCAGTAAAGAAGGACAGAAATATACACAATGTTTATTTGTCCACCAGTAGTATTTTCCCTTTCTAAAAACCGTGATACACAGAAAACTAGCATGTTACATATATCACCATTGATGTTCACTTGCACTTTACACAGACTAGTATCTGGGATATCTCTCTTCTCCTTTTTAATATCAGGAAATTATTGTACTCTTCCAGTTACTCACTAGTAGACGTGACTTACTTTAACTATGACTAATTTAAGATAGTTTATAAATGAAAAGTCGTAACAGATCTCTGTCCTGAATGAAAAAAAGAGAAGTGCATGAATGCACAGGAGAATTGAGAGGTTGTGCTTTAGTTAGGCTGTAATAACAAGACAACTCTTACAGTGTGTTAGAGGTGAACCTAGCAGAGTTACAAGCTATAAGCTGCAATTCACTGTTCATGTTCTAAAACTGTTCAGAACTCTGAGGTCAAGGTCACGCAGAGTAACAAGTCATCAGTCCATTTGCAGTATGGTAATACACATACATGTGCATGTAAATTTGTCTGCTGTCTTTACCTTCAAAATATGATTGCCAAATTAAAAAAAAAAAAAATTGCTTAGACATACAGTATTTTCTCAGCTGATTTGTTCCTGTAGGAACATATTAGAAGCTATTCTGGGTCAGAACAAATCTTTTCTTCACTATCTTACTTCCAAAAGTTGTCAACAGCTGATGTCCAGGAAGGAAGATAAACACAGGTGCAAATGTATGGATTCTTTACCAATCGTGATATGAGTATAATCAATAATATTAGTATCTCAGTTTTTCATCAATAATTTAATTTTCCTATTGTCCTCAGCAACACAAAATTAAAACACTACAAATGTGTTTGAGTAGCCACTTTTCCAGACCAGATCTGACCTAGAGAACAGACACGGAGCTTGGTGGAAGAGTCAAATTTGGGACCTTTGAAGAGACAGCAAAATCTAGAATACTTTCCAGTTTGAACACATCTGCTATAGATATGACTAACTCATTCAGTTTGCTTTTGAATCACAATATCCCGACATTTTGCATCTGATATTCTGCTCTCTGCTTCTCTACATTTATAATTTATTCCTTCAGATATTACAACCCATAAGACTTCTCACAGTGCCTATGTAAATGCTGGTAATTATTTACAAATGCAAAAGCTGAAATAAACACAATAATGAACTTGCACATTTTAAATTAGACATTTAATTAGATGATTGATAGTGTCGTCCCTTTTTAATATAGTTCTTACAGATGTGGTTTATGAAAGAAATGCAGATATTACTTCTCAGCATAAAACAAAGAGTTGAAAGCTTCTACAGCATGTATATCTTTACTCGGAAGTGAAGCATGTCCTAAATGGCAGCTGCAAAGGTCTGAGCAATAGCTAAATTTTAGCGGAAAACCAATAAATCGCGTTTTGAGTGGTCTGGGGCCCAAAAAACATAACTGTAAAGGAAAACCTCAAGGCATGACCCTCAGCTGATGTAAATCAGTCTAGCTACTCTGCAAAAGGATGCAGGATTACACAAGCTGAAGACTGGCTCTCCTTCCTCATCCTTAATTGCTGTCTGCTCCAAAAGACAAAGTTACATGTGAAGCAGGTTTGTTAGGAGAAAAATTACAGCATTTTTATTAACCACAAGATTAGACAGATCAACACGTCTTTGCTTACACTGACTTGAGCACATCATTACAGAGTGCAAGCAAGAAGTTTAACACTTAGCCAAGTCACACCATACTAATATTAAATCCACCTTACTCCAACACATAAATCTTTCTTTCAAAACATGGGTAACTAATGTCCATCGCATCAGAGTGCGATACACTCTTAAGCACCAAAGGGACTTGAGACTTTTGGGTAGCTCAGGGTAAGCAGCAGCATTATTCAATTTACAGTGGCAGCAATTCATGCTCCCCTTTCTGAACTCCTTTCCTGCTTTTCTGTGACATACAAATCTACGATGTGCTTCAATATACTTTGGTGACCAATGAATCTTACCTAGCTTTGAAACTTCTGAGGATTTAGTCAGCTGACATGCCTATACCAATGCCAATTTGCATGCCAAGAAAAAATACAGAGTCACTTCCAAAATTCACTAGGCTAGCAGCAGCTGCATAAACTCTCATATTTTCAGGCCCAAGCTGCATATTTTAAGCATGAAACACAGCAGTTAGAAAATGAGTAGCAGCTAGTTTCAAAGACAGAAAGAAGATAGGAGGATTCCTGTTAGTTTTTTCAATTAAAAATTTGTTAACAATTACAAACATACTTCTCAATAGTCAAAAGATTTACTATTTCTTGAAGTATCAGTGCTTGTCTCTCAAAATCTGTGTATTACAGCGTTTCTGTCCCCAATTTTTAAGAGAATTTAGTCTTACTCAATAGTAACACGTTCACAAACAGGGGTACCAAAGTTCTCTCAGTATACAGCAAATGTGGCACAAGTCTAAAGATATTCTTCTCTGCTGTATAGCTTTCGGGTGAAGAGAGGATGGATCAAGTCTTGCCATCTCAATCCCAAGTAAAAAGTGCCACTGACTTCATTGTCTGTAGGATTTCATTGCATTTTGGGCTGCAGTCAAACTTGTTGATTGTTGGCCACTTTATGTACACTACCTTCAAGGATGCTGACTGATGTGAAATCTCCTTTTATCTTCAGTAAGATCTACTTGCATATTTGGAAAAAAATCTGTAATATGTCATGGAAAATGGGGATTTCCTTCCTACCTTTCAAAAAAATATCTTTTCTATATTTGAAGAAGAATCCTAAATGAAAGCTTAGTCAAATTACAGACTTAATTCATTCCTTATCGAATAAGTCAGATACTTAAGGTAAATTCTAGTTATAAAAATATAAATTCGTAAACCTTCTAGTGTAATTCCTTTCATTTTATATTTTTCAGTTTCTTCTTAGCATTTTGTAGTGGAAGGCCATCATCAGCTTGTTTCTTATGAGCCACTGAACTGCTATAAATCATACTGACATTTAAACACTTCTGGTCAATAATTAGTTGTGTAAACCTTTAATCTTCTTCTGTAAATTATTGTATTTAATTAAACAGGATCATTGTACTGTACACACTCTAGCAAGTCCAGGGTTCTATGATCACTTTTCACCCTGTGTCTGGGAGAGAAAGTATTCCGCTGAATAACACATTTATAATCCACACATTTCCTTATTAATTGCATATTTAGAATGAAAGGCATACCAGGATTTTGGGGAACAAATGTAAGGTGCAGATAACCAACTGAGCAAATAGATGTAAATCGTCATGTCACTTTCAGTATTTTTCAGTCGTTTTTCAGGCAGTTTTTAAGATGTCAGATGCCTTTTAAAGGCTCTAGCATGCATCACATTGTTTGTTGTATTTGTTAAGAATATGTCAATTATGTAATATATTCCAAGTAAATTCTGTATCTAGGGGGAATAATATAAGATTCTCTGGACTAGTTTATATAGGATCTGAACAATGGTGGCCATTATCTAAATTTGGGGAAAATGAAGGAAACTTAGGTAAAACTAACAGTAGCTTCTAGATGTTAACATAACCAGAAAAGGCCACTACTGAAAGAAATCAAGACAATTCCAACTTGCTGAAAAATCTTCCTGACATAAAAGTTGCCAGCCAAATGGAATACAAATGCATCCTTCAGTCTCAGGAACAAGGAACAAGAGCTCTTACATAAAATGCAGGGAGTTTACGAGAAAAAGGGATGTGCCAACCATCAGAATTTGGATGAGAACTTTAAAGAAAGTGATAAAAATCAATGGTAACTCCTCCACTGGAAGGTCAGGAGACTCATGCTGGCTGAAATTTGATGATGTGTGGTGTCGCTAGTAGTTAATCTGTAATGATGCCTCCAACCACCAGCAAGACTAAGGACTGAACAATTTTGAACACATAATTATACTCATAGATCTCAGAAATGGAGCATAGGAGTGCTTTTATTTGCCTTGTTATGTTCTTTGACTGTTCTCCAAATATGAACAGGTATTTTTCTCAAGGATCATCAGAAACATAGATCAAGTTTAATATTACATAAAATATGACATGCAGACTAGTATAAGCAGTGTGAAAGGCACTAAGCCTCTAGTCTGAAGAAAAGCGTAGCATTCCTGGCTTTTGAGCTGATATATTACATCTTACCATATATGCTTTCCATCAAACAATCTCTCTTCAATTTATCTTTTTACAAATAGTAATAGTTACCCATCTTCTTTTGTGAGAAGTTAAAATATTTGTCTATCAGTTCAAGTGTCCTGAGCAACAAATACAGATGAACATGATTTCTAATACAGAGCACAAAGAATGTATTAGAAGAATAGCGTGAGGCAATACAAAACTGTAGGCATGTAAAGGAACTAGAGATGTAAGTTATTTAAGACTGGGAGAAATAAGTGAAGAGGCAATGAGGTCAGCACTGTCTGTTGCAAGGGTGCTTCTGCCTGATGTTTCCTAGCACATGGCTGTTTTGTGGATCTTTTTTTCATTAGATATCTTCTGTTCAGTTGCCTACAATTACATGGTATGAGACTGACAACTCCAGTGATTATTCTAGAGCTCGGTTCCAAATGTGCACTAACTTTATGATTTAAATATCCAAGATCAGGGAAAAAAAAAAAATCAGCCAGCATCCACACTGCTTGGCCTTAAAAAAAAACATTCAACCAATATATGTACACTGTAAGAAGTGGAAAGACTATTTCTATTGATTCAGATAATGTCTAACAGGTATTGCCTCACTTACGAGTTTTCAATTACTTCTGACTTCCTTTTTTTGTTACTTATTTAAAATATGTGGGTGCTGGTTACTAGTCTTAGAAAAATGAACAATCAGGAAAAAAAAGAAAAATGCAGGAGATCTATTGTAACAGCAATGCAGGAGTAGTTCTTTACATGCCCTGGAGTGTTTGATTTGAAGCGTGATTGATTTCATCTGAAACATGTGAACAGTCTCATTATGACCGGGATTGTTTAAGAGCTTCCCAAAATACAAAAAGATTTCCCTGTGTGTTTTCTGCGTACATATACGGGGGCTTACATGAGTTTAAGTACTTTATAGCACATTTTCATGTAAATCTATGAATACTATGCAAAGTTTTGAGCTATCTACTGCTGATTGAGACTTTTATGGATTTTGGCAAATGTCCTTTTTCTTCTACATGAAGATATCTGTCTTACTAGGCATAAATTGTATTCACTCTTTTTAGAATGCAAGATGCTTACTTCTTTTGCTTGCTTTGTTCCTTTCTCAACAGTCAAACCAAACCAGTCCTAACATATGCTAAGCACCAAACTGTCATGAACTCCCAGTAGGCAGAGACACTCATTCAATGTCACAAGGGCTGAGCTCTATACAAGTTCACTGGCTTACCACACCACCTCTGAAATGACAGAAAACCTGTACCTCTCAAATGTGACAGCAGTGTGATTGATTTTATGCTGGTGGAGGTGTGCCCACAGGATAGTAATAAATACACTTATAGCTTGCACATGTGAGGAATAACTTTGGTTTGTTTAGTTCGTTTGGGAAAGGGAGGGGAAAATTGTATTTTACATGTGTAGACTGTTGCTGTACAATTTCCTTTGATGACAGATGCCAGTATGTTGTGCTTACAGAATGCCTAAAAGATAAAATCTGAAAATTTACAAACATTAAAAACATACATTTATTTGAAAGCTTAGACATAAATACTACAGGTATACTTCTTTTACCTGTACTCAAATTACATGATATCACTCCTTAAGCAAAAACCATTTTCTTTAGCTATTTCAAAGTTCATTTTTATGGTTCCTCTCACCTCTCTTACAGTGTGCCACCCTAGGGTGATCATACACTCTCTGATCTCTGCAGAAGCATTGATCATTTCAATAAATTCACTCCAAAATCTTGTGCATTTCTACTCCAAAGCTATAACAAACTTCACAGATGTGTTTTTAGGGAGACTGTTGTCCTCTTAAAAGATGATGTACAAAATAGAGAGAGACTATGCAAAGAAATATATGCCACAGAAGTCAGAAAGAGGTTAGTCTCCACAGCTTTAGCCATTTGGTTTTGACTGTATCTTGGTCCAGATCTCTCACGGCCTGAAGGTTTTCTCTTTAGTGCATAAAGTTTGTAATAAGGTGACAAAGGTCAGCTTCTCGGCTGGGATAAACCAGTAGTAAGTTCCACTGACTTATCAAAATTATGCCAATTAATACTGCTGAAGGTCTGTCTTACTATCATCTCATCACCATAGAAAATCAAGCACACTTTTTGCTCAGCGCAAGTGTATCAAAATTACACTACAGTAGAAGCACTTTTGGGTACAACAAAGGATAACATGCAGTACTTAATTTTCTGTGTGAGTGTCTGAAGCCAAATGTTGGCTCTAACTGGACTGATATACAATTTTCCTACTCATTCAGCCTCCTTGGAACAAAGGAGACTTGGGAAGATCCAAACAAATTTATGTGGTAAGATCTAGAACAGATTTATATTAATCCTTTGTAAATTAATGCAGACTCAATGTGAACTATCTTTTGAAACTAGCTTCACAGAACAATACTACTTACTTTCCATGATGTAATTTATTTTTGATGAAATAATACTGAACCTGGAAGCAGCTCAGAAAAAGAGTAAGGTAGAAAGCCGACTGACAAAATCGTTCAGGGAATTGCTTGAGCTGTTTACAAAATCTGAACCCCAAAGTTCTCTCAGAATACATAGCTCTAGCCAAACCTAGGTTTTCTAACATTAACATTCAGTCAGCTCTTTGTATCTTAGACTAGCATACAGAAGAAACATGGAGAGTGTATTCAGCATTACAACACTTCAATTTCCCTTTATGTTTTTCTTCAGTCGTAATTTTTATAACAAGTATAATGGGAAGTTTTCTTTTGGAAAAGAAGCTGATTAAGTGCTCCATTTAATCACATGATTCAAAGAACGCTTTCTTCAGACAAGCCCCCTGTTACTTCTCTGACCGAATGGAGTTCTGACAACTCTTTTGTTTGTACATGTACAACCTGTGTTGAATGAAATTGAATAATGTAATTACACTACACCGAGGTAAGCCTTTCAGTCATTAATATTGTAAGAGCCAAACTTCTCACCTGCTGTCTTCTTCCAGCTTTACCGTCCTCTATTCCCCAGAAGCCACCACCACAGTAATCACACTGTTTGAAATTTAATTTCTTCTGAAATCGATGTGATTCCACAGAAGGTAGCAAAGAAAACAAAGACCAAGATGACCAGGGATCTGAGATACCTGAATCAACATGCAGATACCATGCATATTTTAATCCTCATACGATGCAGTGAGGGTACAGCTCTTGTCAGAGCATGTAGAACACTGAACTTTATGTTGTAAAATCACAAAACATGTGAAATCATAAAAAATACATAAGAAGGATCTAACTCTAGATACAGGGTCCATCTATTGGTATAGAAACTGAAAACTATTGGCTTTATTCCAAATGTGTAGTTGTCTGTCAGAGTGTTGTAACACAGCTAGCCAATTATGTGGTGGTGCTGGAGACATTATTAGAAGTGATGCTCTAATCAGAAAGATAAATTTCACCCTCAGGAGACAAGAAGCTCTCTGTAGCAGGTGAACTATAGGATAGTTGAACAACTCTTGTCCTGTGCAACTGAAGATGGCTGTGTCCAAGTGTGCTAAGCCAGCACATCAAGCACTGTATGTAATTTGGAAAAGGCAACCAAGGTTATCTGGAAGTGCTGAGCAAACAGCTCCTGAGAAACTTGTGCCTTGACACCAGCTCTGCCATGTTAGAGGCAACTGAGCTTTATTCTTTGCTAGATCTTGACACCAGCTGAATAAAATGAAGTTACTGAGCTAGGAATCCTACAAAGAGAGGCCTGAGCATAGAAATGAAAGTGACATGCTGGAAATGCCAAGCCAGTAACCCCACAGAAGTCTGGGGTCTCACACAAAACCAGGCAGCTTGAGCAGACAAGGCAGTAACACCACA